>NC_091444.1:34610911-35210911 GCF_964237555.1 Oryctolagus cuniculus
TAGCCAAGGCAGGGCCAGGCTGAAGAATGGAAACTGGAACTCCACTGGGTCTCCTAGGTGGATGGCAAGAGCCCAGGTAATTAGGCCATCTTTTGCTGTTATCCCAGGTGCATTAGCAAGGAGATGGATCAGAAGCAGAGCAGCTGGGACTTGACCTACACCTCAATATGGGTTGCTGGCATTGCAAGTGGTGGTTTAAGCTGCTGTGACACAACACTGGTCTCTAAAATAAGTTTGATTTTAATTCTTTTTTACGCTAAACTTCTTGAAAAGTATTTTAGAAATCTGTAAAACCTTTTTGTAAAGGCAAGGGGGAGGGGAGAGAGAGAGAGAGAGAGGTAGGGGAGGAGAGGGAGGGAGGGAGGGAGAAAGAAAGGAAGAAAGGAAGGAAGGAAGGAAGGAAGGAAGGAAGGAAGGAAGGAAGGAAGGAAGGAAAGATAGAAAGAAAGAATATATCAGTCTTCTATCTGTTGATTCACTTTCCCCAAATGCTGGTAATAGCCAGGACTGGGCCACGCCAAAGTCAGGAATCCACTCCTGGGATTCCACTTGGGTGGCAGGGACCCATGTACTTGAACCATCACCTACTGCCTCCCAGGTGTCATTTATAGAAGGATGGAATTGAAAGCAGAGCCAGGACTTAACTTTGAACTTTTGAAGCACCCCCATATTTGCAAGCAAATGTTAGGTTTAAGGTTCCCTAAAAAAGATATTTTTTTAACGATCCAACATAGGAAGCGAGATACACAGCAGACCCATAGAATGGCAGATGTCCTAAACAGCACTCTGGCCTCAGAATCAGCCCTTAAAGCACGCGGATCTGGCTGAAAAGCCCATGAGAGTATTACAGGCATGGAAAGCCAAAACACTCTGGCAAAAAAAAAAAAAAAACAAAAAACAAAAAACACACACACACACACAAAAACCCTAAATGAAAGATCTCCGCTAGTGAGATCCCAGTGGAAAGAACAGGTCATCAAAGAAGGAGGTACCTTTCTCTGAAGGGAGGAGAGAACTTCCACTTTGACTATGACCTTGTCTAAATATGATCAGAGTCAGCAAACTCAAAAGGCTTCCATAGCCTTGGCAACTCATGACAAGAGATTACTGATGCCATAAACAAGAGTGTCAATTTGTTAAGTCAATAACAGGAGTCACTGTGCACTTACTCCCCATGTAGGATCTCTGTCCTTAATGTGGTATACATTGTGATTTAATGCTATAACTAGTACTCAAACAGTATTTTTCACTTTGTGTTTCTATGTGGGTGCAAACTGTTGAAATCTTTACTTAATATATGCTAAACTGATCTTCTGTATATAAAGAGAATTGAAAATGAATCTTGATGTGAATGGAAAGGGGGAGGGAGAGGGAAAGGGATGGGAGGGAAGTTATTGGGGGGGGGGGAAGCCATTGTAATCCATAAACTGTACTTTGGAAATTTATATTCATTAAATAAAAGTTAACAAAAATATTTGTCAGAAGTTCAGAGATGAAGCCTCAAAATGCTAATACACCCACTAACTGACTTTAGTTTAACTGTCAAATCTCAGGAGCATCACTAGCTTATTCCACAAACTACAACACTCCCACCCCATACAACAAGCTGCATCATTACTAACAAAATTATTCTTTTGGTTGTTTAAAGCAATGTTTGCTTTGCATTTCTCACAAAAATTAAATTTCTTCAACATGCTTAGACTGAATAAATGAGCTATAGAAAAATATTATCATTTATTTTGATAATAATAGAAAACATCAACAACGTGCCAGGCATGAAGTAAGCACTTCCACTTGGTTGTTAAGGATCTGAACTCAAAGTCTGGAGGGGGAGTACTGTTGCGCAGTGAGCTAACCTGTTGCCTGTGACACTGGCATCTCACATCACAGTGCCAGTTTTGAGTCCAGACTGCTTCACTTCCAATCCTATTTCCTGCTAAAGTGTCTAGAAAAGCAGTGAAGGATGGCCCAGATACCTGAGCCCCTGTCATCCACATGAGAGACCCAAATGGGTCTGCTGCCAGAACCAGCCCTAGCTGTTGCAGCCATTTGGGGAGTGAACCAGCAGATGGAAGGTCCTTCTCTCACTCTTTCCCTCTCTCTCCCTCTGTCACTCTCCCCTTCAAATAAGTAAATAAATCTTAAAAAAAAAAAAAAAAGTTTGGAGGATCCACTCATTCTGGTCAAATAGTTTTCAGATAAGGACAAAAATGTAACTGAAAATGGTTTTTGGCTCAAGGTTGCTCCACCATGTAACCATGATAGAGATCACAGTTTTAAAAGTTTTACTGGGCCAGCAGGAAACTTGAACATATCAACTTGTGTTTCTGAAGTACTTTTGGGCTTTAAGAATTAATGTACCACTGCCATCCCTTTCTTTTTTTTCTTTTTCTTTCTTTCTTTTTTTTTTTTTTTTTTTTTTTGACAGGCAGAGTGGACAGTGAAAGAGAGACAGGGAGAAAGGTCTTCCTTTTGCCATTGGTTCACCCTCCAATGACCTCCGCGGCCGGCGCACTGCGCTGATCTGAAGCCAGGAGCCAGGTGCTTCTCCTGGTCTCCCATGCGGGTGCAGGGCCCAAGGACTTGGGCCATCCTCCACTGCACTCCCGGGCCATAGCAGAGAGCTGGCCTGGAAGAGGAGCAACCGGGACAGAATCCGGTGCCCTGATCGGGACTAGACCCCGGGGTGCCGGTGCTATAGGCGGAAGATTAGCCTAGTAGGCCGTGGTGCCGGCCATTGCCACCCCTTTCAACTACAAGTCAAACACTAACAGAGCAAAGAAGACAATGACTGACTGTGATTTTTTTGGGAAAAACAAAACAAAAACAAAAACAGTAATGGAGGGAAAACAGAAGGAAAAAACCAAACATAAAAAGGATTTATGGAATTCTTTTGAAATTTTTACTCAAATTTTCTTCAAACAGGATTTTTTAAAAATATTAATCACATGATGAGTAAAATTTGCTGACCAACTCATTCATTACAACCTTTACAGATGGGATGTGTGTGTGTGTGTATGTATGTGTATATATATATATATATATATATATATTTACTAATTCCAAATAATGAAACTTAATAAATTCACTTACAAGTTAATCTTATACATGTATTTAACCCAGAAACAAAATTTAACTGGCACCTACCCTTCTTCAACATTTAAAGAACCACTCCAACCAACTGCAAATTGCATTTCTTCCTTTCCTTTGTCACTGTATTTCCACTTTGCTGAAAAAAATTAAGATATCACATTAAATAACTTTATGGTAAACAGTAATTCATAAATTTTACTCTTTCCCTTTAGAGTGATGAATATGAAACTTAATGGTTCTGTATTAACTCTCTTAGGTCTTTTCACCCCCAAATGGCCACTACGGTCGGAACGCTGCGCCGATCTGAAGCCAGGAGCCAGATGCTTCCTCCTGGTCTCCCATGCGGGTGCAGGGGCCCAAGCACTTGGGCCATCCTCCACTGCCTTCCCGGGCCACAGCAGAGAGCTGGACTGGAAGAGGAGCAACCAGGACTAGAACCCAGCACCTATATGGGATGCCAGCAACCACAGGCGGAAGATTAACCAAGTGAGCCACGGCGCCGGCCCCTCTCTTAGGTTTTTTATAGGTAAATATATGATAATGTTTTAAAATTTTTATAAGATTTTTAAAAAAACCATATAGTCTCTTAGCCTGGAGTTTTTCCAATTAAGCCTATATAATGTAGTCATAATTCTTACAGAATAAAATTATTAATTCCTATATAATATCCTACTTATTTTATTTTCCATACTACTTTTATCTTCAGATGATACAGAAAATTTTTCTATTAGATTTACACTACTGGAGGTTAAATTTGTTTACAAGACCATTTCATAGCCATTTTATACATAACTTGTTTTGATCAATCAATGAGTTTTTAAGATTTATTTATTCAAAAGGCAGAGTTACAGAAAGGCAGAGGCTGAGAGAGAGAGAAAGAGAGAGAGTGAGTCTTCCATCCACTGGTTCACTCCCCAAATGGCTGCAATGGCTGGAGCTGGGCCAATCTGAGGCGAGGAACCAGAATCTTCTTCTGGGTCTTCCACGTGGGTGCAAAGGCCCAAATACTTGGGCCATCTTCTACTGCTTTCCCAGACCAAGCAGAGAGCTGAATTGGAAGTGGAGCAGCGAGGACTTGAACCCACGCCCATATGTGATGCTGGCATCAGAGGTGGTGGCTTTACCGGCTAAGCCACAGCATTGATCCTAATCAGTGAGGTTTTTCTCACCCCACATATTCTCCTAACCTTCATTTTAGTCTTCAACAAAAATTACAACTAAAAGCTTACGTTCAATAAAGAAACCTACAGTATTGTGAGCCTTAAAATTAGAGTTGAAAATCCCCTCACTCATTATGAAGGGTTCTACGACCTTTTAAGCTTTGATTGCGCCTTGAAAGAACAGGGCAACGCCCAGTACTGCCTCTGAAGTACCACAAAAAGAAAACTAAAACATCTGTAATCAAGAAAGGAAAACATAAAAAAAAAACAAGCAGGAGAGAAGGGAGGAGGGAAAGGAAATAGGATGTTTTACATATAATACATAAACTACAGATGCTACTATATAATGCATGCAATAGAATAACTTGTTTTTCCATCTAATCAGTTTTCTAGTCTATTTCATGCATTAAAATAAAGGCCACTGAAAATATGGTACTTACGCACTAGAAATACAGCCTTTTGCTCCCGAGCTATAACCATAAGATCGTTGGTTGGAGATAAGGACAAAACACAATCTTGAAGCCAGGAAGTTTTTGGTGTTTTGTAAGCATTCCCTTCTTCTTCCTATGAATAAAAACACAATTATTGCACATGCTAAAACAAGAGTTTTCAACTTTGCTTGTTCTGACTTGAGGGAGAAGGGAGAAAAAATTAAAATATTTAGTATTTAGTATTGAGAAACTTAGTAAATAATCCTATTTATAGAGAGATGATTATGGTAACCACAGCTAGACAACAAAGAAAAAAATTATCTGTTTATTATGGTTGCAGGATTGATAAAAAAGTGTTTGATAAAAAAGTGTTTGATAAAAATGTGATACTTTCGGGGCCGGTGCTGTGGCGCAGCAGGTTAATGCCCTGGCCTGAAGCTCCGGCATCCCATATGGGTGCCGGTTCGAGACGCAGCTGCTCCACTTCTAATCCAGCTCTCTGCTATGGCCTGGGAAAACAGTAGAAGATGGCTCAAGTCCTTGGGCCCCTGCACCCGCACAGGATACCCAGAAGAAGCTCCTGGCTCTAGATCGGTGCAGCTCGCTCTCTCTGTGTAACTCTGACTTTCAAATAAGTAAATAAATCTTTTTAAAAAAATGTCATTCTTTCTATTTCACCTGCAAAGTGGTTTTGTTTTTATTTATTATGTGGGTAAATTCCTATTACTAAAAAAATTCATCAAGTATAAAAAGTCATCTTTGAAAGGTCTCTCTCATTCTCCTGTTCTCTAACCACCTAGTTACTCCAAAGACAACCAGTTCAATAGTTCTTCTATGTACTTCCAGAGATAGTTTATACCCACCAAGCAAATATATTTGCTACTCTTTTCTCTTTTTTCTTACATGAATGGCAACTTAATAAACATAAATTTTGACAGTCTGATTATTTCTTAATATATATCTTGTACCTCATTCCTCAAGAAGCTTCTTTAATCTTTTTAATGGCTACAAAGTATTCCATTTTATGGATACAACATAATTCATTTTTTTACAAAAATTTTAAATTTATTTAATAAATATAAATTTCTAAAGTACAGCTTTTGTATTACAGTGGCTCCCCCCCCATAACTTCCCTCCCATCCACAACCCTCCCATCTCACGCTCCCTCTCCCATTCCATTCACAGAAGATCAATTTAGCATATATTAAGTAAAGATTTCAACAGTTTGCACCCACACAGAAACACAAAGTGTAAAGTACTGTTTGAGTACTAGTTATAGCATTAAATCACAATGTACAGCACATTAAGGATAGAGATCCTACATGAGGAGTAAGTACACAGTGACTCCTGTTGTTGATTTAACAAATTGACACCCTTGTTTATGGCATCAGTAATCACCCTAGGCTCTTGTCATGAGGATAATTCATTTTTTTAAAGATTTATTTTATTTATTTCAAAGTCAGAGTTACAGATAGGGAGAGAGGGAGGGGGAGAGAGAGTGAGAGAGAGTGAGAGAGAGAGAGAGAGAGAGAGAGAGAGGTCTTCCATCTGCTGGTCCACTCCCCAATTGGCTGCAATGGCCGGAACTGCACCAATCCAAACCCAGGAGCCAGGAGCTTCCTCCAGATCTCCCATTGGGTGCAGGGGCCCAGGGGCTTGGGCCCTCTTCTACTGCTTTCCCAGGCCATAGCAGAGAGCTGGATCAGAAGTGAGCAGCTGGGACTTGAACCAGCGTCCATATGGGATACCAGAACTGCAGGCGGCGGCTTTACCCACTACACCATAGTGCAGCCCCCATAATTCATTTAACTATCCCTCTACTGATGGGTATTGGTGTTGTGATGGGTATTTCTATTGATTAAAATCCTTCACTGTTACAAGCAACTGAATGCTATAATGAATAACTTTATTCATTTGTCACTTTGTTTGTGTAGGAGTATACTAGTAGCAAAAATGCCTAGAAGTAAAGTTGCTGGGTCAAAGGAAATTTGTATTAGCAAATTTTCTAGATATTCCCAAATTGTGCTCTATATGCCATATTAATTTGTTACCAGACCGATAGTTTTTGAAAGTACTTGCTTTCCAGTGGAAGATGGCCCAGGACTTTGGGCCCCTGCACTCGCGTGGGAGAACTGGAAGAAGCTCCTGGCTTCGGATTGGCGCAGCTCCAGCCATTGTGGTCAATTGGAAGAGTGAACCGGAGGATGGAAGCCCTCTCTCTCTCTCTGCCTCTTCTCTCTCTGTATAACTCTGATTTTCAAATAAATAAGTAAATCTTAAAAAAAAAAAAAAGAAAGAACTTGCTCTCCTATAGACTTACTTTTTTACAGATTTATTTATTTCAAAGGCAGAGTTATAGAGAGACTGAGTATACATGGTTGGTACAAGTTAGACAGATACAAGAAAGGATAGCATATCACATCCTTTTTAGTTGGGTCTTGAACTCAGTGTCAGATTATGATCAAGCCTTGTTTACCACCACCAAGACAAATGGACTGCAAGTGATCCAAGAAGCAAAAAGGAATTTTACTCCATAAGGACTATGATGAAAGCATGGGAAACAGGTGTCACTTGTTTAAAAGTAAATTCAGAGAATTTGGTTATATCCCTAACACTGCTTAGCCATCTCACAAACGTATTTAATAATATGAAACTAGAATTGAAATTTCAAGGATGGGAGTGGGGCGCGGGCTCTGGCACAGTGGTTAAGTGTTGCTTGGAATACCTTCATACCGGGGTGCCTGGGTTTCAGTCTTGACCCATTCCATTTCTCTGGTAATACACATCCTGAGAGGCAGCAGGTGTTGGCTCAAGTATTGGGTCTCTGCCATGCACGTGGGAAACTAGGACTGAGTTCAACCTGGTCCAGCCTTCACTGTTGAAGGCATTTGGGGATTGAACTAGCAGACAGAAAATCTGTCTCTCTGCCTTTCAAAATGAAAACGAAGTAAAACTGTTTTAAAGATTTATTTGAAAGGTAGAGTTAGAGAGAGAGGGAGAGGAGGCAGAGAGAGAGAGAGAAAGAGAGAGACTGATTTTCCATCCACTGATTCACTCCTCAAATGGTCGAAGCCAGGAGCTTCTTTGGGTCTCCCAAGTGGGTGTAGGAGCCCAAGTACTTGGGCCATCTGCTTGTGCTTTCCCAGGCACATTAGCAGGGGGCTGGACTGGTAATGGAGCAGTCAGGACTTGAACCTGCATCCATATGGGATGCCAGCACTGCAGGCAGTGGCTTAACAGGCTATGCCACAGCACTGGCCCCTTAAAAATTTTTAAAAACAATTTCATGTGGATTAGTTTCATCTATTGATTACAGGTGAGTGGCAGAGGCAGAAAAACCAGTATGCCATTTTCCACCACATTTTCTTTTTTATGTCCTATCTACTCTCCTTCTTCTGACTGTGGGAATGAAAGCATAACATGGCAGTTTGCCTCAGTAAAGTCAGTGTAGACAAGTGGGTATTACAGATCATAAAAACAGGTTACAAATGCCACCATTACATTACATAACACCATTAGGGTTTGATATGCCATAAAACTCTAGATCTGAAGCTTAGGTTGTGCTTCTCAGGAATGATGCTAGATTATCCCTGAATGCAATCGTGTTGTAATCAAGCCCTATGCCTCTTTATGTATTTGAAAGGCAGAGTGATAGTGACACAGATACACACACACACATACACACACACACAATCTTCCATTCACTGGTTCACTCTTCAAATAGCCACAACAGCTGGTTGCAGCTGAGCTAGGTGGAAGCCAGGAGCCTGGAACTCCATCCTGGTTTCCCATGTGGGTGGCAGGGGCCCAAACACTTCAGTCTTTATCTGCAATTTTCTCAGGTGCATTAGCAGGGAGCTAGATGAGAAAGGTGGTAGCAGGGACTCAAACCAGCACTAATGTGGGATACCAGCATCACTTCTTTTCACCTACAACCCCATGGGGGAGTAGCTACGTATCTATGCAACCGCAAGCTCCTGGTCACAGGTAATTCTGAAGTAACTCTTCTTTGTGACTAAGGCACAACGTGCAATGTATCAGATTCATAAGATAAAAAAGCTTCTAAAGACAATACCTAAAACCAAGCAATATCCTGTTAAGCAGGGTTAAAAACTTCTTATCCCCCAGAAATCTTGGTTATTTTACCCCAAGTAAATTTTAGCATAGTATTATGAAGCAAATTTAAAACAGAAACCACTGGTAGTGGGGAGGTGGAGGAAGAGAAATATTATGTATAAACGAATTTTTTTGTAAAGATTTTTTTTGAAAGGCAGAGTTATATACAGAGGGGTTCATCCCCCAAATGGCCGAAACAGCCAGGACTGGGCCAGACCAAAACCAGGAGCCAGTAGCTTCTTCTGAGTCTCCCACATGGGTAAAGGGGCCCAGGCACTTGGGCCATCTTCCACTGCTTTCTCAGGCAGCTGGATAGGAAGAGAAGTATCTGGGAAATGAACAGTGTCCATATGGGATGCTGGTGCTACAGAAGGTGATTTAACCTGCTATTCCACAGCGCTGGCCCATAAGCCATTTTTTAAAGATAAATCCTCTAGGGGCTGGTGCTGCTGCGTAGCGAGTATGCCGCCACCTGCAGTGCCAGCATCTCATATGAGTGCCGGTTAGAGTCCCGGCTGCTCCACTTCTGATCCAATTCTCTGCTATGACCTGGGAAAGCAGTGGAAGATGGCCCAAGTCCTTGGACTCCTGCACCTTCGTAGCAGATCTGGAAGAAGCTCCTGGCTCCAGACTGGTGTAGCTCCAGCTGTTGTGGCCAATTGGGGAGTGAACCAGCGGATGGAAGACCTCTCTCTCTGCCTCTCCTTCTCTCTCTGTGTAACTCTGACTTTCAGGTAAAATAAATAAATCTTAAAAAAAAAAAAGATAATTCCTAAAAAGAAACAAGTCTCTTGATATATTAGGAGATCAACTATGGAAATGTGCTATAAAAAGGTGAACAAAGAACAAAAGGCGGAAAAGTTTATGTCTTAATTTTTTCCATACTGTTACTTTGTACTCAAACAATATGACATGTAGAAAGCAGGCACAATAACAAAATTTCTTCTCTAAGAAATCCTTTAGCACCATAATGAGCAGGTGACGGGAGACCTAAGCAGTGTTTGGTCCTCAAAGTGAAGAAAAATGAGGCACGGAATAGACACATGAAAAAATGTTCAGGATCATAGCAATCAGGGAAATGCAAATCAAAACCACAATGAGGTTTTACCTCACCCCGGTTAGAATGGCTCACATACAGAAATCTACCAACAACAGATGCTGGCGAGGATGTGGGGAAAAAGGGACACTAACCCACTGTTGGTGGGAATGCAAACTGGTCAAGCCACTATGGAAGTCAGTCTGGAGATTCCTCAGAAACCTGAAGATAACCCTACCATACAACCCAGCCATCCCATTCCTTAGAATTTACCCAAAGGAAATTAAATTGGTAGATAAAAGAGCTATCTGCACCTTAATGATTATTACAGCTCAATTCACAATAGCTAAGACCTGGAATCAACCTAAATGCCATCAACAGTAGATTGGATAAAGAAATTATGGGATATGTACTCTATAGAATACTATACAGCAGTAAAAAATAATGAAATCTGGTCATTTGCAACAAAATGGAGGAATCTGGAACACATCATGCTGAGTGAAATAAGCTAGTCCTAAAGGGACAAATGTCATATGTTCTCCCTCATTGGTGACAACTAACCGTGCACCAAAAAGGAAACCTGTTGAAATGAAATGGACACTATGAGAAACAGTGACTTGATCAGCCCTTGTCCTGACTATTGATATACAATGTAATACTTTATCCATTTTAGTATTTTTTTTTTGTTCTACTTAATACTATTGGTTGAACTCTGTAATTAACACACAATTATTCTTAGGTGTTTAAATTTTAACTGAAAAGTGATCCCTGTTAAATATAAGAGTGGGAATAAGAGAGGGAGGACATGTACAATTTGGGACATGCTCAATCGGACTTGCCCCAAATGGTGGAGTTAGAAACGTGTCAGGGGATTCCAATACAATCCCATCAAGGTGGCATGTACCAATGCCATCTCATTGGTCCAAGTGATCAGTTTCAGTTCACAATTGATCATAATGAAAGGATTAAGAGTCAAAGGGAGGCCAGCGCCACAGCTCAATAGGCTAATCCTCCGCCTGCAGCGCTGGAACACCAGGTTCAAGTCCCAGTCGGGGCACCGGATTCTGTCCCAGTTGCCCCTCTTCCAGGCCAGCTCTCTGTTATGGCCCGCGAAGGCAGTGGAGGATGGCCCAAGTCCTTGGGCCCTGCACCCGTATGGGAGACCAGGAGAATCATCTGGCTCCTGGCTTCGGATCAGCGCGATGCGTTGGCCGCAGTGCACTGGCCGTGGCGGCTATTGCAGGGTGAATCAACAGTAAAGGAAGACCTTTCTCTCTGTCTCTCTCTCTCACTATTTACTGTCTGTCAAAAAAAAAAAAAAAAAAAAGAGTCAAAGGGATCACATAAACAAGACTCATGTCTGCTAATACTGACTGAAAGAATTAAAAAGGAGAGAACAATCCAACATGGGACGCGGGATACACAGCAGACTCATAGAATGGCAGATGTCCTAAACAGCACTCTGGCCTCAGAATCAGCCTTTAAGGCATTCAGATCTGGCTGAAGAGCCCATGAGAGTATTTTTGGCATGGAAAGCCAAGACACTCTGGCAAACAAACAAACAAACACCTAAATGAAAGATCTCTGTGAGTGAGATCCCAGTGGAAAGAACGGGCCATCAAAGAAGGAGGTACCTTTCTCTGAAGGGAGGAGAGAACTTCCACTTTGACTACAACCTTGTCTAAATAAGATCAGAGTTGGCGAACTCAAAAGGCTTCCACAGCCTTGGCAACCCATGACAAGAGCCTAGGGTGATTACTGATGCCATAAACAAGGGTGTCAATTGTTAAGTCAACAACAGGAGTAACTGTGCACTTACTCCCATGTAGGATCTCTGTCCTTAATGTGTTTGTTGTACAATGTAAATTAATGCTGTAACTAGTACTCAAACAGTACTTTACACTTTGTGTTTCTGTGTGGATGCAAACTGTTGAAATCTTTACTTAATATATGCTAAACTGATCTTCTGTATAATAAAGATAATTGAAAATGAATCTTAATGTGAATGGAATGGGAGAGGGAGCGTGAGATGGGAGGGTTGTGGGTGGGAGGGAAGTTATGGGGGGAAAAAGCCACTGTAATCCAAAAGCTGTACTTTGGAAATTTATATTTATTAAATAAAAGTTAAAAAAAAATGAGGCACGGATGACACAGGTGATTCGAATGACGTTCACAGGAACATTTACCAAACATTTTCTATGTGCCAGACACTATATTAAGTACTTCACAAATACATCTTACTTAATTCTCAAAGTAAGTCTAGAAAGGAAGTTCTATCACTATTCTGGGGAAACAGATTTATCTAGACAACTTCCCTTGGCTGGCGCCACGGCTCACTAGGCTAATCCTCCGCCTGCGGCACCAGCACCCTGGGTTCTAGTTCAGGCTGGGTGCCAAGTTCTGTCCTGGCTGCTCCTCTTCCAGTCAAGCTCTCTGCTGTGGCCCGGGAGGGCAGTGGAGGATGGTCCAAGTGCTTGGGCCCTGCACCCGCATGGGAGACCAGGAGAGGCACCTGGCTCCTGGCTTCAGATCGGTGCAGCGCGCCAACTGAACCAACAGAAGGAAGACCTTTCTCTCTGTCTCTGTCTCTCTCTCTAACTCTGCCTGTCAAAAAAAAAAAAAAAAAAAAAAAAAAAAAAGACAACTTCCCCCAGGCTATATGCAAGGTGCAGGGAACTGAACTCAGACAATGCAGTTCCACTGCACTGCCAACTCTGTTGCTTCTCAGGCTGTACTGCCATGGGAAGCTGGTCCCTGCAGCAAATGCGCCCAGCACCTTGGATCCAATTTGCTTTGCTGTTCTCACTACTGTCATGACTTGGGGTCACCATGCATAACGCCTAAGGATCCAGAATTAAGGGAGTGGAGAGAACCTCTATTTTAAGACAAAAAGGACAGTGCCTCTCAATGATGAAAAGAAAACCTAAGAAATGGCCTGGTACGTGTGAGATCTAGTCTAATTATTCCAATTCAGTCACATGGGTGATTGAAGTGGCCTTGTTTACAAACGGTTATTCTTTATTTCTCTGGGGCCTCTAGCTGACCAGCATGTTTTCATTTTCTGTTAATCTGTTAAATCATAATTGCCTCTGTAAAATGATTCTCTCACTTTCTGTTAAACTGAAAGAGCATATTTCAAGTCTCTTTTGAATTTTTTAATTTTATTTTTATTTTTTGACAGATAGACAGTGAGAGAGAGAGAGACAGAGAGAAAGGTCTTCCTTCCATTGGTTCACACCCCAAATGGCCGCTACGGCCGGCGCTGTTCTGATCTGAAGCCAGGAGCCAGGTGCTTCTTCCTGGTCTCCTACGTGGGGACAGACGCTCAAGCACTTGGGCCATCCTCCACTGCCTTCCCAGGCCATGGCAGAGAGCTGGACTGGAAGAGGAGCAACTGGGACTAGAACCCAGCGCCCATATGGGATGCCAGCACCGCAGGCGGAGGATTAGCCAAGTGAGCCACGGTACCGGCCCTCTAGTCTCTCTTGAATGAGGGTTTCCCATTCTGCCTTCCTTAATGGAGGACCTTGACTCAGAATATTCCTTTTCCAGTACTCACTACTCATTTCACTATCACTAGGTATTTATCATCAAACAAATCTTCAATTCTATACATCCTCTCAAAATATGTGAGATGGAGCTCAATTATTGCTTAGAGGGAAATTTATGGCTTTATATAAGAAGGCAAGAGCAATTTAACGTATATAATCTACAATTCTGTTTTAAGAAACTAGAAAAAGAAGAGCAAAGTAACCCCAAAAAGAGTTAGAGATACAACTGAACACAATAAAAATAGAAAAACAATGGCGAAGTTAATGGAACTTTGTTTTGAAACAGCTCTGAAACAAATCAACAAAATTCAAAAAAACTTTGTAGACTAACCAAGAAAAAACTAGAGAAAACAAGAATCACAAAAATAGCAATAGGAGAGAGAGTATCTCTATAAATATTATGAAAACTATGATGATTAATGAAGTATTTGCTATTTCTGGATGTGATCTCTTGTCCTACTCCTATTTTCTAGTTAAAAATGGCATATGTTCAGAAACATATGCTGAGGCACCTGCTCTGGCTCCTATAATAACTCAGACTCAGTCTTTGATCTTCAGAAGTTCATTACCTAACTGAAGAAGCAAAAAAGCAAGCAAGAAACTATAAAATAATACACAGTGTAGTAGTGACAGAGACATGTATGGGGAAGGAAGCTGTAAATTACTTTCTCAACTCCATATTATTCTTGATAGAAGTCAGTTAGTCAAAGCTGAGTCACCATTTTGACATAGCACCTGAACAGCAAGGGACAAGGTGTTTGTAGAGTTGATGGGATAACCATCTTCCAATAGCTGTATTTTATACTATTCCACCTAGAGGTCTTCCAAAATGGTTTCCTGTTCTTAATCGCTCCATGGAGCTTTCCACAAATCTCTATTACATGGGCATGTCTTGACTTAGCACACTATGTTCTCTGATTTCTTCTCCTATTTTCTCATCTTCCCCAATTCAATATGACACATCCATCCAGTTGCTCAAGGCAAACACATGGAAGCAGTTTTGCAAAAACTGTTTATTCTTGTACCAGAAGGCTTGTGCTTCTTCACTGTTCACGTTGCATTCATGTGTGATTCCAAACAATTTATTTGGGAAAGAAGAGCTGCACTTGATTTCTGGGCACTGACACCTTTATCAGGGAGAGTTGGTAAAGGGTTTAAAAACAAAACAAAACAAAAACCTCTTTGGAATAATGCAAGCTTGAAAAATCTTTGGCATGTTCTTAGAAATTTGGGGGATATATCTGACTCCTTAAAAACTCCCCTTAAATTAGTGAACAGGGGCCAGCACTGTGGTGTAGCCAGTAAGGCTGCCTCCTGCAGTGCCAGCATCCCATATGAGGGCCAGTTCAAGTCCTGGCTGCTCCACTTCCGATCCAGCTCCCTGCTAATGTGCCCGAGAAAGCAGTGGAAGATGGCTCAAGTCCTTGGGCCCTGTACCCTGTGAGAGACCCAGAAGAAGCTCCAGCCTTCAGATAGGCTCAGCTCCAGCCGTTGTGGTCATTTGGAGAGTGAACCAGTAGATGGAAGACCCCTATCTCTCTATCTCTGCCTCTTTGTGACTCTGCCTTTCAAATAAATAAATAAGTCTTTAAAAAAAAAAAAAAAAAGCAAGCAAGCAAGCAAGCACAGAAGAATTAGTGAACACTCATGTGGCCAGTTGCCCATTAAAATTTTAAGGTATTTGGGGCTGGCACTGTGGTGCAGCAGGTTAACGCCCTGGCCTGGAGTGCCAGCATCCCCTATGGGCGACAGTTCAAGTCCTGGTGGCTCCACTTCTGATCCAGCTCTCTGCTACGGCCTGGGAAAGCAGTAGAAGATGGCCCCAGTTCTTAGGTCTCTGCACCCGTGTGGGAGACCTGGAAGAAGCTCCTGGCTTCAGATCGGCGCAGCTCTGGCCGTTGCGGCCAACTGGGGAGTGAACCATCAAAGACCTCTCTCTCTCTGTCTCTTCTCTCTGTATAACTCTTTCAAATAAAGAAATAAAAATCTTTAAAAAATAAATAAAATTTTAAGGGATTAAAAAAGCAATAAATGTGGACAGATCTATGAAGTCAGAATTTGATATAATATTAAAATATTGCTCTGCTTTTTTCACAATTCTCAACTAGACAGTGGAGTTTCCAAATAACTGACTGGTACAAATGTAAAAGCATGAGAAGCTAGATTCTTTAAAAAGAATTTTATTAATAAAATTTTTATTATTATTCTTTAAAAAGAATAAAGTATTTTATTTCTGATATAAATGCTTGCAGTTCACCTAAAAAAAACTCTGAATATACTGATGTATTGTGAATTGAAATAAAGATGACTGGTCAAAAACAGCTTAGTTATCATGAATATTTTCAAACATTAACAAAATAAAGACAATATTTCCTACTATTCACCATTTGAAAATATCAGCACTTCCCTAATCATGTTTTATCTATTTGATACCACATCACAGATCAAAGAAGTTGTTCTTGATTCTTTACTTTCCCCTCATCCCTCACAATCAACTGAGTGGAAAATCTTGTTACCTTCTAAAGTCAGCCTGAATTTGCTTTTCATTTTTCACTAATATCACCTTAATCAAAGCAACTTTACTTTCTCAACAGAATTACTACAACAGCCTCCTAATTGGTCTCCCTGCTTCTCTTGCATCCTACTTCAACCTATTCCAAGAAGCAGCCATCACGAATTACAGAAATCAGATAAATGTGATTTCCCATTGCATCTGAAATAAATTCTGAATTCACAAAGCTTTGCATCAGACCTGTTTCCTGCTCTGATCCCACTGTGTAGCTGTCTCAGTCCTGCCATGCCACACTGGCCTTCTTTATGTTTCTTTAAACTCTAAGCCAGTTCCTGCTTTAGGGCCTTTGAGGAAATGCTGCCCTCAACTAGAACACTCCTTACCAAATCTTCACTTTATTGACTTTATGTGGTTTTGTAGATCTCAGTTTAAATGGCATACCCTGTGAAATGCTGTCTTTTTTTTTTTTTAAGATTTATTTTATTTATTTGAAAGGCAGAGTTAGAGAGAAAGATCTTCCACCTGCTGGTTCAGTCCCCAAATGGCTGCAATGACTGGGGCTAGGCCAGGCTAAAGCCAGGAGCCAGCAGCTTCTTCTGGACCTCCCACATGGATACAGAGTCCCAAGCACTTGAGCCATCTTCTGCTGCTTTTCCAGGTACATTAACTGGGAGTTGGATCGGAAGTGCAGCAGCATAACTCAAACTGGCACTCACAGGGGATGTAGGCATCACAGGCAGCAGGGTTACCGACTATGCCGTAACGCCAGCTCCTAATTATCTTCTTTAAACATTCAATCTGTAGTAGCCACTTAATCACCTTGTTATCACCATTCATATTCTCTGCATACCTTACTAACATTTGATAACTTGCATCTTTCTTTTTTATTTCTCTCTCCCCACTAGAATATAAAATCTTAGGAACAGGGATTATATGAGAGTGCAAAAAATTAAAAGAAGCTCCTGGCTCCTGGCTTCAGACCAGTCTAGCTGTGACCATTGTGGCCATATGGGGACTGAACCAGCAGATGAGAGATCTCTCTCTCTGACACTCTCTCTCTGTAACACTGCCTTTCAAATAAAGTATTTAAAAAAATTAAATTCACATAGTTTTTTCATAATATACACTTTCATGAGCTTTTCGAACCCCATACATGTGTAAATTCAAAAAATTTTGGCCCCAAAATAATCTTTCAATTTCATTTTCCACATTTGAAGTGTCCTCAGATATTCATTCTTCTTTCTTTGAAAAAAAAAAAAATCATGATTTTGTTCAAGTATCAATTCCTCCCCTGTTCATAGGCCTCAAGAGAAGCTGGACCTCTTATCCTCCAAATCCCCATAATGATGTGATTGACTGAAGAAAATCTCATAATTCCTCGCCAGCGATTAGTTCATATATGAGCAAGTGGTCCAAGAAGATATAAAGCAAGGTTTGCTAAAGGTTTCTAGGAAAGTTGTTCCTTACTGTTTGAAGAGCCACAGAAAGTACGAGTCTTTTTCCCCCTCTGGTCATGAGTGAATAAATATGCCACACTACATCTGGTAGAACAACACTTAGGATAAATTCAACACTGTACCTACAAAGTAGACAGGAGGAAAGTACTTGATGACATGGTTGAATCTCCTGACGAGCCAACCCAACAGCACATCCTGTCTCTGGACTTTCTTCTACATGAACTGATAAACTTCCTTGCTTTTTAAGTCAGTTCTAGTTAGATTTTCTTTCTTTCTTTTTTTAATATTTATTTATTTATTTGAAATTCAGAGTTAGAGAGAGAGGAGAGGCAGAGAGAGAGAGGTCTTCCATCCACTGGTTCACTGCCCAATTGGCTACCACGGCCAGAGCTGCGCCAGTCTGAAGCCAGGAGCTTCTTCCAGGTCTCCCACGTGGGTGCAGGGGCCCAATGACTTGGGCCATCTTCTACTACTTTCCCAGGCCATAGCAGAAAGCTGGATTGGAAGTGGAGCAGCAGAGTCTTGAACCGGTGTCCATATGGGATGCCGGCACTGCAGGTCGCGGCTTTATCCACTACGCCACTGCGCCAGCCCCTCTAGTTAGATTTTCTAGTACTAACCAGTATATGAACATATACAGAGACTTTTTCTATCTTATTCATTGCTATATCCTCAGCACCTATAAAAATGCCTAGAATTTAGTGGGTTTAACAAATATTTGTTGAATGAATGGGTAAAAGAGCCTAAAAAGAATAGCTCATGAAGAATAAATAATCTTTTTCTTTATTTATTTAACAGGCAGAGTTAGACAGTGAGAGAGAGAGACAGAGACAAAGGCCTTCCTTCCATTGGTTCACCCCCAAAATGGCTGCTATGGCCGGCGCGCTGCACCGTTCTGAAGCCAGGAGCCTCCTCCTGGTCTCCCATGCGGGTGCAGGGCCCAAGCACTTGGGCCATCTTCCACTGCCTTCCCGGGCCACAGCAGGGAGCTGGACTGGAAGAGGAGCAACCGGGACAGAATTCAGCACCCCGACTGGGACTAGAACCTGGGGTGCCGGCGCTGCAGGCGGAGGATTAGCCTAGTGAGCCACGGCGCTGGCCGAATAAAGAATCTCAAAGCTACTGTTTTCCACTTATCCCACTTAGCTATATAAAGTCATTACATTCCTTAAAAACAGGGATCCACAGATGAGTAACGATTGTGGTGCAGCAAGTTAAGCTGCCACTTGGGATACCCACAACTCCCATTAGTGTCCAGGTTTCAGTTTCAGCTCTGTTTCCAATCCAGCTTCCTGCTAATGTGCACCCTGGGAAAGCAGAAGATGACAGCAAAGTACTTGGGTTCCTGTCACTCACATGGGATATTCAGATGGTGTTAGTCGTTCTCTGGCCCAGTATTGGCTAGTGCAACCATCTGCAGAATGAATCACTAGATGGGAGATCTCTGTCTCTGTTGCCCTGCCTTTCAGATAAATAAAAATAAGCAAATACACTTAAAATAAAAATAGGTATCTAACAGTTAAGTGTTACTAAGTAGCATAAGAATGTCCCTGACATAGATTTTAAGATGTCAACATAACACTGAAATGTCACCATCCTTACAAAAGGAAAATGCCACTATGAAAAAGCATGCAGGCATTTATAAAACTCACAGGTTCTTGAGGTTCTGTTTCTTCCCATGCTCCCCAGCCATCATCTTCCCAGTTTGTTGATTTACCTATTTTTAAAAAGATGAGAAATGCTTAGATGAAATATAAGGTTTAAAATAATTTTAAAATATTTTTTCTAAAGATAATAGAACTAATCCCCATATAATGCTGAGATGAAGGAAGAAAACAATGGTAAACTATGTTACACTAAGATTTTGCTACATGTACTAATAATCAGGAAACATTTAATTTGCTGAATTTCTAAATCTATTACATCAATAAAATTGTGTGCAAGTTACTTGGACTTTAAGATACTGAACAACAAGTTTATCCACATTTAAGTCACACTACAAAGGTGACTTTAAAAAAATCTAAAAATGACAAATGCTTGTTACCTAAGACATTAGACGAATATACAATAAAAAACACACCTATTTTTTCACACACAGTCCTTAAAAAGTGACTTGTTTTTTGAAAGACAAATTATCAATGAAAATGAAAACAGATTTTCCAAATAAGATCACTCTACTCATCTGCTATGCTTTCTTATACCCTGATTTTCTGTTAAATTTTTATTTATTTGAGGGGCAGAAACAGACAAATACACTATACACTGAGAGCTCCTATCCACTGGTTAACTCCCTTATATGCCCACAACGGCCAGGGCTTTGTCAAACCTGAAGCAAGGAGTGGGGATTTCAATCCAGGTCTCCCATATGGGTGGCAGAAACTTAATTATTGAGACAACATCGCTGCTTCCCTGGGGTTTCCAGGAAAACAGAATCAAGAGTCTGAGCTAGGAATTGAATCCAGTTACTCCAATGTGGTGCTGCCAGTATCTTAATTGCTAGGCCTGTCCTTCACACTGATTTTATATGCATAGGAATATTCTGTCAGATTAAAATAAGATGCTCAGCAATGTAAAAAGAATTAAAACCCCAAGATATGTTTGGATTATGATCCTGTCTATTCATTTTAACTTTTATATAGTTCCCTTTGAATTTATCAGAAGAGAAGGAATAAAACTATCGTTTTTTGAGCAACTACTCAGACAAGCTTTAGATGCTTCACATGAATTACTGTAAATTAAAAAGTTGATAAAAGTCAGTTAAAACTTTAAGCTCCAGAATCAGACTGGCAACACTTCAACTGAGTTTTATTCAACTCTCCTGTTAAGATGCAGACTAGCTGAATAGATTAACAAAACACATCTATTTGCTACCTATAAGATACACACTTCATCCACAAAAATAAACGTAGACTGAAAGTGAAAGGATGAAAAAAGATATCAAAAAAGAGCTGGTGTAGCCATCCTAATATCAGAGAAAACAGACTTTAACACAAAAATTGTTAAATTGCAATGATTAAGGGATCAATTCAACAGGAAGCTGTGACTATTATAAATGTATTTGCACCTAATTACAGGGCACTTGGCTACTTAACAGAAATGTTAATGGATCTACAGGGAGACACAGATCCCAATACAAAAGTAATGGGGGGCTTCAATACTCCCGTTTTCAGTAATGGAAAGATCAACCTGACAGAAAATCAGCAAGGCAACAGAGTTAATCCACACTATAGAACAAATGGACCTAATGGATATCTATAGAACTTTTCATCCTACAGTTGCAGAATACACATTCTTCTCACTAGTACATGGGACTTTCTCTAGGATAGAGCACATGCTAGACCATAAAGCAAGACTCAGTAAGTTAAAAAAGAAAAGAAAACAAAACAAAACAAAAAACAAAAAACACCATACCATGCACCTTCTGACCACATAGGAATGAAGCTAGAAATAAACAACTTAGGAATCTCTAGAGCATATGCAAACACATGGAGACTGAACAACATGCTCCTGAATTAACAGTGGGTCACTGAAGAAATCAAAAGAGAAATAAAAAAAATTCTGAAAATGAATGAAGATGACAATGCAACATATGAAAACTTATGGGATACAGCAAAAGCAATGTTAAGAGGGAAGTTTATAACAATTGGTGCCTACATCAAGAAATTGAAAGGCACCAAACAAATGAGCTATCAATGCATCTCAAGAATCTAGAAAAAGAAAAAGAAAAAAATCTAGAAAACAGCAAACCCAAAAATAGTAGGAGAAAAGAAATAATTAAAATTAGAGAATAAACAAAATTGAAACCAAAAAAATACAAAAGATCAGAAAAAAAAGGAAAAATTTATCATGTTCATAGACTGGAAGAATCAACATCATAAAATCCATACTACCAAAAGCAATTTACAGATTCAATGTGATACCAATCAAAAAACCACAGACATTCTTCTCAGATACAGAAAAAATGATGCTGCAATTCATACAGAAACATAGGAGACCTCAAATAGCTAAAGGAAACTTATACAACAAAAACAAAGCTAGAGGAATCATAATAGCAGATTTCAAGATATACTACAGGGCAGTTATAATCACAACAGCCTGGTACTGGTACAAAAAAAGATGGATAGACCAATGGAATGGAATAGATACACCAGAAATCAACCCATGCCATCTACAACCAACTTATCTTTGACAAAGGAGAAAAAAATCAATCCCTGGAACAAGGATAATCTCTTCAACAAATGGTGCTGGGAAAACTGGATCTCCACGTGCAGAAGTATGGAGCAATACTCCTATCTTACACTCTACACAAAAACCCACTCAAAATGGATCAAAGACCTAAATCTCTGATCTTTTACCATCAAATTATTAGAGAACATTGGGGAAACACTGCTAGACACTAGCATAGGCAAAGCATTCTTGAAAAAGATCCCAGAGGCACAGGCAAGCAAAGTCAAAGTTGACAAATGGGATTACATCAAATTGAGAAGCTTCTGCATGGCAAAAGAAACACTCAGCCAAGTGAAGAGGCAATTGATAGAATGGGAGAAATTAATTGCAAACTAGCAATTGATAAAGGATTGATAACCAGAATATATAAAGAGCTCAAGAAATTTAAGAACAACAACAAAACCCAGTTAAGAAATGGGCAAAGGACTTAAAGAGAAATTTTTTTTTATTAGGCAGAGTTAGACAGAGAGAGACAGAGAGAAAGGTCTTCCTTCCATTGGTTCACACCCCAAATGGCCACTACAGTCGGTGCGCTGTGCCAATCCGAAGACAGGAGCCAGGTGCCTCTTCCTGGTCTCCCACGTGGGTGCAGGGCCCAAGCACTTAGGCCATCCTCCACTGCCTTCCCGGGGCCACAGCAGAGCTGGACTGGAAGAGGAGCAACTGGGACTAGAACCCGGCGCCCATATGGGATGCTGTCACCGCAGGCAGAGGATTAACCAAGTGAGCCACGGCACCGGTCCCTTAACGAGACAATTTTCGAAAGAGGAAATCCAGATAGCCAACATATGAATGAAAAAATGCTTAGGATCACTAGCCATCAGGGAAATGGAAATCAAAACTACAATGAGGTTTTACCTCACCTCGGTTAGAATGGCTTTCATACAGAAATCAACAAACAACAGAGGCTGGCGAGGATGTAGGGTAAAAGGTACTCTAAACCACTGTTGGTAGAAATGTAAGCTGGTAGAGATACTGTGGAAGATAATATAGAGATACCTCAGAAATCTGAATATAGACCTATCACGTGACCCAGCCATCCCACTCCTGGGAATTTACCCAAGGGAAATGAAATCAGCATGTGAAAGAGTTATCTGTACCCCCATGTTTATTGCAGCTCAATTCACAATAGCTAAGATATGGAATCAACCCAAATGTCCGCCAACTGAAGACTGGATAAAGAAATGATGGGCTATGTACACTGTGGAATACCACACAGTGGTTAAAAAAAAAAAAATGAAATCCTGTTTACAACAAAATGGATCAAACTGGAAAACATCATACTTAGTGAAATAAGTCAGTCTCAAAAGGACAATTATATGTACTCCCTGATCTGTGGTAACTAATAGAGCACCTAAAAGGTAATTGATAGAAGTGAAATTGACACTTTGAGAAGCAATGACTTTGAACAGCCCTTTATTCGGCGGCTAAGGAACTTTTTTTTTTTTCAATATTATTTGTTGAACTATTTACTTAGTATTGAGTTAATCATGTGTATCAAGTTAATTCAAAATAGATCTTAGCAAAAAAAAAAAAATAAGAAAGGGAATAGGAGAGGGAGGAGGAAGAGGGGTAGGAGTGTGGATGGGAGGGCAGGTATGGTAGGAAGAATTGCTTTGTTTCTAAAGTTGTACTTAGGAAATGCATTAAGTTTGTAATCCTCGAATAAAAGGTTTCTGGGGAAAGACAAAAGAAAACAACATTCTTGTCGCTCCCCCTCTTCGTGGAGGAACGACACAGGACCCTGCGCTGTTCTTTCGTCTGCTCGGCCCTCCCCGGGTTTGCTGCTGGTTCTTCCCGGGTTGGCTACTATCCCTTCCACCTCCGTGGAAGGGCAGTTCCCCCTGGCCACATTCCCCACTTCCGCAGGGGAGCGGCACTCCGCCGGCCGGCTTTCTCGGGGGGCTGCACAGGTGTTCCTTCAGCTAGATGTTCCCCATAGATGTTCCTGGTGCATGCCGGCTCTCTCCTCCTTTATAGTCCTCCTCCGCCAATCCTAACTCGGCTGCCCACACGCCGAGTACGCTGCTCTCCTCCAATCAGGAGCAAGTCCTACAGTTTATTAGTTGAACTGGAGGCAGCTGTGCGGAAGCTGTTTACTTCTCTCCCAGCGCCATATTGTGGGAGAGCAGATGCATAGAATAAGTCTTAATTTCAGTAACTTAGTCCAGTCCGGATTGCTCCCCACAGATCCCCCTTTCTTTTTATTTTTTGGCGTTGATACGCGCCTGTCTTCGGTGTCCCGCGGCACACACTCTGCTCTACTTGCTAGAGTTGCCACAGGCTCTTACAAGTCCTATCAATCAGGCAAACCGAATCCGGGTCCTCTCTTCGCCATGTTGTGAGGAGGTTTTTAGGCGCTGATGCGTGCCTGTGTTCGGTGCCCTGCAGCGCATGCTCTGCTCTGCCTGCAGGGGACTTACAAGACCTATCAGGCAAACCGAATCCAAGCCTTCTCATTGCCTTATTGTGGGGGAGACTTATTAGTGTTGGTTCGTGCCTATCTTCGGTGACCTGCAGCTCATACTCTGGTCGAGCTGCTTGCTGGCGCTTACCGCCTTAATTAGGCAGACCGAATCCAAGCCTCCTAATTGTTGCATTGTGGGGAAGCCTTACTGATGTTAATTCGTGCCTGTCTTCGGTGACCTGCGGCGCACAAGTTGCTAGCCGCCCAGGTGCTCATCGCCTCACTTAATCAGGCAGACCGAATCCAAACTTTCTCGTTGCCATGTTGAGGGGAGGCCTTTCTATTTCTCTATTTTTCTATCTCCGGGCATTCCTATTTCTCCCATTTTACTTCTGTCTGCCAACATTCCCATTTCTCTCACTCCACTTCCAAACTTCTGTTTCTCTTATCCCCGCGGCTTCCCGGCGCCTCGCCCTGCCGGCAGCTTCACGGCTCCGCGCAGCTTCAGCCCGCGCCTCATCTGCGCGGCTCGGCTTTGCGCGGCTTGGCTTCGCGAGCTCCGCGGTCTCGCACTTAACCCTTTCGCGTCTGAACCACGGCCTCGCCAGCCCCGTTCCCTATCTACTTGTGCCCCGCACGCTCTCTC
Organism: Oryctolagus cuniculus; assembly: GCF_964237555.1. Classification (NCBI taxonomy): domain Eukaryota; kingdom Metazoa; phylum Chordata; class Mammalia; order Lagomorpha; family Leporidae; genus Oryctolagus; species Oryctolagus cuniculus. Next base: position 34,635,548 of record NC_091444.1, read on the forward strand.
TGCGCACGGCAGCCTCCGCGAGTCACACAGCGTGTAGCTTACGTGTCCGCCACTAGCATTCAATCTAAGTTCCCCGGGCTAGCCTGGCGAATTCAACCCAGCGTACGTCTCCGCCCCACGGTTTGGCTTCCCGTCCTTTGCTCCCCGGGCTAATCAGATGGATCCCAACCAGGCTCACGTTTCAGCTTCTGGTTTCAACTTTTCGCCCCCTATTCCCGGGCTAACTTGAGAATCCCAAAGTGGCTTTCGTGTCCGCCTTGGCCTGCCCCCCGCGGCTTCAATTTCCCTAACATTTTTCTCTACCCGGTATGTTTCCCCCAGCTTTCCTCCAACAATATTCCTCCCTCATTTCTCCTGGCCTCTCCCCACAGTCCGCGTCCGAGTCTGTTTGTTCTAGCTTTCACTTTCGCTTTCAACCTTAGAGATTTCTCCCAGCTTCCCCCCGTAGTCCGTATCCGAATCTATGCCTAGGCTTTCAATAGCTTCTTCCGGCACCCTTTTCGTCCGGCTTTTCCCTAGGCTGTTTGCTAGTCTCTCTCTCCGATATTTTCCCTAGGCTGTTTGCTAGTTTCTCTCTCTGATATTTTCCCAGTTCTTCCCGTTTCTTCCCTCCTAAGTTTCATATCCGTCCTAGGTTTCCTATCCGAGTCACGGCACCATTATGTCGCTCCCCCTCTTCGTGGAGGAACGACACTAAGCCCTGCCTAGGCTTCATATCCGAGTCACGGCACCATTATGTCGCTCCCCCTCTTCGTGGAGGAACGACACAGGACCCTGCGCTGTTCTTTCGTCTGCTCGGCCCTCCCCGGGTTTGCTGCTGGTTCTTCCCGGGTTGGCTACTATCCCTTCCACCTCCGTGGAAGGGCAGTTCCCCCTGGCCACATTCCCCACTTCCGCAGGGGAGCGGCACTCCGCCGGCCGGCTTTCTCGGGGGGCTGCACAGGTGTTCCTTCAGCTAGATGTTCCCCATAGATGTTCCTGGTGCATGCCGGCTCTCTCCTCCTTTATAGTCCTCCTCCGCCAATCCTAACTCGGCTGCCCACACGCCGAGTACGCTGCTCTCCTCCAATCAGGAGCAAGTCCTACAGTTTATTAGTTGAACTGGAGGCAGCTGTGCGGAAGCTGTTTACTTCTCTCCCAGCGCCATATTGTGGGAGAGCAGATGCATAGAATAAGTCTTAATTTCAGTAACTTAGTCCAGTCCGGATTGCTCCCCACACATTCTCATCCAAATTATTCCTCATTTATCCCAATAAAAGCAGCTGGAGTGAACCGGCAGATGGAAGATTGATCTCTCTCTTCCTCTGTAACTCTTTCAAATAAATAAATCTTAAAAAAAGTGATAAGAAAAACATGGTATTTTTGTTCTAATTCAAGTCTAAGTGGCAGAATTTGACTGTCAGAAAAGATGCTCTGAAAATCTTTTCTAGTTCAAAGTAGATGACTTAATACAGGTTAAAATTTCAGTACATTTCATGAGCATACAATACATACTTCGAAATTTCAAAATAGGGGCCAGTGTTGTGTCAAGCACGTAAAGCCTCTGCCTCAGATGCCACCAGCATCCATATGAGGTCAGGTTTATGTCCCAGCTGCTTCACTTCTGATCCAGCTCCTGGCTAGTGACCAGATTAAGGCACCTTAGGCCCCTTGTCACCCAAGAGGAAAACCTGGATGAAGCTCCTGGCTTATAGCCTGGCTCAGCCCTCGCCATTGCAGCCATATGGAGAGCAAACCAGCAGATGGAAGCTCTCTCTCTCTCTCTGTGTCTCTCCCTCTGTCTCCCTTCTCTCTTTGTAATTCTTTCAAATAAATAAATTTTTTAAAATTTTCAAAACAAAAGTTGTGTAATTACTAACAAAAGATCCTGTATCAATCATAGAAAATCAATCTGCCCATTCAGATGTAAATTTCAAAACCTAACTAACAGAGCTAGAAAAAAACAATTACAAAGGCCAATGAGTTCCCAAATAAGCATCATACCATACCATTTTGAGGGGAAAAAAACAAACAAAATAACATCATACCATTGTTAGTTGGGTCTGTGCTCTATTATTTTTGCCAATGATTAATAATACAGGTTATACTAAAAGCAGCTCAAAAATAGCAAATATTGCCTCCTGGAAAAATCTAAAAATAAGATTACAAGAATGCCTTCAGGTGTTGTTTTTTCATGCTGTGATTCACAACCAGATGTTGCTCCTGAGTCAGTCATCTCACAGCTGCATTAAACAGGACAGCATTCCAGTCATAAGCAAAATATCTCAAAGGTTTATTTAACTGGGCTTTTCACTTTATTTCCTGTACAGTTGCCTGAGAAAATGGTATTTCAGGGTACATGAGTCATTCCTATTTAGCTCTGAATCTTTAATCTTTTTCTCCCAAGCCTTTCTCAAAGGGTGAACTTCTTTAAAAATTTATTCTTTTTACAATCTTAGCCATTTTTCCTTAAAATTCACAGAGAATCAAGGATTGCACTGAGGAATTGATTTAAGTTGTTCAAGAAGTTTGCTAAGAGAAATAAAGTGGAGCAAATTTTGGTTGTAAACAACAGTAACAAAAAGCAACTACCATCTCACTAATTAGTAATCCAATTTTTCAATTTTTAACTTTTAAAAAAAATCCATCTGTCATAGGACTATTTTGAACTGTTTAGAATTGGTAACATAACCATAACCCTTATTCTTACCCTTAGCAGGTTAAAAGTTTTACATAAATGAATAAAACCAGTAACTTCATAAGATGTAAAATATAACCACAATTCCCCTCTAGAGTTTTTTCCCAGAACAATTAGAATATACAAACATTTAAAAAAAAGAAAAGCCCAGTTTCTTACTTGAAAAATGAAACTTTCACACCACAGAGCAAACATATTTTAATTCAATCATTAAAAATTACAGTTGTCTTATTTAGAGTTTTTTTTCCAATGAATGAATTATTCTAACAAAGGCCTATAAAAGAAATTTAACTTCTGGTTTCTACAGCGTAATTCCCAAAATACATTATTCTAATTTACTTCTGAGCAGTCTGTTGTTCATTAAAAAGAACCTGAAGCTAGAAAGGAAATTTAATTCTAGAAATGGACAATTAATTTGACAGTATTTGCTTTTGCAATATAAGTATGACAAGATCAAAAGCTAAATGAGAAAATGAAACCATTAAGTGTTAGGAAACGGAAAACTTAATTTCCATTGTGTAGTAAAAGATATTCCTACATTCATTTCTACTCTTCTGAGACAAAAAAAAAAATCAAAGTAATGCACCTATTCTATAAAAAGTAAGAACTTGCAGATCCTGTGACTTGTACTAATTTAGGGGGTTCAACCAATTTTACTCAATTCTTTTTGGCTAAGGTAGGGAAATATCACATAGGAGTACAAAGTAAAAAATATCCAAAGAATAGAGAAGCTGCTATTTAATTATTTATGCCTCAGAACTATTAACCTTTTTCTATTTCTAGGGAAATGAAAAATGAGAAAATAAACCTCATATTAGCATATTCCTCTGAGCACCTAAAAATACGTAGCAATCTGAAAGAAGGCCACCTTGTTTTCAGCAAGCAGGGGTACATTTGCTTCACATCATCATGTTCAATCAGACAGATCTTTAAGGTCCTTTTCAGAGGCCAGTGCTGTGGCGTAGATTAAGCCTTTGCCTGCAGTGCCAGCATCCCATATGGGCGCCGGTTCGAGTTCTGACCTCTCCACTTCTCATCCAGCTCCCTGATAATGCACCTGGGAAAAAAGCAGTGGAAGATGGCCCTGCACCCATGTGGGAGACCTGCATGAAGCTTCTGGCTTCAGCCTGGCCCAGCCCTGGCTGTTGCAGCCATTTGGGCAGTGAACCATCAGATGGAGGATCTCTCTTTATTTTTCTCTATCTCTATCTCTACCTCCATCTCTCTGTCTCTCTCCCTATGGAGAGAGAAAGAAAAAAAGATCCTTTTCAGTTCTGGAATTCTAATGACTCCTATTGTCAAATAAATGATACCTCATAATCAAAAAAGAAAATATTTCCCGATATTCAATTCACAGAACTGAAAAATTCCTTTAAGCAGAAATACAGAAATTCGCCTGCAGTGAAGACTGCACTGAATTTTTTATTTGACAGGCAGAAAGAGAGAGACAGAGACAGAGACAGAGAGACAGAGAAAGGTCTTCCTTCCATTTGTTCACCCCCCAAATGGCCTCCTGGGCCGGTGCTGTGCCAATCCGAAGCCAGGAGCCAGGTGCTTCCTCCTGGTCTCCCATGCGGGTGCAGGGGCCCAAGCACTTGGGCCATCCTCAGAGAGCTGGACTAGAAGAGGAGCAACCGGGACTAAAACCCGGCGCCGCAGGTGGAGGATTAACCAAGTGAGCCACGGCGCGGACCCCTGAAATGTTTATAAAAATAAACACGCTTGCCGGCGCCGTGGCTCACTAGGCTAATCCTCCGCCTTGCGGCGCTGGCACACCTGGTTCTAGTCCCAGTCAGGGCGCTGGATTCTGTCCCGGTTGCCCCTCTTCCAGGCCAGCTCTCTGCTGTGGCCAGGGAGTGCAGTGGAGGATGGCCCAAGTCCTTGGGCCCTGCACCCCATGGGAGACCAGGATAAGTACCTGGCTCCTGCCATCAGATTAGCGTGGTGCGCCGGCCGCAGCGGCCATTGGAGGGTGAACCAATGGCAAAGGAAGACCTTTCTCTCTGTCTCTCTCTGCCCACTCTGCCTGTCAAAAAATAAAATAAAATAAACACGCTTTCCCTCCCCCAAACCCTGAATCCTTAGCCTATCTTTACAAAAGGAACAAAATCCCCCAAAAATCTATAGACCTAATAAAATTTCATATGCCCTATCTGCCTACTTACTTTGTTGTTCAAAGGAACTCAGTGATTAAAGAATAATAATAATTGTATATTAAGAGGACTTCCATCTATTTTATAATTTTGTTTCTTACACCATTACACTTACACATTATTGCTTTTTTATATCCAAAGCAACAGGAAAAAGGTAAATATGGCTAATAAGGTGAAGGTAGGGCATATCCTTATGAAATGTGGGTAAAGGAATATAAAAATTGCTAGCCAACACTATTTACTGCATATTCTAGAGAAGCCAATTCTACATCTTCCTTAATGTGTCCTAATATTCAATATGAGAAACTTTTTCTCATATTCAAATTGTATTTTTCCTAAACAAGCCTAACCTTGCCACTATTAGCATTTAAGTATATACACTCAGATAATAATTTTAACAGCACAAAAACCTGAAACATTTCAGTTCTATAGTAAAGAAAAAATGTAGATAGTATATTTATCATTGTTTTATTTCATAGTTAGCACTTCTAAAATAAAAACAAATATCCAACCCAGACACAATCCAACACACTGCTAAGTCTCCATACCAGCTGCACACTATTAATGGGAATACAATGGACACGGTGTTCATTCCTGGCTTAAAGTAGTTCACATTTAGTGCAGAATATACACACATCAACAGGCAAATGCAACACAAAGCTGGAATTACCCAAGTTTGGAAATTAGAGAGAAAAGTCAGCTATACATTCTAGAATAAAGTTATCTGAAATAATTAATACAAATGTAGGTCATTATTTGTTAAGTCTGTAATATCCTACTGTATCAATGTAGCATAAGTTAATCAATCACCTCATATCAGATTCAAGCACTGTTTTCATTGTTTTGCAGTTATAAATACTTCCTTGTAAGACTAAACTATACATTAATTTTAACTTTTATATTTTTATTAACATATTTATTTATTTGAAAAGGAAAGACAGGCAAAAACAGAAAGAAATCTTCCATCTGCTGATCCTCATATGTCCACAAAAGCCAGAGCTGGACCAAATGGAAGCGAAGAGCCCAGAACTCTATCCAGGTCTTCCATGTGGGTGGCAGGGAACCAAGTACTTGAGTTATCAAGGGCTGCCTCCCAGGGGGCACTTTAGCAGGAGGCTAGAAGTAGAAGTGGTATCAGGACTTGAAACCAAGGCACTCCAAGAAAAAATATGGACACCCCAAGTACCATCTTAACCGCTGAGTCAAATGCCTGCCCCATTTTTTTTTTTTTACTTTATAAACTGTTTCCATTTTTAAAATGATTAAAGAAAAGGTGGCTTCATATACAAAGCAATCATATATTTTTCTAAGAAAAGTTTTTGGGGGGCAATTGAACGCTGTACATAATAAATGTGTGTAATTTGGGTGCTTGATGACATGAAATGTCTACATGTGACATTTAACTATCATATGTCATAAATGTAGACACACAAATGTTCAAAATCCCAGTGACAGAAAATGCATGGACTTGGAAATTTTGCTTTATTTACTTTCACATTTCAGGAAACAAAAATCTTCCACGTACAAATTCAACAACAACAGTTTTATAAGAAATAATAATAAAAAGAGCACTTATATATGGTATTTACTAGATATAAAGCATTGTCTTAAGCACTGCAATCTTCCATATGAAGTATATACTATTGTATAGTATATACTATTGTTGTCTCAATTTTAGAGAAAATAGTGGGTTATTTTGCCCAGAATATGTATCTATAAATACTGATTACATTAATGAGCAAAAATGCCAAAACTTTATATGTCCAAAAGACAGAAAATACCCCTAACAATAATGCAGCAATATGGCCACACGAATAAGATGATAAACAATATTTTTTTAAAAGAACCACTTGGAAACTTTAGGATTACTCTTTTATATCTCTTAGATAAAGGAGAAAATAAAATAAAGATAAAATAGCAATCAGAAATTTTGAAAAATTAAACATGCCAAAAAACCCGACAAATTTATAAAAATCAATGTTTATCTTATATAAAAATAACAACAAAGTTCATAATAAAATTTTAAGAGACTCTGATCACAACAATAAATTTAATCAAGTACCTGGACAATAACTCATGTATTAAAGAGGACAAGTGAAAAATTTATAATGCAAAAATCTGTGCTAAAGGACATAACAGATAGAAATAAAAATATCAGACAAATATTGTACAACCTCATTTTTATGTAGAATCTAAAAAAGTCAAACTCACAGAAGCAGTGGCTGCCAGGGACTAGGGAATGGGAAATATGAGAAATTCATTAAAAGATAATTATTACATAAAATCTAAGACTTAGTCCATTAATAAAGTTAAAAGGTAAATGACAGAATATAAATATTCACAAACATTAAGCAAACTATATACTACATTTTTATAAAGCAACAGAAAGAGTAAAAAAAGCCAGTAAAAAGTTGATGAAACCTATGAGTAGTTAATTTATAAAGTAAGCACTAATTGTCTTACATACATAAATAAGGTCAACTTTACTCAAATGTAAAATGTTCAAATTAGGGGCTGGAGCTATGGTGTAACACAGTAGCTAAGCCTCCGCCTGCTGTGCCAGCATCCCATGTAGGCAACAGCTGTTCCACTTTGGATACAGCTCTTTGCTATGGCCTGGGAAGGCCATGGGAGTGACCCAAGTGCTTGAGCCCCAAGCACTCATGTGCGAGACCTGGGATCAGCACAGCTCCAGGTACTGTGGCCATTTGTGGAGTCAACCAGTAGACTGAAGACCTCTGTCTCTCCATCTCTCTCTGTAACTCTGCCTCTCAAATAAATAAATTTTAAAAAAGTACAAATTACAGGAATGATATATCATTTTTAATCAAAAGTAAAAAAAAATACCTGATAACACAGAATAATGACAATTATGCTTGTACTTGGGTACTTCTGTTAGCCATGCACAAGAGTGGACCTGAAAACTAATTTTTAGAGTAATTCGGCACTTGAAACCAACTTGAATAAGACACTTACTGGAATACTGCTATTTCAAATGTTCACTGATAGAGAAGTCATTAAAAATAGCTTGGAAGATTCTTCATTGGAATACTATGTAACCAAATAAATGCTACAGAGTCACACAGACTTAGAAAATTGATAACATTATAAAATTAAGAAAAAAAAAGTAGCAGATATTATTTTAAAAATGAGATATTATAAAATAAATTACCAAATACATTATTTTTTATTTTTTATTTTTTGACAGGCAGAGTGGACAGTGAGAGAGAGAGACAGAGAGAAAGGTCTTCCTTTGCCGTTGGTTCACCCTCCAATGGCCGCCGCGGCCGGCGCGCTGCGGCCGGCGCGCTGCGGCCGGCACACCACGCTGATCCGATGGCAGGAGCCAGGAGCCAGGTGCTTTTCCTGGTCTCCCATGGGGTGCAGGGCCCAAGCACCTGGGCCATCCTCCACTGCACTCCCTGGCCACAGCAGAGAGCTGGCCTGGAAGAGGGGCAACCGGGACAGAATCCGGCGCCCCAACCTGGACTAGAACCCGGTGTGCCGGTGCCGCTAGGTGGAGGATTAGCCTAGTGAGCTGCGGCACCGGCCTACCAAATACATTTTTTTAAAAGGGTTGAAAATCACTGACAGGAGTGTGGTCTTTAAACTGTATTCACAAGAGAGGGAGAAGATGTACAGTTCGGTACACGTCCCCTGGGACTTACCCCTAAGGGTAAAGCTAAAAACTTGCATGGGACTCTAAATCCCAATAAGTTGGTAGGTACCAATGCCATCATACCAGTTAAAGTGATCATTTTAAGTTCATAACCAATCATAAAGATATGAATAAGTGTCAAAGGGATCACATAAATAAGACCAAGTATCTGCTAATAATAATAGAAATAAAAAGGAGAGAACAATCCAACGTGGGAAGCAGGGCACACAGCAGACTCATAGAATGACAAATGCCCTAAACAGCACTCTGGCCTCAAAATCAGCCCTTAAGACATTTGGATCTGGCTAAAAAGTCCATGAGAGCATTTCAGGCATGGAACGCCAAGACATTATGGCAAAAAAAATGACCTACATTTAAGATCTCTGTGAGTGAGATCCTCGTGGAAAGAAGGGCCACCAAAGAAGGAAGTACCTTTCACTGAAGGGAGGAGAGAACTTTCAGTTTAATTATAGCCTTATCTAAATAACGTAGGAGTTTGTGGACTCAAGAGGCTTCCGTAGCCTTGGCAGCTCATGACAAGAGCCTGTGTGATCACTGACATCATAAATAAGAGTGTCAATTGTTGAGCCGGCGCCGTGGCTCAATAGGCTAATCCTCCACCTTGCGGCGCCGGCACACCGGGTTCTAGTCCCGGTTGGGGCGCCGGATTCTGTCCCGGTTGCCCCTCTTCCAGGCCAGCTCTCTGCTATGGCCAGGGAGTGCAGTGGAGGATGGCCCAGGTGCTTGGGCCCTGCACCCCATGGGAGACCAGGAAAAGCACCTGGCTCCTGGCTCCTGCCAGGATCAGCGCGGTGCGCCGGCTGCAGCGGCGGCCATTGGAGGGTGAACCAACGGCAAAAGGAAGACCTTTCTCTCTCTGTCTCTCTCTCTCACTGTCCACTCTGCCTGTCAAAAAAAAAAAAAAAAAAAAAAAAAAAAAAAGAGTGTCAATTGTTAAATCAATTGTCACTATGCACTTGCTCCCCATGTAGGATCTCTGTCCTTAATGAGTTGTACTATGAGAATTAATGGTAAAACTAGTCTTTAAACAGTACTTTATACTTTGTGTGTGTGGGTGCAAACTGTTGAAATCTTTACTTAGTATATACTAAGTTGATCTTCTGTATATAAAGATAATTGAAAATGAATCTTGATGAAGAATGGGATGAGAGAGGGAGTAGGAGGTGCGATGGTTTGGGGGTGAAAGAGTGGGTATGGGGGGAAGAACTGCTATAATTCAAAAGTTGTACCTATGAAATTTATATTTATTAAACAAAAGCTTTCTATAAAAAAACTGTATTAACATGTACCCCAAAAGTTTTTAAGCAGTATGTATCCTTTATATAATAGAGGCAATTTCTAACATACTATAAATATGGACATTTTAAAACACAACTATTGTTATCTTTTAAAATTTATTCACTGGATTTTAAATATAGGGATGATATCCACAAACATTCATTAAAAATTATGGTGATTTTTTCAATAAGTCTTATGTCTTTTTAAAAAATTCTTATTTCCATTGTACTTCTTCCAGGGAGTATTATTTAATGCAATACTTTTTTTTTTTTTTTTTTTGACAGGCAGAGTGGACAGTGAGGGAGAGAGACAGAGAGAAAGGTCTTCCTTTGCCATTGGTTCACCCTCCAATGGCCACCGCAGCCAGCGTGCTGCAGCCGGCGCACCGCGCTGATCCGATGGCAGGAGCCAGGTACTTATCCTGGTCTCCCATGGGGTGCAAGGCCCAAGGACTTGGGCCATCCTCCACTGCACTCCCTGGCCACAGCAGAGAGCTGGCCTGGAAGAGGGGCAACCGGGACAGAATCCAGCGCCCCGACTGGGACTAGAACCAGGTGTGCCAGCGCCGCAAGGCGGAGGATTAGCCTAGTGAGCCACGGCGCCGGCCAATGCAATAGACTTTTAATATCAGTCCAAATTTTCTCTGCTAGAAACGATATGAGAAGGAAATATTCCTGTGGTCATAAGTTTCTAAATATTAAAATGTTCTTCTTGCTTGACTTACTGCAATTATTATTGTGAAGCAGATAATGAACAGCAGAAATATATCTAAATTTTGAAAAATATTAAAGAGTGGGGCAGGTGCTGTGGCGCAGTAGGTTAATCCTCCCACTGTGGTGCTGGCATCCCATATGGGTGCCAGTTCGTGTCCTGGCTGCTCCTCTTCCCATCCAGCTCTCTGCTATGGCCTGGGAAGGCAGTGGAAGATGGCCCAAGTGCTTGGGCCCCTGCACTCATGTGGGAGACACAGAAGAGGCTCCTGGCGCCTGGCTTCAGATAGGCGCAGCTTTGGCCGTTGCGGCCAGTTGGGGAGTGAACCAGCGGACGAAAAACCTTTCTGTCTCTCCCTCTCACCGTCTGTATCTCTCAAATAAATAAATATTCTTTTTTTTTAAAAGAAAAATATTAAAGAGTGAAATTATTTGTAAATCTCAGTGAGATGAATTTATAGTATGATTAAAACCTTAATATCTTAAGAGAAACTTACTATAATAAAATAAGGAATGTGTAAGAGGTGAGCCTTTCTTTAATAAAGTGGGCAAAGGCAGAGTGAGAAAGCAGGCACTTTAACAGGCATATGTGGAAAAGGATCCCTTTAAATGATCAGTCCTAAGTTACCCTTGGCAGACTTTCATCTGATTCCACAGTACTCTAACCTCAACCTGAAGACTTGGACACTGAATAAACCAAAAATCCTGCACAGACCTCTTCAGCTGTACCTCTCACCATACCCCACTCTCCCACCAGAATTTATTATGTGAAACTTTTGAACGCTGTACTATTTCACATCCCTTGTCTCACCATCTTCTCTGTATCTGCAGGGTAACATCTATGAAAACTATTAATGTGAGAACGTCACCTTTTATATGAAGATGTACCCGAGTCTCCTATATGGAGTGAACCAACATTCCTTCATTCTCCCATATCATGTGCCAAATTACAGCATAACACCTCTAATACTCCTTTTATATAGTTATCTCTTTATTTATGGGAAACTCTTTGAGAAGGGCCTATTTCATTTACCTTTAAACTAATTTTGTACTTAGTACTCTATAAATAATAGCTGAATGAAGGAATTAAAAGAATATTCATCTCAGTTTTCTCACTGATAAAATTTCATTTGCAAGATCCTCTTCTAACTTTAAATAAATCCAATAACTGAATATTTTCTAAAATTCCTAAAAATGGTCTGATTTCAGATTACCTCTCTCCCCAGTATGATCTCAAAATAGGGAAAGCATTTTCACTATGTATTTTAAAATGCCCTTTGTGGTATTTCATAATGAAAGAAGTCCATTTTCTTAGTGATTGCATAAAAACAAGACTTTAATACATGACTCCACTATAATTCCTTGCATGCTTTATCGTCTATCTTTTCAGTAAAAGAGGCAGAAAGGTAAGCTGCCATAGGAAATTATTTCATTATCAGGCAAATTAAAGAGATTTACAGCATTATAATACCCAAGTTATTTTCAAATTTTCTGATACTCCATCTCTGTACATGCTTTTCTTCCAAATACAACTGTTAATTCCATAAAGCTCTGCTCCAAAAATCCAGTCTCACTAAAAATTATGTCATTGTTGGATAAGTGGTGAGCCACAAAATGGCAAACCATAATACTAACTAGCCCTGCAATTTCAAGGTAATGAAGATCAGATTTCATGTCTTAAATAATCATATTTGATATATAAAAATAATTACATCCCCAACTGGCTGGACTGGGTTTATAAACTGAGTCTACCCTTTATTCTGTGTCCTCAAATATTCATCCTGTATATGCCTGAGTTAAGCATATATATAAGCATTAAGCCTGAGGTTAAGTATATATAACTGTGTCACACAATATTACAGCCATTAGTTACATCAAGCTATTTAAATTTAAATTAAGTAAAATCTAATATTTAGTCCCTCAGTTGCACTGGACAAATTTCAAGGGCTCAATAGCCACACATCACTAAAGGCTACTATACTGAACAGTATAGATTAGTAATAAAAATAAACAGGATATGATTGAGAATAACAAGCAGAAGCAAGGGTGTCATATTGACCACTTTAATGAGAAGCCCACCCTAAAGAGTTGACATTTGAGCTAAAATTGAATGACAAAATGCAGCTAGCATTCAAAGATGTGCAAAGAGCACCCAAAGCCAGTCAACAACCAGAACAAAGGCCTCAGACACAAATGAGTTTGGATAGTTTAACAATATGGAGTATATGAAGCATAAGAAAAGGAGAGAAGTGAGAAGTCCAAAAAGTGCCAGGAGGCTGAGGCTCAAGGCCTTCTAAGCCACATAAAAGCTTTGGATTTTATGTTAAACACAATCAACATGAGAATCTTGTGATTTAAGCCATGTCTTAAAACCTTCCTTCAACTGCTGTTGAGAACTAATTATAAGAAATCAAGAGTGGAAGCAGGAATATCACTTAGAAAACAGGTGCCACAGCCTGGGTTGAGAGATGGTGGCCTGGACCAGGGAAGTGGCAGTGGGATTAAAAATGTGCTCCTTTTCTCTACATCTCCTGGCCACAATCCTGGGATCTACTATCCTTCACAACAAAACTCCTTGAAATAGTCTACTTCATTTTTTAAATGCTTATTCTTTAACTTTCAGCTAATTGAAAGTCAGGGTGATAAAGACAGAGAGAGATCTTCCGTCTGCTGGTTCACTCCCCAAATGTCTGATCTCCATCCAGGACTCCCAGGGATGGCAGGCCCAACCATCTGAGTCATCATCTGCTCCCTCCCAGAATGCACTATGGAGAAAGTGGATTGGAAGTAGAAGTGGTGGGTCTTCAACAGGCACTTGGATAGGAGCTGTGGATTAATCCATTGCATCACCATGTCTAACCCCAGTTTACTTCATTTTTTAACTCCTTGATATCCTGTAAATATGCTTTCTGCCCCCAACATTCTACTGCAACTGTTCTAAGGTGTCAGTCACCTCGACCGTCCCAAAACCAATGAGCCCTCTTCTAACCCCACCTGCCCTGGCCTCTGCTGCATTTACAAAATTGCTGCCCACTGTTTGTCTTCACCAAACTCTCCTTCCTCAGCCCCTAGAACATCACTCTCACCTGGTTTTCCTCTCTGTTACTCCTAAGTCTCCTCCTCAGTAACCTCCACTTAGCTCAAACCTCTGTGCTCCTCTAAGGACACATCTTCAGCACTCAGTTTCAGTTCATAATACACATAATCCTTGGAACTGAATTGACACTTTTTGCTGGCTACTCCCACATAAACACCTCTTACCCAAGAGTCCCTGTTTTAAACCTCCATCTCTAGTGCTCAGCAGGACCTCTTCACTTGGAAAATCCAAACATTTTAAATGCAAAGGTTTCAAAATATGTCCCTTTCATTCCTCACATATCCTTGCCCATGACAAAAGCCTAACTCCTTCTCACCAGCTATAAACTCAACACCATGTTTTCATTAAGTCTCATAGATTCTACTTCCTAATATCTTTCTAATCTAGTTCTTCCTCTCAAATTCTATTTGTTATTTGAGTTCAAAAACACATCATGTCTTGGATTATTGGAATAGCTCCCAACCAGTTTCCATGCTTTGGATCTCCCCTCCAAACTGCTGCTAAGACACATTCCAAGTATTTAACAAATTGTTGATTTTGTGGAGTACAAATCTGCCTAGGTCATTTCTTCACTTCCAGAGGCACCTGACAACCTTCAACCTGGTTTCTTGTCATCTAGCTCCTTATTACTATTACAGCCTCATCTTCCCCACTCTTCCTTTCTCCCGCTCCTGTCCAGCCATTCAGCTTCCCTTGGATCTCTAAACACCATGTCATTTCAGGACTGCCTTCCTCTGCACATGCTATTACCTCTCCTTTATTCCCCTAACTACTATTTCAAAGGTAGGCTTAAGCGTGACCACTTCAAGGAAGTGCCTCATATATATCTCAATCACACCATCTGGTAGCTACTTAGTCTCTCTCAGCAAACCATAAGCTCAGAGGGCAGGGACCACCAACCTCCTTTGGTTTGTGGCACCAATACTTGGCACAGCGTAGTCATGAACAGTTTTGATTTGATATCGTCTAAATTTTAAAGTGAGAGAGGAGCTTATTGTATGGTCTTTATATCATCATTCCAGCACGGCACCAAGGAACAGCACTAGACTACAGAGCTTCATACTGGAAATGCAAAGAGAACAACACACACAAAACACACCCATTCAAAAAGAGAAATGTAGGAAATTCTGAAGTCATGCAACATCTAATAAATCAGCCCTGGGATTTTATACTGCGGGGAAAGACTTACTTAACCCTGCGTGATACTAATTGGTGGAAGACTTCTCACTTCAATAAATCAAATTAACTTTTCTTGGCCATATCACTGTAATTTTAGTTCTTAATGTAGACTCGCACTCCCTGACAGGTTGTTTTCCTTATTTAGGAGACGCTTACTCACCACCTTGAGTCGCTCACTTGTCAATCAGCCATTAGTTCTGTGAATCTGAATGGGGGAAAGGGGATAGGGGAAGCGATAGTGGGGATGATAAAACACTTCTGGAAGGGGGAAGTGGCAGAACGCCACATTTCCAAGGGTGGAGAGTAGGTGTTGGGGCCAATCCCAGGGTGGAGCGTGGACATCTGGCAAGGAATGAGAAGGAGGAGGAGGCGATCACCGAGCAGGTAGCACGGAACGGGAGACAGGGAAGGGGAGATGGAAAAGGCACTCTGGAGAAAGATAGCTCGGAAGGGGGTGGGGTGTAGAATGGTAATAGGCAGAAGCCAGAGGAAGCCAGGCGCAGTTTGGGGGCAAAGGGGCTGAGAAACAAAAGCTGGGGCCGGAGGGAAAAAACAGCGACGCTGCCTCGGCGGACCGGGCTTTAAGGAGAGGCAGGCAGGGGGTCGTCCCAGCGCCAAGAGGAGACGCAGGGGGAATTAGGGACCCAGTGGTCAGCTGTGGGCAGCTCGCAGCGAGTACGAGACCGGAATCCGCCCAGCAGAGGCCGCGGGAGGCCGGAGAAAGGGTCCGCAAGGTGAGGGGCACTTACTGGGGTCCCTCCGCACGGCGCCGCTGGGGGTCTCCTCCCGCAGGTGAGGGAAGAGGAAGTCCCGGGCGGCCTGGAGGTCCTGGAAGTAGCAGAACTGGACAATGGAGCAGGCCATGGCTCCGGGGAACCCCGCTCGGGTACTCGCCTTACCTCGCCACTCCCTGCCCCCTCCACCCCACCGCGGCCACCGCCAAGCCCCAACAGCTTTAGCCGCGCAGGAGGCGGGGAAACCAAACAGGAAGCTGTCAGCGCACTTGGGGTTACCGCCCCGTAGAGCTGCGCGTGCGCAGGACGGGCTGACGCCGAGGAAGGCTGTGTCCGAGCCACGTGATCAGTGAGGCCGCAGCCAGAGAATTTGTCGTCGACGTGGAGGCTGGGGTAGGTTTTCAGTTCTAGTTCTGCGCGTACAGCGGCAATGAACCCTTTCATTCATTCTGGCTTTTATCCAGAGATGATCTAATTGGACGTTGTCCACGCGCGCCTTTGAGTCATTCAGCTAATCTTAACTGTTTTCCTACCATCAGCACAATCCCAATATTTCATAGAGAAGAGGCTAAATTTGTGGCAGACCCGTGGAGACTGTATTGTGCAAGTATCAGATTTTGGAAAACATTCATTTATCTTGAAATCACCTCCGTGAAGGCTAGTTTTAAACGCCCCTCCTTTAAATTCCCTTTGCACGAGGCACACCTGTTACTTGTGTAGGAATTATACTTTTTTAGATTTTCAGCTGGCATCCTTGGCCGCCGCCTCCCAGGGTATGCATTGATAGGAAGCTGGAATCAGGAGTTGGAGCTGGGAATGACTCCCAGGCTTTCTGTGTAAGACACAGGAACTTAACCACTGGACTAAACGCCATCTCGCGCGTTTTGTTTGTGAAAGTACTTGGGTAGTCACGAATGCCATCTTGAAAAAAAAGGTGTTTTGTTTCTATTTTTAAAATGAAGTTTGTGTCTCTCTGAGGAAACTCTCCAAGTCTGTTTATTTTCTAAAAAACAAAAAGGAATTGTTTTAATGTTAACACAAATGACAGTAGGCACTCACACTTTCCCAAGGAAACCTAAACAGGTCACCCTCTTTGAGAGAGAAAATGGCACAAGAATGTATGGAAGTCAAACAGATGTAGTCCAGAGCATTCTTTCTTTTTTTTTTTTTTTAAAGATTTATTTATTTGAAAGGCAGAGTTATATATAGAGAGAGGGAGAGGCAGAGATCTTGCACCACTGCTTCATTCCCAAAATGGCTGTGATGGTTAGGGTTAGGCCAGGCTGAAGCCAGGAGCCTGGAACCCGGTTCAGGTCTTCCATTTGGGTGGTAGACAACGCAAGCGCTTGGGCCATCTTCCACTGCTTTCCCTAGCGCATTAGTAGGGATGGATCAGAAGTGGAGCAGTCAGGACTGTAACGCCTATTTGGGGTACAGGCATCACGGGCAGCAGCTTAACCTACTGTGCCACAACTGCAGTCCCTAGAACATTCTTTTTTTTTTTTTTTTTTTTTTTTGACAGGCAGAGTGGACAGTGAGAGAGAGAGACAGAGAGAAAGGTCTTCCTTTTTGCCGTTGGTTCACCCTCCAATGGCTGCCGCGGCCGGCGCGCTGCGGCCGGCGCACCGCGCTGATCCAATGGCAGGAGCCAGGAGCCAGGTGCTTTTCCTGGTCTCCCATGGGGTGCAGGGCCCAAGTACTTGGGCCATCCTCCACTGCACTCCCTGGCCACAGCAGAGGGCTGGCCTGGAAGAGGGGCAACCGGGACAGAATCCGGTGCCCCAACCGGGACTAGAACCCGGTGTGCTGGCGCCGCTAGGCGGAGGATTAGCCTAGTGAGCCGCGGCGCCGGCCGAACATTCGTTTTTATCAGGCCGATGTATACACTTAATCCTAATAATACAAAACTATAACTTAGTGCTCAGGTTTCCACTTCATTAATTCCTGTTTCTAGAGTAGAATGAATAATTTTTCGCAGAACTGAGTAGACTATTTCTATTTTTGTCAGGTTAACAGAGATGAATTCTTCACCTACAAAATACAGACTGGATTATATGTGCTTTAAGCATGAAGGATTTAGAAATTCCTTTTTTTTTTTTTTTAATTTGAAAGAGCTAGAGAGAGAAGAGAGAAGAGAGAGAAGTCTTCTATCCACTGGTTCTCTCCCCAAATGGCCACAATGGCCGGAGCTGAGCCAATCCAAAGCCAAGAGTCAGGAGCTTCTTTCAGGTGCACTGACCCAAGGACTTGGGCCATCCTCTGCTACTTTCCTAGGTGCATTAACAGGGAGCTGGAATGGAAGTGGAGCAGCTGGGACTCAAACAGGTGCCCATATGGGATGCCAGCTCTGCAGGCCAGGGCTTTAACCCACTGTGCCACAGTGCTGGCCCCAGGGATCTAGAAATTCTAAAATCAAAGACTGCAGAAAAGGCAAGCTGCCAGTATTCCCTTCTTCCATCTGTAGGATACTCTGGTTCTGATAAGATTATTCCCCAAGATCCAACACCGATAGCAAATAAATAAAATTTAAATTTAGATCCTTAGCTTTACTTGGTTAATAAAAAAATATAGGGGTAGGTTTTGGCCTAGCAGTTAAGATGCCTGTATTCCATATCAGAGTGCCTGGATTTGAGTCCTGGCTCTGCTCCCAATTCCAGCTACTGTACATTCAGGGAGGTACCAGGTAATAGCTTAAGTATTTGGGTCCGTGGATTTTGGTGGCATTGAGTTCTAGTGTTGGATTGAGTTCCCAACACTGGCTTGACCTAGTCCCCACTGTTGCAGGTATTTGGAAAGTGAATCCCCAGATGGGAACTCTCTCTTTCTCTCTGCCTCTCAAATTTAAAAACAAAACAAAACAACATTTTCTGAAAGAAAAAGGTGTCATTTCATGTAAACCATTCATGTTCCTATTCAGGTATATGCATTTTGTAGAAGTCACTGTCCTTGACTGGATTTAACAGGTCTCTGGTCTGCCCTGAAGCATTCATATATCTCCCAAGTGGCATTGAATTTCATTACTGTGTTGGCTCAGTTTCAGCAGTGAAGTCTGACTTCCTTCCAAGCAGTATTGAAAAGGTTCATTCATGAATCTTTTTAAGGACTCGAGATACCCTTCACAGAAAGCACAATACATTCACAAACTGGACTCTTCCCCAAGGAAGTTGTGAAGCTGCAGGAAGATGCCTCAGGAGTTGTATGGTGTGCAGGACGATTGTGTCAGACAATGTATATCACTAACCAGTCAGAAAGCACATTGCAGAACATGTGCAGGCCTTACATATCCCAACACAGCCAGAATGTCTTTGAGATATGAGTTCAGGAACTCAGAAAAACATTTTGACAAAAATAAAATAAGGTGAAGGCCAGTGTTGTGATGCAGTGGGTTAGGATGCTGCATGCAAAATGCCCATTCGGGTCCTGGCTGCTCTACTTCTGATCCAACTCCCTTCTAATGCTTCTGAGAAAGCAGCAGAAAATGGCCCAAGTGCTTGTGCCCCTGCCACCCACATGGGATACCTGGATGGGGTTCCTGGTTCCTGGCCCAGACCCAGCCATTGCAGCCATTTGGAGAGTCAACCAGCGAATTGAAGATCTTGCACTCTTTCTCTCCATCTCTATCTATCTATCTATCTATCTATCTATCTATCTATCTATAGCTCTGCCTTTCAAATAAATAAATAAATCTTAAAAAAATAAAAAGTAACAGGAGGTCTCCAGGTACCAAGGTGAACTTTCTCCTGTATCCATTACTGCGAGTTAAAGTTCAGATGACTGTCAGAGAGATGCTGGAGCCACATTGTGATATAGTAGGTTAAGCCATTGCCTGTAACACCGGCATCCCATATAACATCAGTTCAAGTCCTGGCTGCTCCACTTCTGACCCAGCCCCTACTAATGGCCCAGGAAAGCAAAATAAGATGGTACAAGTCCTTGGGCCCCTGCCACCTATGTGGGAGACCGGGAAGAAGCTCCTGGCTCCTGGTTTCTGCCTGGCCCAGCCCTGGCTGTTGTAGCCATTTGGGGAGTAAAATAGAAGATCTCCCTTTCTCTCCCTGTCTCTGTAACTTTGCTTTTCTCTCTTTTCCCCCCGTCTCTGTAACTTTGCTTTTCAAATAAAATAAGTAAAATCTTACTGGGTATGATTAGCAATGGGTTCCTGCCTCCTCAGGCTTAAGAGTTTGAGATGCAGGATAGGCAGCAAAATGTAAGAGCACCAGCAATGGACTTGAACTCAGGAAACCTCAAAGCTATCTCAGCTTTGTCACACATCAGTCTCATGACTTTAGACAATGCATACTACTCTGTGGGCTTTAGTTTCTTGATCATGCCACAGCATCGGCCCCATCAATGGAGTTGTAGTATTCAATTAGACACCTATGGTAGAAGAGAAAATAAGACTTACAATATTCTTCAAGTATTTAGTCTACAGAACTGGGAGAGTGGCAATGTCATGTCAGCAACCGGGATGGACAATGCAAAAGGAAGAATGGATTTGGGGCAAGAAAAGTAGAGGCTGAATTTGGTTTTGGATTTGTTAAATGTGAAGTGCCTGTGGAAAAGCTGGTTTTAAAAAATAGTTGTTTTATAAACAGAAGTGAGAGTTGAGGGAATTGAGATGCCAGATCTAGAATCTAGCTCTGGATGTCATTCACAGAGACTATGAAGAAGGGAAGGAGTGAAAGTACCAGTGGAATCTGTATGGGGTAGGATGGGGATTGGCCCAGGGAAGCAAGCTAGGGGCACTTTTTGGTCTTTCCTGCCTCTTTATTGTGTCCTATCTGGAATTTGATATGGCGATAGCCCTAGCATTCTCTGTAGTCTACAAAGTAACTTGAATTATAGAACAGAAAAAGTATAGGAGCCTGAGTCTCTTCTGCTTCATGGAGCTGCCATGCCAAGCCTGAACTGCCACATCTTGACCTCTTCTGTGTGACAAAATAAATCTTTACATGTTTCAGCAACTCATATTTTGGTTTTACCATCTTGACACAATGTGACCCAAGCATCCAAGGGGAATTTTTATGCAGGATTATTGGGCTATTCTGTATTATTTAAAATAAAACCATTTTTATTATTCTGATATTCTTTCTCTCTGTCATAATTCAGTAGAGGTTAGACCAGTTATTGGGACATTTTTAATTGTTTAAATAATTTTGTTTTCATTTGAACATAAAAATATGCCCTAGGTGACCAGTTATTTCTTGTTTTCTTATATTTAGCATGTCTAAACAGACCTTTAAGTGATTCTGTGAAATAGAGGAATGTCCTTAATAGCGTTTGGTAGCTGAGTGGTAGGTTCCAACAAGAATTTTCTTAATGGAAAATCAAGGGCAGATTAGGAGAAGGGAAAACTTCCAGAGGAGTTGTATTTAAATCTAGGACCCCAAGTCCCAAAATCAATTGCCTCGTAATTTGTGAATTAAGATATCTGAGTCCAATGTCATTCTTGACTTCACCATAGTTTCCTCACTCTGGGCCATTTTTTCCATAAAGCTTTCCCAAATTTTACCTTCATTGAAACTACAACCTCCTGTTCCCTCTCTTCACCTTTGATTGCTTTACTTCTGGGTATTTTACTACCTTCTTGTCCTCTTTCTCCCTTCCAATTCTGTCATCAAAGTCACTTGAGTTATTCCAGACTCTTCTTTCTGTTAATGGCATTACTCTTCTGTTGGTAGATTTACTGAAAGTATTCCTTTTTTTCTGCCTTGATTACCACTTAGGCACCAAGTCCTATTGATTATCTTCCAAATGTCTCTCAGATTGATTCCATTTAACCGTCCTCATTGACACTTCCTTTATCTGAGTCTTCATGACTACTGCTTGAGCTGTTTTGATAATCCCTTGGTTCTTGCTGCTTCTGACTTTTGTGTCATCCTACTTCAGTCATCCTACATTGCTGCCACACTCGTTTTCCTGATGCAGAAGTCTAGTCATGTTACGTAGTAAATCCTTCCATAATAATTGCATTTATTGACTCATTGGTGGACTATTGGTACCTCAAGTGGCTGGAAACCCTATATACATAAATAAAAGTAAGGCCCAAGACTGTGAGAGTGGAGGTTATCAACAAAAACAGGTAAAAATATCACAAAGACACAGAGTCAGGGTAATAATCACAGCCTTGGGATTCAGAAAAGGCCTTTTGATGGTAATCTATGAGCTGAATCTAGAAAGCTGTACAGATTTTATATGGCTGATGGGTGTGGAAGGGATTGAAGGGGAAAGTATCTACCCTAAACAGAAGAAATGCCATAAGAAAAACTAACAGGGCCGGCGCCCTGGCTCACTTGGTTAATCCTCCACCTGCGGCACCGGCATCCCATATGGGCTCCCAGTTCTAGTCCCGGTTGCTCCTCTTCCAGTCCAGCTCTCTGCTTTGGCCCGGGAGGGCAGTGGAGGATGGCCTAGGTGCTTGGG
This sequence comes from Oryctolagus cuniculus, assembly GCF_964237555.1. Taxonomy (NCBI): domain Eukaryota; kingdom Metazoa; phylum Chordata; class Mammalia; order Lagomorpha; family Leporidae; genus Oryctolagus; species Oryctolagus cuniculus. Next base: position 34,657,478 of record NC_091444.1, read on the forward strand.
CTACTGTACCCGCGTGGGGGACCAGGAGGAAGCACCTGGCTCCTGGCCTCAGATCAGCATAGCGCCGGCCGTAGTGGCCATTTGGGGGGTGAACCAACGGAAGGAAGACCTTACTTTCTCTCTCTCACTGTCTAACTCCATATGTCAAATAAAAAAAATTTTTAAAAAAGAAAAAAACAGCAACAACTTGTGTGATCTGAGAAATATAAGCTGTTGTGTCTAGAATGTGAAGTGTGACACTGGTTGAGGATGAGTCCAGAGAGCTGGCCTGAGTGATATCAAACTTCCACAAATTCCATTTCCTTTTTTTTTTTTTTTTTTAAAGATTTTATTTATCTATTTGAGAGGCAGAATTGCAGAAAGTGAGAGGGAGAGACAGAGAGAAAGAATTCCTTCCATTGGTTCAGTCCCCAGATGGCTGCAACAGCCGGAGCTGCGCTGATCTGAAGCCAGGAGCCAGGTGCTCTTCCTGGTCTCCCATACGGGTGCAGGGGTCCAAGCCCTTGGGCCATCTCCTACTGCTTTCCCAGGCCACAACAGAGAGCTGGATTGGAAGAGGAACAACCGGGACTAGAACCAGCGCCCATATGGGATGCCAGTGCCGCAGGCGGAGGATTAACCTACTGCACCACAGAGCCGGCCCCAACAGAAATTCTATTTCCTCACTAAATTCAGGACCTATCAACATTTCTTGCTTTGGCTAGATGGTGATAAATGTCTCCTTTCCTTCCTTTTCTTCATTAATTCTGCTCTTTACATCTCACTTGCAGTCCAAGGGGCCTTAGGGAAGGACAAGGCTTTGTAGGTCGGGAGTCATAACATGTTCATCTGGGCCAGTTCTCCGTGTGATGCTCCATGATTTATACCTGAAGCTACATTTGTGTTGAATTCTGGCTCTGTGCTCCTCCTTGTTCAACTTTCCCAGAATATTGGATGCCACAGCTAGGAACATTCCCTTATATGTTCTGCCAAGTATTCACCTCCCTCAGACCCTCAAGTTTCTCCTCCTTTTGTTGACTGTCAAGTTGATGAATGTTTCACTCTTCTTTTGACCAGATGTAGTCCATGGTTATTGCCCTGCTAGCAGTCACTGATTTGATTTATATCTGAAACTTACATTTTTAAAAAAGATTTATTTATTTACTTGAAAGGTAATGAGAGAGAGAGAGAGAGAGAAAGAGAAAGAGATTTTCTATCTGCTGGTGCAATCCCTAAATGGCCTGGACTGGATCAAGCCGAAGCCAGGAGCCAATAACTCCATCTTGGTCTCCTACATGGGTGCAGGAGCACAAGTACTTGGGCCATCTTCTACTTCTTTCTCAGGTGTATTAGCAGGAGCTGGATTGGAAGTGGAGCAGCCAGGACTGAAACATGCATCCATATGGGATACCAACATTGCAGGTAGTGGCTTAACCCACTGTTCCATAACACCAGCCTCTTAAAATCTTTTTACAAATATAATTCTTTCAATGGTCCTACTTGTTGAATCCATCATTTGTGTCCATATTTGATTTTTTTCTTTCTTTCCTTGAAATGCACCTGGGAGAGTTGAACCATTCAGGACATACACAGGGACCTGATGGAATAGTCTAAAGAAATTAATTACTGAGCATCTGCTATTTTTGTCTTCTCCACTCAGTAAACTTTGAAATCTTTGAACAATTAGCTCTAATATCACTTCTTGTGAGGACTTGACTTCCCCAGGCAAAATTAGTCACTTTGGACTCTAACAGTTTTTTTTTTTTTTTTTTTTTTTTTTTTTTTTTTTTTTTTTTTTTTTTTTGACAGGCAGAGTGGACAGTGAGAGAGAGAGACAGAGAGAGAAAGGTCTTCCTTTGCCGTTGGTTCACCCTCCAATGGCCGCCGCTGCAGCCGGCGCACCGCGCTGATCCTGGCAGGAGCCAGGAGCCAGGTGCTTTTCCTGGTCTCCCATGGGGTGCAGGGCCCAAGCACCTGGGCCATCCTCCACTGCACTCCCTGGCCATAGCAGAGAGCTGGCCTGGAAGAGGGGCAACCGGGACAGAATCCGGCGCCCCAACCGGGACTAGAACCCGGTGTGCCGGCGCCGCAAGGTGGAGGATTAGCCTATTGAGCCACGGCGCCGGCCCCCTAACAGTTTTTAAGTCTATGCCTATTCTAAAATTTAAGCCTTTTCTTTTTATGGTTGATCTGCACTTCTATCTCCCCCACTAGATGGTGATGTCCTCAAGGAAAGCAATGGTGACTGTTTACCTTTGTAGCATTCATGCATTCAACGCATTTTAAAAATACCTACTATGCACCAAGAACTAAACATCCATATGACTCAAACCCAAAACACACACAAAAATGCAAATACATGCTGATAAATAATACTCTCCAATGACAGACACAACAGGGAATTGTAATTCCATTTTTAAAGTGCAATGTTGGCAACAGTTCAGAGGAACTTTTAGGACGAGCGTCTCAGTTTGGGGATTGGGGAGAACTTCCTGAAGGAAGTGTCATCTAAGCTGAGTCCAGAGTGTTTGAGTAGGTGTTAGCCACATAGAAGTGGGATGGAATGGGAGCAGGGAGGTCAAGCATTCCTGAATACAGAGGAGACAGCTGAAAACCCCAGAGGTGAGAGAATAGAGTGTGTTTCAGAGAGTTGACTATCTAGAGCTAAAAGGAGAGTGTTGAGCTGAGACTGGAGAGGTAAGGAGGGACAAAATCATAAAATAACTCAAGGATGGGAACTTTTACTCATATTTGTGTCTCTCATCTATGCCTAGCAAAGTATTTGACAAATAGGTATTTGGTTAATAAGTGTTTGTGGAAAGAATAAAAGGAGGAATGGCCCAGCACTCCAGTGAGTATAATGTAAATAATACGAAATATAAATCCTGCCTGGCATCAATGCCATTGGACAGACACAATACCTCTGTCCAAACAGGGAAATACTAGATTCCATGTTTTGAATACCAGAAGAGAGTGGTCAAACATGGTTCATTCTGGAAGGATTGCTATGATAAAGGACTGTCAAGGGGAACCTACAGCAATACACTAGGACCTGAATTGCATCTACAGGATGAGTCTGGTTTAACTAAGAAAATAATAAAAAGGATATTTTGAATCATACCACATGGAGGTGGGGCAAGGAAGGAGGAAGCAGATCCCTTGAAGTTTTTCTTGGTTCCATTTTATCAACTTCTATTTACTGAAGAACTGTTTTGAGGATATCAAAGTGTTTGCTCAAGGGTCCCAGAGCATTGGGCAGGGAACCCTACATAGAAAGGTCTGTTTATAAAATCAGAACCTAAGGAGATTCTGCTTCATACACTTGACCCAATTGGAATATATATATATAATTTTTTTTTGCTAAGAATGAGAGTTCTTTTAAAAAATACTGTGCAGAGATAGAAAATATACTCAATGTTAATTTTGCAGTTAAAGTAAACATAATTTTCAGATAGGATCATATTCTGCTTTACAAAAATTTTCCCTATAAATGTCAGACAGTATTTAAGAAAATTCTAGAGCAGCACAAGTCTATGGGAAGCTCCTTAGAGCATGAATAATGGAATTTCACTTGCACTGTCATGGCTAAGTCTTTTATTAGATGCCCTGGTATTTTTGCCTGTCATATTGTAAATATATTTTCCAGTTGTAGCTGGCATATCGCAGTTGGATATCTTTGCATTTATTTTTCCAATTTTAGCCAATTTATTGGCTCACATTTTATGGTCTTCATGGTTCTTTTTCCTTTAAGCTTTTGTAGGTTTTTGCAGTTTTTTTTTTTTTTCAGTTTTGTTATTTTTCAAAACACTCCTAAATTTAGAGTGATATCTAAACTCATTATTGAGTCTTTTTCCCACTTATAAAATCCTTAATGTTTGATTACCACATTCACATTCATGATGTAAAAATGCTTATGTTACTGTAGAAATTTAATATACAATCCCCCCTTATCCTCAGGAGATACATCCCAAGATACCCCAACCCATGTCTGAAGCCTTGAATACATACATCTGTATATATCTATAATAGTTTGATTTATAAAGTAGGCACAATAAGAGATTAACAGCAAAAAATATCATGGATTTCTTTTTTTCCCCTTTATAATTTCATGGATAGAAGGATTATTCTTACCAGAGATCTTAACAACCTTAGCATTGCCCTTTTTCTTTATTTTGTTGGGAATTTCCACAATTTCACTCAAAGGAGGCACTTCACAGCTTCTGTGTGGAATATCTGAATGGCCAGAGTTGTCACTCTTGCCCTTTGGTAAAGTAAAATAAGGGTTACTTGAACAGAAGCACTGCAGTACAGCAGTGGGCAGCATGTACAATTTGGGTTCACCAGACAAAGGGATGAATAGGGCCAGATGGAGCTGAATGGTGCGAGATTTCATCACATTACTCAGAATGGCATGCAACTTAAAACTTAGGGGATATTTTAGATTTTCCAGTAATGTTTTTGGACTGAGATTGACCTGAAGGCAATTGAAACCATAGGGCTGGTGCTGTGGCTCAATAGGCTAATCCTCCGCCTGCGGCGCCGGCACATCCGGGGCGCCGGATTCTGTCCCGGTTGCCCCTCTTCCAGTCCAGCTCTCTGCTGTGGCCCGAGAGTGCCGTGAAGGATGGCCCAAGTGCTTGGGCCCTGCACCCGCATGGGAGACCAGGAGGAAGCGCCTGCCTCCTGACTTCGGATCAGTGCAGCGCAGCGGCCATTGGAGGGTGAACCAATGGCAAAGGAAGACCTTTCTCTCTCTCTCTCTCTCTCTCTCTCTCTCTCCACTCTGCCTGTCCAAATAATAATAATAATAATAATAATAATAAGGTGAAATCGTGGATAAGGGGAAACTACTGTAAATACCTGAAGACAAATATTGTGACCAATACATCCTCCTTTTAAACAGGCTACCTATCTTGTTATATTTACATTAGGGTGATTTTGTCACTTTTTAATCCTCTTTTTCAATTCACTTTGAATTAATATTGCAAATAAGATTTTTTCAAAGGTATGCTCATGATATTAAGTATCTTTCTCAACATTAGTCAACATTTACTGGCAATGCTGTGCTGTAGCTGACTTCTACCTGCTTGCCAGGGCTGATGTTAAATTTCAAGAAATTTGTAAAACACTTACATTCACCGTGACCTCTTGAAATACACCATAAAAGGAATGTTTACACCACAGAAAACAGCCAAAAACATCAATTTAGGATTTACACCTTGCGAAACCAGCTATTAAATATTAACCAGCATGCAACTGACTGTGATTAAGATAGTTTTTAATTTATTTATTTTTTGATTAAGGTAATTTTTTTTTTAAAAATAAATTTTTAACATAATGTGTTTCTGTTAATATTTATTTATTTGAGGCCTGCACTGCAGCTCACTAGGCTAATCCTCCACCTGCGGCGCCGGCACCCCGGGTTCTAGTCCCGGTTGGGGCGCCGGATTCTGTCTCGGTTGCTTCTCTTCCAGTCTAGCTCTCTGCTGTGGCTCGGGAGTGAAGTGGAGGATGACCCAGGTCCTTTGGCCCTGCACCAGCATGGGAGACCAGGAGGAGGCACCTGGTCCTGGCTTCGGATCGGCACAGTGCGCCGGCCGCAATGTGCTGGCCGTAGCGGCCACTTGGGGGGTGAACCAACGGATGGAAGACCTTTCTCTCTGTCTCTCTCTCTCTCACTGTCTTATTCTGCCTGATGTGTCACAAAAATTTAAAAATATATATTTATTTATTTGAAAGTAAGAGTTACCGAAAGAGGGAGAAATAGTGATAGAGAGATTGGGGGAGAGAGAGAGAGATCTTCCATCCACAGGTTCACTCCTCAGATGGCCTCAATAGCTGGGGTCAGACCAGGTTGAAGCCAGGAGCCAAGGAACTCCATCCCCATCTCCCACATGGGTTGGCCTGGTCCAGCCCTGGTCATTGTGGCCATCTGGGGAGTAAACCAACAGATGGAAGTTCTCTCTCTCTCTGCAGCTCTGACTTTCAAATAAATAAATAAATTTTAAAAAAGTGGATCATCCAGGAGGTGAATCCATGCCTGTATGGAATGTTGGCATCACAGTTGGCAGCTTAACCTGCTACACCACAATGCTGACCCATAATGTGTTTTCTTTTTTTATTTTTTTTATTTTTTGACAGGCAGAGTGGACAGTGAGAGAGAGAGACAGAGAGAAAGGTCTTCCTTTGCCATTGGTTCACCCTCCAATGGCCGCCGCGGCCGGCGCGCTGCGGCCCGCGCACCGCGCTGATCCGATGGCAGGAGCCAGGAGCCAGGTGCTTTTCCTGGTCTCCCATGGGGTGCAGGGCCCAAGCACCTGGGCCATCCTCCACTGCACTCCCTGGCCACAGCAGAGAGCTGGCCTGGAAGAGGGGCAACCGGGACAGAATCCGGCACCCCGACCGGGACTAGAACCCGGTGTGCTGGCGCCGCTAGGCGGAGGATTAGCCTAGTGAGCCGCGGCGCCGGCCCATAATGTGTTTTCTTAATACATAACTTGAAAAAATGTCCTGAGTAAGCATTAATTTTTATATAAAAATGACATTTTTATATAAAATTGATCTTGTTCTACACATTTCTTAATTCCTCATCCTCTTACTAGGTACTTAATTGATATATCTGCCTGCTATTTAAATGATAAAATAATTTAACTGTGACTCTTAAAGAGATCAATGATTAGGGATAAAGTACTAGTTCACTCAGTACAAATAGCTGTTAGATTATTCTAGCCATTGAGTGAAAATGTACATGGAAAAAAATCTAGAAGTCAAGAAACACTTTTTAAATTCTGGATTTGGGCCAGCTCTCTGCTGTGGCCAGGGAGTGCAGTGGAGGATGGCCCAAGTCCTTGGGCCTTGCACCCCATGGGAGACCAGGATAAGTACCTGGCTCCTGACATTGGATTGGCGCAGTGCGCCGGCCACAGCACGCTGGCCGCGGCGGCCATTGGAGGGTGAACCAATGGCAAAAGGAAGACCTTTCTCTTTGTCTCTCTCTCTCACTGTCCACTCTGCCTGTCAAAAAAATAAAAAAAAATAAAATTAAATTCTGGATTTGATATTACCAGAGTGAAATAAAGAATGTTCCAATCCTAGAAAAACTAGTAAACAAATAAATACTGCCTTTTAAAAGACCAATACTCAAAGCAAGCTGAAATACAAATTCACTGAGAAAATCATTTGTTCTGAACGAACTTTATGTTTGGAAAGACAAGAGTTTGGATAACCATTTTTAAGTAGAAAAACATAACATTAATTCTATGGTTGCAGAATTTAAAAATCTATCACTATGACTTACATGTTCCAGTACTTCCCTTTCTGTCCAGGAATTTTAAAAATATAGTTCCAAAACACATCAAATATTTCATGAGAGATGATTTATATAGAAGAATAAAAATAAAAAATTTTTAAAAATTTAGCTGGTACTATGTATAACTCTAATGAGCTTACTGCAGATATCCCCTCATTCTTGGAGTACAGAAATGATTCACTAGCTTTTGTTTAACCAGGGGGAAAAAGACTACGTGGTTTGTATAATAGCTGTCCATTTAAAAATAGTTATTATTAGTATAGATAAGTATGGAGTATTTGTGTGGAAATGAAATGTCCACATTTTGATTTCTCTAAATGAGTGTAATCGCATCTTACATTTTATAACTATTTTAGCCACAAAGTGTTAATCCTTTGCTCTTCATGGGCATTCTACTTTCATTTGTCTGTTCTATTCTGTTCTGTTCTTCTCTCTTTCTCCATCATCATTTCATCTTTGGACATTATATATTCCCTGTGTGTATGACCCTATAATATGTACAGACTTTGCAAATCTCAGCCATTCTAGTTAAATCATATTCTCTAAAAAAAAACCTTCACTTTGGAGAACAATATTTTTTGTAAGGCAAGATATTAATCCCTGTAAGCTGGCAAAATCTATTTTGAGATTTTTTTTTCCCAAAGAAATTTTATTTCAAAAGTGCTGAGATGTTGAGCAATGAATAAAATAAAGAAATTAATAATTCATTAGTGTATTTATAAATATTTAAGTGCTAAATGGAGTCCTGGTTAACACACATTAATATCTTAATAAGTTAAATTCTCTTTAATGTTTTGTACAACTTAAAGTATTTAGTATTATTGACTGTGGATATATAGATAAAATGTTTAACAAAAGTTACTAACACATATGAAAAGGACACTTAGAGAAGTTTTGATAAGTGAACTGATTAATAGTGCAAAGCATTTAAGGCAATGGTATGTATCTATCACACCCTAAATCTGATTTATTATGCTGATTAGGACTCTCCTCACTTGAAATAGATTGTCAAGGTAAATTCGGAACACAAACATTAAGAAAATCATCACTGTTTCATTAAATTTATAGCCTCTCTGTCCCTCAAATGTTGTCTTCAGATGGACTTATTAAACTCAAATTTTTTAAAAAATATTTATTTATTTATTTATTTGAAAGTCAGAGTTACACACAGAGAGGAGAGGCAGAGTGAGAGGTCTTCCATCCGCTGGTTCACTCCCCAATTGGCTGCAATGACTAGAGCTGTGCCGATCCAAAGCCAGGAGCTTCTTCTGAGTCTCCCATGTGGCTGCAGGGGCCCAAGGACTGGGGCCATCTTCAACTGCTTTCCCAAGCCATAGCAGAGAGCTGGATCAGAAGTGGAGCAGCCAGGACTTTAACCGGTGCCCATTTGGGATGCCAGTACTGTAGGTGGCTTTACCCACTACACCACAGCACTGGCCCCTAAACTCAAATTTAATTTCATTTTTCAACTTTAATCATTCCATTTTAAAAAATGTGACATTGTTCAGGATAAAAAAAGTTTTAGGGCTGTCAGTTGTGAAACTTTCCTTTGTCACTGCTCTGTGGTATTGTGGAGATGCTCACATCAATAAGTACACTTAGTAATCTCACTATCCTTTATGTGCAGAGCAGAATATAATTTCAGAAAGGTTTTACAGCAATGCAGCTTTGACATGTCAGGCCTGATAATTCTTTGTTGTGGGAGTTTTTTTCTTTTAGGATGTTTAGCCATATCTGGCCTTTACATTTTAGCTGCTGAACCCGTTGTAATAACCAAAACTATGTTTCAGCATTGCTAGATATCTCCTGGAGAACAAAACTAACCCCTATCAGGGACCACAGATTTTTTTTTTTATAATGATTTTTTTAATTTGACAGGTAGAGTTAAAGACAGAGAGAGAGAGACCGAGAGAAAGGTCTTCCTTTCATTGGTTCACCACCCAAATGGCCACCACGATGAGTGCTGCGCCTATCCGAAGCCAAGAGCCAGGTGCTTCCTCCTGGTCTCCCATGCGGGTGCAGGGTCCAAGCACTTGGGACATCCTCCACTGTCATCCCAGGCCACAGCAGAGAGCTGGACTGAAAGAGGAGCAACCAGGACTAGAACCTGGCGCCCATATGGGATGCCGGCGCCGCAGGCGGAGGATTAACCAAGTGAGCCACGGCACCGGCCCAGGGACCACAGATTTTACAGCAACATGTTGTCTAGAAGAAACTTGTTGAGAAATCATGGGAAAGTCTCAAAGATTCCTTATCTTAAACGACAGAAAATGCTTGTACTTTGTAGTGATCATTCAGTATAATTAAACTTATTTAAGTATAACATATACAGTAAAATTCATAGACTTTAAAGTGTTTTTATTTTTTATTTTATTTTATTTTTTTTGACAGGCAGAGTAGACAGAGAGAGAGAGACAGAGAGAAAGGTCTTCCTTTACCCTTGGTTCACCCTCCAATGGCCTCTGCAGCCAGCGCACTGCGGCCGGCGCACCGTGCTGATCCGAAGGCAGGAGCCAGGTGCTTCTCCTGGTCTCCCATGCAGGTGCAGGGCCCAAGCACTTGGGCCATCCTCCACTGCCTTTCTGGGCCACAGCAGAGAGCTGGACTGCAAGAGGGGCAACCGGGACAGAATCCGGGTGCCAGGCTGAAACCAGGAGTGAGGAACTACATCTGGGTCTTCCACATGAGTGGCAGGGACTTAGTACTTGAGTCACCATTTGCTGCTTCCCAGGCACATGAACAGGGAGCTGGATGGGAAGCAGAATAGTTGGGACTTCGACTGACATTCTTAACATGAGATGTTGGCATCCCAAGAGGTGGCTTAATCCACTATACCATAATGCTGGCCCCTTTCCTAGATTTTTTTTTTAAACATACAGTACATTATTGTTTTCTTTAGTCACTCTATGGTGCAGCAGAACACCAGAATTTCTTACTCCTTTCTCAGTATAACTTAGTCCCCTTCAATGAATTTTTCCCAATTCTTCCTCCCCACCACTTGCCCAGCCTCTGATAACTACCGTTCTACTTTCAACTTCTATGAAATTAGTTTGCTTAGATTAGACAAATGAGTGAGGTCATGTGCTATTTGTCTTTGTTTGCCTCCATGTTTTGGCAAATGTTAGGATTTCATCTGTTTTAATGGATGTATAGTATGCCATTGTACATCTATTCATCATTTTATCTATTCATCATTTTAGGAATGCTTAGGTTGTTTCCATTTCTTGGCTTTTGTGAGTAGAGCTGCAATACATGTGAGAGTTCAGATGTCTCTTTAACACTTTGATTTCTTTTTTCTTTGGACATGTGAGATCCCGATACATGCAGAAGTATGAAGCAAGACCCCCCTACCTTACATCTCACACAAAAATCCCCACAAAATGGATCAATGACTAAATCTATGACCTGATGCCATCAAATTACTGGGGAAGTGCAAATCAAAACCACAATGAAATTTCACCTCACCCCATTTAGAATGGTTCTCAGATAGAACGCAACAAACAACAAATGCTGGCAAGGTTGTTGGGGAAAAGGTATCCTAATCCACTGTTGTGGGAATGTAAGCTAGTGGGGCCACTGCTCACTTTTCCAGCCTGATGCTCGATGGAATATGGGCGCCTAGTCTCGGCCCTGCCAATCACATGCACCTGATGCAGAGTTCCTTGTAGTGGCAAGGATTGCAGGAAGCATGAGTTCCCGGTGGCTGGCAGGGAAAGTAGAGGTAATGATGATGTCTTGTGTCTAATGCCTATTATAGGTGACGGAGGCTGCCAGTTGTCTGCTGTTCCCTTTATACATAGTAACAAAATAACTTCTTTTTCTTTGGCACATGCCATTCAGAATAAAGACTATATTACCCAATCTTCCTTGAGGCTAGGTTTAACCAGTTCTGGCTAATAGGCTTAAATGGAAGTGTTGCCTTAAGTGGAAGGATAACTACAGCTTTATCCCTTCCTCTTTCCAGTTGACTGGAATGGGGCTCAGGGTGGCTGAGGCTAGAACAGTTATCATGGACCATATGGTAACTATGGTAATGGAGGCCCTGCATGAGAGAGCAATAACATATAAGGGGGCCTGCATCTCAGGGGGCTCTAAGAAGCAGAGTTTAAGATCAGCTCTTAGGCTGAAGAGCGTGAAGGAAGCAGGTGATTCATTTATTCATTGTGAAGTTGGGGGTGCAGCAATTGATAAGCAGCCTGTAGCTGGGACGTGGATTGCCTCACTTCCTCAGCTGTTACATTGAAATGCATGTCAAGAAAGGTTTACAGCCCTAAAGTGCAGTGGTTATTAGGACAAACTTTGCCTTTCACAGCCTCCACATTTCTATTAACATCATAACTGTGGGGAGCAACTGGGAGCAACTCAGACTAGACTAAGTTACTGGAATTAAGACTTATTCTATGCATCTGCTCTCCCACAATATGGCGCTGGGAGAGGAGGAAACAGCTTCTACACAGCTGCCTCCAGTTCAACCAATAAACAGCAGGACCTGCTCCTGATTGGAGGAGAGCAGCGTACTCGGCGTGTGGGTAGCAGAGTTGGGATTGGTGGAAGAGGACTATAAAGGAGGAGAGAGACAACATGCACCAGGAACATCTAAGAGGAACACCTGTGCAGCCCCCGAGAGAGCCGGCCGGCGGTGTGCCGCTCCCCCGCGGAAGTGGGGAAAGTGGCTAGGGGGAACCGCCCTTCCACGGAGGTGGAAGGGACAGTAGCCAACCCGGGAAGAACCAGCAGCAAACCCGGGGAGGGCCGAGCAGACGAAAGAACAACGCAGGGTCCTGTGTCGTTCCTCCATGAAGACGGGGAGCTACAATAACCACCCTCAATTTGCAACCACAGGCTTCTGGGAATACAGTTATTATTGGATCCAAACCCTGTCTTCTGTCATCCATAGCTTGTTGCCTGTGAGGGCAAAAATATTATATTTTGTTCATCTTTGCATCTGTGAGGCATAGCATGTGGTAATAGCTTAAATAATGTTTTGAACAATTGAAAATTATTTTCCACAAGCAATTTGTATATCATCTGCTCTGCTCACTGCCTGCCCCACCCCTTGGTACCCCTGGGTACTCACAAAATGCAATTTAAAGTCAGTTTCCTTTTATTTTTTTAAAGATGTATTTATTTGAAAGTCAGAGTTACACAGAGAGAGAAGAGGCAGAGAGAGAGAGAGAGGTCTTCCATCCGTTGGTTCACTCCCCAGGTGGCCGCAATGGCCGAACTGCGCCGATCTGAAGCCAGGAGCCAGGAGCTTCTTCCAGGTCTCCCATGTGGGTGCAGGGGCTCAAGGACTTGGCCATCTTCTACTGCTTTCCCAGGCCATAGCAGAGAGCTGAATTGGAAGAGGAGCAGCTGGGACTAGAACCGGCACCTACATGAGTTGCCAGTGCTTCAGACCAGGGCTTTAACCCACTGCACCACAGCGCTGGCCCCTAAAGTCAGTTTCTTGGAGACACCTTCTTTGATCCCAGGTCTGGGCCCCCTGTGATGAGTTCAGAGGATGTGTAGGTTTCCACTTTATGGCACCTATTATACTTTAATTAATATTTGTGTCCTGTACTAGAATATAAGCTCTAGAAAGATGGGAACTAAAAATTATCTTATCCTCAGTTCGAAAGTTCACAATCAGTGCCTGAATGCAGCTCAATAAACGTTTCAGGAACAGGTAAGTTTTGACCGATAACATTTGTGAGATTTTTTGAGACTAATACCTCTCCTCTCTCTCTACCATTCTGTTGTCTACATAGTGATTTACATCATTCCAAAACTCTTGTGTTTTTTTTCCTATTGTCACTTTCCTACTCTGCCACCTCCTGGTTGAACATATGGCATCTTGATGCATAGCTGTCCTGATGGCTATATTTCCATGCAGGAGAGCAGTCTCTTCATTCATCTTTTTGCACTTCTGCAGGGCTTTGAGATAAAACAGTAGTGTCATTCTTCTCCAAGAACTATATCTTTTGACCTCATTCCTTGGGAATGCACTCGTCTTCAAGCAATGTGGAGAAAGTTACTCCTCTCCATTATGAGAAATTGAAACATTTTTACATTAAATGAACCACTAGAGGGGGCAGTTGCATGTTTTGTTCTTATGCCTGAATTGCACCTGTAGGATATTAGGGTTAGATGATGCTGGTGACCTCCTGGGCTAGCTTCTCTCATTTCATAAACAGAAAGATGAAGTCACCCAAGGTCAACAAGTGGGTCAGTGACAAATCTGAGCCTAAGACCCAGATCTCTGGCTTTCTGCTCCAACACTGTCTATTGCAGCACACTGCCTCCTCTCTTCCTGTTCTCAGAAGATTCTCACAGGGTCTGCTGATATGGATCAATTTTGATAAGGCTAATTTGCCAAGAATTTCTGGGACTGCCAATGTCATCATCCAGCTTTATTTATTAATGGTCCACATGTATGCATGTGGGCTGGAGGGAGTAGGAGCATGAGGTAATGGAAGTTGTGCTAAATTCCATCCCTTGTGGAAAGTAAGATGTAGTGGATGTGCTTGCTGGTGTCTTTTTGTCATTTAAGCAAGCTTTCCATCACCCCTATTCCAGTAACTACTCTCCCTCCCCTCCCCTACTCACAGAGGCTGGGCCAGTGACAGGTCTGGCTAAACAGTTCCACATTCCTGCTCCTCTTCCTGATGCAGCTGGGCCTGTTAGAGTGCTTCCCAGGGATTTCTGAGTTTAAAGCTTGGTCCTGTCCCAGGGACCTTGGTGCAACAAGGATAGGAAATTAGAGATTGAACGGTCATCTTTGAAATAGGAGTGAATAAGAGAAGTAAGTGGAGACCCTGAGAGAGAGGCCAGGTGCAGTATTGAATCTTGATTGGTTCATCCTGGAGCTCTTCTCAGGTTTTTCAAGTTAGCCTAAATTTCTACGCCTAGCTACACGAGCCTCTCAAATCCCTACTCTCCCTCCCTCCCCGTTTCTTTTTTTTGTTGTTTAAAGTGTCAAACCAATCTCTTGAGGCCATGGGAATCTCTGAAACAAAAGGTTTTTTTTTTTTTTTAAATTAATAAATTTAAAGGGGAGAGTTACAGAGAAAGAGTGAAAGAGAGGGAGATATCTTCCATCTGTTGGTTCATTCCGCAAATGACTGCAATAAGCTGGGGTTAACCCAAGTGGAAGCCAGGAACCAAGGATTCCATCTTGGTTTCCCACATGGGTGGCAGGGACCCAAGCACTTGGATCATCTTCCACTGGTTTCTCAGCTACATTAGCAAGGAACTGGTTTGGAAGTGGAACAGCCAGGACTTCAACTGGCACTGCTAAGCCAAGCACCAGCCCCCACAAAAGGGTTACCCGAGCCATTAGAGATGCTAGCTAGAAAGAGGAACAGGTTTTGGGGAAAGTTTTTTGAAACTAACAGCAGCAAAGCTAGCGAGCAGTAGGAAAAGTACCTGCTGGACCTTGAGATAAGAGCATTTTATACCATTTGGAAAGGAAAGCACTGCTTACATTGAACTTGCATTGGCTATAGCTAAGAGAGGCAGGATAACATGAAGCAAGGAAAGCTTTGGGATAGAACAGTCCATAAGGAAAGGTAGCTGTTATTTCTGGATTAGTTGGAGTTAACAGTTTGGAAAGTTCATATGTAAACAGGGCATTGTTGTTCTGGTGGTAAGCCATGGTGGGATTTAAGTCAAGGCTTCAACATACATTCAGAAATATTTTGGTTGGTTTTGCCCACAGCTGTTGCCTGATGAACTTCTTTTCTCTCTTCTCCCCCTCCATCTTCTCACTCTTGTAACTACATTTAGGCTTCTAAAATTTTTTTATGAAAAGATAATAGAATAATTAGAATTTTGTCATTCACAATGAAGAATTTTTTTAAGATTTACTTATTTGAAAGAGAGACAGGGAGGGGGTGAGAGAGAGAAATATCTTCGATCTGCTGATTCATTCCCCCAAATAACTGCAATATCCAGGTGGCCCAGGCCAAAACCAGGAGCCTGGAATTCCATCCAGGTCTCCCATGAGGGTGACAGGTGCCCAGGTACTTGGGCCACCTTCTGCTGCTTTCCAAGGCACATTAGCAGAGAGCTGGATTAGAACTAGAACATCGGAGACTTGAGCCTGTACTCAAATGCCTGCATCCCAGGCAGAGACTTAATCTGCTTCACTATAACATGGGCCTCTCTTTTTTTAGTTAGTTATTTAATTATTTACCAGGGTTGGGGGGCATAGGGGGAGAGAGAGAGAGAAATCTTCCATTTGCTAGTTCACTCCCCAAATGGTTGCAACAGCCAAATAGAAGCCAGTAGCCAGGAACTCCATCTAGGTTTCCTAAGTGAGTGGCAGGGGCCCAAATACTTGGACCATCTTTTTTTTTTTTTTAAAGGTTTATTTATTTATTTGAAAGTCAGAGTTACACAGAGAGAAGAGAGGCAGAGAGAGAGAGAGAGAGGTCTTCCGTCTGATGGTTCACTCCCCAGATGGCCACAACGGCCGGAGCTGCGCCGTTCTGGAGCCAGGAGCCAGGAGCCAGGAGCCAGGAGCTTCTTCTGGGTCTCCCACACGGGTGCAGGGCCCAAGGAATTGGGCCATCTTCTACTGCTATCCTGGGCCACAGCAGAGAGCGGGACAGGAAGTGGAGCAGCCGGGTCTTGAACCAGCGCCCATATGGGATGCCAGCGTTTCAGGCCAAGGCATTAACCCACTGCACCACAGCACTGGCCCCTTGGACCATCTTATGATGAAGAATTTTGACTCATAATTATAGGGGCTATTAAAACTTACCCCCAGTACCTTGTTTTTTTGTTTGTTTGTTTGTTTGTTTGTTTGTTTTTTTAAGTAAAAACATTGACTGTGGTCACTATGGGTGTAAGGTACTATCACTGTGTCTGTGACTTAAGGTTTGAGTCAAGAGTCAATCTTTTTTTTTTTTTTTTTTTTTTTGACAGAGTGGACAGTGAAAGAGAGAGAGAGAGACAGAGAGAAAGGTCTTCCTTTGCCATTGGTTCACCCTCCAATGGCCGCGCTGATCCGAAGGCAGGAGCCAGGTGCTTCTCCTGGTCTCCCATGGGGTGCAGGGCCCAAGCACTTGGGCCATCCTCCACTGCATTCCCGGGCCATAGCAGAGAGCTGGCCTGGAAGAGGGGCAACTGGGACAGAATCCGGCGCCCCAACTGGGACTAGAACCCGGTGTGCCAGCACCGCAAGGCGGAGGATTAGCCTGTTGAGCCGCGGTGCCGGCTAAGAATCAATCTTTCAATGGCAGTCTAATGAGTGAGTAGTGCTTAACTTTCTGTATTTCCTCACTCTTGTCTTGGCCAACTCAGCCATGAAAAACATGTTGCTAGTGATGCCAAGAGCACAGGTCATGTGGCTCATTTAATTCTTTTCCATCTATGGCACAAGCACTACCTCCAAAAACACCCAGCTGTTTTGTTAACCAAGCCCTTAAGTGGTGTCAAACAATGTGGCACATCCATATTGGCTCTGGAAGGCGGCATAGGATAATGAAATGAATACTGGACTGAACCTTAGGAGAATGCTTCAGTCCCAACTCCATCCTTCTTTATTGGGAGACTTCCAGGTAAGTCATTAAACTTCTCTGGCCCAAGTTTATCAAATTTAAAAAAAGACACTTGATGGGGCCGGCGCTGTGGCTCAGCGGGTTAACGCCCTGGCCTGAAGCACCGGCATCCCATATGGGCGCCGGTTCTAGTCCCGGCTGCTCCTCTTCAGATCCAGCTCTCTTCTATGGCCTGGGAAAACACTAGAAGATGGCCCAAGTCCTTGGGCCCCTGCACCCACATGGGAGACCTGGAAGAAGCTCCTGGCTCCTGGCTTCGGATTGTCGCAGCTCCGGCCGTTGCGGCCAATTGAGGAGTGAACCAGCAGATGGAAGACCTCTCTCTCTGCCTCTCCTCTCTCTGTGTAACTCTGACTTTCAAATAAATAAATAAAATAAATCTTAAAAAAAAAAATGACACTTGAAAGACATGACCCTGAGATACCTTTTGGCTCTAGATTGACATTACCACCGATGAACAACTCAAGTGAACCCTCTATGAATGCCACATCAATCTAAACCTTCTTGTACCAAAAAGATACTGCATTTAACCCCACTGTTTTTTCATCAGTCCTTAGGGCAAGTCTGGATGTAGTAATCACTAAGTGTCTTTTAAATAGAACACTCTCTGCTGGCACCAAAAAATAGCCCTGCCCTTCTTGGCAAATTATTTGTTATCCTTAGAGCTGAGTCTTAGATATGCCAGGAAGAGCAAACGCTTTCTTCTGCAATATGAACTATCATGAAGCAGCAACTCTGTTCTTCAGGGACTGAGAGGAAAGAGCTTTCCTCACATTTTCACCTCTGTAGCCCCTGCTCCCAGTGATACATCAGCCTCCTGGGCTGTAGGAAGTGAGGGTTGCTATGTGACCAGGCCTAGGCGGTAGGCAAATGACTTCCCCCAAGGCCTTAACTAGTCGAGGAAGCAAGGAGGGTGAACTAAGAAGGGAGCAAATACTTCCTGGACCCCTGGAGAAGACTGAGTTAGATAACATGTGGGAGTGGTTGAGGGAAGGGAGGAAGGGAGTTAGTTTAGGGGAAGAGCTTACAGACAAGAGGTAGGGATGCAAGATGAACATGACAGAAGGTGGGCACTACATGAGGCTGTGTAGATGGCATCAACACAGAAGGACCGTTGCTCAGAGGAGTTAAAGACTGAAACCAAGGTCATGTCCGTTGAAGCTCCTGGTAAACTCAAGTGAGACTAATTGTTCCCTGCTTTCCTCAGGCTTCCCTTGTTGATAAGGTGCCAGTAGACTGCTAAGACCCCCATAACTGTCTGAAGCCATCTTTCCTGGGCCTGAGCTTGTCTTCATGAAGCACTGATCCAAACACAGATGCATTTGAGTTGTTCTGGATAGCAAGAAAGTGATCCAGTAGAGTTCAGAATTGCCAGGTAGGTGGAAACAGTCAACTAGACTCTAATGGATGCCTTTATTTTTTTTTTTTATTTTTTTTTTTTTTTTGCAGTCCTCGCTTATCTTCAGGGAGGACATTAAGGATCTGCAGCGGATGCCTGGATCTGTGCATAGCACCAAATCCTATATCTACTGGTTTTTTTTTTTTTATCTTTTATTTAATGAATATAAATTTCCAAAGTACGACTCATGTGTTACAATGGCTTCCCCCCCATACCGTCCCTCCCACCCACAACCCTCCCCTTTCCCACTCCCTCTCCCCTTTCATTCACATCAAGATTCATTTTCGATTATCTTAATATACAGAAGATCAGCTTAGTATACCTTAAGTAAGTATTTCAACAGTTTGCTCCCACACAGAAACATAAAGTGAAAAATAATAGATGATTTTTTTTAAATGATGAGAAATCAGATCAGACCTATTGTCATGTTTAATCCCAGTGAGAGTCAAGTTGGGAATTGATAATTTCTTTTTTTTTTTTTTTTTTTTTTTTACAGAAGATCAGTTTAGTGTACATTAAGTAAAGATTTCAATTGTTTGCACCCCCATAGAAACACAAAGTGAAATATACTGTTTGAGTACTCGTTATAGCATTAAGCCTCAATGTACAGCACATTAAGGATAGAGATCCTACATGAGGAGTAAGTGCACAGTGACTCCTGTTGTTGACTTTACAAATTGACACTCCTGTTTATGGCATCAGTAATCTCCCCATGCACCAGTTATGAGTTTCCAAGGCTATGGAAGCCCCTTGAGTTCTCTGACTCTTATCTTGTTTAGACACGGTCATAGTCAAAGTGGAGGTTCTCTCCTCCCTTCAGAGAAAGGCACCTCCCTCTTTGAAGACCTGTTCTTTTAATGGATGCCTTTAAAACACAATGTTAAGATCACTCCGTCTTGGGCCAGCACCTTGGCACAGTAGGTTAATCCTCCGCCTGTGGCGCCAGCACCCCATATGGGTGCCGGGTTCTGGTCCTGGTTGCTCCTCTTCCAGTCCAGCTCGCTCTCTGCTGTGGCCCGAGAGGGCAGTGGAGGATGGCCAAAGTGCTTGGGCCCCTGTACCCGCATGGGAGACCAGGAGGAAGCACTTGGCTCCTGGCTTCAGATTGGCACAGTGCCGGCCGTGGAGGCCATTTGGGGAGTGAACCAACAGAACAAAGACCTTTGTCTCTGTCTCATTCTCTCACTGTCTATAACTCTACCTGTCAAAAAAAAAAAATCACTCCGTCTTACAGTTAGCAAAGCTGGGACATGAATTTGCTTAGTATTGAATTTGTTTGCCTCATGGTAAGAACTCCATAAGTGGCTGCTATTTTTATTGATATTGTTATAATTGTCCTTACTGATAGGTATTGACTATTCATCTGTTCCCTCCACCCCTAAGATTTTGCCTCTATGATTATTTTGGAGATTATGAATGTCATTAAAATAGGCTTTGTCATCTTTTAAATTCCACTTGATAGGCTTCTTTTCCCATTCTGCTACCTATGTGAGTGTATACTCAAGTTTCCTTCAGCCAATCACCAGGCAACATTCACAGCAACTTTGCCCACATAATCCATACCTAACATACCAAAATCTCTGACTCAGTAAAACACAAACCACATGCTACTGCATTGTGCCAAGGAAAAGCCATCTTCCTTTCATTCCTGATCTTCAGTTGTGGAATGTTTTATGTATGTTTAATATGGTGTGTACCTTCCCTCAAATTCACTGAATTTTGGTAGGGGTAATCTGACCCCTGGGTGAGTCTAATGTCTGCCTAGCATTAGCTGTTGGCCTGTGAAACTGCCTCACCTGAAGTTGTACTTGCTGCCCATAGCAGCAGCTGACAGTAATAGCAAGATGTGCATTAGAAGGACTCACATCCTGGAATGATGTAATGTTTCTGAACATGTGGTGCTTGGATCACATGAGGTCTAACATCATCTGGAGCAGGGAGCTTCCGGGAATGCTGCCACCAGCAACTTTGCCGGGTACAGCTCTTTTAGGAGACAGAAAAAAAAAAAGCAAAGCAGAGCATAACATAAGCAATGTGCCAGTTTCAAAAATTTGAGTAGTCAGTAGTTGTAATACATACTCCAGACTCCAAACCCACACTCCTTAGCACCCAAATTCATAATGCCAGTAACGCAAAAAGACCTTGGGAGGCTTTATCTGGCTCAAACTTCAGCTCCAAGGAAGATTATATTTAAAACTTCAGTGCACATGAAACCCTCCAGGAGAATGATGGTGGATAACCTGCTTTGGCACTGGGATTTGAGCAGTGGACTAGCTCCGAATTCTCGGCAGCACTAGCCAGATGTGTGAGGGGGAGCCAGGGGGGTGGTAGTCACTGGGGAATGTGTAGGTAGATCCCTTCCGTGCATTCTATTGGGTAGAGAGAATCTTGGGGAAGAACATAGGGGTCAGTAGTGAAGCTTCTATAAGCCCCCAGATGGACTAAATAGAATATTTTAAAATATCCTGCTTTGATTAATCATGGTGATATTTTTAATTGCAAAATTTCAAGTCTATCAAAAATTACTATAATAAAGAAGCATATGTGTGTGTGTGTATATATATATCTCCTTCGTCTCATCATTTAAAAGTACTTTTCCATATTTGCTTGTGTGTGTGTGTGTGTGTGTGTAAGTCTTTAGGTAATACTTAAACAGATACATGCATACACATATATTTAGGTTATAGTCTATAAACATTAAAAATAAAGCAATTTACCTATAAATTTTCTGAACTATTGTGGTAAATTGTCCAGATTTTTCAAACCTGGTGTCAACTGTCTCTTCTTCTTGATCATCTCATGTTGATGTTGAAGATTTCTTTTTATTTATTTGAGGAGAGAGAGAAAGAGCAAGAAAGCATGCAAATGCATTCTCATCCACTGGTTCATTCCCCATATGTCTACAATCGCTAAGAGGCTGATGCCAGTAGCTGGGAACTCAACCCAGGTCTCCCATGTGGATGGCAGGAATCCAATTACATTAGCCGTCACTGCTGTCTCCCAGTGCCTTAACAGGAAGCTGGAATCAGGAGTCAGAGCTCAAAATTGAACACAGGTTCTCAAATGTGGGATGTGGGCATCTTAAGCAGTTTGCCAACTACTGGCCTGAGAATGACTTCTTTAGAATCAAGAAGTTGGTTGTCGGGCCGGCGCTGTGGCGCAGTGGGTTAACACCCTGGCTTGAAGTGCCAGCATCCCATATGGACGCCAGTTCTACTCCCGGCTGCTCCTCTTCCAATCCAGCTCTCTGCTATGGACTTGGAAAGCAGTAGAAGATGGCCCAAATTCTTGGGCCCCTGCATCCATGTGGGAGACCTGGAAGAAGCTCCTGGCTCCTGGCTTCGGATCGGCGCAGCTCCAGCCATTGCAGCCATCTGGGGAGTGAACCATCAGATGGAAGACTTCTCTCTGCCTCTTCTCTCTCTGTGTAACTCTGACTTTCAAATAAATAAATAAATCTTTAAAAAAAAAAAGTTGGTTGTCGCATTTATTTCTCTACACTTAAAGAAGAACTATGTCTTTTACCTTCTCAATGTAAAAACAAGACATCTAGTACTACCACAAAACACAGTATCTGCCTCCTGATTTTTCACCAAAGAGGAAAGGAAGATATTGAGCATGCAAAATGACTTCTCTAGGGTCCTGGCCAAAATGGACAATGGCCAGGATTAAAATATTTTCAGTTTCCATATTTTTATACCAACCACAGAAGAGCAAAGCTTGTTTTGTGACACTGACTTTTCTGTTGTATCTCCTACTTAGCAAAGGTCATGTAAGGAAATTTGTACCTATTCAACTCTGAGTTCTTCAGTCTCCATGCTGCTTGTTAACTCCTTCTATGTGTGGAGTTTTTAGTGTAACAATATATGGTGTTAAAAAAATCTTTTTGTGGTACCCCCATCTTAAATCTCCAACCCAGCCTTCTCACTTCCCCATATCATGTCCTCCTGTGCCCTATATACCCACAGGTGTACATCACCACTGAAGTTAGCAATTCAAATCAGCAATGGATTATTGAGTATCTACTGAGTTTCAGAGTTAGGTCTTTGAGATCCCTGGCTTGATTTCTGCCCTCATAGAGTTTATCATGTAG
This sequence comes from Oryctolagus cuniculus, assembly GCF_964237555.1. Taxonomy (NCBI): domain Eukaryota; kingdom Metazoa; phylum Chordata; class Mammalia; order Lagomorpha; family Leporidae; genus Oryctolagus; species Oryctolagus cuniculus. The sequence continues at coordinate 34,679,803 of NC_091444.1, forward strand.
CAGGGGAAACAGACATTAAACAAGTAACTTCACTTGTGCTGCTTGTTATATTAGGAGTTCAGCTTTTTATGAAAACTTACTACAAAAGGGAGTTGAACCTAGGTTAAATGAGGGAGAGTATCCCTGGGAAAGAGATATTTAGGCTGAGATCTGAGGAAAGAGTAGGAGTCAATCAGGAAATGAAATTAGGGGATGATAATTAGAGGAGAGATAAGAATATTCTTAACAGAGGAAACAGCTATTCATAACCCTGGGAATAATACACAGTGAGGCACAGTCAAGGAATAAGAGCAATCTGGTAGGTCAATGTTCACAAGGGACAAAATGGTTTACTACTTACTCCTGACCACAGCAGATATATACGCTGGAAGTCAGCTTCTATCCCCCTCTTTTTTTTTTAAAGGCAGAGTTAGAGAGAGAGACAGAGAGAAAGATCTTCCTTTTCCATTGGTTCACCCCCCAAATGGCCACTACGGCCGGTGCGCTGTGCCAATTCAAAGCCAGGAGCCAGGTGCTTCCTCCTGGTCTCCCATGCGGGTGCAGGGCCCAAGCACTTGGGCCATCCTCCACTGTCCTCTCGGGCCACAGCAGAGAGCTGGACTGGAAGAGGAGCAACCGGGACAGAATCCGGTGCCCCAACCGGGACTAGAACCTGGGGTGCTGGCCTTTAGGCATCCCTTTCTCACTGGCTCAAGAACTGTTTCTAAAAAGTGACAGGTCTTTAGTACCAATAGCTTGATAGGGTAGAGATATTTTTTTAAAAAGAATTATTTTTTTTTTTTCAAAGATAGAGTTACAGAGAGAGGTAGAGATAGAGAGAGAGGTCTTCCACTGGTTCTCTCCCCAGATGGCCGCAATGGACAGAGCTGCATTGATCTGAAGCCAGGAGCCAGGAGCTTCCTCCAGGTCTCCCACGTGGGTGCAGGAGCCCAAGGACCTGGGCCATCTTCTGTTATCCCAGGCCATAGCAGAGAGCTGGATCAGAAGAGGAGCAGCTGGGACTAGAACCGGCACCCATATGGGATGCCAGTGCTGCAGGCAGAGGATTAAGCCACTGTGCCACAGCAGATATTGAAGATATTGACATAGAAGATATCGATAGATCAGTACTTCCTGCCTTATAACAGGTGAGGAACTGAGGCCCAAAGAGGGTAACTTGTCAAGGCAACTGGGACTTGAACACGAGTTAGCTGACCCCAGAATTCCTATGTTGGGAGATCATCAAGTGTGAGGTTCTCAATACCCAAGAAAGACAAAACCAGGATCTGTAGGGGTCAGAGAAGCGCAGACTCAGAAGACTCTGTAGCTTTTGGAAAAGGAGCCTAGTGCTACATCTACCCACAGTACATATTAGAATTTGGATAAGCCATCTTTTGTCTTACACATTGTTTTTCATAATATCTCTCTTTTTAAATATTTTACTTATTTGAGAGGTAGAATTATAGACAGATAAAGGGAGAGACAGAGAGAAAGATCTTCCATCCACTGGTTCACTCTCCCAAACAGCTGCAATAGTCAGAGCTGGGCCAATCCAAAGCCAAGACCCAGGAACTTCCTCTGGGTCTCTCACACTGGTGTACTTGAGTCATCTTTCACTGCATTCCCAGGCCATAAGCAGAGAGCTGGATTGGTAGAGGCGCAGCCAGAACACAAACTTAGCCCACTATGCCTCAGCGGTGGCCCCTTTCATAATCTCTTGAAGCTTTCTGATACCAATAATTGTTTCACTTAGCTAAGTATTAAAAATAATAAAACATATTCATCACTGTGTGTATCTACTCTTGCAGAACCTTCTTTTCATTCCTAAATTGAGAACTGTTTTTCTGGAGTCTTTGGGTAGCCATCAAGCCAGTCCAAACCTGTCCTGGATTAATCCAGATACAAAATGATTTTTGACCCATACCTCATCTTACAGTGAGAAGTCAACCTTATACCATTTATGCTGTGCTTACATTACTCACTCACAGTTAAAACCTGTCACTTTTTCCTATTGTGATCACTAAACACTGAGGGAGACATGTAGAATCAATAACACCATAAAAAATTGTTTCTTTTGAAAGGCTGGGTTAAATTCTATTATTTATGCACTGAAGGCATGAAGTTAGAAGAGAAAAAATTCAGTCAGAATTTTGGTTCCAGCTATAATGGAGTAGTAGGTATGGGTTCATCTTTCTATAGCAAACAAGTACAAAACTGGATAAATGTATGAAGCAACTCTCAGTCGTTAAACATCAGACCCCGTAGGCTGAAGCTTTCTGAAGCTTTTTGAGGAAAAAGGAAACACACAAAGCAAACTTCATCTTCTCCCTGACTTCCTGTTTAGGGGTCATTTCCAAAACATGGCAAAGAGAAAAGCAACCAAAGTGGTGAAAACAGAAACTAAGATTCAGAGATGTTGAGAGAGGTGGAATGTAAGGTGTTGGGGGAAGGGGAAGCTACACAGAAAGGAAGACCCAGAAATCTGCAAAGGAGTCCTCTTGAATCACAAGCCAAACACTGAGTTATATGTGCAGATGGGCAGACCCTATGGAGCTGGCTGGAGATTCTGCAGATTCACAGTGCTGGGGAGACATTGGAATTCTAACATAAGACAGCCAGTAAGAGTCCTGATAATAACCTTGGTCATTCAGGTGAGATCATGCAAAGGCCTTTAGGGAAGAGCTAACTCCTACAGTTAAGGCTACTTTTCACTGAGACTTATATGAGGAGTCTTCAAAAAATTAATGGAAAACACACTTTTCTTTTCACTAAAATAAACTGACACTAACTTGTTACAGCATGTCTTAATGGAATGTAGTTGGAGACACTAAGAAGGGTATGATGCCAGTTGGAAAAGAGCCCCTAAAAATGCAACTTGCATGCTGCTCAAATTGAAGCAAGAATATCCAATTGATGGTAAAGCTTGGGTATACAAATGATGAAATCTTTGATAACTTATGGGTTATGGGTACAATGCCTCCACCTTTAAAAAAGAGTGGTTTAGCCGGCGCTGCTGCTCAATAGGCTAATCCTACACCTAGCAGCGCCGGCACACCGGATTCTAGTCCCAGTCGGGGCACCGGATTCTGTCCCGGTTGCCCCTCTTCCAGTCTAGCTCTCTGCTGTGGCCCGGGAAGGCAGTGGAGGATGGCCCAAGTCCTTGGGCCCTGCACCACATGGGAGACCAGGATAAGTACCTGGCTCCTGCCTTCTGAGCAGCGTGCCAGCCGTCACAGCCATTGGAGGGTGAACCAACGGCAAAAGGAAGACCTTTCTCTCTGTCTCTCTCTCTCACTATCCACTCTGCCTGTCAAAAAAAAAAAAAAAACAGTTTACAAATGGATAATTCATTTTAAGAAGGGACAGGATGGTGTTGAAGATGAGTCCTTCAACAACAGATAATCCACATCAATCTGAGGAAAAAAATTAATCTTGTTTGTGCCCTAATTGAAGCAAACCAACATTTAACAGCAGAAATGGTAACCAACACTATAACTATTTCAATTGGTTCATCTTATACAATTCTGATTGAAATATTATGCTGGAGAAAACTTTCTGCTCCATGGATGCCAAAACTATAGTGCCTGGATCAACTATAGAGAAGAGCAGAGTTTTCAATAGAAATTTGAAGGGCCGGTGCTGTGGCATAGCCGTGAGGCCGCTACCTGCCATGCCGGCATCCCATATGGGTGCTGGTTCAAGTCCTGGCTGCTCCTCCTCCAATCCATCTCTCTGCTATGGCCTGGGAAAGCACTAGAAAATGGCCCAGGTCCTTGGGCCTCTGAATGGGAGGCCTAGAGGAAGCTCCTGGCTTCTAGCTTTGGGTCAGCACAGCTCCAGTTATTGTGGCTGACTGAAGAGTGAACCAGTGGATGGAAAACCTCTCTCTCTCTCTCTCTCTCTCTCTCTGTCTGTCTCTAACTCATTCAAATAAATAAAATAAGCCTTTTTTTTTTTTTTAAGATGCCTTTGTTAAAAAAAACAACTCAGTTGAACAATACTGCTCTGGAATGTGTCCTCATGGATAACAGGATATATTCTTAGAAGATAACTTTATGAATGCTATTGTCTGAACTGTACTTACGTCAAGTTCCTTGAGAGCAGAAGGAATCTGATCATCCTAATAAGTGGGCAAGAGATGCTACACACAGCCTTTGTTCCTAGTCTTCAAGACCTGTTCGCATGCCTAGGAGGAGTTGCTTCAAGGACCAAAGGTCCCTTTGCATCCCACAGGGACAAGGTCTTCCTAATGAGTTCTTCCACTCCATGTGGCTTGATGGATAAGTAATCTCAGAGTCGTCTTTTATGAGGTCCCATAAGATCTTGTTCACGTTAACATCTTTCACTCATCCAGCCAGCCAGAGATAGATAAGATCCTAAGCTTTAAATTTGACCCAGAACAGGGAAGGAGAAGAAATGAAGCATAGGAAATTCTATTTACACCTCAAGCCCAAACCAAAGGTCTACCTATCCCCACCAAAGCTACATTAAGAGTTATTGGCATTGGCTTGAACCTGAAGGCAAGGCAGGATGAGGGCATTCATTGTTTACTAAATACTAACTATTGTCATCAAAGCTCCATCTGCTAAGGTTTGAATGTGTACCCACCAAGAATTTTAAAAGTTATTAAAAGTTAATGGCCAGGGCCGGCACCGTGGCTCACTTGGTTAACCTCCGCCTGTGGCGCCGGCATCCCATATGGGTGCCGGGTTCTAATCCCAGTTGCTCCTCTTCTGGTCTGGCTCTCTGCTGTGGCCCGGGAAGGCAGTGGAGGATGGCCCAAGTGATTGGGCGCCTGCACCCGCGTGGGAGACCGGAGGAAGTACCTGGCTCCTGGCTTTGGATGGGCATAGCTCCAGCCGTGGCGGCCATTTGGGTGGTGAACCAACGGAAGGAAGACCTTTCTCTCTGCCTCTCTCCCTCACTGTCTAACTCTGTCTGTCAAATAAAAAAAAGAAAGTTAATGGCCAATGTGATGGTATTAAGGGATCTGATCTTTAAGAGGTGATATGTCATGAAGGCTGTGGTCCTCATGAATGGAATTATAGGCCCTTGTAAAGGAGGTCTCATTCAGTGTTCTCAGGCTTGCCCACCTTCCACTATGTGTGGACACAGCATTCATTCCCCACAGAGGATACAGCAATAGGTGCCATATTGGAAGCAGAGAACAGCCCTCACCTGGTAACCCAAACTTGGTGCTTTGATCATGGGCTTCCCAGTCTCGAACTGTGAAAAATACATTTCTGTTGTTTACAAATTACCCAGTCTCAGATATTTTGAGAAACACATTTTATCTTCTTTCTCTGGGAGATGCTGACTATTTTCTTCTTTCTGAAAGTCTCCTGGCTTAGCTTCAAAGACACTACAATCTGAGTTTTAGTTCTACCTCTTTGGCCATTCATTAAAAAAATGCCTTTATTCCTCATTTTCACCCTCCATGAAGCTGATATTCCCAGTGATTCCATATTCAACTCCTCCCCATTTTGAATTTTTCTTGGACAAAGCGCCTACATCCCTGATTTTCCTATCATGTATTAATACTCGAGTATTCTATTTACATCTTATGTCTTGCTACTGAGTGCCACAATTGATGCTCAGTGACTAAATATCACTACGTGGATGTCCCACAAGCAATCCAAGTTTATTTTAAACTTAACCTATCCCATTAATGTGACTTAACCTTGCCCATTGTCAAATTTTCCTCTGTTTTCAACCAAGGCTTATCCTTGCCAGCACCTCTCATCTTTGCTGGTCAATTTTTTTTTTTTTTTTTGCCAGGCAGAGTTAGACAATAAGAGAGAGAGAGAAAGAGAGAGGTCTTCCTTTCTGTTGGTTCACTCCCCTAATGGCCGCTACAGCCGGTGCTGCGCCGATCCAAAGCCAGGAGCCAGGCACTTCCTCCTGGTTTCCCATGTGGGTGCAGGCACCCAAGCACTTGGGCCATCCTCCGCTGCAGAGAGCTGGACTGGAAGAGGAGCAACCAGGACTAGTACCCGGCGCCCCAACCGGGACTAGAACCCCGGGTGCCGGCACCGCAGGCAGAGGATTAGCCAAGTGAGCCACGGCACCGGCCTGCTGACCAATTTTAACCAGGATTATGTTTCTGTTATCCTAGGCTTCCTCCAGTAGCCTGAACCACAGAACTCCATGGAAACAACTAATGTATAACAAAAGTTTTTACAAGACTATATTCAATGTTGGTTAGGATACAACATCATGGGCACTATTATATATTATGATGGAAATGTAAATCTGTACATTAATAACAAGCAATTTGATAATATATGTTCTTACTAATATCTGAACACACCTTGAAAATCCATTTGGTCCATAAAATAATGTAGTGAGATAGAGATCAGTCTGGCATAGAGAAGCTTAGGAGACTATACTGCCCTATGATGCCAAATTATTATTCCTAATGACATCACAGGAATAAACATTGTGTTATCTTAAGACTAGCTTATCTGAATCATTTTTTCCACAAAAGTTTCAGCATCATTTTTTTTATCTTTTATTTAATGAATATAAATTTCCAAAGTACGACTCATGGGTTACAATGGCTCCCCCCCCATACCGTCCCTCCCACCCACAACCCTCCCCTTTCCCACTCCCTCTCCCCTTCCATTCACATCAAGATTCATTTTCGATTATCTTAATATACAGAAGATCAGCTTAGTATACCTTAAGTAAGGATTTCAACAGTTTGCTCCCACACAGAAACATAAAGTGAAAAATAATAGATGATTTTTTTTTAAATGATGATGAAATCAGATCAGACCTATTGTCATGTTTAATCCCAGTGAGAGTCAAGTTGGGAATTGATAATTTCTTTTTTTTTTTTTTTTTTTTTACAGAAGATCAGTTTAGTGTACATTAAGTAAAGATTTCAATTGTTTGCACCCCCATAGAAACACAAAGTGAAATATACTGTTTGAGTACTCGTTATAGCATTAAGCCTCAATGTACAGCACATTAAGGATAGAGATCCTACATGAGGAGTAAGTGCACAGTGACTCCTGTTGTTGACTTTACAAATTGACACTCCTGTTTATGGCATCAGTAATCTCCCTATGCACCAGTCATGAGTTTCCAAGGCTATGGAAGCCCCTTGAGTTCTCCGACTCTTATCTTGTTTAGACAAGGTCATAGTCAAAGTGGAGGTTCTCTCCTCCCTTCAGAGAAAGGCACCTCCCTCTTTGAAGACCTGTTCTTTCCACTGGGATCTCACTCACAGAGATCTTTTTGCCAGAGTGTCTTGGCTTTCCATGCCTGAAATACTCTCATGGGCTTTTCAGCCAGATCCGAGTGCCTCTAGGGCTGATTCTGAGGCCAGAGTGCTATTTAGGACATCCGCCATTCTATGAGTCTGCTGAGTATCTCGCTTCCCATGTTGGATCACTCTCCCCTTTATTTATTCTATCGGTTAGTGTTAGCAGGTACTAGACTTGTTTATGTGCTCCCTTTGACTCTTAGTCCTTTCATTATGATCAATTGTGAACTGAAATTGATCACTTGGAATAGTGAGATGGCATTGGTATATGCCACCTTGATGGGATTGAACTGGAATCCCCTGGTATGTTTCCAACTCTACCAATTGGGGCAAGTCAGCCCGAGCATGCCCCAAATTATACATCTCTTCCCTCTCTTATTCCCACTCTTATGTTTAACAGGGATCACATTTCAGTTAATTTTCAACACTTAAGAATAACTGTGTGATAATTACAGAATTAAACCAGTCATATTAAGTAGAACAGACAAAAAAAATACTAAGAGGGATAATGTATTAAGTTGTCCATTAACAGGGCTATGAATTTTCAGCATCATTAACCCATTTTAAAATCACATCACCCAAAGTTCCCTCTACAGCCATTTGTTTTTTTTTTTATTATTATTATAGAAAGCTTTTATTTAATACATGTAAATTTCATAAGTACAACTTTTGGATTATAGTTGTTGTTCCCCCCATACCCGTCCTCTCTCACCTCAAAACCATCCCACTTCCTACTCCCTCTCCCATCCCATTCTTCATTAAGATTCATTTTAATTATCTTTATATACAGAAGATCAACTCTATACTAAGTAAAGGTTTCAACAGTTCGCACCCATACAGACACACAAAGTATAAAGTACTGTTTGAAGACTAGTTTTACTGTTAATTCTCATCTGCAGCCATTTGTTGTCCATCATTCTAACAGCTCTCAGTTCCTTCTATTAGGCTATCAGAGCAGATAATTTGAGTCAAGCCTTGACACTCCAATCTGGGCATGCATCCGGATGTCCTCATTGGTCTCAGCTATTACTGTTTTCTGCCTCTTGTGGGCGCTAAGAATGCTAGATATGAGGCCCTCATCAGCTAGAACTTGAAGGATCCCCTGCAGATTCAAGGCACTTTGCAATCTCAGATGCAATTGGATTACTTATATGTATAAAGTAATAAACATGGAGATAGCAAAGACTTCCAACTATATCAAACAAACCACATCTCACAAAAGGAGACTATAAAACCTCATAAATAAAATTTAATGCAAAATTGGCACTAGGACCCATCAGAAAGTAAACCTTCAAACACATAGGGAAATCAAAGAAGCAAATAATATAGACCAATTGGATGAGTGAATTGGAGCTATAATGTGATACTTTAGCCTCTAGGTCTGTGTGTCTAAAGTAGTTTGCCCCAATTCTGCTTAGGAATCTCTATTCCATTTAATGTCATTAAACAGGAGTCTCCAAAATGATTCTCAATTTCTATTGAATGAATTTATCCTAAGTCAGCAAGTAAAGATATGAATTAAGATTTGTTGTCTAGATTGTTCAATGTAATATTATTTATTATAATGTAAAACTAGTAGAAATAACTAAATATCTAGTCATAGATTATAATAAATAGTAATACTGTGAACATTATACTGCCATTAAATTTATATTTTAAAATAATTTTAATGTCATGGTAAAATGCTCATAGTATATTCAACAAAAACAGAATATAAAATAAATATAGATGTGATTCAGTTAAAATCTAAATATATAAAAATATGTACACTGAAAAATAAGAGATAAAGAAAATACACGGAAGGGTGGAATTAGAGGAGATTATCCCATAATGTATAATTGTTATCTTTAGAATAAGAGAAAAGTAGAAAAGACATCAGACTGTCTCTGATTTATTAATTAGTACCTGGTGAGATATAGTTCTATTTCTATATTCTCTTCCTTCAATCACATTTGAGTATTTTGGAGAATAAAAACCCTGTGTACTAATACTTTTGTGTATCATCTTTATAGTGCAGGTTTCTTGCATATGGAGGCAGTCAGCCAGGGAATCCGAGGAGAAGCAGCTAATATTCCCATATCAGTGATCACTTCTAGGAGAACCCTATGGTGAATCTGTCAGTAAAAGTGTTGGTGGCTTACTGTGTGAAAGTCTACAGCAATAGGGGCGGTGCTCTGCTCTGGTGTAGCTGGTAAAGCTGCCACTTGCAGTGCTGGCATCCCATATGGGCGCCGGTTCGTATCCCGGCTGCTCTGCTTCTGATCCAGCTCTCTATTACGGCCTGGGAAAGCAGTAGAACATGGCCCAAGTCCTTGGGCCCCTGCACCCACATGGGAAACTCCTGGCTTCGGATTGGCGCAGCTCCGGCCATTGCGGCCAACTGGGGAGTGAACCAGCGGATGGAAGACCTCTCTCTCTGCCTCTCCTTCTCTCTCTTTGTAACTCTGACTTTCAAATAAATAAATAAATCTTTAAAAAAAAAAGGTCTACAGCTATGAAGATGCCACAATTCCAGTTGTAGAGAAATAGGAACAAAAAGTTAGGTTCAAGCATGTTTGAGTCTCAGTCCCAACTTCATCATATAATGGCTAGGTGACTTCTCTGAGCCCCAGTCTCAGCAACAGTGATACCACTCTTCACAGTATTCATGAAACATAAAGGAGGCACAGTGCCTTATAAATTATTGGTAATTTCCCTCCTCTTTTTGAAGAATGGTTCATTTTTAAAGGAAAGGACATTGCAAATAAATAAAATTGTCATCAGTTTCCACAATTTATTAAATTTCTTTTTTTTAAAGAACTTAAAATTAAATTTTAAATGTTATCTGTGTGGACAGAAACTGCCCACATCTGGAAAACTGGAGGTTGAATAATTGTTCTTGCTGCTAGCAATTAACATTTTTGTTGTTTGTTTGTTTGTTTTTTGTATTTCCCTAAAAATCTCTTGGCTGTTTCATCAAATTTGATTGGGGTACGATTGCTGACTCCACAGGGGCCTAAGGTTAGATATTAGATAACAAAGCCACACAGAGACCAGGAGAGATGAGTAATGTATTTCAGTTCATTTATTTTCAGAAGCCTTGTGAGGCAGGAGAAAAGAAGGATGGGAAGAACTACTAAAGACAACCAGTTTTAGGGAACAAAAGGATATCATTTTTTGTAATACTGGGAAGTGAGATTACTTTTGATAAAGTATTTTTCTTATAATTGGAGTAACTGTGGGGCCAGTGTTGTGGTACAACAAGTTAAGTTGCTGCCTGCGATACCAGCCTCCCATATTGAGCACAGAATCATGGCTGTTCCACTTCTGATCCAGCTCCCTGCTAATGCACCTGGGAAAGCAGCAGAAGATGGCCCAGGTACTAGGGCCCTTACTTCCATATAGGAAGCTGGGATGGAATTCCTGGCTTCTGGCTTTAGCCTAGACCAACCCTGGGTGTTGTGGCCAATTGGGGAGTGAATCGACAGATAGAAATTATCTGTCACCGTTTCTGTCCCTCTTTGTTGGTCACTCTGCCTTTCAAATGAATTGATAAATCTTAGATTTAAAAAAAAAAGGACTGGAGGAGCTGCTGTTTCTTTTGTGTTTCTCTCATAATACAGGGACATTAAAATATAGGCAATAGGATCATATAAAATTTAATTTTCACTCTAGTTCACCCTTAGCTGTGACTAGTCGGTTAAGAAGTGATTCTCAAAACAGTTTTTTCTTTGTCATCTATTTTATATTTTTTCATATTACTAAAAACACTTCTCTAGTGTTTCATTTCATTCTATTAAAATTGGACCTTTACATTGTCCTTTGTGTCATAAATGGGAAAGCAAGTCACTCTTGTGGGATCTTTAAGTATCTCTCTAACACAACTACAGAAGTTAGAAGCATATAAAATGAATGGATTTATTGTATTCACAGGTCCAAGAGAAAAAGGCATGCCACACCGTACAGGGGACCTCTCCAGAGTAAGAACAAGGGAGCAGACTCAACCAAGTGAGTAGGTGACAGAGGGGACCCTGAACAAGTGCCTTTGGGGGGCCTCAATTAGAGCATCTAAGAAAAGGTGTGAGAGGATTTCATTGGTGCATTTGAATGTCACTAGGTCACAGTCAGGGAGGATGAGAAGGAGAACTTGTGCAGGTCCCAGCCTCTTCACACCGATGCACCTGCTTCGCTTGGATGTGGTACTTACAGCCTGTGTGTGGGGATGGTGAGCCATCAGAAAACTATAAAACTTGCAGGTATGTATATGTGTTGAAAAGTTGCATTGTACCCCTTAAAAATACACAAGTATTATGTAATAATCTGAAATTTAAAAAAAATGAAAATAAGATATTTGAGAATAAGAATAAAATTTTGAGAAAAAAATGTGTAATACTCCCTTACTCTACAGGGAAGTGTGAAGGTGATAACAGTAATTAGCTTGGACTATTTATGCATTTAACAAGCCAGTCAGTTCAACCAGGAAAAGAAAGAAAACCACTAATAATGATTGATTAAATTTTAGTGTGAGCATGTCAACACTATTTAATGCTGCCTGTGTGTACCATTCCATCTGCATGATCTTATTCCTGAACCTGCTTTGAGAAATACTGCGTGTGTCAGCATGTCATCTAAGTTCAAGAATCTTTGATCCTTATGCTACAAATTCCTTAGTATGTTACTTTCTTTTCATCATCTCAATGTAGCTCCTCTATATCCTCCATATACCATATCTTCATTTGCAGCTGGGAGGAAAGGGAGAGAAGAACAGAAAGAGTGTGCCTATCAGGCTTTGGTGTTTTCATTGAAAATCGTTGTTTTTCTAGCTTTTTTTTTTTTTTTTTTTGGACAGGCAGAGTTAGACAGTGAGAGAAAGAGAGAGACAGAAAGGTCTTCCTTTTCCGTTGGTTCACCCCCTAAGTGGCCGCTATGGCTGGTGTGTTGCGGCTGGTGCGCTGCGCTGATCCAAAGCCAGGAGCCAGGTGCTTCCTCCTGGTCTCCCATGCAGGTGCAGGGCCCAAGCACTTGGGCCATCCTCCACTGCCTTCTCGGGCCACAGCAGAGAGCTGGACTGGAAGAGGAGCAACCGGGACAGAATCCGGTACCCCAACCGGGACTAGAACCCAGTGTGCCGGTGCCACAGGCGGAGGATTAGCCTAGTAAGCCGTGGCGCCAGCCTGTTTTTCTAGCTTTTACACATGGTAGAATGCATCTTGCATCTCACCGGCCAGATTTATGTTACTTGTTCCTTCCTAACTGTAAAGATCCTCATGAAATGTTTTTCCTTTGAAAATGTCTCCTTTTTTTTTTTTTTTTTTTTTTTTTTTTTTTTTTTTAGTCAGACTCATTTTAGCCCCTGAAGACATCCCTGTGATGCTCTGTTTTCCTGTTCAATCTGAGCTGGGTACATTCTGTGCTTGATACAGAAACCCAGGACACTTCTGGCTCCAAATCCTAGGAATTTTCTTCTTTGCTCCATGTAAGATCCTGTTTCTTGGATGCTTGATTCTTAGTCTACTCGCTTGCCTGGTTGTAAACATCCTTCTAGCTTTTTGAAAGATCTTGCATACGGTTAGATGAAATGTGTTCTATATAGTGTTACACTTGAATAGTAGCTTGGCTGAATAGAATTTTAGATTGATAGTAATTTTTCTTTGGCTTTTAAAGGTAGTGCTTTCCAATGATGTGGTTGAGAAATTTAGTGTTATTCTTAATCTAGAACTTGTGTATGTATTCTACTTTTCTCTCTGATGATTTTCAGTCTGCTCTCTGTTCTAAATCTAGTTTGATTGTGTGTGTGTGTGTGTGTGTGTCTTTTTCGTTTGGGGCACCTGAAGGCCTTTTTAAATTGAAGATGTTTACTTTGCAAGTAATTCTAAGCAAGTTCTCATATTATTTCTTTACTCATCATTTTTTTTTATTCTCCCCATTTTATATATTCTCTTTTTCTGGAACACCTAATAATTCAATATTGTGATTCTTGGATTACTCCTTTTATTCTCTTATTTTTATTTTTTATCATTAACAATCTCTTTTACTTTTTAGGCTACTTTTTTTTAAAAACATTTATTTATTTATTTGAAAGGCACAGTTACAGAGAGGCAGAAACAGAGAGAGGGAGAGAGAGAGAGAGAGAGAGAGGGGTCTTCCATCTCCTGGTTCACTCCCCAGATGGCTGCAATGGCAGGAGCTGAGCTGATCTGAAGCCAGAAGCCAGAAGCTTCTTCCAGGTCTCCCACGTGGGTTCAGGGGCCTAAGGACTTGGGCCATCTGCATTGCTTTCCTAGGCCATAGCAGAGAGCTAGATCAGAAGTGGAGCAGCCGGATTCGAACCAGCTCCCACATGGGATACCAGTACTATAGGTGGTGGCTTTACCCTCTACGCCACAGAATGATCCCAATAGGCTAGTTTCTTGTTATTAGTGTTGTGTAATATTTATCATTCTGCCATTTTACTGTTAACTCATGTCTTTCTAGTTATTGGACATCTATTATATATGTAGTGGGATCTTGCTTTTATTGAGTGTGACAATCATTGCCTTTTAATGGTTTAGTCCATTTATATTTAATATAATTATTGATATGGTTTGGATTAAGTCTTACTATTTCTCTACTGTTTGTCCTATGCATTCTTTGTCTTTTTTTTGCTTCCTTTCTTAACATCTACTAAATTTATTGAGTTTTTATATTCAGTAGTATCTATTGCCTTAGTTGTATTTTTTGTTTGTTTGTTGTTCTACCTTGAATTCATGTTGAATGCTTTCATATAAGAATCTAACAGCAAAATATTTCATTTATCCCTTTTTGTTCTTTGTGCTTCTTCTTTCAACACTTTAATTCTATATTTGTTATAAACCTCATAATAAATTATTATTATATTTACTTCAATATATTGTCTGTTAAGAATTAAGAAAAAAGTATTTTTTTAAATATTTAGCCAGATATTTGCTATTTGTGACACTATTTATCTTTCACACAAGTTTGAATGTCAGTTTTGCGTCATTTTTCTTGAGCCTAAAGAACTTATTGTTACGTTTTATATAGTAAAAGTTTGCTGACATCAAATTCTTTTGGTTATTTTTCTTTGAAAAATACATTAATTTTGCCTTAATTTTTAAAGGATATTTCACCTTGATATAAATTTCTAATCTCATGGGTTATATTCACACCTAGTACTTTAGAAACGTTATTTGTATCCTGTCTTGCATGTTCTGAGAAATTCAGCAGTCATTCTTTTTCTAATTTAATAAATGTAAATTTACAAAGTGCAACTTTTGTATTATTGTGGCTCCCCGCCCCCAACCTCCCTCCCTCCCGCGGCCCTCCCCTCTCCCACTCCCTCTCCCATCCCAGCCTTCATCAAGTTTCATTTTCAATTATCTTTATATACAGAAGATCAACTTAAGTCTATACTAAGTAAAGATTTCAACAGGCTGCCCTCACACAATCGCACAAGGTATAGGGTATTGTTCGACTAGTAGTGTTATCTTTAACTCTCATAGTAAAACACATTAAGGACAGAGATCCTACGTGGGGAGCATGTGCCCAGTGACTCCCGTTGTTGATTTAACAATTGACAATCTTATTCATGACGTCAGCAATCACCCGAGGCTCTTGCCATGAGCTATCTAGGCTATGGAAGCCCCTTGAGTTCACCAACTCTGAACTTGTTTAGTCAAGGCCATATCACAGTGGTGGTTCCTTCCTCCCTTCAGAGAAAGGTGCCTCCCTCCTTGATGGCCCGCTCCTCCTGCTGGGGTCTTGTTCACCAAGATCTTTCATTTAGGTTGTTTTTTGCCACCGTGTCTTGGCTTTCCATGCCTCAGCAGTCATTCTTATCATTGTTCCCTGTTATATGATACATCTTTTCTTCTTGCTTGAGTGCTTTCAAGATTTCCATTGATTCTAGCATCTTTATTATGACAGCCTAGGTAAGGTTTTATTGTGTTTATCCTGCTGAGGTTAGTTGAGGCTCTTGGGTCTTTAAGTTGATGTTTTTGATCAAACTTGAATACTTTTTAGGAAATATATTTTTCTTTCATTCTTCATTCTGGGCCTCCAATTATACATATGTTAGGTCACTTACTGTTCTTTCTGCTGTTGTTATACATTTTAGTTCTATGTATTATAAACCTCACAAAGTTTTCCTTCTTGTGCTGCAGTTTAGAGAGTTCCTATTGATTTATTTTAAAATTTATTGATTTTTTTTCCTTTGGCAATGGTCAAATTACCGATAAGCTTAGTCAATACATTTTACATTTTATATATTTTAGTTTTAGACTTCTTTTTAAAGATTTATTTATTTATTTGAAAGGCAGAGTTACAGAGAGGCAGAGGGAGAGAAAGGGAATTTTTCATCTGCTGGTTCACTCCCCAAATGGCTGCAATAATGGCTGGAGTTGGGCCAGTCTGAAGCCAGGAACGAGGAGCTTCTTCTGTGTCTTCCAAGGGGGTGCAGGGGCCCAAGGATTTGGGCCATCTTCCACTGCTTTCCCAGGCCATAGCAGAAAGCTGGAATAGAAGTGGAGCAGTCAGGACTCAAACTGGTGCCCATGTGGGATGCTGGTGCTGGAGGTCGCAGCTTTACACACTAAGCCACAGCACCGGCCCCTAGTTCTAGACTTTTTACCTAATTCTTTAAAACCGTTTCCATTTATTTGGTGAAATTTCTCATCTGGTTACTGGTTTTATATATTTTCCTTTATATCATTCAATATATTTATTATAGCTATTTTACACTCTTTGCTAATCCAACAAATGTGCCATATCTGGATTTTCTTATTGAATGTTATTTCTTCCAATTATACTACATATTTTCTAGTCTTGTCATATATGAATAAGTTATTTTACTATAAGCTGGAAATTGTAGATAATACATTGAATTCTGTTGTGTTCTTTTAAGACTGCTAACTTTTACTTTAGCATATATTTAACTAGTGATTTAGTTTAATCCTGTTCAAGCTTAATTTGACTGTGTATGTTTACAATAATTTCTAATCAAATCTATATGACAAAAAAGCTACTATTCTTTCTTGATGTCCTCTTATTCATAATCTCAGATTGTCCCAGAAATTCTATTTGGATTTCTGAACCATGATTGCCCCAATTGACTCACTCCCCTAGGAGAATTCAAAAAGACTTTTTCAGATCGTATGTCCCAAGTTTTGTTTAGAAAAACAATGTCAAAGATAAGACGTTCTGGAAATCTGAACTTTTCCGGGAATGGTCTAATATTCCATTCTGCATTTCTTCAGTAATCAGTTTTTCCATTTGGGAGGTGCTCCAGCAGGAGTGATGGCTGGTTGCCTATCATGGCCCCTTGGTGAGCCAGGATAATTGCCATTCTGGAGGGTACAGCACTTTCTAAGTAAGCAGGTATAAAAGCCACAGAGGCAAACTGACAGCTACTACTTTTTATTTTATTTTATTTTTTTAGCAGTATGGAGGCTTTATATGGGAGAAAGAGAGTATATTACAAGCCCTAATGTAACCACTAAGTTGCCTCCAGCCTCTGTATTTCCTCTCTTGGTTTAGCGGCTGCTGTTGGGTTCTCTCTGTAACCCAGAAGCCACAACTCAGCAAGGATCAATGTTCAGCCCAGCCCTTTCTGACACCCTTGCTAAGGGTGAGTTCAGCTATAAGGAGATACTTCTGACATTTTATAACACCTATAAATGCTGCCAGACAGATGGCAAATCAGTGTTTCCAGCAGGCCAAGTAAAGAGGAGTGTGTGCTGATAGATGGCTTCAACACATCAAGCACGGAATGCAATCCCACAGAGCAGACCATCCCTTTTCTGGCTTCTTCCTCTCTCATGTTTCCGTGGATCCAATGGAATCAGTAAAACAGCAGCCAAGGACATTATTACCTGAATCATGTGATTTTCTTGTTTGGTAATTATAGGGACAATATTCCCAGGAAGACTCCTAGACACACCTACTATGCGTTTACCTTTAACCACCTGGCCATGTGTGAGCAACTGATGATTCTCTGGGAATCATAATCTTATTTGGCTTCTACTTATTAATTAAGAATAGCTTTACACAGTCATTATCCCTCTTGTTATCCTATAAAAATATAGGGAGCTTCAATAAATTAAGTTAAAAGTTTAACTCAGATTCTAGGTACTCTCTCTGCATTGGATTGTTTTCTCTGCGTCCTCTTGAGAGCTGTGTATGGGAAGACAGATCCATGAACTGGAACTATCTTAGAGCTGAGTGTTTTAAGAAAAAAGAGCCATACTAAAACATGGAGCATGCAGTAACTTCTCAAAGGAAACATCTTGGAAAAGAAGTGGCATTCAGGGAAGCAGGTGATGCCTGCCCTCTGATCTGAACTTTGCAGTCTGATCGTGGAGTGGGAGTATCTGTGGATATCAAAATTTGTGGGCCGGGGCTGGTGCTATGGTGCAGTAGGTTAATCCTCTCTGCATGCAGTGCCAGCATCTTCCGATCCAGCTCTCTGCTATGGCCTGGGAAAGCAGTGAAAGATAGCCCAAGTGCTTGGGCCTCTGCACCTACGTGGGTGACATAGAAGAAGCTCCTGGCTCCTGGCTTCAGATCAACCCGGCTCCAGCCATTGTGGCCATTTGGGGAGTGAAGCAGGTAGCAGACCTTTCTCTCTGTCTCTCCCTTTCCCTCTCTGTAACTCTACCTCTCAGATAAATAATAAATAAAATCTTTTTTAAAAAATTTGTGGGCCTCATCAACAGTAGACTGGATAAAGAAATTATGGGACATGTACTCTATAGAATACTATACAGCAGTCAAAAACAATGAAACCCGGTCATTTACAACAAGATGGAGGAATCTGGAAAACATTATGCTGAGTTAATTAAGCCAGTCCCAAAGGGACAAATATCATATGTTCTCCCTGATCAGCGACAACTAACTGAGCACCAAAGGGGAAACCTGTTGAAGTGAAATGGACACTATGAGAAATAGTGACTTGATCAGCTCTTGTCCTGACTGTTGATGTACAATGTAATACTTTATCCATTTTAGTATTTTTTTTGTTCTAGCACTATTGGTTGAACTCTGTAATTAACACAAAATTATTCTTAGGTTTTTAAATTTTAACTGAAAAGTGATCACCGTTAAATATAAGAGTGGGAATAAGAGAGGGAAGAGATGTACAATTTGGGACATGCTCAATCGGACTTGCCCCAAATGGTGGAGTTAGAAATGTGCCAGGGGATTCCAATTCAATCCCATCAAGGTGGCATGTACCAATGCCATCTCACTAGTCCAACTGATCAATTTCAGTTCACAATTGATCACACTGATAGGTCTAAGAGTCAAAGGGATCACACAAACAAGACTAGTGTCTGCTAATACTAACTGATAGAAGCAAAAAGGGAGAGTACGATCCAACATGGGAAGTGGGATACACAGCAGACTCATAGAATGGCAGATGTCCTAAACAGCACTCTGGCCTCAGAATCAGCCCTTAAGGCATTCGGATCTGGCTGAAGAACCCATGAGAGTATTTTAGGCATGGAAAGCCAAGACACTCTAGGAAAAAAAAAAAAAGACCTAAATGAAAGATCTCTGTGAGTGAGGTCCCAGTGGAAAGAACGGGGCCATCAAAGAAGGAGGTACCTTTCTCTGACGGGAGGAGGGAACTTCCACTTTGACTAAGACCCTGTCTAAATAAGATCGAAGTCAGCAAACTCAGAAGGCTTCCATAGCCTTGGCAACTCATGACTACAGCCTAGGGAGATTACTGACGCCATAAACAAGAATGTCAAATTTTTAAGTCAACAACAGGAGTCACTGTGTACTTACTCCTCATGTGGGATCTGTCCTTAATGTGTTGTCCAATGTGAAGTAATGCTATAACTAGTACTGAAACAGTATTTTACACTTTGTGTTTCTGTGTGGGTGCAAACTGTTGAAATCTTTACTTAATATATACTGAATCAATCTTCTGTATATAAAGATAATTGAAAATGAATCTTGATGTGAATGGAATGGGAGAGGGAGCGGGAGATCGGAGGGGTGTGAGTGGGAGGGAAGTTATGGGGGGGGAAGCCATTGTAATCCATAAACTGTACTTTGGAAATTTATATTTACTAAATAAAAGTTAAAAAAATAAAAAAATAAAAAAAATTTGTGGGCCAGTGACCTGTATGAGAGGAGAAACTGGTACAGTGATCACACATTGTGAAACATTCTAGAACAGTACCAGTTTGGTGAACTATTATTCTTATCAGGAAAAGTTAATCACAAGATATGGAAATGAAGTTTAATTTGTCTTCACAAGAACTTTCAAACAGAAAAAAATGCACACCTCAAAATGTAATTTTCAAAGACCACTTGATTGTATGTTTGGTTTGGGTAGATTCAAACTGGTCAGGTGAGGGAACAGCTGCTAACTGAGGAGCAGGTGGAGAAGGGTGATTTGGGCTGCCAGGGAGCTGTGGAAGAGCCCTCTTTGAATGAAGCAGACTCAGACACACAGGCTTAAGCCTCTTTAGAATGATGTGGCAAGTAGGATGAAGGTCAAACTCAGCCCAGGGAACATGGGAGCTGCTTCCTTGACTAATTTCCTCTTGGCACTGCCAATCTTGCCATTTATTGTCCCTGCTAACAGCCAACCCTGCCTTGTATGTGGTTAGTGATTCATTCCTAACCCTCTTCTGAAAGATATGTGATTCTGGCCAGTAACTAAAATATAAAGGACATTTCAAAAAGTTTGTTGACAACTGGAATTATGAAATAACTTTATTTTAGTACAAAAAACTTTGAAATCCATGCATAGTTTTTTCATAATCCACATTCCCCATGAACTTTTTGAAGATCCCTCATAGGCATGAGGAAAGAGAAGGGAGTGGAGAGCAGCCAGGATCTTAACACGAGCTTTAGAGTCTGTTTCACACATAAGCACAACCCGATGTTGTCCTGACCCTTCGGCTTTGCCAGGAACATACAAGGGAGGAAACTACTTACATCACATGTAAATAAACTTCAAAGGCTTGATAATAGTTTTGAAGAGTAGTTCAAGTGTATGTTTAGAAAAGAGAAGTAGGGGCTGGCGCTGTGTCACAGTGGGTAGAGCTGCCACCTGAAGTGCTGGCATCCCATATGGGCGCTGGTTCAAGACCCAGCTGCTCCACTTCTGATCCAGCTCTCTGCTGTGTCCTGGGATAGCAACAGAAGATGTCCCAAGGCCTTGGGCCCCTGCACCCACATGGGAGACCTGGAAGAAGCTCCTGGCTCCTGACTTCGGATCAGCGCAGCTCCGACTGTTGCGACCATTTGGGGAGTGAACCAGCGGATGGAAGACCTCTCTCTCTCTCTCTCTCTGCCTTTCCTTCTCTCTCTGTGTAACTCTTACTTTCAAATAAATAAATAAATCTTAAAAAAGAAAAGAGGAGAAGTAATAGAAATGTGAAAGAGAAAGTAATGTGAAAGTATTGTGAAATACATATTTTGAAGAGCAGGGTGGTCATAGTAAACAAGGTAAAACAAACATCTGAAAAGAGATTGAGGTGCATATTTTTTAAAAAAAGAGGAGTCATAGTATTTGATTGGAAGGACCAAGAGGAGGGATGGCCTTGAGAGAGTAAAACATTAGGTATTGATTGATTTCAGAGTGAGACTGGGTGTTTTGGTCTCTCATTATGCCCCCCTTTTTTTGAATGTGTAAATCCATGCATCTAAACCTTTTTATTTATTAAGTTATATTCATAGCTTTCTGTGGTTGTTACTGTCATGGTAACAGACACAGAAAGGTAGTGAAAATGGCAGGACAGGGAAGGGGCACTTCTGAGTGAGCTGTAGCTACCTGAAACTATGATCCTAAACTTCTTTGTAAAAAGCATGCTGTATTTTTTGAGTAGTTTTGGGTGCATTGTAAAATTGAGTAGAAGGTACAGAAAGTTCCCACTCAGCCTCCCAAAATCAAAATCACCCCAAAAATGGTATCTTAGTTACCACTGATAAACCTACACTGACACACCTTTATCACCCAGACTCCGTTTACCTTAAGGGTCACTCTAATCCCCACATTATTTGTGTGGGGTCTAACGTGCAAGCTCAAGGCCAGCATCTGCACCTTTTGGCTCAGTGGTGACAGGGCCTCCAGCACATTTCCACTTCTTCTTTCAAAGCTCTTCTGCTCCCAGATAGGACCCCAGCTCCTAGGGCTAATACTGTCTGAGAGTCCCCATTTTGAGCCTATACTGCAAAGCCATATCCCATGCTTGGAATTTGTTTTCAGCTTCCTCTCCACAACAGAACTTTCCTGGGAAGAAATTCAGTGCTTTTTGAGGTCACATCTAGTTATTTATACACGAATGTGAACTAAGGTGCTAATGAGTATGATTAGAGACAAAAGAGAGCTATGGGAGATGGTACTTACCCAGAGGAAAGACACTTACATTCTATGAATTTCAAGAAGCAGGCTTGAGCAAGCCAGAGGGATAGATATTTCTGAATTGCCCAGCCTTAGGGAAACTCTCATGTGGGTAGGAGGTCACATGCTTCACCTATGTGAAGAGTGAACCCTGTGTCTTTCATGGCTATCACTTTATTCACTATTTTAGCTTGAAAAGTAGGATTATCTAAAATACCCTTTGCTTTCCTTCCTTCCCTTTCTCCCTCCCTTCCTCCTTTCCTTCTTCCTTTCATTTTACAATGGGAAGATGAACAAATAACTGATTTCAGGTCTCATAGAGTTATAGACCTTTAAGCAGTGGTGTGGTGCTGATGTTCAAAACTGAATTTCTGAATAAAATGTAAGTTTATGAGTGCATTATGGGTATAAAGTTTATGTGGCATACATTTTACAAGTAATAATAAAATATAACACTTCATTATGGATCCATGTAGCCAATTGATTTTTTTTTTTTTGACAGGCAGAGTGGACAGTGAGAGAGAGAGACAGAGAGAAAGGTCTTCCTTTTGCCGTTGGTTCAACCCCCAGTGGCCACCGCGGCTGGGGCACTGAGGCCGGTGCACCGCGCTGATCCGAAGCCAGGAGCCAGGTGATTCTCCTGGTCTCCCATGCGGGTACAGGGCCCAAGGACCTGGGCCATCCTCCACTGCACTCCTGGGCCACAACAGAGGAGCAACCAGGACAGAATCCAGCGCCCAACCGGGACTAGAACCCTGGGTGCCGGCGCCACAGGTGGAGGATTAGCCTAGTGAGCTGCACGCCGGCCACCCATTAATTTTTTTTTTTTTAGATTTTTAAAAATTTTTTTTTAAATTTTTTAATTTTTATTTAATTTTTATTTTTTTGGCAGGCTGAGTGGACAGTGAGAGAGAGAGACAGAGAGAAAGGTCTTCCTTTGCCATTGGTTCACCCTCCAATGGCCGCCGCGGCCGGCACGCTGCGGCCGGCGCACCGCGCTGATCCGATGGCAGGAGCCAGGTGCTTCTCCTGGTCTCCCATGGGGTGCAGGGCTCAAGCACTTGGGCCATCCTCTACTGCCTTCCTGGGCCACAGCAGAGAGCTGGCCTGGAAGAGGGGCAACCGGGACAGAATCTGGCGCCCCGACCGGGACTAGAACCCGGTGTGCCAGTGCCGCAGGCGGAGGATTAGCCTAGTGTGCCGTGGCGCCGGCCAACCAATTGATTCTTATAAAATGCTTTTGTTGATTATTGCTGAAGTAATGTATGTATAACCAACCTATGTTTACAATTTAACCATGATGTAACAAATTAAGCTGCATCTCAATCTACTGGATCTTTTCCCAGTAAATTTATTGTGATTATACCTTGACATAATCTAAAGTTTATTTACTATTTATTACCTCATACAAACTAAGACCATTAAACTAAGGGCTCTTTCAGAATTATTTGTAATATAATTTTTAAAATATTGTTTCATTTAAGAAATGGCTTGCAGAGTCAATGCTGTGGCACAGTGGGTTAACCACTGCCTGCAATGGCAGTATCCCATATGGGTGCCTGTTCAAGTCCTAGCTGCTTTACTTCTGATCAAGCTTCCTGTTGATGTGCCTAGGAAAGTAGAAGAAGATAGCCCAAGTACTTGGGCTTCTGCACCCACATGGGAGACCAGTAAGAAAGCTCCTGGCTCCTGGCTTTGGCTTGGCACAGCCCTGGCCATTGTGGTCATTTGGGGAGTGAACCAGCAGATGGAAGCTCCCTCTCTCTGACTCTCTGCCTCTCCCTATCTGCTTTTCAGATAAATAAATAAATCTTTAAAAATCAGGAAAAAAACAATTGGCTTGCGAAATTTCTGAAAATTTAATAATTGGCTCTTGTGAGCTGAGCCAGCTCCAGCACACTTCTGCTTTTGAGGCTGGCAGTCATCTGGTTTGATCCTCTTGACATCTTCTTCAAAGAAGTGCTAGGAGGTAGCACCTGACCCAGTGGTGTTTGCCCTCTGTTGAGCTAGATCATGGAGAAGCTGATGACATCTTCATAATTTTTCATTCTGGGATGTTTATAAATCATCTAACAGAACAGATTGTGGCCTCTGGTTGAAGATGTGAGGCTTTTTGTGAAGTGATACAACTTCTCACCAGCCATGCCCTTTATTTCTCAACTCAGACAAAGATGCTAAATCCTCTCATTGAAGAGAAAGCCTGGCTGAGGAGTAGGGCGGGAAGGGAGTTAAAGCAAGCATCTTTCCATTCATTTCTTTCAGGTTTCCTCCCTCTACATACCTGCTTGGCACAGCATCAGTGATATGCACAGAGTGACTCCCCAGGGATCAGCAATCCCTTTCTGCCCTTCAGCTACTGTTCTTTGTGGGGAGCAGCCGGACTGGACTGAGTTACTGGAATTAAGACTTGTTCTATGCATCTGCTCTCCCACAATATGGCGCTGGGAGAGAAGTAAACAGCTTCCGCACAGCTGCCTCCAGTTCAACTAATAAACTGTAGGACTTGCTCCTGATTGGAGGAGAGCAGCGTGCTCGGCGTGTGGGCAGCCGAGTTGGGATTGGCGGAGGAGGACTATAAAGGAGGAGAGAGACGGCATGCACCGGGAACATCTATGGGGAACATCTAAGGGAACCCGTGCAGCCCCCGAGAAAGCCGGCCGGCGGTGTGCCGCTCCCCTGCAGAAGTGGGGAATGCGGCCAGGGGGAACTGCCCTTCCACGGAGGTGGAAGGGATAGTAGCCAACCCGGGAAGAACCAGCAGCAAACCCGGGGAGGGCCGAGCAGACGAAAGAACAGCGCAGGGTCTTGTGTTGCTCCTCCACGAAGAGGGGGAGCGACATAATGGTGCCGTGACTCGGATAGGAAACCTAGGACGGATAGCAAACTTAGGAGGGAAGAAACGGGAAGAAACGGGAAGAATTGGGAAAATATCGGAGAGAGAGACTAGCAAACAGCCTAGGGAAAATACCGGAGAGAGAGACTAGCAAACAGCCTAGGGAAAAGCCAGACGAAAAGGGTGCCGGAAGAAGCTATTGAAAGCCTAGGCATAGACTCGGATACGGACTACGGGGGGAAGCTGGGAGAAATCTCTAAGGTCGAAAGCGAAAGTGAAAGCTAGAACAAACAGACTCGGACGCGGACTGTGGGGAGAGGCCAGGAGAAATGAGGGAGGAATATCGTTGGAGGAAAGTTTGGGGAAACATACCGGGTAGAGAAAAATGTTAGGGAAATTGAAGCCGTGGGGTGCAGGCCAAGGCGGACACGAAAGCCACTTTGGGATTCTCAAGTTAGCCCGGGAATAGGGGGCGAAAAGTTGAAACCAGAAGCTGAAACGTGAGCCTGGTTGGGATCCGTCTGATTAGCCCGGGGAGCAAAGGACGGGAAGCCAAACCGTGGGGCGGAGACGTACGCTGGGTTGAATTCGCCAGGCTAGCCCGGGGAACTTAGATTGAATGCTAGTGGCGGACACGTAAGCTACGCTGTGTTACTCGCGGAAGCCGCCGCGTGCAGAGAGAGCACGGGGCGTGAATAGATAGGGAACGCTGGCGCGAGGCCGTGGTGCGGGCGCGAAGTGCGTGGAGACCGCGGAGCGTGCGCGCAGAGCCGGGAACCCGCCGGCGGGGCGAGGTGCCAGGAAGCCGCGCGGAGCCGTGAAGCTGCCGGCAGGGCGAGGCGCCGGGAAGCTGCGGGGATAAGAGAAACAGAAGTTTAGAAGTAAGATGAGGAAAATAGGAATGCTGGAAGATAGAAGTAAAATGGGAGAAATAGGAATGCCCGGAGATAGAGAAATAGAGAAATAGAAAGGCCTCCCCTCAACATGGCAATTAGAAGGCTTGGATTCGGTCTGCCCGATTAGTGAGGCGATGAGCACCTGGGCGGCTAGCAGCTTATGCGCCGCAGGTCACCGAAGACAGGCACGAATTAACATCAGTAAGGCTTCCCCACAATACCGCAATTAGAAGGCTTGGATTCGGTCTGCCTGATTAAGGCGGTAAGCGCCAGCAAGCAGCTCGACCAGAGTATGAGCTGCAGGTCACCGAAGATAGGCACGAACCAACACTAATAAGTCTCCCCCACAATAAGGCAATGAGAAGGCTTGGATTCGGTTTGCCTGATAGGTCTTGTAAGTCCCCTGCAGGCAGAGCAGAGCATGCGCTGCAGGGCACCGAACACAGGCACGCATCAGCGCCTAAAAACCTCCTCACAACATGGCGAAGAGAGGACCCGGATTCGGTTTTCCTGATTGATAGGACTTGTAAGAGCCTGTGGCAACTCTAGCAAGTAGAGCAGAGTGTGTGCCGCGGGACACCGAAGACAGGCGCGTATCAACGCCAAAAAATAAAAAGAAAGGGGGATCTGTGGGGAGCAGCCGGACTGGACTGAGTTACTGGAATTAAGACTTGTTCTATGCATCTGCTCTCCCACAATATGGCGCTGGGAGAGAAGTAAACAGCTTCCGCACAGCTGCCTCCAGTTCAACTAATAAACTGTAGGACTTGCTCCTGATTGGAGGAGAGCAGCGTGCTCGGCGTGTGGGCAGCCGAGTTGGGATTGGCGGAGGAGGACTATAAAGGAGGAGAGAGACGGCATGCACCGGGAACATCTATGGGGAACATCTAGCTGAAAGAACACCCGTGCAGCCCCCGAGAAAGCCGGCCGGTGGTGTGCCGCTCCCCTGCGGAAGTGGGGAATGCGGCCAGGGGGAACTGCCCTTCCACGGAGGTGGAAGGGATAGTAGCCAACCCGGGAAGAACCAGCAGCAAACCCGGGGAGGGCCGAGCAGACGAAAGAACAGCGCAGGGTCTTGTGTTGCTCCTCCACGAAGAGGGGGAGCGACAGTTCTTCACTGTCTAAACCTAGTTTGCTATAAAAACTAGTTCTGGGGGCAAGAAAATTTTTAAAAATGACTAAACCTATCACAATGTCAATATGCATGTGGAAGAGAGAAAGTATTTCAGTATATTTCTTTATTCTTTGTTTATTAATTTCCCATCCAGGAGCATATACATTTTTAGCTTTTAATTTATTTACTTACATATATATAAGTATATATATATATATAGAGAGAGAGAGAGACAGAGACAGAGACAGAGACAGAGATCTACTAGCTAGGGCTGAGTCAGGATGAAGCCAGGAGCTAGGAATTCAATCCAGGTCTACCATGTGGATGGTAAGGACCCAGGAACTTGAATAATCGCCTGCTGCATCCCAGGGTGCACATTCTAGAAATAGGAGCAGGGCTGGGTCTTGAAACCAGGACTCAAGTTTGGGATGCAGGTGGCTCACACAGCATCTCAACCACTGTACCAAATGTCCATCCCAGCAACCTATAATTCTCAGCTCAGAGTAGAAGCATAATCTTCCATGAGATTTAATTGAACATGATTTCCTTGTTCAGATTTTGTATTGATTTAGCAGTCAATTCCACTAAAGTTGAGTTTTGTGTTTTTGCCAGTCAGGCTGCAGTGAATTGTGTTTAATTTCTGTGTTATTAGTGCTGCCATTATTAATACTATAGCTTCAGGAAGGGTGAATAGGAGACAAAGCAGGAGTGTAGGGGGCAAGAAAGGCAAAAAATATTAAGCTACTTTTATAAAATATTTTAAAAATTGAGGGAAGTTGAACATAAAAGTACCATTTTCATCATTTTGAAGCATATAATCCAGTAGCATTGGGTACATGCACAGAGTTGTGCAACCATCATAACTGTCTAGTTCCAGAACAGTTTCATCACCCCCCAAAGGAAACCTTGTACCATTAAGCAGTGGTCATTACTCCCTCTCCTGCTCTCTTCAGGGCCCTGGCAACCACTAATCTGCTTTCTGTCTCTATAGATTTGCCTACTTGGGATATTTCATATAAATGGATTTACACAATATGGCTTTCCCTGCGTTTGGCTCTTTCACTTAGTATAATGTTTCCAAGGTTCATCTGTTTTGTAGCATGTATCATAAGTTACTTTTGAATAAAAATGAAATTGGGGATGACAGCCACAGGTCCACTTCTCCTGGCTACTTAGCTCCTTCCACTCACTTTTGCTTGGCAGACCGTGAAATAACTGCCATCACCAGCCTCTAATTTGGTGCCTTTTTCAGCTCCCAAGAAGATGGGCAAAGAGAACTAAAAGAAATAAAAAGTTCATCTGTCTCAGCTGAACAGCTATTCCTCCTGTCATGTCCAGTCAACAATTTTTACAGCTTTAGTCATATTTTGGTTTGTAGTTAACATATTGACTTAAAGGGCATAGTATTAGCAAGGTCTTGGTTCAGTAAGACTGACTTAGTATAATGTCTCTTTAATTTGTTTTATTTTCCAATAGCCACATGAAAGCAAAAGACAAAACCAGGGCAAAGCAGAAAGTTTACCCCAAAAATAACTTATGACTTGATCAGACAAAAAACAAGCACTCCTTTTAATACATGGATAATGACTTCACCACTTGTAAGACAAGCTCTCAGTTCTTAGTGATTTTGTCAAGGGTATGGTCCTATGAGAATCTTTGTTTAAACATTTCTTAGTGGTTCTGTGCCTCATCACTAAAGTCTACAACAGGAAAACAAGGTCATTCATTAGGTTCCTGTTTTTCCTTCTATTGTCACTTCTTCTCTAGGATTCTTACTGGATTGTGAGCTCTTTGGGGAAGAATCTAGGTCTGATTCATATCTGTGTAATGCAAATCTGTGCTGGTTCAAAGGCCCTCATCTGTGTAACAAAAGAACTCTAGACACATTTTTATTCTGTTGCATTATTCAGAGTAATTAATGTTAGATGCAGTAGCATGACAACCTCAAAATCTTCAGTGGCTTAACACAATAAATGGTTATTTCTTGCTTTTATCACAGTTCATAACAGGTTTGGCAACTCTCTGCAAAGTTATGACTCAGGATTTGAGCTCCTTCTGTCTCTGAGTTTGCCACCTTCTAGGGCTTTCTTGGAGACCTTCCATGTATCATCTGACTTAAGCAAATAAAGGAGAGACCAGGGAGAGGGTATCATGGAAATTTTAGGATACAAGCCTGGAAGTGGCCTACATGACTTCCTGTATTGTTTCTTTGGCCATTGCAGAAGGTCTAGGAGATATAGTTTTCTGTGTGCTCAAGAGGAAATGATGTTAAGCATGTAGTCAATCCCTTTCCTTCTAGCATGCATGAGGAGAAATGGTTGGGAAAAGGTTGCCACGTGATGGTTCCCAGATAGGTTATGTGTACTTAGGCTTCTGCTTTGCCTGATTACAAGCTGGTGAACTCCGCTCTATCATGGACTATCACTCGGTTTCCTGCTGGTCACTTCCTGCAGTTCCAGAACATCCTACCTTAAAATTGATGCTGCAATCATAGATCTGAACTCAGGGTGAGGAAAGTCTGTTCTCTTTACCATGCCACACAAATCCTTCCTTTACTTGCAGCTAAGCTAAGACCACACTGTAATAGCAAAACTTTATGGGAGGTTTTATTATCACAGAAGGAAATTATAATGCAGAGGAATATAAACCTTAGATGTGAATGTCCTCAGAGTCCACTAGCTGAAGATTGCCTAGTTTCTGGACTCCCTCACAAGGATGGAGGTTGGCTTTCTTCTCCCAGCCTTGGGTAAGAACATGTTAGAGGGCAGTGGGACCCACAAGTGGCAGCTAAAGCTGTTTCATAGGGACTTCCACCGCTAGCAGCTGGACTCATCCATGCCCTTTCTCATTGTGCACCATCTTCCCTCCTCATGTGCTGGCCTTTGCTTTTCTATGCACAAGGTGGAGAGATGGTTGCACAGTGTCTATGTTTATATTATTTTCATGGCTATCAGTAGTTTTCAAATGTTTCTTAATCCCAATTCTAGTTCTAGAGAGAGATTGGTCCATCTTGGATGACCAACCTTTATCTTATTAGCTCTAGCCAGGGAAGAGGGTCATGTGGTACATGCATTTCTGCCAGTGTATATCTTGCAGGTTAGAATAATCATATCCAAGACAATTGAAATGAGTCCATGTTTAAAGCAAATGAATCCATCCAAAGGTAACTTCATATTCTATTGCCTATAATACAAAACAATGCTCAAAAGTTTGAAGATTTTTCTGGATCTGATCCTCTAATGAAAGTTTCTCACATCATAAGTTCGAGTTTGGATTAGAGCTCTAATTCATTGTATTTTTCCTCACTAGAAGAATCCCTATGCGTACTAAACATCATATAAGCATAGAGCCTGAGAGAGCTCAGTCTTAAGATAGCAGCCATGTAATCTCTATGTTCCCCTTTTAAACTTCTAGTTATGGGTAACTTGGTCATTTTTCTGTTTTACTTGAATCTACCATAGGCCAAGGGAAGTCCTTTGTATAGACAAGATACAGAAGTTAATGAACAGTGAGTATTATGAAAAAAACTATACGTGGAGTTCAAAAATTTTTTCCACCAAAATAAACTTACCTTTCTATGCCATTTTCTATAAGATTAAAAAAATTAATTGATTTGAAAGGCCAAGAGGTAGAGAGACAGACAGACAGACATGGAAAGATGGAGAGATGGTTACTTCCAAATTTCTGCAATAGCTGGAGCTGGGCCAAGCCAAAGCCATGAGTCAGGAACTTAATCTTGGTCTCCTACATGGATGGAAGGGACTCAACTACCTGAGCCATTATCTACTGTCTCCCAGGATGCACATCGGCAGGAAGCTAGAATCAGGAGCAGTCTCTGGTGTCTGTCCCTCGAATGTCTTCCCACTCAATCATCACTGACTCAGCCTGAATATTATGTCTAGGGGACCATAGGAAAAGAACAAGTAGAGACCACCACAAGAGCTTTTTTTTTTTTTTTTTTTTTTTTTTTTTTTTTTTTTTTTTAGTTTTATCTACATTTGAAAGTCAGCAAGAGGGGAATAGAAGAAGAGGAGAGACATCTTCCATCTGCTGATTCACTCTCCCAAATGGCTGTAACAACCAAGGCTGAGCCAGGCAGAAACCAGGAGCCAGGAACTTTTTTTTTTTAAAGATTTATTTATTTTTACCTGAAAGTCACAGTTACATAGAGAAGGAGAGGCAGAGAGAGAGAGAGAGAGAGAGAGAGAGAGAGAGAAGGAGGTCTTCCATCCACTGGTTCACTCCCCAGTTGGCCACAATGGCCAGAGCTGTGCCAATCTGAAGCCAGGAGCCAGGAGCTTCCTCCTGGTCTCCCTTGCAGGTGCAGGGGTCCAAAGGCTTGGGCGATCCTCCACTGCTTTCCCAGGCCATAGGAGAGAGCTGAATCAGAAATGGAGCAGCTGGGTCTTGAACTGGCACCCATATGGTATACTGGCACCGCAGGCAGTGGCCTTACTGGCTACGCCACAGCACTGGCCCCGAGCCAGGAGCTTTTTCTGCACCTCTGACATGGATGCAGGGGCCCAGGCACTTGGGCTGTCTTCTGCTGCCTTCCCAGGCACATCAGCAGAGAGCTGGATTGAAAGTGGAGCAGCCAGGATTCAAACCTGTGCCCACATGGGACACCAGAGCCACAGATGGCGACTTAACCCTCTGTACAACAGCACTGGCCCCTCACAGGAGCTCTTTATTCATAAACTCTCTGAAAACTTCTGAACAACCAGATTTTCTGTTGATGACAACTGGCACAGGATGCAGGCAGCTCAAGCAGTGTTTCAAGTGCTGTGCCAAATGCCACTCCCATCTTCCACAAATGTTTTGTAGTTCTCTTGTAATAGTCTGTCAGTTACAAGTTATTGAATAAATGGGTCAAATGGGCCTATCCCATTTGCTGATGTCAAGAACTGCAAATGGTGGTTTGCTCCATGTCCTGAGCATTTCTTTCTTTTCCATATTGCAAATCAATGTATTTTAGTGATAATTTTTGGTTTTCAGTTCTTGGAAACTTTTTCAACTCTCTTGACGGGCAAAATTGTCACCTCCTCTATGCCACTGTAGTAACTGATTTACATTGTTAGTATATGGTACTGAATTTCAGTTACTTGTACCCAGTTCTGCCTACCTGACAGAATGATGAACTGCTGAGAAATAGGTATTATCTTTTTATATACCTAGTATATATTAAATGTGCAAAAGGTATTTCTTGAAAATATGAATCAGTGTATGAATAACATATGTTTACTAGGGTATTGGTATGGCATTCAGGTAAAAATTGAGCCACAGTGTCAACTATCAAAGAATTTTTCTCTGGATATGCCTTATTTTTGTCACATACCCTTCAAATTTCAACCAGATATTTCCAATATTATCCTGGGATAAGTATTGTATAATTTCTCATTCATTCATTACCTCAGATATCTTTTTAGGTGTCTGCTAGGGCCAAATAATATACTAGAACCTGAGAATAAAGTGATGATGACTAATGATGTTATATAATGGTAATTTCTATGAGTGCTTGACACAATAAATAACACTTTTCCTTCCTGAGTTCTGAACTAATCCAGAAATAAGACAAATGAGCCAGCACATAAAGTCAGAATCATAGCATTTAAAAACTTCCCTATAAAGCTTATATGGGATAGTGAGCCTTTTATCTGTGGATGTATGGGCTTCTTAATACTAACCTAAGAGTTAAATAGACTCAGTTACAGGCAGTGATTTCCTGTGTGCCTTTCCCTATAAAAGCAGTGTTGGAGAAGCAGAATGTGTGTTTTCCCAGGAAGTCTAGTCCCTGTAGAATAGGATGCAGAAAGATTTATGGAGCAAAACCTTCATGGTTATCCCATGGCACCTGCATTTTTCTTGCCACCCTGGCTCTCAGTGGTGATTTTTCTTATAGCCAATAGCTTTGTTTTCAATATGCCTGGAAGATGCAGCTACTGCTGATGTCAGTCAAAGGCTCTTGCAGTGTTGTGATGGCCCAGTGACACCTGTGCCAAGACTGCTGACGCCTGGTCAAGGAGAAGTCTGAGCCGACTCCTGTGGTTGCCAGAGTCACCAAAGTTGCTGAGGAAGTCGTTGGCACCAGAAGGTCTGCTTGTTCAGCGTCTTTCAGAGCTTGTGGATAAAGAGCTCCTGTGGTTTCTACTTGCTCTTTTCCTGCGGCCCCCTAGAGAGAAGATTCAGGCTGGGTCAGTGAGTACTGAGTAGGAAGATGTTCGGAGGGACAGACACCAGTCAGTGATGGCATAACTCCCCATGAGGGCATTCATACCACTTTAGAGAGCTGCACCAGACCTGACAAAGCAGAGTGTTCACCACGCAGTCTTTTTCTTGTACCCCTGTATTGGATCACATTACCTGTAATGCATTATGAATTAATAATGCTTATAAATCCTTTAATGATCTTGAAAGTAATACCATTATTTGCAATTTTGGTGTAAAAAACACTAATATGTTAAATGTTTTCATAACCTAGTTTTGGTATTTCTTAAAGTATTATTTCAGGAGTCTCAAAAACAAGAGGAGGTTGGGGCTCCACAACCTCCACAGGGCCCCTTTATCCCTCCTACTCTAGACCATTGTCCTGTAGCAGACTTGATTGCTTTGGTAGTCTCCTAGAGGAGGAATTCTTTCTCCAGAGGTTCCTCTATCCCTTAGTAAGTAAATCCCTACTGGGTCTCCTACCTACCCACAAGTCCTTGCAACATGCCCTGACATGCTTGAGTCCTACAGTGAACCAGCTTAGGCTCCTGCTGGGTTCCCTGCATGAATGGGAATGAATCAGGAAGGGCTTACCTAAATTAATCCAGGAGCTTAATTAAATTAATAAGAGCAACCTTTACAGGGCAGATATAATGAGGACTCTGTTCCTTTGATTTGTTTCCATTCTTTCTCTGACTTGAGCTTCTATTTACTATTCAGCCTTGACTAAATCAGCACATTTCAATAGTCACACCTAGAAATCTTGTGAGTACTTCTGCAATTCAAGGGGTATTTAGAAA
The DNA here is from genome assembly GCF_964237555.1 of Oryctolagus cuniculus. Classification (NCBI taxonomy): domain Eukaryota; kingdom Metazoa; phylum Chordata; class Mammalia; order Lagomorpha; family Leporidae; genus Oryctolagus; species Oryctolagus cuniculus. The sequence continues at coordinate 34,713,234 of NC_091444.1, forward strand.
AAATTTCTATTGGCAATTTGAATTCACAAAGCTCGTGAGGAGCTCTAAATCTTCCTGCATGTTGTCTTCTTCACAGAAGGCATCTCACTTCTATTTATATTCAGGACTCAAGTGTATTAAAGATTTGTGTTTCTCTGAATTTCCAGGGGAAGATTCTTATTGAAATGCCTGAAAGACTGGAGGCAATATGGACAAAGTAGCTTCCATACCTGTTTAAAAAACCAGCAAGGGGTAACTAGTCATGAATGTGTTCCCAGCACAGATTAGTGACAACTTTTGGCTACTAACCAATCTAACCAGCTCCTCTTCGACACACTGCAACAGCCCTCAACTGAAGTCCACAGTTCACGAGATTCCTCTGGTATTTATTGCCATTGCTGGTTCACTGGCAGTTTTAGCTAAGGCTACAACCAGTGAACGCCTGCCTCAGATACAGCTGGAAAGCTGGGTGGCCTGGTGCTATCTTAGATAACCAGAGTGTATTTCTGGAAGTGAGAACCTGCCTTTAATTTATTCAGTGAGGCTTCCTCCAGTTCACAGGTTTTCACAGCAGTCAGGATGGAACCAGAAAAGTATCATGATGGCCTTGACCCAGCAGGATTTCACAGAAAAGAAAGAAAAGGGAAGGAGGCACCACTTGGAAGATGCCACATAGGGACTCTCCTGTTAGAACCTGTGGCTGCTCACCTGTTTTCCAGGTGGGAATATTGGAAGAGAAGTGGAAAGAGCATGATGGCTCTCAGTCAGGGTTACTGTCACCCTTGGGGACATTTGGCAATGTGTGCTGTCAACATGTGGATTGTTCTTATTGTTGTTTCTTGCCAGACTACTTGCTCCTTGAGGGCAGGGTTCTTATTTATGTCATTTCAATGTTATATATCTATCTCTGGGCCTCATCAACTCCTGAGAAATACAAGAATAATTCAGGAAGTTCCTGGAAAAATGCAGTTAAAAGATAAATTTATTTTAGTGGAAAAATTTTTGAAATTCATGCACAGTTGTTTCATAATATGTACTTTCCAGGAACTTTTTGAAGTACATTGACATATGTTAAATAAATTGTGCTCAGTTGAAACTTTTTCTTTGCGCTCAGTTGAAACTTTTTCTTTGCGCTCTATTCATATGCTGAGGGAAAAAAGTCACAGAGTAAGTGACTTGATTACTTAGCTCAGAGTCGTTCATATATTTTAAGTTGGTATTCTTTTTTTCTGGCTTGAAAAGCCATGTCAGGCACCTAGTAATCTCAAAAAGATTAATTGCTTGTTGGATAAACCCTTAAATATTCTTAAGACAACAAAGACTAATGCATTTTCAAATGTTATTGGTCACCGTGTTAAATGCTTCTGGGCATGCAGGTTTTTTTATGGGGGGTGGGGAACCTACCCTCCTAGTTTCAGTGGCTGGAGGCCATGAATCAAATTGATGAAAGATTAGCAAAAGAAAAACAGTTCTAATTACACACACACATACTGGTTTTTCATGAAGAATATCACTCAAGGAGGCAGCCAGATTTTCAGGCTTATATAGCACCTTAGGCAAGATTAAGTAAAAGGGATTTGGGGCTTGATGGGGGAGGTAAGTTATAGGAAGGTGACCAAGAAAAAAGGTTATTTATTAAGGATTTTTTTTATGAACATTTAAGTTAGTGCCTTCTACATTGATTAGAGTTATTAATAGTCTTCCTTTTTCTAGAATAAGAGCTTTTCCTGAGTTAGGTGTTCCTCAACTACCTTCAACCCAGAGTAATCCTTATGCCAAGAAAACTTATTTTTTCCTCTATCAAGATATGTTTAAACATTAGAAGTTTTAGTGGAGATGGTAGGGCAGGTTCTTGTCTTTGCAGAGAAAGAATTCAGACATGAGACAGAGAACAAGCAAGGGAGTAAAACTTATTGGGATAGGCATCTGTAAGAATGGATGGGACAGAATCTGAGGGAGTGCCCAGTCATTCACACTGAGGAAAGCAAGGTTACATGGTTAAATGGAGAAAACATACCTGGAAGGCCAGTCAGGAAGCTCAGCAGAGAGCTGAGTGCTGAGTGTGAGTGTGCTGTCTGTATTCAGACTGGGGCTTATAAGGGAAAGAGGTCCAGTTCTTCCCACCATTTCTCCTTCTCCTCCTCCTCCAGGACAAAGGGTTGCTGATCATGAATCTGTGTGAAATTCCTCCCAAGGTTTCACTACTCAGACCGGGGGTGGCAGGGTTGGGGGGGCACCTGGCAGCAGGCAGAGGAGCCTCCCCTAGGGTGTCTGCCTTGGATGAAGAATGTAAAGGCTTTTTTACTCGGTGTTATCAGTTCAGGTAACCCATTTGGTGCTGAGGAGAGAGGATTTTCCTGGGGAGCTTTCCTTGGGGGGAAGGCCACCTATAAAGTTATTGGAGTATGGGCAGAACTTTGAAGTGTAAAGTACTGGGCTGCTTCCAAGGTGAGCTTCAGCGAGGCTTTGTTTTCCTCAGGCCCCTCTCATAAACATGGGCTAATTTCTAACTTCCTACCTAACGGAAGTGCTTCAGTTTATATAATCAACATACTTTAGAAGCGCTAACACTGCTTCCTGTAGGTTCCTGATATTGCCAGGTGCTCCATCAGGACTCTAATGACCTCAACTATGCATGTCTTACTCTGTGTCTTACAGTAAGATCATTTTCAGTCTTTCATAATAGGCAATAGGCCCAGAGCCATTCACATCAGTGGCTTAAAGAAGAAAATGATCAAGGCAAGCTAGGGGAATAGATAGTTCTATGGCTGGAGTACTGAGTGCCATCTAAGCCTCAGAAGAGCTAATGGGTTTAGCTGAGTATAATGGGTATTTTTTATTTTCCTCCCTGGCATCCAGTTCTTCTGCTTCTGCCAATACATCCTACTTTCCCTTGTAGATTCATCTCTTCTCCATTCCACTGCTCGAGGTCTAGATGGGACTCTAGGTCTGGAAGTGGAAACTGGATTGAAGCCTAAGCCAATTAGCATTTTCTTGGCATAGGGTAGGACGGAGACTTTGGTCTAATCAATGTGAATTTCTGGACTTTTCTTAAGAATTATAAGTTGAAGACTCTCAGTGTTTTCTACCAGATTTTAGCTTAGAAGGAAGTTGTTTCCAAGTAGGCAATAATCATTTTGGAGCCATAGGGGGGCAGCCCATCTGAAAGTCTGAGAATGGAATCAAGACAGAATAAGTTGAGTCATGGGACAGAAAGGATCTGAGCCTTGGAGATATCATTTGAGACCCTGTACCATGATGTGTCTGAATTTATGAAATTTCCCAATTACATGAGCCAATACATTCCCTTTTGTTTTAGGTCAGTGTGGTTGAATATTATGTTATTTGCCACTGCAAAACTCCCAATACATGGGTTAGTCAAATTGCCTTATCAAGTCCAAGGGATAGGCCTAAGATGAGTACTGAGGGGAAAGGCCAAACAAATCTTACAAAGACCACAGAAAAGTCAAGAGAAGAATTAACTGCTATGAAGTATGAAGATCTATGGTGATCCCCTTGAATGTAGACATGTAAGTGGTGAGATCAGCAGCTGACATCCTTCTTATCTTCAAGTTCATTTTTAAGTTCAAGTAAGTCCCAAACATTCTTTTTTAAAACATAGCTTTGGTAATCTAAATATAGTATATAAACCTTCCCAAGGCCTACTGACCTTCTGAGAAATATTTGGACCATAAAAACCAAAAATAAACTAAGTTCTTTTTTCTAAAAGTTTCAGCCATCTGAAAATCAAAAAGGGGCATAGATTCCTACAGTTCATTTTACTCTGAGTCTTAGTTGCCAATAGCAACAGATAGTTATTTTGAACACAGTCTCTGACATTGCTCCCTTTCTCCGGATTCTTGTTGGCAAATGGGTCAAAAATCTATAGTAACCTCCCACAGTGAGAATATGAAATTATTTTAGATAGCCATAGACACATGATAAATTACCCATTAACTCCTAATAAATGTTGAGTACTCATGGTTTTGATTCTATAATTGCTTTCTATGCCTGCTGATCACAACACAAAGTTCTCCCATTGGTGGGAAGTTTGGTTTGTCCTGTATAAAAATATGATGCTGATGCTTCAATGAATAGTTGGTGGTGGCAAGGAGGAGGTGTGGGGGGAGAGGCAGAAGACCGTATACAATGGATTTCCAAAAACCACTGCTGTGAGGAAAGATGATTATTTGGGGCTGGCTGAGAAATTATATGATAATGTTTAAATTCCTATAGAGTCTAAACCTTTCTTTTTCTGAAGAGTGGGGTTTTTTTTTTCCTTGCATAGCCTTTCTCCTTCTCCTTCTCCTTCTCCTTCTCCTTCTCCTTCTCCTTCTCCTTCTCCTTCTCCTTCTCCTTCTCCTTCTCCTTCTCCTTCTCCTTCTCCTTCTCCTTCTCTAGCAACAACAAACCTGCCATGGTGTTATATTCTATCTGAAAGGTCAAAATCCAGGCACAAGAAGTGAAATCCCTTCTCAAAGAATCAGCAACAGATGGTTTAGCTAACTGGTGATGGAGTGGCCAAAAGAGATCCTGAAGATCAGACAACTGCACTTGAGTCTTGGCTCCATCACCGAGATGAAGCACCTTCTACCAGTCTCACTTCCTCTTCTTCAAGGCAGGCACTTTGGGTTGCTGTGGTAGATCTGTTGGGACGTAGGCCTGTGACTTCAGATGCAGTTATAGTGTGCCTGGCTTTCTATCCTAAGGATCGTCTGAGTTACTCAGCAATTCTGACTCACCATTTTCAACTCTACTTGGAAGCTTGGTCAGTCTACTTGTAGGTATAGCCCCAGGAGAAAAGGCAGGGAGGGTAGGGGGAGTTGCTGTTGGCAATCTACCACATTTCAGCCCTAATCTACAATAATTCTTTTCTTCCTTCCTCCCTTCTTCTTTTTTTTTTTTTTTAAGACTTATTTATTTGAAAGGTAGGGCTATAGTGAGAGGGAGACACACACATGCACACACACACACACACAGATATCTTCCATCTGCTGGTTCACTACCCAAAGGAATGAGCCAGGCAGGAGCCAGGATAGTCTTCTGGGTCTCCCACATGGGTTGCAGAGGCTTAAGCACTTGGGTCATCTGCTGCTTTCCCAGATGCATTGGCAGGGAATTGGATTGTAAGTGGAGTGGCAAAGACACAAACTGGCACCCATATGAGAAGCTGATTTCACAGGTGGCAGCTTAACCTGCTATGCCAAGATGCTAGGCCCCCGAGGCAGTTTCAGTATGGTTCTTGAGAAGGTCTCCATGGAGACTGAACCTATTGTCCACAGTGGTAGCCAGCTCAATTATACACCTTTTGTTGGCTTTCTCTCCTTTGCTGTAGTACTCTGGGGATACTCTTGCAAGCAAACTACTGTCAATGAAGTCTTTGTTCTCGCAAATCCTTTTTGTTCATACATAAGCAGTTTTGAGTATCATTTTCCAGCCATAGAAAGAATTTGTGATCCATCTTTGTTCCTAATTCAAGCTAGTGTTAGATAAATTAATATGGAGGTGATTTTACTGTTTAATATACTTTGAGCACATAGTCCAAGTGATTGAATGCTTAATTATCCCTCTAAAGATTTCATGTGCATTTTTTGCATAACCATACAGCTTTATAGTTACAAACTTTGTACATTCCGTAATTACAACTTTATGGTGATTCTTCCCACCATGCCTGCCTTCCCAACTACACTCTCAGTCACCTCCTTCCTCCTCTCTCTTATTCCCATTCTTATTTTTTACTAAGATCTATTTTCAATTAATTTTATATACATATGATTAACTATGTTAAGAGTTCAACAAATAATATGAATAAAAATGTTCCTCAACAGTCAAGAAAAGGGCTATTCAAAGTCATTGCTTCTCTTTTTTTTTAAATTTTTTTTTTGACAGGCAGAGTGGACAGTGAGAGAGAGAGACAGAGAGAAAGGTCTTCCTTTGCCGTTGGTTCACCCTCCAATGGCCGGCGCGGCCAGTGCGATGCGGCTGGCGCACCGCGCTGATCCGATGGCAGGAGCCAGGTACTTATCCTGGTCTCCCATGGGGTGCGGGGCCCAAGGACTTGGGCCATCCTCCACTGCACTCCCTGGCCACAGCAGAGAGCTGGCCAGGAAGAGGGGTAACCGGGACAGAATCCAGTGCCCCAACCGGGACTAGAACCTGGTGTGCCGGCGCCGCAAGGCGGAGGATTAGCCTAGTGAGCCATGGCGCCGGCCAAGTCATTGCTTCTCAAAGTGTTGATTTCACTTCTACAGATTGCCTTTTAGGTGGTCTATGAGTTATCACAGGTCAGGAAGAACATATGGTATTGTCTCTTTGGGACTGGCTTATTTTACTAAGTATGATGTTTTCCAGGTTCACCCATTTTGTTGCAATTGACTTGATTTCGGTTTTTTTTTTTTTTTTAACTGCTGTATAGTGTTCCATGGTGGACATATCTCATAATTTCTTTATCCAGTTTTCAGTTGATTCCATGTCTTAGCTGTTGTGAATTGAGCTGCAAACATGGGGTATAGATAACTCTTTCATTTGCTGATTTCATTTCCCTTGGGTAAATTCCCAGGAGTGGGGTGGCTGGGTCATATGGTAGGTCTTTATTCAGATTTCTGAGGAATCTCCATACCATCTTCCATAGTGGTTTTACCAGTTTGCATTCCCACCAACAGTGAATTGGGGTACCTTTTCCCCCACATCCTCACCACCATTTGTTGCTTGTTGATTTCTGTATGAAAGCCCTTCTTACAGGGGTGAGGTGAAACCTCGTGGTTTTAATTTGCATTTCCCCGATGGGTAGTGATCCTGAGCATCTTCATGTGTCTGTTGGCCATTTGGATTTCCTCTTTTGAAAAACATGTGTGTTATTTTTGTCTCTTTATCAGGATTCCAAAGAGAGCAAGGGAAGTTCCTCCTTTGGGATGGAGAATTGTCTTCCTTATACTGCTAGCCCTGATTAGGTCTCAGGAATGAGTGGCTACCAAGCAGTCTCTGCTTGCCTACCTGAAGATGTGTAGTATCCCTCTATGCTTGCTGGCGTATCACTTTTCCTTTTCTCTTCACTTGAATTCTTCGGACCTTTAGATATCATGTATTAAAATCCGCAGTTGTCTTTGCAGCTGATGAAGCTATCTCTAGCCCTTAACCCTCTTATTCCAGCTTCTCATTCTCAGTTTCTTCTTCCTTGCTGACCCATGCTGCTTAACCACAACTCACCAAATTTTGAAAGCCTGGACTAAGAAAATGCAATAATTTATCTGTGATCTGGGGCTAGTGAACAAATTATCCCAATATTTAATAACTTAAAATAACAATGTTTTCTGTGCTCATAAATCTTCAGTTTGTGTAAGCTTGGCCAGAACAGCTCACCTCTATTCCACCTGGCAACAGCCTACAGGGGATAGAAGATGGGGTGGGAAGTTGGCATCATTTGAAGGCTTTTGCTCACTCACATACCTGCTGGTCGATGCTGCCCAACCCACTTGATGCTGGATCTTCTAGAATATCTCAGACTCTTTCCATGTGGCCTCTTCATAAATTCTCTCCAATATGGGAACTTCTGGGTAGACAGACTTCCCATGTGTCAGTTCAGGGATCCCAAGCTATGTGTCCTAAGAGAGAGAGCCTAGTGGACATTGTTTGGATTTTTTTAAGATTTATTTTATTTATTTGAAAGACAGAGTTACAGAGAGAGGTTGAGACAGAAAGAGAGGTCTATCATCCGCTGGTTCACTCCCCAGATGGCTGCAATGGCCAGAGCTGTGCCGATCTGAAGCCAGGAGCCAGGAGCTTCTTCCGGGCCTCCCACATGGGTGCAGGGGCCCAAGGACTTCGGCCATCTTCTACTGCTTTCCCAGGCCATAGCAGAGAACTGGATTGGTAGAGGAGCAGCTGACTAGAACCAGCAACCATATGGGATGCCGGGGCTGAAGGCCAGGGCTTTAATCTGCTGCGCCACAGCACCAGCCCCTGCAAACTTGTTTTACAACTACCTCATGGCTCATCTACACTCCATGGGGTATGAACTGGCTCACTCATATCCAAGGCCCCTCTCTCCATGTGATTTGTTATCTTCCTAGGCCAGTTAATATGCCATCACTTTCCAGGAGGGGAATAGTAGAAGCTATGAGGCCTAGATTCAGTGAATTCATTGGCGAGGCAGAAACAGAGACAGAGCTCCTATCTACTTGTTCACTCTGGAAACAGTCCACACCTCCCACATGGGTGGTAGGAACTCAGCTACTTGAGCCATCATTTCTGCCTCCCATGATCTTCATTAGCAAGAAGCTGAGTCAGGAGCCAGAGCTAGGAATGGAACCCTGGCAATCTGATGTGGCATGCTGATATCCTAATTGTTGGGCCAAATTCCTACCTGCCCTTCTAGTAAATTTTGACTGTGGGTCTAAAAAGTATTATGTATCTATTGTATGGACCATATCCAGTCATCTAATGAACTACCTCATGATGATTTTATTTATCATGTTCCCACCCCAACCTCCTACCTCTACATTTTGCTTCCTGATTTTTTCAATGGTTCAGAATTTGCTATTTCAAGTTAAAGGTAGAAGTCAAGAAAAATCATAAACCATTTACCACCTTCTTTCAGATTGACAAGTTAGCTATGCTTTCAGTAGCAAAGCATACTTGGACTACTGACTGTTTATAAATCACATACCATCAGATTTATTGCTAATGAAAGTAACCCCAAGCTTCTGCAATAGCATGGTTATGAGTCATAGTTTTAGGTGATGATGTGTGATTTTCACCTCTTTTTTATTTCCTGGGTATTTTACAGGTATTTGAGAGAGGATGTGTTGGGAATGTCACTTAGGTGCAATTATAACTAAGTTGGTTTATTTTATATCTAGATAGTTAATTTTCATTCTTTGTTTGTAGTATTAGAACAAATTGAAATCAAGAACTCATTCCAGCTGGCACTTCAACCAAACCCCAATTCAATTAATATTTATAATGACAATTGTAAAATACCTTTAACAAAATCAAAAAGGCCCATTATATTCAGCACAATTTTTTGTGTATTTTATGTTATTCCAATTATGTGGAAATTGATAATCCTAGTATAAAACAAAAGCCATGGCCAGCGCTGCGGCTCACTGGGCTAATCCTCCGCCTTGCGGCGCTGGCACACCGGGTTCTAGTCCCAGTCGGGGCGCCGGATTCTGTCCCAGTTGCCCCTCTTCCAGGCCAGCTCTCTGCTGTGGTCCGGGAGTGCAGTGGAGGATGGCCCAAGTGCTTGGGCCCTGCACCCCATGGAAGACCAGGATAAGTACCTGGCTCCTGCCATTGGATCAGCGCGGTGCGCCAGCCGCAGTGCTCCAGCCGCGGCAGCCATTGGAAGGTGAACAAATGGCAAAGGAAGACCTTTCTCTCTGTCTCTCTCTCTCTCACTGTCCACTCTGCTTGTCAAAAAAAAAAAAAAAAAAAAAAAAAAAAGCCATGTCTCTGGTAACCAGAAGAGTGACTCAGAACTAATCAGAATGCCTTATTTCATGAATCCAACAAGCTATAATACATATATACTCCATTGTATTTAAATAACAATTAGTCATCATAGTAAGAAGAATCATTGTACTTTCCAAGTTACTTTATATTGAATTAATTAAAAATAGCAGAACTAAAATGATAGATTGATAATTTCATGAAAAAGGACATTTTGTTCAGTCAAGGAAGCAAAAAGTCTACTTTCTTCCTGTTTATAGGACTTCACTAGATGTTAATGATACCTACCGCCCCAGTTCAAGAGGAAGACTGAAATGTAGGCAGAAATCTTCCACAAATACCTATTACCATTGGATCTAATCTCACATATTTTTCTGTGCCCTCTGTAAGCAAAGTTTTGACCAAGTGGGTGCTTTGAAAATAAAGTGAATATTACTTTCAGAATGATTTTGGAGAGACTTAGGAGATCTAGATGTGGTTTATCCAATGAAGTGTGTTAAGAGATACAGATGGAGTCCTGGAGGCAATTGTCCAATCTAGTGTGATTTGATAAGACATCGGGGGACTTTGGGTCAGAAGCTCTTCTGTGTTAAATCTGCCTCAGAGTGAAATATAAGTTGGAATTGAGACACATAGTACAACACTGCAGTTGGTCTTAAAATTGTTACATGACAAAACATGAGCCAAGCATTCTTTCTTGAGCCCTGCTGTTCCTTGAGCATACCACAGTAGTTCAGCTCTGGCCCTCTGTCTTCAGTGGCAGCTGTGTCACCTGTCTAGAGGTGCTAACTAACCAGGCATTTCCTCTTGCTATTATTGACATCTATGCAAAGCTAAAGAGGGGGGAAGTTGTTAATCAGGCTTGTGGAGTTAGGAGATAGGAAAAAATAGGTGGCTTAGACGTTTTTTGTTTGGTTTTGTCTATGAGTTCACAGCCAGATGCCAATGTGGAGTTGCAGACATGAAAATAATTTCCACATTAAAAAAACTAAGTTATCTTAACTGAGATTAAACCCAACACAAGGAAAAGCTGAATATTTTTGCAGTAATACAGATCTGGAAATTATTTCAACTATAGGGGCAAAAGCAAACAATAGACAACTCTATCTTGCTTTCCTTAAATAAACTATCTTTTTTAAAGATTTATTTTGTTTATTTGAAAGTCAGAGTTACACAGAGAGAGGAGAGACAGAGACAGAGACACACACACACACACACAGAGAGAGAGAGAGAGAGAGAGAGAGAGGGAGAGAGAGAGAGAGAGAAAGAGAGAAAGAGAGGTCTTCCATCTGATGGTTTGCGCCCCTATTGGCAGCAATGGCTGGAGCTGCGCCGATCTGAAGCCAGGAGCCAAGAGCTTCTTCCAGGTCTCCCATGCAGGTACAGGGACCCAAGGACTTGGGCCATCTTCTACTGTTTTCCCAGGCAATAACAGAGCGCGGGATTGGAAGTGGAGTAGTCAGGTCTTGAACTGGCGCTCATATGGGTTGCTGGCGCTTCAGGCCAGGATGTTAACCCACTGCACCACAGCGTTGGCCCCATAAATGATCTTAAGGATGCTGGGCAGAAGCACCTGGGTCCTGAGTAATTTGGGAACACCTGTTAGCAGAGCTGCTACAAAAGTATGAAAGCCTTCCAGCCAGCATTTGCCTGAGAAACAGAAGGACTGTACACAGGGCCTCACCAGCAGGGCAGCCAGGCATTTATAACCATCTGACACACTTTTCTGCTGGCCCTCTGCTCCCCGGCTCCACACTGCTCATCTCTACACTAGCCCAGACCCCCAACCATTGCTTTTCCCTTCCTGTTCCTGGCTCTGACCATTGCTCTGAACTTGATTCCCAGACAGGGGCCTAACTACTCTCTGTGTTGCTGACCTTGCTGCCTGTTTATTGCTCTGCATTCTCCCAGTTCTTCCTCTCTCTGGCAACATAATATCTACTTTAGATATCCTTCCTGGGCTGCTTTAGAAGCTCCTGACCTTGGAAAGTATTCAGATTTTTAATTAGTCACAGCCCCTCCAGCAGAGCGTTAGCTTTTATCTTTGGCACAAATTTGAGTTTATTTGAGATTGAATAATGAATATCTGTGATTCTTGTTCCATTTTTGTTGACTCAACACAGTTCAGGGAAACGCCCAAGCCATCAGTAAGAGTATCCTTCCAGAATAGTGACTGCCAACAGGGTTGGACAGAGAAGGCTGAACCACCCCTCACCAGGATATATCAGATTCTCCCCTGAGTGAGAGGCAGGTCTTAAAGTGAGGAAGTTTTCCTCCTTTGCCAGATTTACCTCCAAGGGCACAGACCTTCTTCAATGTCTATTCATTGTTTAAGAATCACTGCTTAATAAGGATAACAGAAAAGACACCTTGCAAGGGAGCAAGCCAGCATTTTGCATTAAATATTTTTTATGGTTTATTTATTTGAATGAGAGTAATGAGTGTGTAGGGGGAGAGAGAGAGAAAGAGAGAAAGATAGGGAGAAGGAAGAGGAGGAGGAATAGGAATTTTCCATCCATTGGTTTATTCACCAAATGCTTGCAATAGTCAGGGCTAGGCCAGGCTGAAGCCAGGAGCCAGGAACTCCATCCAAGTCTTCCACATGAGTGACAGGAACCTAAGTACTTGGACCATCATTTACTGCTCCCCTAGTGCATTAACGGGCAGCTGGATCAGAGGCATGGAGTAGCAGGACTTGAATCAGGTACTCTGATATGGGATGTTGGCGCTCCACACAGTGGCTTAACCCACTGTGCCACAATGACCACTCCAATATTTTGAATTCTTTGCAATAAGAGCAAGATATGAGAGAAACCACAGGCCTATGGTTAGGAGCTTATCTAGAGTGTCCATTCTCTATGCACAGGACATTCAGTGTGTGTCCTGATGCTGTTTCTGTTGTTTTCTGTCTACAATGAGTAGAAGCCAGTGAGGGTAGGCATGCAAGTTCATGTCTCACAAATGTTGCTTTGATTGTGGTGAATGTATTTTCCTTGCGTTCTCTGGGCAAACCGAATGATCTGTAAAGAAAATACCACATGAGACAGTCTGGCTGTGATGGCAGCACAGTGAATTGGGAAAGGGGCAGGTGGGGGTACAGAGAACCTTCTTTTTGCCCCTTGTGTCCCTGCGTTGTCATGTGTCTCTGGACAATTCTGGTATTATTTCTGACCTTTCTTCTCTAAGGTGAAACTTGTGTCATGTGGTCAACAGCACAATGAAATCCTTGCGTTGTTGTTGGTATAGTGTTTCCTACTTGCACAACCTCCTAATCAGTCCAGAAAGCATCTTTCTGGCAGCTGCTGAAATTTTACCAAGGTCGCTGTCTGCTTTGAGGAATGGGTGGGAAAAGTTTCTTTCGTACATCAATATTTCCACTTTTCAGAAGGAGAGTGGGCATCTCCAAGCAATGCCAGTTTTCGAAGTCAAAGCCTGTCTTGTGAGGTAATATGTACTTCCATGCAATAGAAAGAAATGTAGGAAAGCATTAATATTTTTCAGGTCAAAACATTAATTCATCTGGAAAGAAGCCTTGATGCTGCCTTTGGCATTTCATTTTAGCAAAGCACAGCTAACTTTGAGTTTCTAAAGCTAACATGTCTCCAAGGGTCTTTAGAGAAAGCCACACCACCAAAGAATGGCAGGGTAACTGTGGCATATCAGACAAGAAAGAGGATGTCTGCCTAATGTGGCCTACTGCAAAGCGTGCTGCTTGGCTGGTCTAGGAACCAAAATCATTACTGCCATTTCCAGTAAAATTCTCCTTGGCATAGCTGTATATATCAGTGTACTTACATAAAGGAATTGTTTAATTCCAGATGTTATAAACATAGTAGAAAGCATTAATTCTGAATTTTTATGTGAATTAGCTGTTATAGTTTCCCATATAATAAACTTAATTAGGTGTAACGATAGTATACAAAATAGATATGCTACGTGTTGTGGCTCATATGATTAGCTTCAAGTTCTTCAATGTAGGAATTATTGTAAATCCAGGCATGTCTAGAATTGTTCTGATATGGTTTGCTCATTCTGGCCTAAGGTCTGCACATGCTGTCATTTATAGCTCATACTGGTTTTATATCAAGGGCCATAGAGAGATATTTATTTATTTGAAAGTCAGAATAAGAGAGAGAGAGAGAAAGAGAGAGAGAGAGAGAATCTTTTACATCAGCTGGTTTATTCCCCAGATGGCCACTATGGCTGGAGCTGGGCCAAGCTAAAGCCAGGGATCAGGAGCTTCATCGGAGTCTTCCACATGGATGGCAGGGACCCAAGCTCTTGGGCCATCTTCCATTGTTTTGCCCAGGCCATTATCAGGGAGCTGGATTGGAAGTTGAGTAGCTGGGACAGGCACCAGTGCCCACATGGAATGCTGGCATCACGGGAGGCAGCTTTACCCACTATGCCACAATGCCTGACCCAAAGACCTTTTAATTTAGCAGAGAATTTCAGTCTCTGCTATCTTCAGTTGCTCAAAGTTTGGATATTAAGTACTGAAAATTTATCAATTGCAACTTTGAGGAGTTGCTGTCTTCTAATAGTATTTGAAAAGTAATTGATTATCACTTACTTGCTATTCAAAAAGGACTTCTATCTGTATTCTAATCATCTGCCAAATTTTATTTCTCTGCCATGTTGGGGCGTAGGAAGACAGAGTGATGAGAGTTGGGAGCACTACTTCATAACCCCTGGATTTTCAGTGGGAAGAAATGGGTGTAACTCCAGTATGAACTGAAATGTCCTCTGTTGTTAGGAAGAAGTCAGAGATGCCAGGAGCAATGCTATTAAAAAGAGCTCTGGCTTCGGTGGCCCTGGATTTTATTGTTTAACCATTTCACACTCAATTTTGGGCAGGATACCGAATGGTCTTTCAAAACAATCAGAGGCCGGTGCCGCGGCTCACTAGGCTAATCCTCCGCCTTGCAGTGCCCGCACACTGGGTTCTAGTCCCGGTCGGGGCGCCGGATTCTGTCCCAGTTGCTCCTCTTCCAATCCAGCTCTCTGCTGTGGCCAGGGAGTACAGTGGAGGATGGCCCAAGTCCTTGGGCCCTGCACCCGCATAGGAGACCAGGAGAAGCACCTGGCTCTTGCCATCGGATCAGCGCAGTGCGCTGGCCGCAGCGTGCTGGCCGCGGTGGCCATTGGAGGGTGAACCAACAGCAAAGGAAGACCTTTCTCTCTGTCTCTCTCACTGTCCACTCTGCCTGTCCAAAAAAAAAAAAAAAAAAAATCAGAAAATAGTCTGCAGTTCTGGCACTTAAAAGATCTGTAAATAGAATTTGGAAAGTCAGTTTGAAAACTTAAAAAGTTTAGAGTTTAAAGAACAAATTGTTAGTCATTCTTTCCAACTTTCAGAATGATTAAATTCTTTTATCTACTCATTAATTGTGTATGATGAAGTTTATCTGCACAACTCCTGGTCCACAGCTTAGTTTGATACCCCATGAGCTCCCTGCCCTCTTCTTCCTGTTTTCCCCAAAAATTCCTAGCCAAAGCCATGATTCAGCTGCCTAAGTCTTGCCTAAGACACATTTGCCAGACACATTTGCCAAACCCTGTTCCACAAGCAGTTAATCAGTACACTGTGAAGACAGTATCCTAAGCTGAAAACAATTTGAGATGTGCTAGATAAAATGAAGGGATAAGGTACACTTGCCTCAGGACTTCACAGAATCATTAATTTGGTTTTTTGGTTTTTTGGTTTTTGTTTGTTTTTTGTTTGTTTGTTTGTTTTTTTTTTTTTTTTTTTTTTTTTTTTGGACAGGCAGAGTGGACAGTGAGAGAGAGAGAGAGAGAGACAGAGAGAAAGGTTTTCCTTTTTGCCGTTGGTTCACCCTCCAATGGCCACTGCGGCTGGCACGCTGCGGCCGGCGCATCGTGCTGATCCAAAGCCAGGAGCCAGGTGCTTCTCCTGGTCTCCCATGCGGGTGCAGGGCCCAAGCACTTGGGCCATCCTCCACTGCACTCCCTGGCCACAGCAGAGAGCTGGCCTGGAAGAGGGGCAACCGGGACAGAATCCGGCGCCCCAACCAGGACTAGAACCCAGTGTGCCGACACCGCAAGGCGGAGGATTAGCCTATTGAGCCACGGCGCTGGCCCAGAATCATTAATTGTTAATACATATTATAACTTGCAAAAAAAAGGGACAAGTATCTCTGATCCCTGTGTGTATCACAGTGGACTATTTTGCCATGTATGTGGGTATTAACTTGAGGAGTTTCAGTGTACCTAAAATATGATTGGGAAATGTTGGCTTAAGAACATTCTCCAAATAGTATTCTGAACTGTATTCTTACGTTACTCAATCTAGGTGCTATAATGAATAAGTAATTAACAGAAAGCCAGTTCTTTTTTCTACCTCCATGTTGTCATCAAGGTCCTGCACCCAGCCTGAGATTTCTGGGTCAGTTCTGACTCAAATTCTTTCACTTTCAGCTTCTAAGTCCAGCATTCAAGGTTCTTCACACTATGACTCCAAACTATCCTTCCAACTTTAAGCCCGGATGTGTGAACTGGGAATATAAACAGATAAGGCAATAGCAGCATCTCTCATGTCCATCTACCCATACATGTTAAATTATTCATTCCCTGAGTCTGTCCCTATAATCTCCAACCTCTGCCCTTTTCTCACTCCATCCTCTTTCCCAGAAATGTTCCTTCATCACATCTCCACTTGTCAAAATCTGAGCAGTTCTTTTGTATTTTTTATTTGACAGGTAGAGTTATACACACAGAGAGAGACAGAGAGAAAGGTCTTCCTTCCATTGGTTCAGCACCCAAATGGCCGCTATGACCGGTGCTGCGCCAATCCAAAGCATGGAGCCAGGTACTTCCTCCTGGTCTCCCATGCGGGTGCAAGGCCCAAGGACTTGGGCCATCCTCCACTGCACTCCCGGGCCATAGCAGAGAGCTGGCCTGGAAGAGGGGCAACTGGGACAGAATCCGGTGCCCTGACCAGGACTAGAACCCGGGGTGCTGGCGCCCCAGGCGGAGGATTAGCCTATTGAGCCATGGCACCAGCCAGGGATTAGGTTTCTAACACATGAACTTTGTGGGGTCATGTTGCAATTATAGGACCATGTTTGCTAAGAGCTTAGATAATGAAAAAATAATTAAAATGTCAACACCAGTATGACTCAGATATCAATAAAGATTAAGAAATGATGTTTCTCTTACAACTGAAGAAAGGGTACACACAGTGAGATTAGTGGAGGGAAATGACCCAAAGACAGCATACTGTATCATAAGGAGAAAAGAATTTATTACTGGTTATGGTGGAGAAAAAAATTTAAAAGTACATGTTGAGATTGAATTTCATAAGTATGGGACACAGCAGATTTTCATGTAAAAATTTTTTTCATCTCTCCAAAAGATATCAATTCTTAGTCAAAATTGTTGTCAAGGAATTAGCTTGGGTATACTGGCAAACACACTAATAAACATACACTGGGAATCTCTCCCTTGATTACTTTATGAAGCTTTGTAAAGTTATATTTTCTAATTCACAGATTGCAACTACAATGTAATTCAGGTGAACAAAAGAGGAAATTTTGATAACAAATGTGTTGGCATTTGCAATGTAGAGCTGAATCTGAAAAAATCTTAGAAATAATCACATATTAATAATGAGTTGAATTGCATCAACAAAAGAATACTGCTTTAGTGCATAGGTACTTTGATCTGAAAAATGAGTTTCAAATCATCTTCTTGATTTTCATGAAAGTTTCAATAAAGCTATAGAAAACATAAAACACAAGACTACTGATATCTATAAACTGAACTTTGCCCATATATATATTTAGGAGATAGTGCAAAAGTATTTTTTGGCAAATTCCATTTAGTCTGTAAACTTCTTACGATACCAAATAAACACATCTTGCCTGCTAAATGTCCTACTTACCTTACATACAGCACTGTTCTACAGGAATATCACTTTTTTTTAAAGATTCATTTTATTTATTTGAAAGGCAGAGTTAGAGAGAGAGAGAGAGAGAGAGAGAGGGAGGGAGGGAGAGAGACATGGAAAGAGATCTTCCCTCAGCTGGTTCACTTCCCCAAATCGTTGCAGTGGCTGGGTCTGGACCAGGCCAAAGCCAGGAGCCAGGAGTTTCTTCCAGGTCTCCACATAGGTGCAAGGGCCCAGCACTTGGGCCATCTTCTGCTGCTTTCCCAGGGTACTGGGAGCTGAATCAGAAGTGGAGTAACTGAGACTCCAACTGGTGCCCTATGGACTACCAACACTGCAGGTGGAGGCTTAACCTTCTATGCCACAGTGCTGGCCCAGCTTGCTTACTTTTGCTGTTGAAACCTTATAATGAAACTTACTCGTCAATTTTTAGTTTCTTTAAAATGTGCCAAAACATGTCATGAAATTTTTGGCTTTATAGAAATACAAGGAGATATCCTTAGGCATGGGCATATAAGATGGCTATCATTGATGGTGGCCATTGCAAACAAATTTAAAAGATGATTTCCTGTAAAAATCACATCTTAATAATGTAGAAGAATGTCCTCTAATATGGAAAAGCACTGGGGACTGGATAAAAAGATTGCAATAAAATATAAATTCATTCTTTTTTCTTTGATGGTATTTGAAAAGGCCATAGGAGCCTAGAAAATGGCAAACTGACTCCATCCAAATATCCCTTGTTAGGTTGGTTGTACTGAGAATTAATATAGTTTAAAAATAGGACTCCTTTTTTGGAGGAAATAAGAATGCTTCAGAACTGAAAAAAAAAAAGTCACCAGTGAAGGGCAGCCAACTTAAACAGAACTTTCTGTATTTCTCTGTGTCTTTACTAACACAATAACTTATTTGGAATACAACTTCTATTTTATAAGTTTGAAACTAATTTTTTTTCTGAGAAAGAGATGTTTAACTTATGATGACATTTGGCATGCTTTAGAGTGTTTTAAAATGATGGCCATTTTAGACATGATCACTTGTATCATGTTAGATACAAAGGACTCCATCCCCTCAAATAAAATAAAATACAAAGGAGCTGACTAACCAACACCTGGCCCACCAAAATCAGCTTGCACATATGAAGTAGTCAGACCGTGGAGAGCTGGACTTGAGTTCTTACAAGCCTTAAAGTCTGTGCCTGCTAGTAAGTAAAATCCTAAAGATTTCAAGTTCAAATGCATCTGTTGTGAGAACATTAAGCTTGATGTCACCACATTGAACTTACACCTGGAATCAGTGTATTGTGGGCTTTATAAGAACAGAGCTGCAGATAAAAATGAATTTGACTGTATTCAGTATATCAGCACATAAAGAAAAAGATATCCTAAAGGCTGCAGGTAGTCCAGAGAAATTATATTGGACAGGGAAACAGAGTAAAATATCTTCTTATATCACAGTACATAAACATGTCATTGTAATTGTTTATTAAATATTGATAGTATCAGTTCAATTATTCCTGTTATATTTTCTCTTTTTAAATAATTTACATTTCTGTATCTTAAGGATGTATAATAATATAGCTAATAAAATTTGAGTATCCAATGAAGTGTTAAAATAAATCCCTGTATCGCAAGAAAAATCTATGTATTTTTCTCACACATATTTTTAATTAGCCCCACTATTAATTATTACTAGTTCACTCTCTGAACTAGTTGCACTGCTGCTTTATTTAAATAATACCATTTGGGGCGGATGCTATGGCATAGTGGGTAAAGCCACTGCCTTCAGTGCCAGCATCCCATATGGGCACCAGTTCAAGTTCTAGCTGCTCCATTTCTGATCTTGCTCTCTGCTATGGCCTAGGAAAGCAGTAGAAGATAGCCCAACTCCTTGGGACCCTGCACCCTTAAAGACCCAGAAGAAGCTCCTGGCTCCTGGCTTTGGATTGGCCCAGCTCCAGCTGTTGTGGCCATTTGGAGAGTGACCCAGTGGATGGAAGGCTTCTCTCTCTCTCCCTCTGCTTCTACCTCTCTGTAACTCTGCCTTTCAAATAAATAAAAAAAAAAAGTCTTTTAAAAATAGTTTTTATGTAACAGTAAAGAAAAGCAAGCCATATATAACAGTATATAAATTTAAATGCTAATTTTAATATTTGGTGTTAATTTAGTAACTATATGTGTAATGTATTACATATTATATTAGGACCTTATGGATATGTGTGTGATATGGCTAGGTCTTGATGTATCCCCTAAAAAACTAGTTACCTTACCAATGAGAGATAAGGGCTCAGTAAATACCAGAGGCAAAGAGATGTAACTTCCCTGTTTGATGCAGTTTTGGTAGTTTAACACTTCCTGTTCCATGTAGAAATACACACACACACACACACACACACACACACACATATATATATAGCTTTCTTGAGATTGGACAGGGACTTTTTTTTTAAACATACTAAATACAGATTCTGATATTTTCTTGGATATGACTAAAGTAATTTTAAAAATTGTTACTCTAGACATACCTCACCCCCTAGCCTAGTGCTAAACCAGGTCTGGATCATATTAGATTCTCAATAAATATGAATAAATAAAAGCCTCAAATGTAGGTTGGTGACTTGAAAATGATAATACTATTTCTAGCTTCTCTCTATTTTTAAAAAGATTTATTTATTTGAAAGGCAGAGTTACAGTAAATGATAGACCCCCCCCCCACCACCACACACACACACACACACACACACACACACAGATCTCCCATCTGCTGGTTCATTCCCTCAAATGCCTGCAACGGCTAGGGCTAGGGCAGGATGGAGCCGGGAGGCCAGAACTATATCCAGCTCTTTCAGGTAGGTGGCAGAGACCCCAGCAACTGAGCCATCATTCACTGCCTCCCAGGATGCATTAACAGGAAGCTTGGATTGGAAGCAGAAGGATTTGAACCAGCCTTTTGATATAGGTGCAGTAATGCAAATAGTGGCTCCACCTACCATGACACAACACCCACCCCTCTAGCTTCTCTTTTTACTACTGCATCAACACTAATTCAATCAGCTCCTCCATGTGTCAGACATTGTGATGGTGAAGAGGTGGGAACAGTGTTGCTAAGTCAGAGTATATCTTTGGCACCATCTTGGTTGATCCATCAAGATAAGCAAAGTTGGGGCAGAGTGCCTGGGTTTCAGTCCTGACTGTACCCCTGAATCCAGCTTCCTGCTATTGCAGGCTTTGGGAGGCAGCAGTGATGGCTTAAACAACTGGGTTACTGCCACCCACCTGGGTGAGCTGAATTGAGTTTCAGCCTCCTGGCTTTGAACTGGTTCACTACCACATTTTGCAGATATCTGGGAAGTGAACCAGTGGATGGTAATACATCTCTCTCTCTCTCACTCTCTCTCTTTCTTTCTTTCTCTCTCTCTCTCCCTTTCTCTTAAATGAATAACTAATAATAAATAAATAAAATCTAAACCATCATGGGGAGAGCAAGTTAACTTGCTCAAATCTAGACCCTCTGAACCTAGTGAACCTGAATCCTTAATCCTCTAACACACGCACTGTCCTGTGGGTTCTGAGGCACTGAAATGATTGCCCTGATTCTTCTGTGATTTGACATGAGGAGGTGACAGCAGAAGGCAGGTAGAAGACAGACTGGGTAAGCCTGCTGTGTCTCTCCTGGAATCACATTGGCTCAGTGATGAATGGAGGGTTTCAGTTCAGTCTCAGCGGTTAATCCTCTCAGGGTCACAGGAACTGGAGGTTGTGTTTTTCATTAAAGTTGAAATAAAAGGGAGCCAGATGTCCATCTTGATGTCCTTCCCTTGCTATGTGGTCATTATCACCACTCTGGGCTACTCCATTCACTGGCAGGTAACTGCTTTCGAAGCTTGTGGAAGTCTCTGCTCTGCAATGGGCAGTGCTTGGTGACACAGTCATCTTGCTGCCTGGCCTGTTACTCACCAGGGCTTCTGGTCAGTAATTCTGAGAGGTCAGTGTTGGGGATGTCAGGCCAGAGTCATATTTTTCCATTAGTCATTGTGAAATGTGCTCCCAAAGGACACACATTCTTATTGAGTAATATAGTCTACTTTATATGTAGCATTTATAATTGCATTCAAAGCTCTTCACATACGACCTCAGCATCAAAAATTTACTAACCTGCTTCACCATTCTTCCTTTTTGCTCTTACCACTCCCTTACTTGGGATTTATATTTGATCATAGCTGTGTTTCCTCTGAAAGTATCCTGGATCATTTCCATCATACAACCTTTCATGGCTAGTTTGGAAGTGGATACCCTTGATAACTATGCATTTGCAGAGCAGCAGGAAGAGAAGTAGTAGTGATACTGATACCATGAGCATTTCCCATGTGTCAAGCAGTGATCTAAGGATGTGAAGTGTATACTTCAAGGGGATGTTAACAACTGGAGCTTATCTAGAAGTTTCTCATGTGCAATCTGGTATTTGATAGAACTGTGATGCAGGTCCAGGTTGGTCTGTTTTCTCTGGTGCTCTAGAATTTCTTACCTTTATAAATGGCACTACCATCTCCCAGGGCAGAAGCCAGGACTTGGGACAGTGCCCCTCTCTCCCACCCTTCTAGCTGCAATGCATCACTGAGGCCTGTCACTCTTTCATCCTCATGGCTCTGGCATCTGTCTACTCTGCCCATCTCCTATGCACCATTCCATAGTTTCCATCATTTCTTGCCTGGCCTACTGTAGTGCTTCTGACCTTGACTCCTTACGTTTATTCTGGTCCCCTCCTATTGCTTACCCATACTGCAGCCAGAGAAATCCTTAAAAAATTGTAAATCAAATCATGCCAGTTGTTTGTTGCCGTTGCTTTTAGGATAATATGGCTATGCCATTCCAGGGCATCTTTGGGTTCTAGAGTCCACAAGTACTACAGATGGGTATGCTGCTCCAGCCCTTTACCAGTTTACCTAAAGAGTATTAGTTTAGAGAGGAGCCAAAATGGGGGAAAAGGTCTGTATCAGGTCCTGGCTATGGTGCAAGTCAACCTTCCACTTGGCCCTTACAATCAAGAAGATTCAATGTTGCTCACAATGTCTGTGGACACTTTTTGATGGAACCTTTGACTGTTCTGGGATTTTGGAGGAAATCCGGGTCTTCTGCTGATCCTCCTTTTGAAAAATAGCTTCTTCTATGCTACTGGGCTTCAGTAGAGACTTGAACACTTTGCCATGACATAGCAGGTGACCATGTGACCTAGGCTGTTCATAATAAACTAGGCACTATCTGATACATAAAACCATAATATTTGCAGCACAATTAATTATTGAGTGGAAAGTTGTATATAGGAGGTTGGGTTCAAGTATGTCTGGAAGGCACAAGCAAGTAGCCCAGGCTCCCGTACAATTACTCCTACAGATGGGGCTACTTATTATGCTGGTCCAGCCAGAGTGCACTGCTGTAACACACAGGGGTGTCCATGAATTATGGTGGGGAAGGATGTCTTCCCAGTAGATAGGAGCTTTGGCAATGTACCTTACTGGGATTAGCAGTGTGAACTTTCCCACCACAAGGCTGACCCAACTGTCTATCACTGTTAAGTGCCCAAATTGCCAGCAGCCATGGTCAGAGCTGAGCCTGGATAAGGCCTCATTCCTGGGAGGGGGACATTAGCCAGACACCTGGAGGCAAGTTAATTACACTGGTGCTTGTTATGGGCTGAGTTGTGTCCCCCCCCCAAAAAAAAATTCATTATGTTAAAATGCTAACTCCAAGTATCACAGAATGTGACTCTATTTAGAGATAGAGGTACTTAAGTTAATATGAGGTCATTGGAATGAGTCCTAATCCAGTATGATTTATGTCCTTATATAAAGAGGTGATTTGGACATGGAATACCATCTGAACATATAGGGTCACCTACAAGCCAAGGACAGAGGTCTCAATAAAAAACAATACTGTTGGTACCTTGATCGTGTACTTCCAGCCTCCATTTCTGTAAGAAAATAAAAGTGTCACTGTGAATGCCGCCCAGGCTATGGTACTTATGGCAACCCTACGAAATGAATACAGATCCTTGCCTTCTTAGAGGGCACAGCAGTTTGTCCTCAGTGAAGTAGGTACCTGTTCTGAGCAAGAGCTTCTCTTCTCTGTCCACTGTGATTCTGCCAGCATCAAAAAAAGAACTCTGATTAGTGGAGGTGTTAGCTAATCTCATGTCATGGCTGAATTATAATTTCCTTCTTTCCATACATTCCATGATCTCCTTACTCTCCACAGGAGCTGCCTCTGAACCTAAAGAGGAGGACTTCATTTTGCCTGGAGGATTGAGATTTGTATGAAGCCTGATGAGACTTTGCTCTCCCCTCGTTGGGAAGAGGTAGAAGGGTCTTCATTTAATGGTAAGTGCCTTGTGTTTCGGGGAAACAGGAAGTTACTGTAAGAGTGGGTTTGTTATGTAGATTCATAAAGATTTGAGCTTCCTTCCATCAGGTGAGTCTAGCCCTTGGGCTGGAGAAGCACTTTGTCTTGTCCCCCAAGGCCTGGCCTGAGAGTGGCTTGCTGCTGATTTCTAGATTTCTCCATTTTCCTCTTCCTCCTCTTTTTTCTTCATCTGTAAATCTACCGCCTTGCATTCTTTTTGTTTGTTTTAAATATCCTGAGTGATTTCTTCCGTCCTTCTTAGACCTTGACGAATATAGTGGGTTATACAGCCATGGTAATCTGGACACTTCCAAATTCCCAGTGTTATTCTAGGCCACTCTTGGCGACTGCTTTTTAAGAAAAATTATTTGAAAGGCAGGGAAACAGAGACAGAGAAAAGGTTAGACAGAGATTGTCCATCCACTGGTTCACTTCTCAAATGCCCATAACAACTGGAGCTGGGCTAAAGCAGGGACTTAGTCCAAGTCTCCCATGTGTGTGGCAGACACAAGTATTTGAACTATCAAATTTTACTTCCCAGAGTGTATATTAGCAGGAAGCTAGAATTAGGAGTGAAGCTGGAATTTGAATTGAGGCACAATGATTTAGGATGCAGGTGTCCTAAGTGGTGTTTTTTTTTAAAGAATTATTTTATTTATTTGAAAGAGTTATACAGAGAGAGGTAGAGTCAGGAGAGAGAGAGAGAGAGAGAGAGAGAGAGAGAGAGAGAGAGAGAGAAGAGAGAGAGAGAAGTCTTCCATTCCGCTGGCTCATTCCCCAAATGACCACAATGGCCAGAGGTGAGCTGATCCGAAGCCAGGAGCCAGGAGCTTCCTTCAGGTCTCCCACAAAGGTGCAGGGAGCCAAGGAGTTTGGTCATCTTCTACTGCTTTCCTAGGCCATCAAAGAGAGCTGGATTGGAAGAGGAACAGCTGGGACTCGAACAGGCACCCATATGCTGCAGGCTGGGGCTTTAACCTGCTGTACCATAGCCGGCCCTGCTAAGTAGTGTTTTAACTACTGTGTCAAGTGCCCATCCTGATAATTGCTTTTTATGTACTTCCCACACTATTTCCCCTCCCATTTCCTTTAATGTGTTAGTCTCCTCCTTGCCAGAGGATCTTTGCACACACTGCTCCTCTTTTTAGAAAAGGTGAAGGAACCCTCCTGTTCTTTGCCAGTTAGTACCACTAAAACTCAAGATGGTGCCAAACATGCCACTCCCTCAGGGAAGTAAACTCGTGGGAATTTTAACAGGTACTGATACTCAGTCCCACCCCTAGAACTTCTGACTTAACTGGTCTGGAATGTGGACTAAAAATCAAGATTGGAAAACACCCCAGATCATTCTAACAAGCAATAATGTTGATGTAGATGGACAATCAGAAGATTCTAAATATGTGTCTATGTGTATGAAGTGTGTGGGCATGTGTATATTGGACATTTGCATGTAGTTGCATTTACTTCTTGTGGAGGGTTTGGGATGTGTTTAATAGGTCTTTTTGCTGGTGTTTAAACAGGGTAGCTCTTCAATCTCTTACTGAGTTTCTTAAGGGGTTGTGGAAGTTGAGTTCTGGATTACTTAGAGTAAATCACTTCTGTAGTCTCTTTCAACCTTGAGGGCTTCACATTTTTTTTTTTTAACTTTACATGGCTACCAAGTAAAGATATTAAGAACATTAAGTCTTCTTTTTCTGATGGAAGAACTGTTTTCAACTCTGGAATCAATGTTGTGATTTGCAGCTAACAAGCCTTGACATTCGATGGTCCTTGACAATAATCACATGTACGAAAACTCTGGTCACGTGGATTCCAGTGCATCTCCCCGTCAGGATGCTACCACATCAGAGCTCGCAGTCGGCCCCCCTCCAACTACATTTCCCCAAATGTTTTCAGTTACTGCATTGCCTGACATCAGTGATGACTCATTAAGCTGCTGTTTGAGGCAAATCTGCTATTTGCTCAGTAATCCTTTCAGTGGAGATCAGACATCTGTCAGTGAAATAATTTCTACGAGGCAGAGGCACGTCTTTCCAGCACGCAACTGGTTAATGCAAGCAGATTTTCTTGTGGACTCAATTGCTTGGAGGTCAGATTTTTGCCCCCAAACATTGCAGCATACATGCTACCAGCTGACGGAGAGCCCTAAAGTACCTCTGCCCTGCTGTGTCCCTCTATGATGTCCTCAGCAAGGACGGGGCAGTGGTTCTCAGTGACTTCTGGAAAGCCCTGTAGCTCTGAGGAAGGCGTGCTTTCTCACCAAGCATCTGCTGGTGTGCACCGATGCACACGTTCGTGGAGCATCACCCTCGGTGATTCGGTGATTCGTATTAGTAAGCCACAGGCCCAGTGAACATGCTTTTTATAGTTGGACACTATCTATCTCCCTTCTTGAAAGTTTAATACTGTCCTTTCCCTTGAATGTATCACTGGCTTGTTGCAGTGTGTGTGTGTGTGTGGTGTACCAGGACACATTAGCCCTTTCTGGAGTAGGTCCAATGATTCTGGACCACCATGGAACAGAAGCAAGTGACTCCAATGTCAAGCATGTCCTTCCCCCAGGCAGTTAACAGGGATAACTACACTTGATGCTCTCAGGCACTGAGGAATCCCGAGGTGGGAGGGTGCTAGGACTTGCAAAGTCTAGTTGTTTGCTTTAAGACATTTTGCATCTCTCCATCTTTATTTTTAAATTCACTGGGGTTTAGAGAGCTCTCTTCTGCCAACCTCTTAATGTGAGGTCAGGTTGATCGTTTTATTTGCTTCATTATCCTTCCTTGAAGGTGTAGTGAAATGCAATATTTTCCCATAGTAATCCACCTACACAAACCCTCTTTAATGGAGTGTGGTTTTAAATGGGGTCTTTTAAAAACAATCTAACTTGTAGCAAATAGAAGCCTTTCCTGCTTCCTTTATTGATTGAAAGGTTGCAGCTTAAGGCTTTTGGACTTGAACTTCCTTACCTTCGTTGTTTCTGAGAGGTCTTTTTTAACCTGATAATTTCCCCATGGTCAGCCTGCTCCAGCATCATCACCTGCCTTCGTGGGAATCCCTCCTCATTTTCTCCAGAGAATGTTCAGATGGGCATCTTGTTTGATCCTCTCTATGTTTTATCTGCTTGTTTCATTTAGTTGTGTGGCACAAATGTCTTGGAAGGCACATTTTCAGGTCCCATGAGTGGGGGACAAGGGAGAACCCAGAAATGTGGCTGGACATAAGGCCCAGGGGCAAAGCTGGACTGGGAAATAGAGCTGAGCCATAGTGGAAGATGGAAGTCAGAGCTTAGAGGCAGTGGAGCAAGTTCAGGGCTGCAGACCAGCAGCAAGTCCTGGTGGCCAGGGTCAGGAGGTTGGGAATAAGTCTAGAAGAGAGGTTTATGATCATAAGGCCCATGTCATCTTATTTCATAACTTTTGGGAGAGTTCATCATCCAGGAGGAATTGTAGCCAGGGCACTGCAGGCAATGCCCTAATGTGCCCCCTTGAACCTCCAAGGCTGGGAACCATGTCCGGATGAGAGACTAGTCTGAGTCATAAGCTGCTGTCACAAGGTTAGGGGCACCTCTTGATTTGTTCCCCTTGAAGGGGACGGCTACCCCCATTCTCTCCCTATTTAGCTTGTAATTTTCTTTCCTCTAAGTGTTAGAGGATTTCCTCTCCTCTTTTATGTCATAGACATTTATTGAGTGCCTACTCTGTGCCAGACACTGTGTATTCACCTAGAACATAGAGGTGAACAAGACAGGGATATTTTATTTGGTTGCGCCACTGGCACAGAGTTAGGATTAATGGAAAATAGCAAAAGCCACAGGCAAATAAACTGGGTTCTCTCCTTCATATAAAGGTGCAACTAACCTGGAACATGTGGGACTCAGGTCACAACAGCCATTTCCTAGGCTCCTGGCCCTGGGAGACCCCAGCAGCTAAATGATCCTCATGTAAATGGACTGGACTGGAAGGTGGCAGGAGGTGGTCCTTTTGCCACTCTCATAAGCATTTTCTATGCCCCAGGATCCTCCCTGCTGTGCTGGAGGCTGCCACTAATGTCTACCTGTCTATCAGGAACAAACTGGCTACAGGACAGTGTGGGGTTGAGTTTGTTTTTTCTGAGCCCATTCCTGAGGAATCTCACTCCCCTGGTGGTCCAAGACCTTAGGCCTCCCTGAAGCTATCAAGGCAACTTATAATGTCAGGTGGTAAAGAATGCTGTTAAAACATAAAGCAGGGACTGCTATTGTGGTGTAACAATATGAGTGTTGGCTCAAGTCTCAGCTGCTCTGCTTCTGAGCCAGGTCCCTGCTAATGTGCCTAGGAAGGCAGCAGATGATGATCCAAGTACCTGGGCCCCTGCCACCCATGTGGGAGACCCAGTTGAAGTTTCTGGCTTCAGCCTGACCCAGCCTGGACCACTGTGACCATTTAAGGGAGTGAACCAAATGAAAGACCTCTCTGTAACTATACCATTCAAAGAAATGAATGAATGAATGAATATTTTTTGAATGTAAGATAATGTATGAGAGACTGGTGTGTATCTTGGGCAATCAGGGAAGAATTCTTTGAGGAGGTGACATTTAAGCAAAGACTTAAAGGAGATGAGAATGAAAGAAGCAAAGGGTTGTGGGAAGAGAATTCCAGGCAGAGGGAAAGACAAATGCAAAGAAAGGTGTGGAGGCAGGAACTAGCATAGTTCAGACAGCAAGAAGGTGGGAGAAGTGGAAAGCGATGTTGCAGGGCTAGGTAGGAGCCAGATCACCAGAGGCAGCTGGCATGTCCAGGAGTGAGAAGGAGATAAGGCCTGTGAGCTCCAAGGGAGCTAAGGGGAGGTATGCAAATAGAGAGGCACAGTCACTGGGGTCACCCTTGCAGGGGCAGAATGCTGATCAGCCTGCCAGACCATCAGGTTTGAGCTCAATGCCACAGCTGCCCATGTCTGTGGAAGTTCCTGGTAACACAAAGAGTACATTGCTGTCCTAGGAAGGCTTTTTGGTTAAGTTTAGCTAAGTTTCAGAGAAGAAAAATCTCCTAACACCCTCCTTTCACTTCACCAGACTCCAACCTTGTATAACTAAATACTTGTTCTTTGCTTGAAAGGAAAAGGGTGAGGTCATTTTGTTCAACAAAGGCAGAAGTGTCAGATTTTACCTTGGATCCACTTTTTAAAAACTAGTTATGCCACTGTATATTATACAAATAGAAGACATTTAGCTCTTAAGCTGATTTATTTAAAATTTGTATCCCACCTCTTCTTTATAAAAGAATTTAAGTGGTGACTTAATTCAGGTTGCCATAACTAATTATCATAGAATAGGTAGCTTAAATGAGAAATATTGATTTCTTTACAGTTCTAGAGGCAGGAAGTCCAAGATCTGAGAGCCAGCATAGCTACCTTTCAGGTTAAAAAATACTGAATTCTTGTGTATCCTCCCACAGTAGAAAGAGAACTAGCTAGTTTTCTCATCTCTTCTTTAAAAAAAATTATTAATTTGGCAGTGGGGGAGAGAAAACCCCCACTTACGGATATACTCCCCAAATGCCCATAGTATGGGGCTGGGTTGGATTGAAGCCAGGAACCATGAACTCAGTCCAGGAGAACTACTTGAGTGTCAGAGACACAGTTCCTTTAGCCATCACCTGCTGCCTCCCAGGGCCTGTAGCAGCAGGAAAATGGAATCAGAAACTGAATCCAAGACTCAAACAGGCACTCTGTCAGTATGAAATGCAGATCTCTTAAGCACTAGACCAAACAGCTGCTCCTGGCCTCTTCCTAAAAGGACTTTAATCCCATTCATACCATAATTACCTTCATAGATCCACCTCCAAATACCATCACACTGAGGATTAGATTTCAAAATAGGAATTTCAGAGGGACACAAATGTTCAGCCTGTAACAAATGGTATAAAAATGCGAGAGGAGAGATGGGGTCATTTTTAAAGGAAGCCATGGATATAGCCAAGACAAAAAGCAGCTCTGCAAAGTTTGAAGAGCGAGAGACAAAAAAAAAAAAAAAATGCTTGTGACTGTAGAGGACTTCTGCAAGGTTCTGCAAGTGTGGTAAGACACTTAGTTGAGGGCAATGTCAGCTCTATAAAGTGTTATAAACCTGCATATACCAACAACACACTCTTTTTTTACTTTTTTTTTCCTTTTCAACATTTATTTAATAAATATAAATTTCCAAAGTACAACTTTTGAATTATAGCAGCTTTTCCCCCCACAACCTCCCTCCCATCTGCAACCATCCCATCTCCCACTCTACCATCCATTCTTCATCAGGATCTATTTTCAGTTATCTTTATATACAGAAGATCAGCTTAGTATATACTAAGTAAAGATTTCAACAGACTGCACCCACAAAGACACACAAAGTATAGAGTACTGTTTGAGTAGTAGTTTTACCATTAATTCTCATAGTACAACACATTAAGGACAGAGGTCCTACATGGGGAGCAGGTGCACAGTGACTCCCGTTGTTGATTTAACAATTGACACTCTTATTTATGATGTCAGTAATCACCTGAGGCTCTTGTCATGAGCTGCCAAGGCTATGGAAGCCTCTTGAGTTCACCAACTCCAATCTTATTTAGCCAAGGCCATATTCAAAGTGGACGTTCTCTCCTCCCTTCAGAGAAAGGTACCTCCTACTTTGATGGCCCGTTCTTTCCGCTGGGATCTCACTCACAGAGATCTTTCCTTTAGATCATTTTTTTTTTTTTTTGCCACAATGTCTTGGCTTTCCATGCCTGCAAAACTCTCATGGGCTTTTTAGCCAGATCCAAATGCCTTAAGGGCTGATTCTGAGGCCAGAATACTGTTTAGGGCTTTTGCCATTCTATGAGCCTGCTGTGTATCCTGCTTCCCAGGTAGGATCATTCTCTCCTTTTTAATTCTATCAATTATTTGCAGACATTGGTCTTATTTATGTAATCCCTTTGACACTTAATCCTATCTTTTTGATCAATTATGAACTTAAACTGATCACTTTAACAAACAAGATGGCATTGGTACATGCCACCTTGATGGGATTGAATTGGAATCCCCTGGTACGTTTCTAGCTCTACCATTAAGGGTAAGTCCAATTGAGCATGTGCTGAACTGTACATCTCCTCCCTCTCTTATTCCCACTCTTATATTTAACAGGGATCACTTTTCAATTAAATTTAAACACCTAAGAATAATTGTGTGTTAATTGAAGAGTTCAACCAATAGTATTAAGTAGAACAAAAAAACACTGAAAGGAATAAAGTCCTAAGTTGTTCCTCGACAGTCAGGACAAGGACTGATCAATTCACTGTTTCTCATAGTGTCCATTTCACTTCAACAGGTTTCCTTTTTGGTGTTCGGTTAGTTGTCGCTGATCAGGGAGAACATATGATATTTGTCCCTTTGGGACTGGCTTATTTCACTCAGCATGACGTGTTCCAGATTCCTCCATTTTGTTGCAAATGACTGGATTTCATTGTTTTTTTTTTACTGCTGTATAGTATTCTATAGAGTATATATCCCATAATTTCTTTATCCAGTCTACTGTTGATGGGCATTTAGGTTGCTTCCATGTCTTAGCTGTGGTGAATTGAGCTGCAATAAACATTGAGGCACAGACAGCTCTTTTATTTGCCAATCTAATTTCCTTTGGGTAAATTCCAAGGAGTGGGATGGCTGAGTTGTATGATAGGGCTATATTCAGGTTTCTGAGGAATCTCCAGACTGACTTCCTTAGTGGCTTTACCAGTTTGCATTCCCACCCACAGTGAATTAGTGTCCCCCTTTCCCCACATCCTCTCCAGCATCTGTTGTTGGTAGATTTCTGTATGTGAGCCATTCTAACCGGGGTGAGGTAAAACCTCATTGTGGTTTTGATTTGCATTTCCCTGATTGCTATGATCCTGAACATTTTTTCATGTGCCTGTTGGCCATTTGGATTTCCTCTTTTGAAAAATGTCTATTTAGATCCTTGGCCCATCTCTTAAGTGGGTTGTTTGTTTTGTTGTTGTGGAGTTTCTTGATCTCTTTGTAGATTCTGGTTATTAATCCTTTATCAGTTGTATAATTTGCAAATTTTTTTTCCCATTCTGTTGGTTGCCTCTTCACTTTCCTGATTGTTTCTTTTGCAGTACAGAGACTTCTCAATTTGATGTAATCACAATTGTTAATTTTGGCTTTTACTGCTGTACCTCTGAGGTCTACTCCAAGAAGTCTTTACCTGTGCCTATATCTTGCAGGGTTTCTCCAATGTTCTCTAATCATTTGATGGTGTCAGGTCGTAGATTTAGATCTTTAATCCATGTTGAATGAATTTTTGTGTAAGGTGTAAGGGAAGGGTCTTGCTTCATGGTTCTGCACGTGGAAATCCAATTTCCCCAGCACCATTTATTGAATAGACTGTCCTTACTCCAGGAATTGGTTTTAGATACTTGATCAAATATAAATTGGCTGTAGATGTTTGGGTTGATTTCTGGTGTTTCTATTCTGTTCCACTGGTCTCTCCATCTGTTTCTGTTCCAGTACCATGCTGTTTTGATTACAACTGCCCCATAGTATGTCCTGAAATCTGGTATTGTGATGCCTCCGGCTTTGTTTTTGTTGTACAAGATTGCTTTAGCTATTTGAGGTCTTCTGTGTCTCCATCTGAAATTCAGCATCATTTTTTCCAGATCTGAGAAGAATGTCTTTGGTATTTTGATTGGTATCATATTGAATCTATAAATTGCTTTTGGGAGAATGGACATTTTGATGATGTTGATTCTTCCAATCCATGAGCATGGAAGATTTTTCATTTTTTTGGTATCCTCTTGTATTTCTTTCTTTAAGATTTTGTAATTCTCATCGTAGAGATCTTTGATGTCTTTGGTTAGGTTTATTCCAAGGTATTTGATTGTTTTTGTAGCTATTGTGAATGGGATGGATCTTAGCAGTTCTTTCTCAGTCATGGCATTGCCTGCAACAACACCCTCTTACTAGACCCATCTAGGGAGATATCAGTAGCTAAATATTCTTGTGGGGTAGCCTCTAAATAGCTTTGGAGATCTGTTAAGGTCAGAATGAATTCAGCCTGCTTTAGAAATGTTTCTCTGTGGGACAAATGTGGTTAAAGTAGTTGATGGAATCGTAGGGCCATTTACTCTAGGGTCATCTAGAACAAACTTCTCTATAACAAACTCTGCTACAATCCTTTTCTTAGGTAAAATCTGAAGGTTTTCTGCTCAAATTTTGACAGGTTTCTCACTTTCATCACAGAACAGCTCATTCCTTTGCTGGATGCCTTTTAGCCCAGAATTCTCCAATGTGTTTTCCAGAGTACTTGCTTTGGGAGACATTAACAGAAGAGTCATGAAATCTTTTTTTTAAAGCATTGTTTTATTTATTTGAAAGACAGAGTTACAGAGAGAGGTAGAGCCAGAGAGAGTGGTCCTCCATTCCGCTGGCTCACTCCCCAAGTGACCATGACGGCCAGAAATGAGCTGATCTGAAGCCAGGAGCCAGGAGCTTCCTCTAGACCACCGATGTGGGTGCAGGGGCTCAAGAGTTGGGCCATCTTCTCTGACTTCCCAGGCCACAGCAGAGAGCTGGATCAGAAGAGGAGCAGCTGGGACTCAAACCGCTGCTCATATGGAATGCTGATGCTGCAGGCTGGGGCTTTAACCCACTGCACCACAGCACCGGCCCCGAAATCTTAATTAATACATAAAATAGAGTTTGACTCTGTGTTCAGTTCAGTTTGGGAAATATTCCTTGTGGAAGAATTCAATGCATATTAGCACTAAAGAAGATTAAAGGGCCCAACCACGGACAAACCTGCTTATTTTATCTAACCCAGGGATTCCTGAAAGTACCCATAGCGCTTCTATTAACATTCAGCTGGAGAGTGGTCTGTGGAGAAATCTTCTGGGGGGAAGCTGCTTAATTGTTAGAAATGTCCTCATTTATGGGATAAAAGTTAATCTCCCTATAATTGTCACCCACTGGCTCTAATTCCACCCTCAGAAGTTGGTATGAATGTGTCAAATTGCTGTTCCCAAGCTCAGTTCTTTAGCTAGAATAAACTCACATGTTCCTAAGAGGTCCTTTTTTCACCAGAAAATAAAAAACCTAGCTAGTCACTACTACAACTGCCATCTCGTAGAATCTGTCACCATCTTTCACTGTTTGTCCATGGCCTCCTTAATGTGGCATGGCCAGGTCTGGGCACAGTTCTCCAGATGTCATGTTGCAAATACAGAATATGTATTATTTCCCCCTCCATCTGGACACCATGCTTCTAAAACAGTGCTAGCACTGATTGCATTAGCATTGGTGGAGGCCAGTTTAGCTATTGCTTCATTTTATTTAGTGGTCAACTAACAGCTTCTAGGCCTTTCTCCTTTGATTGTTAAGCCAGTTCTTCCCATTCTCTGGTTATAGATTGGGTGTAAGGACATAATGCTTTCTTGCCTTGTCCTTTCTAAACTTTTACAAAGAACAAGGGCCACTCAATGTCCACTTGCTAGATCAGCTCCTGTCTCTGTTCTAGAACAATTTCAGACCCTGCATGGAGAGCCATCTGCAGACCTGAGGTCCGTGGTTCTTTCAAGCACCGTTACTCAGCCCTGTGGCTGATATTACCGTAATTTGTCCTCTGGGGACAGGCCTTTAGTGCTGGCCTTCTGCTTTCAGTCTGTATACTGAGTCACCAAATAACTTGCCTGATTTATTTCTGGGATCCTGTTCTGGAAAAGGAATCCTGCCTTTACTAGTTACTCTTAGATGCCTGGTCAGTGTTTGCTAAAGGAATCCCATTAGTGGGAACCCCACTTCCTTGCCCTCTGCCACATCCATGCCACATGCAGTCTGCCTCCCAGGAGTTAGAAATCTTTTGTCATTTTTGACCTATTTGATGCTGGCTATACATCTATTGAAATGACATCTGCTTGTCTCCTTGAAGAAACTCTGTTGTCCCTCTCTGCCATCCAAGGCTTCTCTCATTAATGGCAAACACACAACATACATTCTATCTTTGCGCACTTCCATACTCCTTCTAACTCAGCTTGTACACTGCCTCAGAAAATGAAATTACCATGCAAGTGGAGACCTATTTACTATTATAGATGGTATCATTTGTATCCAAAGATGTTAATCGCTAATACTGCTTTCAATATAACTGCTTAAACAGTAGTATTTTCATAACTTCTAACTTATCCTGACATTAAATAACATCTTAATATTGTTTCATGCCATCCATGTCTCACTTGCATGTAGGTAAAGGTTAAGGGGGTAGGCTGTAGAGTCAGACTGTCTGGATTCAAATCCATATTTGAGAAACTTGCCAGTTGTAAGACCTGGAACAATTTATTTAATGTTATGAAATTTGGTTTTCCCATCTGTAAAATGGGCATAATAACAGATTATAATAAATATAGTTGTCTTCAAGATTGAGTGGGAAAATAATTGTAAAGAGCTTAGCATGATGACCAATATACATTAAGAATTCAGAAAGTTTCAGTTTTACAAAATGGACAAATTTATTGACTCAGGTCTACTTAAATCAGTGCTGAGATTGTTTGGGATTACATATTTAAATTATTCTGTAAACTTTCACCTTCTATTAATCATGATTCCCTTTAGAATTTCTGGTCATGCTATTTTAAATTTATTTTTTTTAGATAAATTTAGAAATAGAAATTTTAGAAATTTGGAAGACAGACTAATACTAATAGAGAGACAGATCTAATGATTCATTCTTCAAATGCCTGCAAAAGCCAGAGCTGGGTGAGGCTCAAGACAAGAGCCTGTAACTTAATCTGGGTCTTCCATGTGGGTGCCAAGCACTTAAATACTTGGACCATCACCTGTTGCCTCCCAGAGTGCACATTTGCAGGAAGCTAGAATCAGAAGTATGGTGGGAACTTGATACTCTGTGGGAACAGGCACTCTGATACTCCGATACTCTATGGTCATCTAAACCCAGGGTTTGCAAGTGTTCCAAGCAACATCATAATGGCTGTGTGGTCCTGGTATTTATTTATTTGTTTGAGACAGAGTACTCCCATCTGCTGGTTCATTCCCCAAACTCCAGCAACAGCTGGAGATGGGCTAGACCAAAGCCCTGAGCCAGGAACTAAATCTGGGTGTCCTATTTCGGTGGCAAGAACTCAACCACTCGAACCATTATTTGTTGCCTCCCAGGATCTACATTTGCAGAAATCTGGAATCAGGAACAGAGCTGGCACTTGAACCCAGGCACTCCAATATGGGATGAAGGTGTCCCAAGTGGTAGCTTAACTGTTAGGCTAAATGCCCACTCCTGGTCATGGTATTTTGAATACCTTTTCTCTTAGGATTTGACTTGTGCCTTCTGTGCCAGATTATTCCCAGTATCTCCTTCCTTGATTCACAAACTCTAAGATATCTGGATAACTCAGTCCCAGGGTATTAATCTGTCATATCAGCAACTAGTTGGCCACGTTTAACTCCAAATGGGATTCTTGTGAATTCTACTGCCTTCTCAATGAAGTCACCTTAAATGAAAGAGTACAATTCCCATAGGAAACTTTGTGCAATGTGCATATAACACAAACCACACATTAAGACCAGGCTTGGTGACCCAGGAGCCAGAGTAACAAATAGGAGTAAGACTTGAGGCACTTCCTTAGAACACAAGGGCCAAGTCTTCCACATGGAGTCAGTTTAAACTGAGCAAGTGGGAAGTGCTAGAAAACTGCATTAACTAAGGCTGACTGACTCCATCCCTCCCTTGGTTGTTTTCAGGGGTTGTGACAGTTCCAATCAAGGGGTCATATCAAGTGCACTCACTAAGTGCTTTGAAAGGGATCATGTTCCCCTGGTGAGGCTGGGCCTTAGTCAGCAGTTGGGAAAGAGGCTCACAGGCCTACAGAGTGGGAGCACATATTACTACACAATTCATAGTGCTACTGCCCTTTCACCTGCACACACTCCCACCATGCTATCTTTCTTGTCTCCAATTCTAAGAAAAGGTCAGGATGAAAAAAATCACAAGCTGATTAAACAGAATCCTGGTCAGTGCATGTCCTGGGGAGGGAATGGGAGGGCTTTCCCAGACTGACGGGGTCTGGGCTGAGACACAAGGAAATGGGATCCCAGGCATCAGAAACAGGGCTCAGGGTGAGCACTGGTTCTTGGAAAAATGTCAGAATTTTAGGTCTCAAGAGTGGAGGCAGGCAAGCCTGAATGTAATTGGCTCTAACTTTTGCTTGGGCCAAAAAATTTAGATCCCGGATACTTTAGACCAGAACAGGCTCCACTGAAGGAGAAAAACCTGAGCCGGAAGGGAACCAAATGTCTCTTGCTGTAGGGACAGGAAGGGAAGACAGGCTAGGAACCAAGCTGGACCTACAACTGTAGCACTCTGGTCTGTCCTAATTTATTAGGTCATGGCCTATTTGTGTCAGCTTGACTGTTGGAAAGCAAAGGCTGTTTCTTAGTGTTGGATAAAAGACACCCATCACTCCATTCTCCTCTACTTTTAAACCCAGAACTGGAAAAACAGAAAAAATGAGACAGAGGGATAGATGGAATGGGGTGACTCCAAGAACTATATTAAGGCTCACTGGCCTTATCTACGTCTCCAAGCTCACAAGGATTCTGGGCACCGCAGGTAAAGGGATCTGAGGCAGTTGTCTAAGAAAGCAGGAATACAAACAGAAGTCACAATCCCACGGCAGGATCCAGTTCTTTCATGTTCTCTTCCAGATGGAGGGGGCCCTGGGTCCTTGGGTGAGCAATTGGCAGAGGCCTGTGTGTATACCCTGCTCTGAAAGATAGAGTATAAGTGTTCCAGATTTACTTACCAGGAGGGTCTACTAGACTAGACTAGATGCAGATGTCCCCTTGGTCATGGAATGTTTTGTTTGCCCTAGAACTAGTATGTGACAATGGGTCAGTTACCTGGTTGTCCTGGGGGGTTGTTCATTTTTGTAAGAGATTGGCAGAGAGATCCTATGGTGGGAATGCAGCTTGGAAAGTCTAAAGACTTTGGGATTTGACAAGGGTTCTTGCAATGTGGCAAGAACTAATGAAGTGAAAAGCTTTGAACTCTCCCGTCTGTGTTAATGCCAAGCATCACTGTTATTAGGGTGCTTTGAGATTCTCAGATAAAAGGCTTCTGTCAAGTTAAAAGTTAGGGGAACAATAATAAACACTGCTATAGCTTTCCAAAGGGCTGCTGACCAAATAGTGTTGCCTCTTTATTCTATAAGTCTGATATATGAACCAAAGTACTCCCAGGCAAATTTGCAGCTATTATAGAAGACAGGAATCTGAACATGCGTGTCTACAATTTAAGAATTTCTTGGGCTTTGTCTTTCTGTACATTGATTGTCTTAGCTGATGTTGTTTAACTCCTTGTATACTTGTAGCAGATGTAAGAGGGACCTAGAAACTCCCAAGGAGGATTACAAGGCAGACCAACTATCTCTCCTCTCTCCCTTAGGTTAAGAATCAACTAAGATTTCCCAGAAGGCAGTTAATTCCACTTTCAATACTTTTGATGTGTGCTAATCCTTGAAGACCCTGAATACTCACCTGAGACGAGAGCAAACCTTGCTTTTCCTCATTCACCCTCTTTCAGTTCTGGGATAGAGCCCATTCTCATAGTGAATGTATAAGAAGAGTACAAGTTAGGTGCCGGTTAAAGACAAATTATTTGCTTTAAGCAGATCAATTTAAGCCAAACCCTATGCCTGACCAAGCTGCCCATCACCAATTTCGTTTGCATAACCTTTGTGTTTAGTGATTACGGTGTTGTGTATGGGGCTAAGAAAGCTGGTAAACCAAGTTAAAACTGCTTCTGCTCTTGCTACTTGCATTTCTTTGAATAGTCACTGAATAATGATTCATTTCTGGGTTTTATGAAATTACAAAAATGGGTTCATTGTCATGGAACTCATGACCCGACCACTACTTGACTTTCTGCGGCTCTGGCCAAAGGTTTGCCTATGCCCTTGTGTGTATTCTGTGGCCCTCTTTGCTGGCACTCTTGAATCAAAGGTACCACCGTGGTAGCTTTCTTCTGCTGCATCCTCCTTGATGAGGATGCTAACTGCACCTGACATGAGTTAATTTGTCATAGACTCTGCCCTTTCTACCTTTTATTGTTTGGAGAATAGCTTGGGTGTTTTCCAAAGGTCTGTGTGTTGAGACTTGGTCTCCAATGTCTGATGTTAACATTTAGTGGATTAATGTTAATGGTTAATGGATTAAGGATGACACTTGATATAATTAGAGTATCTAGGAGGTGGGCCCAGTGAGGGGTCTTTGGGTCACTTGTTGCTTGCCCTTGGAAGGCAGTTCTCATGAGAGAGTTGCCTTTTTAAGTCAATTTTGGCCTCACTGCTCTGTCTGCTTCCTGATTTGACACCTGACTGTTCCTCCACATGTTCTCTGTCATGTCATCTCCATCACATGCCAGACTAATGGGGCCTCCTAATCTTTGGACTGGGAATCCCCAAAACATTAAGCTGAAATAAACTTTCTTCTTTTCTGAGGAGCTGATCTCAAACATTTTAGTTAAAGTAATGAAAAGCTGACTAATTCAAGTTCCAATTCAAATATTCACCCAGGGATTCAGTTTTCAATGACTCCTATAGGAAGCTCCCTTTTGTGTTAACTGACAAGTCACTTAAACTTAAGGTGTGCTGTGAGAAGAAGGAAAGTAGGAAAGGAACCTTCCTCAAGTTACAGGGTATGGCTTGAAATATTCCCATGTCCAGGGTGTGACTTGAAAAATTAATACAATTTGTTGTTCAGAAGCTCTAAATAGAAACTCCTAATCCTGCCCAAAACTCAGTAAAATGTGGAGGAACCCAGTGGCTTCACACAAAGTCTCAGCAGGCAATCGCCTAATGCCCAGACACCAACCTGTTGTTGCTTCCCATCTAAACTCTTCTCTGCTCCCCGGTTTCAGGGGCATTTCTCTGAAGACATCTTTATTTCCCTCCTGTCTAGGAGGGCAGTCTCCTTTCTTATACAGGCAGATAATTAGAAACACCTAAATGCCTCTCATAGAAAAATTCTGAAATTTAAAACAATTTAAAAAATAAAAGAATATATAACCATTCAAAAGAATAAAATACATCAATAGACATTGATGTGGAAAGACATATATTGTACATATATTGTATATTATATATATATTGTATATTATTACAAGTAAACACAAAGTTTCATGCCCATTTATAGTACAGCCTTGTTTTGAGAAATTTCTGGATATAATGTATATCAAAATTGTATAATGCAGTGAGTGCCTTTGAAAGAGGGATGGGTTTGCAGGAAATATGTACACTCTACTTGGTGTATTTGTTGGATTTTATAAATTTTATTACCTTTTTTTTTATTTATTTAATGAATATAAGTTTCCAAAGTACGAATAATGGATTACAATGGCTTCCCCCCCATACCGTCCCTCCCACCCACAACCCTCCCCTTTCCCACTCCCTCTCCCCTTCCATTCACATCAAGATTCATTTTCGATTATAAATTTTATTACCTTTATGATCAAACTCCAATATATCTAAAACTATACCAAAATAAGACAGGTGTTCATTTTGTCCAGTAATTGAGCCATGGTTCCTCTGTGACAGTGTGTCTTGCATATGCAAAGAAGCTATCTCAGTTTCTATTTGTGTGAGGAACAAGGATGTATTAGAAGGAAATTGAGGGAAGCTATGGCCACATGGCCTCAGGGAGAACTGGAATGAGGATGTCAGTATAGGAACATAAAAGAGTCTGTGATGACAGAGACCATCAGATAAAACCACTGGATAATTCATCTGGAACATCATGCAAGTCTCTGTGTCCCCAGTCACTATTCAGATTCCCATGAAAGTGGATCTGCTTGGCCATGATTGGAGGGTTCCAACCTGCATACACAGCTGAGTGAGGAGGCTGTGATGGGTGGCCACACTGGAACTTCATTCAACAGAGCAGCAGTTCTCTGAAGAAAGAGAGATGCTGTTTCCAAAAGGACAGATGGGATGTTGAGTAGATAAAAAATCAATAGATGTCTACTGTAGCTATTTTTCTGAGCAGTGGCATAAACTTGGTCTGAATCAGCCGCTTTCTCTTTTCTGTTGTGTCCTATAGCAGATATTTTTTAAGGTAAATGGGGTCTGGGAATATCACCCATGACAAAATAATACTGTACAACCAATGTTAATTAGCTCATGAGTCTTAAAGTCATGACATTGCCATCATTAATATTGTATCTGAACTGTCTAGTTAACCAGCCATGGATAACACATCCCGCATGCATACTCTCTTGGGGATCTGCTTCCTACACATCTAGCTGTGTCGAGCTGGTGAGCACCTGCCTCCCAGAGTTTCCTTCTGGCTTTTTGGTGTTGGGTGGTGCTCAGGAGTGAGATGACATCAGGCAGTTTTCACGCCTCTAAAGAGGTTAGAACACACAATCTAAATTCTTACGTATATCTGATAGTCATGTGCCTAATTCCTCAAAAAGTTGTCAGGCTCACGAATCAAAGCTGTACTAATAGGGGATGCTGTGCAGCAGCAACAGCAGCCGCAGGGTGGTTTTAGAGAAGGATGCGTGTTTCATATTCGTGCTCCTCTAGCTTTGTAAACTCGTCGTCTGAGCCTCAGTTGGTAGGTCCATGTTAAGTCCACATGCTGCCCAGAATAGGTTTCAAGAAGTCTTCCTGAGATGAAACACCTGAGAAATCTGCACCGTTTTCTTGTGTGTTATTGGCTCAAAGATGTTATAGTCATTGCTCCCCAGAGAAACTCTACCAACAGAACACACACATACACACACACACACACACGTATTTCAGAATGTTCATGGAGCATAGAATTAAGAGATGAGTTTATCTGAGTGTGAAAAATTTGAAATCCATTCATATAAGAGGTCTTCAAAAAGCTCATGGAAAATGTGTGCTATGAAGAAACTATCATGGATTTCAAAACTTTTTCCATCAAAATAAACATCTTCCAATTCCATTTTCCATGAATTTTTGAAGTACCCTCATGTGTGTGTGCGTGTGTTTGTGTGTGTGTATGTGTGTGTGTGTTTGCAGGAGAGAGGAGGGGGAAGGAGATGGAATGGGTGGGAGAAGATTGTAAATAACGGACTCAGATGATTAAGGAGGCCAAGTCAGGATCTTCCCTGTGGAGAGGCAGCCTGGAGACCCAGGGAAGCCAATGGTACAGCTGGGGAATCCCCTCCTGCTAGGGGAGGTCACAGTCGTTTTGTTTGAGACAGGCCTTCCCCTGATGTGTGATCCCACTGATCATGGCTGCTGACATGTCCCTTTAGGACAGCTTCCCAAATGGCCTTCCTAACTCCGGGTTTATGTCCTGTCAACCCATTCACTAATAATGCAGAAAGAATATTCACTAATAATGCAGAAAGAATATTCTCTCTCCAACAAAATGTAGATAAAATCTACTCCCTGATTATATCTTTCAATGGCTTACCACTCTACTATGAAAGAAGTAGAAACACTTTAAAAGGTGGCTTCCTGGCCGGCGCCACGGCCCACTAGGCTAATCCTCTGCCTTGCAGCGCCGGCACACCGGGTTCTAGTCCCGGTCGGGGAGCCGGATTCTGTCCCGGTTGCCCCTCCTCCAGGCCAGCTCTCTGCTGTGGCCAGGGAGTACAGTGGAGGATGGCCCAAGTGCTTGGGCCCTGCACCCCATGGGAGACCAGGAGCGGCCATTGGAGGGTGAACCAACTGGAAAAGGAAGACCTTTCTCTCTGTCTCTCTCTCTTACTGTCCACTCTGCCTGTAAAAAAAAAAAAAAAAAAAAAAAAAAAACCTACTCTCAGACTTCAACTACAGAAGTTTCTTTTTTTTTTTTTTTTAAGATTTATTTATCTATTTGAAAGGTAGAATTACAGAGAAAGAGAAACAGAGAGATGGAGAGATGGAAAGACAGAGAGATGTCTTATACCCGCTGGTTCACTCCCCAAATAGCTGCAACAGCCAAGGGGTGGGCCAGGCTGAAGCTAGAGACTTCTGGGTTAGAGGCCCAGGGATTTGGGACATCTGCTGCT
Organism: Oryctolagus cuniculus; assembly: GCF_964237555.1. NCBI lineage: Eukaryota > Metazoa > Chordata > Mammalia > Lagomorpha > Leporidae > Oryctolagus > Oryctolagus cuniculus. The sequence continues at coordinate 34,755,991 of NC_091444.1, forward strand.
GCTTTCCCAAGAGCATTAGCAGGGAGCTGAATTGAAAGTGGAGCAGCCAGGACTCCAACTGGTGCCCAGATGGGATGCTGGCACTGCTGGCCACAGCTTAACCCACTATACCAAAACACCAGTACCTACAGGAGTTTCTTGAACCCACAAGGCTCTCTCTCAACTTCCTATTCTTTGTACCTCAAAAACAGCTTTTCTTCTTTGCCTAGGTTCTACCCCTTACATTTAGAAAATATGTATTTATTTATTTTATTAATTTGAAAGGTATAAAGAATAAACCTCCCATTGGCTGGTTTATTCCCTAAATACCTGCAATGACTGGGGCTATCTCAGTACAATCCAGGAAACTAGACCTCCATCCCGGCCTCCCATGTTGGTGGCAAGGATCCAACCACTTGAGCCATCACCTTCTGCTTCCCAGTGTGTATATTAGCAGCAAGTCGAAATTGAGAGTAGAGTCAGGACTTGAACCCAGGAACTCTTATATGGGATGCTGGAGTCCTAAGCAATGTCTATACCACTATGCCACATACTTGCATGCACCCCTTGTCTTACGTATCACCTTCTGCTGAAGATTTCCCAGATATTCTCAGTCCATCTCTCAACAAAATGAGGTGCTCTTTTTTTTAACTTTTATTTAGTAAATATAAATTTCCAAAGTACAGTTTATGGATTATAACGGCTTCCTCCCCGCCATAACTTCCCTCCCACTCACACCCCTCCCATCTCCCGCTCCCTCTCCCATTCCATTCACATCAAGATTCATTTTCAATTATCTTTATATACAGAAGATCTATTCAGTATATATTAAATAAAGATTTCATCAGTTTGCACCCACACAGAAACACAAAGTGTATAATACTGTTTCAGTACTAATTATAGCATTATTTCACATTGAACAACACATTAAGGACAGATCCCACATGAGGAGTAAGTACACAGTGACTCCTGTTGTTGACTTAACAATGTGACACTCTTGTTTATGGCGTCAGTAATCTCCCTAGGCTCTAGTCATGAGTTGCCAAGGCTATGGAAGCCTTTTGAGTTCGCCGACTTCGATCTTATTCCAACAGGGTCATAGTCAAAGTGGAAGTTCTCTCCTCCCTTCAGAGAAAGGTAAAAATGAGGTGCTCTTTATGTTTATTTGTTCACATGCAAGACTTTTATTGAATCCCATTGTGTGTCACACATCAAGTTAGGAGTTGGGGATATATCAGTGAGACAAAAAAAAAAAAAAAAAAGAGATGTGTTTGTAAATCTCTATTGTGCTAAATATATATTTCTCTCTCTTTTCACATGTTATTTATGTGGCTTGTTAACAGTCCATCATCTCATGAGATGGGGTAAATTTTTCAAACATATTTCAAACTACTACTGGACACAGTAGATATTTAATAAGTATTTGATGAATAAATACACGAGTAAACAATATTGATTAGTACCCACCCTTTGTTGCTGACTTGTGTCCCTAGCTCAGTCAGCGTTCTGGTCCCAATGCTTCCCCCTTTCCTGCAGATCCATAGTTCAGACATCTAGTGTTCTAGTGCTCTCTCTTCTCTCTTCACAAACTGTCACTCACTCAATACTTGTTCATGTTCCTTAATCACACATGGGTGTCTCAATGGCAATATCCGCCTCTCTTTATGTTCCCAAAGCTTTGTTCATTACCTGTCATATAATAGTGCTCAATAAGTATTAAGTTCTGAGTCAATAACTCAGAATCAAAGTTTGAAATCTTTGAATTTAGCTGACTGGAGAACAATTTCTCTAAATGTAGGCTAGTATCTACTCTGCTTGTGAGTAAATTTGATTCTGCTAACAAATATACATTTTATAAAAACCAATCTGGATCACCTAGAAATTCTTATGGGAGCCAGGTACCTGGTGGGATTTAGTTATTTGCTACTTACATAGCATAAACATTTCAGGTTGAAATCATATGAAAAGGTCATTGATCCTCAGTATATGTGCTATATTTATTAGTTCAAGAACAAAACGTTCTGAGAATTAATTTCCTTAGAACAACACTGCTACCAAAAACAGAGTAGCTGCTGCCTACACATATTAAGTGTTTTCAGAGTTGATTTATCCACTGCAATTTGATAAGGATGGATTATTTTAGTGGATGAACAACCAGCTTTGATCTGAGTCCTCTGTGTGGACACACTACAAAATCTTTTAATAATTTACATGGTTTCTTTGACTCCAGGTCACTACATTCTTTTTAGAGTAGATAGCACTAGCCAAAGGCAACTTTTTGTGTACATATTGCTCTGGTTTTTTATCAGTCAAAGATCCCTTGGGCAGACTGCAGAAAACCAGTCTCCACGTTAATCCCCCTCTGATTTTGACTCAGGCCCACCTCATGACACACACAACATTTTTAGTTTCTTTTCTTCACTCTGGTCCTCCATCCAAATGCTGTCCTGATTCCTAGTAACTTTGTTCATCTGAGATAGAGCCCTCCCTTGCCTTTCACTCTCCATAGCACATTTCTTCTTGGAATTGGGAGCTTCCTGTTCTTCCTGTTTGCCGGGAAGAAGAGTGGGTCTTCAATATTTTTTGCTGTATTTCTTGGTGCTGACAACTTACCACCCAGACGTGTCACTTTCTGATCATGCTCTACCTCCCTGCTATTCCTGGGGTCTCTGGAATTTGGCTCTCCCCATATTCAGGCTATGGTTTTCCCAATTGAACCCAGGTAGGAACATCTCCTTCCCTCTGCTGGTCAGTTCTTTGCTGGGTTTTGAGAGAGACTAATAAAAAATAAAGAAGTGGGGAAGGGAAGAGAGAAGGGGGAAGAAAGGAGGGCAGATGAGAGACTGAAAGATTGGTTTGTAAATCAGTCCTTTTTTCACTTTGTCAGCAGGAAATGAGCTGGGGGAGATAAGAATGAACACAGATGTAATATCATCACAAACTTAGAAACCCTGGCAAGCTTTTCTTGTTGAAGGTCATATGGATCCATACAAGTTCTCTGTGCTGAGATCTATTGCCTGAGATCTGTTGTTCTAGGGAGTCTCATCATCCACCATTCAAGCAGATGAGCTACACAGTTAACCTTTAGTTCATGAGGGAAGCTCTCATGTTTAATATTATGTAAAGGTGGAAACTGAAACTCTGTCCCCTTAAGAGACACGTGTAAATTTTCTATCAGGTAGGTCTTCACTAACCTTCCAGGCCATCCATTCAAGTGAAAGTCAAGCTTGTATTGAGCTGCAGTTTCTTTTAAAAGGTCTGTGTTTACCAAACCACACATTCTCTTTCAATCTTCTTTGTAATCATTAGAACTATTAGGTGAAGTTACCACTCTAAAATCCCAGTCACCTAGTCAAGGAAAGCTAGTTGAATTCATTTATAATTGTTTTTCAAGCTATGTTCACCTCTGAGTAGGAGCTCTGAACTTTGATTGTTACAGAAATGCAGTGGGCCATCATCTAGCATAATAACATGGTAAGTAGCTACTTTGAGTACTTACTGCTGGTTAGGCATAGTGGTGTGCTAATAAATGGCCTCCATGAAGATAAAAACAAAGTCCTAATTTTTATTGTGGTTGAAATGAATACCCCTATCGTGGGCCTTGTTAAGATGCCAAGGTTGGGAAGGGTTGAGAATCAGAATTGGAAAGAGATGCAGAGTAGGAGGGAACAGGAGTTGCGGCACAATGGAGGCATTTTACAAATGTCGTCTCTTATTTCCAGCTACATCCCCTTGAAGTGGATGAGAACCATTATTAATTACATTTTATAGAAAAGAGAACTGAAGTTCAGAGAAATTAAGCAGCTTTCCTAGAGCACATTTGTATCTCACTGGGAGTACTCCAAATCAGAGCCCACTGATGGATACAAAAGATCCAAGGATCTCTTTTTTTATGCCTTTGTTTGAATGGAGACAAGAAGAGCCCTGAATTTATAACATCTAATTGGCTTAAACTTTAAATAGTCACAAAAAAAGATGTTCTTCCATCCTATAGCCAGAGGAAGGCAAAGAGTACTTCCTTTAATTACGGTTCTCTGTTTCTCAAAGAAATGAAGACTATAGTAACCTCTGAAAACCGTTTCCTTCGGAAGGGACATGATGGGAAGGCTCAGAGTCAACATCTGTTTTTGACACAGGCTGATATTTTGTGAACCAGTTCCTTCTGAAGATTATAAAGTATCTTCGATTTCCTTGTAGGGTCTATCAATTCAAAGTTCAATATGCTGGTACCATAAATCTAGCATTCCCATTTACTGTAAAGGATTCTTTACTCTAAATGAAGTGGAAGTGTATATTTCACCTTGCACAGAAATACTTATTTGGAGGGCCTAAACTTGCACTTACCAGCCAGAGATGTTCCTCCGGTTATTATGTGCAGAAGAAAGGGCATTATGGGGATTATTCAGAGATGCACACATACTCACTTTCATCCACTAGATAGAGCTTGGTGAAGATTTATTTGGTTAAAATTAAATAAAAACATTTTTCTGTTACAGTGATCAAAAAGGTCACGTGTGCAGAGAATGTCTCTGTTACTACATCAATGTTTAATAAGGGATAACTATGGGGCCAGTGCTGTGACGCAATAGGTTAATCTTCCGCCTGTGGAGCTGGTTCTAGTCCTGGCTGCTCCTCTTTCAATCCAGCTCTCTGCTGTGGCCTGGGAAAGCAGTAGAAGATGGCCCAAGTCCTTGGACCCCTGCACCCACATGGGAGACCTGGAAGAAGACCTGGCTCCTGGCTCCTGGCTTTGGATTGGCGCAGTTCCAGCCATTGGGGCCATTTGGGGAGTGAACCAACGGACAGACCTTTTTCTCTATATCTCCCTCTCACTGTCTATAACTCTACCTCTCAAATAAATAGAATCTTTTTTTTTTTAATAATAAGGGATAACTATGGAGAATGAGCTACATTTTTGATGGTCTTAGATTTTTATAAAAGTCAAATTTATTGTACACGAACAGCCTGAATCAGGGTATTTGAGTTTGGAAAATGAATTCACAAAAGGACAAAAAAGACAAGCGGATTCATTCATGCTAATACCTCCAGATGGTGCTGAGCACAGAGCACAACCCTGTCCTTGACATATCTTGCATATGCACATCCCACATTTCAGAGGGCATTTAAACAAGTCTACTGTGCTCTTGAAAACTTCCCTGTAGCAAAGTAATTTTTAAGAACTTTACATGAAAAAGGGAAGTTGGAGGCAGTTGCTCTTGGATGACTCTTTGGCTCCCTAGTCATAGTTTTTTGTTAATTCTGTCAACCAAGGCTGAGAAGATATTTAAATGCTGAAGATCAGTGTGTATGCTCCCAGGGAAATGTTATACATCAAAGAGACTCCTTTCCCAGCTTCTTTTTTGGATTGGTAATACGTACTCGCAGCTACCAGTGCTATTCCATGTCTACCCTGTGATGAACACAGCAGCAGTTACGGGAGTAACACCTCTAGCCTGCCACCTCCTAACTCAGAGATGGAAAGAGTAATGGAAACATAGCTAAGAAAAATGACTGCAGAACACATTTGTTTAAAAGGAAGCACAGTTTAATCAATAATAACTATTTATACCAGCATTCAAATTCAGTAGTCCTGTTTCACTTCACTTTGATGGTATTGTTTAATAAGATTTTTCTTTAGCAATGATTATACATATTTATGGAGCGTAGTGTGATGTTTCAATTCTTGTGTACAATATGTGCTGATCAAATCAGATTAATCAATATTTCCCTCTCATTGATATTGTTTTGTAAGTGGGACCTGGGAGCCACTTGGTTCTATTTGTTCATAAACTATATAATAGGCTTTTGTGAACCATAGTCACCCTATTATGCTGTGTAACACTAAAAATGTATCTTTTCCATCTAATTCTTATGTGGTACCTGTTATCCAACCTCCCTCTATACCTGTTACCCCTTCCATCTTCTAGTAATTACTACTCTATGTTGAAATTAAGTTTTTCTCATCTCTACTTATGATGGAAAATATGCAATATTTTTCTTTCTGTGTCTGGCTTATTTCACTTAACAGTGTCCACCAGATCCACCCATTTTGCTTCAAATGAAAGGATTTCATTTTTTCTTATGACAGAAAGTATTCCATAGTGTGTATACATCACCTTTTCTTTATCCATTCATCTGATTATGGACACTTGGCTTAATTATTGCTTTGGCATTTCTCCCAGATGATCTGTCTCCTTCCTTCTTTAATTGATTCCAGTTTCTAGAAGGCAATGGGCTAAAATGATTTTTCTAAAGTTGGAGGTTGGGACTCTTCAAGAGGTCATAGGTCTTTCTGATATAGAGAATGAGCAGAGAATGGAAAATTGAAGAGTCTCAAATGGAAAGAATTAGCAGTCTGCAGAGTTTTCTTCCTCTAATTTTGTCAGATTCCAACCTTGATAGTTTGCTTTTGCTTTTGCTGACATCTCCACAAGTAAAAGTGACATTGACTAATGACTAGCTGGAGATAGATGAACAGAGTAACAGGTAACGTATAAGAAAGGATGATGGGGAAAAAGATGCTTCTCGATGACCACTCACTTACTGCTTCCTCTCAAAATTTACCTGATAACTAATGACTTATTTTATGATTTATCTCTTGAGAAACCCTGAGTTGTAGAACACCAGGGCCTCTTCATTGTCTGACTTTTTTTTCATTCATTTAACCACTATTTATTCAAAATTAACATGCCACACACATAAGAGGAATAAGACAGACAAGTACTCACAGAGATCATGTAGGTATCTTAGCTTTTTCCACTCCAACCATTTGGTCCTCAGGGAATTAAAATAATCTCTGCCAAACCATGAAGGGCCTCAAAGTAACCAGACTTGCCAAAAGTGGATGAGATTGGGAGTCAAGCTGTTGACTAGGGTATGGCAGGGTAGATTCAGAAACTCATGTCATCTGGGCCAGAGAACCCTGCTGCAGAAAGTGAAGCAGGTACGTTATATGGGGTTAGACAGACTACTGTGTAAGTAAACACTGATCCTAGAAAGCAGATTATGTGTTTCTCACGGTTTTTATTGTGGGTGGCAAGATGGCTACCCCAGATTTAAAATGGAGCCATCATCCTTCCTGGGGATTGGGAAGGAGAGGTATTGTGATTATTTTCCCATTTTGCATTTTACAATGCTCTACTTTCAGTTTATTTTATAATCATAAGATTAACCCTCCACTAAGTAAAAGAATTCAACAAATAGTAAGAAGAGGAAAACACTCTTCCTCAACAGTAGAGACTAGGGCTGTAAACAATAATCAATTCTCAAAATATCAATTTTTGCTCATATACATTACTTTTTTGTGTGTTTTATTATTTACTTTAGACCAGGGAAAACATGGTAATTGTCTTTTTGGGACTGGCTTATTCATTAACTATAATGGTTTCCAGTTGCATGCATTTTGTTGTGAAAAATAGGATTTCATTCTGTTTTTCCATTTTATATTTATTACTGTATGCAGTTGTCTTTTAAAAAGTTGAGAAGAGCAAAACTATATTTATACTGCTTTTATATATTCCTACCTGATTACTTCTATTGATATTCTTAATATCTTCATGTGAATTTGAGTTCCCATCTGATACTATTTATTTTTATTCTTTAGTACTATAAGGCAGATACACAGTCAATAAATTCTCTCTGTTTTTACTTACCTGGGAATGTCTGTCTGTCTTTTGTTTACCTTTTTGAAGTATAGTTCTGCTGGATATAGGATTCTTGTGGCAGTTCTTTGTTGTTTTGGCACTTATAAGATGTTATCCCTCTGCTCTCTGGTCCATATCATTTCCAGTGAGAAGTCAGCTGTTAGTCCTACTGAGGTTTTCCTTATGTGTGGTGACTCATTTTTCTTTTGCTTTTAAATTCTTCTTGACAATTTCATAATGATGTGTCTGCTTGAGTTTATTCTACTTGAGGCTTATTGAGATTTTTGGATGTGTAGATTAGTGTTTTCAAATCAAATTGGGGACATTTTCAAAGATTATTTCTTTCTTCCTCTTCCTTCTCCTCCTCCTGATATTTCCATTATGTTGATATTGGTTTGATTAATGTTATCTTACAGATCTCTGAGACTCTGCTTATTCTTCTCCATTATTTATTCTTTCCATTCTTCATATTGAATAATATCTGACTTCAAGTTTGCACACTCTTTATTCTGCCAGTTCAAATAAGATTTTTGTTTCCTCAGTGAAATTTTCATTTTAGTTATTGTGCTTTTCCAATTCTAGAATTTTTATTTGTTTTTTTTTGTAATTTTTATTTCCTTATTTTATTCTCTATTTTTTGTCTTATCTTCATTTAATTAACTATGACTTATTTTAGTTCTTTGAACACATTTATAATGATTTGAGGTCTTTACAAGTCCTACACCTGGACTCTCTTTCTGGCAGTTGTGTTGACCGCCTGTTTTCCTGTGAATGAACTATATTTTCTGTTTTTTTGAATTTTTGCCTTTTTTTTAAAAAAACTGAGCATGTTATATAATTTATTGTAGAAACTTTGGATTTTGAACCTACAAGGAGTTGTTATTCTTACTGTTTTGCTTGTTTTGTAACTTGCCAGGACTGATCGAGTCTGTTCACTGTGTGGCTACTGAAGAGTTTGGGATTTTAAAACTTTTAATTATTGTTTTGTTTTATTTTTAAGCCTGGTTTCTGAGCGATCACTTGTGGATCAGTATAATGATTGGCCAGACATTTACTTTAAACACCTCGATCCAATAAGCCTTTCACTCATTGCCAAGGGATCTGTGTGTGATTTGTTGCATACATTCAAAGCCCAGACATTTCTATCTTCACTTTCCGCCTGCACAGAGTCTCATGCTCAGCCAGAACCCCTAGATCCATCTTTGTCTTTCCTGAGTGTGAATGCAATCCAGTGCATGTTCACAATTTTGCAGATCCCCAGGAACACATCAGAGCTTTCTGAAACTCACTTAAATGTCTTCTTATTTTCCCAAATATACCTCTTATGGTTTTGACTGATCTCCTGCTTGTTCCTACCAGTACTGCAGCCTTAGTCAGCTGCAGTGTTGATCTTTCCAGTTATTTGCCACGAATTGCTATGGATTTAACAATGCCCTGGATATGAGGCTAAATTAGGGGGAACTTCAAATCAGTTCAGTCACCTCCATGGCAATGAGCCTGTCAACTTTCATGGATGCTTACCATGAATCAGAGGAGGAGGATTGGGTATAGCTCCAAATTAAAATGCCATAGACCCTACAGTTCTTAATGAGATTCCGTAGCTTTTCTTCAATAAATTGCTTCTCAGTTTGTCATATGCTTTTGGTTGCTTCCAGAATTCCAAAATGGCTGCTTTTGATAGTTTTACCAGTTTGTCAATGCTTTTTGAGGGAGAATTTACCAAGGTCCTCATTCCACCAGTCTGGAAGTACGCAGGTCTTTCAGCATCTCTGTTTGGCAGTTGGAACTATAATTAATTATAAGAAAATCTACAAACAAAAAAAGATGAATATTTGTTGGTATGGTAGCAAAATAATTGCAAGCAATTAAAACTCAATTCACATAACTTGAGAACAAATTAATTCAGTGTGAAACATGCAAGGAAGAAATTTTTTAGATTTGTCATCAAAAAATGTTTAGTAACTAGCATCCTTTTGAAACTTCTATACTATTCCTTGCATACCTCAATCAATGCAGTCACCAAATTGCTTTCTAATCATCTCTTTAGGGCTGTATGAGAGCCTTGAAATATAGGGAAAGCATTTTAATAATTGGTGTGACTGGAGTTCATAGCAGGCTCTCAATAAACTCTTGCTCAATATTGAGAGACATTATAGATACTTTTAGATGTGGCCCAGGGCTGAGGACAATGCTAAAGGAACTTAAACTGTGGAACAATGTGTACTTCGTTCAGACAAAGTCAATATTTTGGCATACATAATTCAGAAATTATTTTGAGTTACTCTTTCATGCATACTCAGCAAGTAATTATTTTTACCCAAATTTGATATTGAATTCTGAGATACCTTTCTTCCAAGTAGGATAGTCCCCAAAGAAAAGTACTTCTTGGGTACTTCTGCTATATTTAATGTCACCTTTATAACTTGTTCTAACTTATGATATGTGTTTGCAATAGCATGATTAAATTACAGTTATCAACCATACTGAGAATACTTGATATAGAAATCCCAGCATACTGTTAATTAGGAAGCAGTTAATTATAAAGGGTTTAATATCACATCATTTTTAGTATCAAACAGTTGCTGTACATTCTGGGTGACTCCTTCAACTCCCCAGGTCTTCTGTGGAATCATGTCTATGCTCAGCACCCACCACATGCTGATCCTTCTGAATGTAGGGACAAGCATATAGCTCTCTGTTTTTATCATGTCAAGTATGAGGTTGACTTTCCTCCTAATTTTACATAGCATAGCAGAGTGCTATTGATAATTTTATCAAAGTTTGGAGATAAGAGAAAGGAAATAACCATATCTCACAAGACCTGTCTGTGGATCCTATCTCAGACCTTCTCTCTGCCTTACATGCAGCCAGCATCCATGTAGCCCAGGGAGGCTCACCCCTCACCTCTGGAATTGTTCTAGGCATCTCAATGACTCCAAGTCATTGTGTCATTTTAGAGCATCTTGGCTCTAAAAGGGAAAGAGGTATCCCCCTCGTTCTAGACTAAAGGTTACTAATGCTAGATTGCTCTCTTTTCTCACTACTAAGCAACCTGGATGTTTACTTCTTTTGAAAAGACCCTTTAATTCCACCCACCAGAATATGGTTTAATTTTGTGCTCTCCAAGAAGTCAGTCACATAAAAGTATAGCATCTCCGCTGTGTTTCAAAGACTATCTCAGTTGGTCTGAAACAAAATCAGTTATTTGATACAAAATTATTTTTAGTGCCTTTCATGTGTCTGTCTCTCTCTCTCCCTCTCAAGATTTATTTATTTACTTCAAAGGCAGAGTTACAGAGAGAGAGAGAGAGAAGTCTTCTATCCATTGGTTCACTCCCCAAGTGGCTACAAATGACTGGAGCTGGGTCAATCTGAAGCCAGGAGCCAGGAGCTTCTTCCGAGTATTTCACATGGGTTCAGGGACCCAAGCACTTGGGCCATCTTCCACTACTTTCCCAGTTACATTATCCAGGAGCTGGATCAGAAGTGAAGCAAGCAGGACTCAAACTGGTGTCCACATGGGATGCTGGCACTGCAGACAGTGGCTTTACCAGCTATGCCACTCTGACAACCTCAAGCCTTCTCTTTAAATATTCATAGAGCTTGGAGGTCCAGTCCTACATTCCATCTGTTTATCACATGCCAAAGTAGTTTAGGCAAGACAGTTGTATAGATACCATGATAATTATAAATATGGTTAAAATACCTTAAAATGTATGTTTTGAATGGGGGTAATACTTGCTGATAAATAAGTTGATAACTGTTGAGCAGAATTTGATGATCACATATGCAGATGTGGCCATGGAGGAAAGAGAGATTCATTACAATAGCGGAAAGAGTTGGAGGATATGGATTAAAAAGATTTCACGGATAAGTTGGCATTAGAATTGGATTTTGAGGGATAGATAAGATTTCAACATATGTAATTGGAGAGGAAAGCGTTCATGAATGAGGGAGGAAGCTACACAAAGGAATGGCGATGAGAAAAAATGTAAGCATGGTCAGGAAGTGCAAGCCACTCGGCCTATAGCCTCTGCCATTAGGGAGAGTGACTGGGAATGTAAGAAAGGGACAGTCCTGGAGGACTTGATATCTGCTAGGGAATTTGGGTTATTGTTTTACAAAGAGAAGAGAGAAGAAAGTGGTGAGTTAATCCCTTAGATTATCAAAAAGATAACTGGGGAGTGGGTCATTTGGGGCTTTTTGTTTGTTTCCTCTGTGAGCTAATGTTTTCCATGTCAATGACAAGTGTTAGAACAAAATGTGTTGGTAAGGTCACAGCACCTGGCAAATGGATTTCCTATGGTGAGTGAATAGAAACAGCTGCCAAGCTCCTAGAAAGTATCCTTTAATAAAATGCCTAGTGCTGAGTATTGGGTTTAATGGAAGGGGCTACAGTGACTTTAAGGAGGAATTTCCTCTGGGCGTTTTCCCAGAAGCCTTGTGCAAGTACTTTGAAGTGTGGGGAGCATCAGAAGAAAATCCTTCTAGATTTTGCATGTGAGTTATATTTTAATCAAATATGTCAACAGAGGCAATGCAGATTCTCTGGAGCTGTATTTCTTGAGTCTTAACATTTGCTTTTCTGTGTCGCACCCTACAACTCCCATCATATTACAGTGGCAACGGTCTTTCCTTAGCAAGCTGTTACATTTCTAATATACTAAGGGAAAAGGAAGAATTTCTGGAAGAGGAAGTTCACTTGTATGTCCTTCTTTCTCTGTCTGTAGTCTTGCCCCCAAGCAGTTACTATATAATACTACTTTCTTGGTCTTATTGGTGCTGTTGTAACAAAATACCACAGACTAAGTAATTTATAAATGATATAGATTTGTCTTTACAGTTCCAGAGGCTAAAAAGGACAAAAAAAAGTGCCAGCATTTGGTGTCTCGTGGGGGCCTTCTTGCTTTATCCTTTGACCATGGAAGGGAAAATATTGTGTCCATGTGTGGCAGAAGAGCTGACAAAAAAAAGAGCTCACTCCCTCCAGCCCTTTGATAAGGGCCTGAATTCCATCACACCCTCTTTATTTAATTGTCTCCTGAAGACCCCACCTCTTAATACTATCACATTGGAAATTAAATTTCAACATATGTGGGTCACACCTTCATACCAAAGCAATTAGAGTTAGTAATTTGTGATTTGCTATGGACTAATTGAAGACCTCATCCTCAATGTGATAGTATTGGAGGTGGGGCCTTTGGAAGATAATTAGGTTTAAATGAGGCTGTGAGAGTAGAGCCCTTAAAAACAAACAAAAACAGGGAGAAACAAAAGTTTTATCTCTGCATACATGTATGAAAGAAAGGCCATCTGAGGACATACCCAGGAATAAGGCCCTCACATAGAAACCAGCAATGCTGGAACCCTAATCCTCGACCTCCAGTCTCTAGATCCACGAGGGATAAATGCTTATTGTTTAAGACACCAGTATATAGTAATGTGTTATACAATCCAAACTGACCAAAATATAATCTATTTTTAGAGGCAAAAACTAGTGTAAGAGTTGTAATTGATTATTAAAAAGTTAGAATTTTAAGTGACTTTGATTGCTTATGGGGTCATGGGACAGAGTTTTGGAAATTAGGACTGACCTGGGAAGTCTGAATAGTACCAAGAATTGGGAAGCGTGGATTGGAAAGACAGGACGGGGGAGAGTGAGGTGCAAACTCAGAAGACACTAGTTTGGAATACTGGCCCAGAACACTGGACGAGGCTGGCCTGGAGCTATCTGGAATTAACTGTTTTTCACAGTGCTGTCTTCGGTATTCTTCACCATGGCAAAGCCCAGAATAGAGTCCAGTGGGGAATGGAGCTCCAGCCTCCAACAGCTGCCAGTCTTTTCAGGAGCTAATAAAGCCCTCTGTTTGGCCTGGAAGATTTCCTTCTCTTTCTTAAGTGTCATAACACATGTCATCGTCTCATGTTGACACTGGAATCAGCCTCTCCTCTATCCTCTCATCTCCATGGTATACAATTTCACTAGGGGGGGAATATTTCCTCTGCCGCCCACTTGCTGGGCTCACTTACAGGAGCTGTTTCCCTTTCCCATTGGAAAACTTCCATTGTTTTGAAGTAGGTAGTACCTTGAGGGAAAATCAAGTGTCAGGTTGTGACAGACACTGGAGGACAATTCCTCGAGTCCTCTTGGAAAACATGTTTCTGGAAGGGTGCCAACCACATTTTATAGGGATGTCAGGGCTGCAGATGGAACCTGGAAATAAATGATCGCCCTGGGCCAAGTCTACAGACAAATGATGAGCTAATTTCTTCTCAGTGAGAGTGTTCTGTATTTGCTGGTCAGAATCTGCCAAAAAGTTCAAGTTCATATGCTTATGGCCGTCTCTCCCCTTATGTCTGTTTGGCTCCGTTTAATGTTTAAATAGCCCATTTACTTGAGCCGTAGGCTGAACAGAGTGGGGTCATTTATTCATAGCTGAGGTGGTAATCAAGCTAATGAAGGAAAACAGAGGAAGCAGAGACTCAGCTGAATTTAAGGGCAAAGCATTGTGTGGTATAGTGTATATGTATATTTGTGTTCTACTGTTCATTAGTCACATAATTGCTCTTCCTCTTTGTGGATTACTTGAAGCAGATTTTTTTTAAATTTATTTATTTATTTGCATACTTATTTGAAAGGCAGAGTGACAAATAGAAAAAGGGAGACAGGTCTTCTGTCTGCTGGTTCACTCCCCAAATCCAAACTGGGGCTGGGCCAGGCTCATGCTAGAAGCCAGGAACTCCATCTGGGTCTTCCACGTGGGTGTCAGGGGCTCAAGCACTTGAACTATATCATCTGCTGCCCATCTCCCCAGGTGCATTAGCAGAAAGCTAGATTGGAAGCAGTGTATCCAAGACTCCAACTGGCACTCTGATATGGGATGTGGGAGTCTCAAGAAGTGGCTTAACACAGTGCCTGCCCCTGAAGCACATTTTATCATTGGTTGAGTTTTCCCATTTAGAGAAATTATTTCCCATTTTTCCCTGTGTGTCTCTTTTTATAAACTCAAAGAAGATAAATTTAAATTGTCACCTGGCAAAATGTAATTGGAAAGGAGAATCAGCTGCCTCCTAATCACTGTAATGTGTACTAGAACAAAATGTCAATGTTTTTACATTGTTGGCCAACATTTTGAAATGATCTGCATTCTGCTCATTCCCACACCAAAGATAGGTAAGCAACTTAATCAAAGGACAAATCAGCCTAATATTAGAGGAAGGAATAGTTGTGTTTCTTGCATGTGCCAGCTGTGGGGGCCATTTGGGGGGTGAACCAACAGAAGGAAGATCTTTCTCTCCGTCTCTCTCACTATCTATAACTCTACCTGTCAAGTAAATTAAAAAAAAAAAAAAACAGATTAGGGTAGGTGTTTGGGCACTGCTGCTTGGAATACCCACATCCCATATCAGAGTATCTGGTTTTTAGTCCCAACTCTGTTCTCTATTCCAACCTACTGCCAATGCACACCCTAGGAGGCTGCAGTGATGGCTCCAGTATTTGGATCCCTGCGATCCATGTGAGGAAGTTGGATTGAGTATCCAGTTCCTGGCTTTGGCCTGGCTTAGTTACAGTGATTGTGGGCAGTGGGTGAGTAGACCAAAGGATGAGAAATCACTGTCTCTACCTCTCTGCCTTTCAAATTATATGTGTGTGTGTGTGTGTGTGTATAGATATAGATATATACAGTCTGTATTGGATTCTAAGAAACACTCCCTTGGCCAGTGCCGCAGCTCACTAGGCTAATCCTCCGCCTGTGGCGCCGGCACCCCAGGTTCTAGTCCCGGTTGGGAAACCGGATTCTGTTCCAGTTGCTCCTCTTCCAGTCCAGCTCTCTGCTGTGGCCCAGGAAGGCAGTGGAGGATGGCCCAAGTGCTTGGGCCCCTGTACCCACATGGGAGACCAGGAGGAAGCACCTGGCTCCTGGCTTCAGATTGGCGTGGTGCACCAGCCGTGGTGGCCATTTAGGGGGTGAACCAACGGAAAGAAGACCTTTCTCTCTCTCTCTCTCTCTCTCTCTCTCTCTCTCTCTCTCTGCCTGTCAAGAAAGAAAGAAAGAAACAAACAAACAAACTCCCCAGAATCCTTAAGATCCAGAACCCCTTTCTATCTGGTTTGCTAACTTGAACAATAACCCCAGGCTGTTTAATTGGAGGCTATGTCCAGTTCAGTCTCCCTTGGAAGACCAGAAATCTTCAACTCTGTTCTTGGCTTTGGTACTAAACACTCCCACCTTCTCTTGATCTGCCAAGCAATCATGCAGACCACGTGGGAGGCCTGATGCACACCTTTACCTTTTGGCCACCCTACTCTTCCAGGAGCCAAGACTGGACACTGACCATTTAACTTTATCCTCAATTTGTCTAATAATAATGGTGAGGTTTCCAAATTAGTTAAAATTATACTATATATATTATACTATATATATATATATATTATTTCTATCTCTACCAAAATGGGCAAGAAATTTTCTAAATACACAATACAGTTTTTCTCCCAAGTCTTTTGGCTACTTCTTTTTTGTTGTTTCAATTGTGTTCATAATTACTAGCTGAAGAATTTTTATAATGATCTCTTTAAAATCTTTTTCAGATAATCCTAACATCTCTGTCATTTCAGTATTCATATCTATTTAGTGTCTTTTTCATTTAGTTTGAAATCTTAGGTCTTAGTGACAAGTGATTTTTGATTGAAAACTAGGTATTGTGTTATGAGACTCTGGATCTTAACCTTCTGTTTAGCTGGCTTCCAGTAACACTGCTCACCAGGGAAGTAGAAGGCACCACTTGTTATTGTCAGGTGCAGGAGAGGGTAGAAGTCCAGGATACCCTTTTGGCCCTGAGTAGCACTCAGTGGATTGCTCCTAATTACTTTCTAGCAGGATAGAGTGTTGGGACTTCCTGTAGGTTCCACTGGTAGTCACTGGATGGAAGGCATTGGGGTGGCCCCTTCCAGCTCCCGTGTAACCTCCACTGATGGGAAGCTAGGGTGATTTCTTTACAACTAGGTGGTAGTAAAAGTCTGGACTCTGCCCTAAGTCTCTTCTGACCCCACTTCAGTTATACCCAGGAAGAATAAAAGTTCCAGTTCCCTATTAGGCCTGGGATACCTCATTACAGCCTGTTGGGGGTGCAAATCTGGGCTCCCTCATTGGTCTTTTCTGGCAGAGGTGGGGCTAGGGCATGGTATTTTCTGCCTTGTTGGCTGGAGTAGAGCAATTCTTACCTGAAAGTCTTCTGTCTGGCTACACTGCCCCTTCCAAGACAGCAGGCTATGCAGAATCTCTTTTTTTTGTTGTTTGTGCCCATTTGTGGTTCCGGGTTTCTGATTTTTTTTTAGTTCCATGTGTGGGATATAGTAAGTAAAAAGAAATCACGGCATTCATCACTGTATCATTCCTCAGGTCCTACAGTCCTTAACCACTCTGCCTTCTTTATACCCTTCAGAATCATATGTTTGTTATATGTCCAGGGTTTTTCATTGTACATGATGGAAGAAATACCAAAAAGAATGTTTATACCATTTTTCTTAAAAGAAAATCTTAAAAGCAGAAATAAAATGGAGATATTATATATATATATACACACACATATACTAAAACACATACATTCATTCATATATATTTAAATTCCTAAGATGAGAACACCAAAGCTCATACTTCTTTCATCCATTTTAATTTGCTTTGATATTTAAGTAAATATAAATAGTTTGTGTTCAGAAAGCTTCTCATCAAGAAGAGTACAAATCAGCTAAACGTGGATCAGCTCTCTCTTTCAATGTTTAATTAGACTTGTCATTGTCAGTCCTTTCTTGCTTACAAACCATTAGTAGTTTTTAAATCTTTGTCATGAAAGGCTAGACAGCTCTCCTTGCTTCCAGGAATTCTTAGCAACATTAAAGCAAGTCTAAGTTCTCATATGGAAGTTATATGAAATATCCAAGTGTGTGTGTCTGCACACATGCGTTCTTCTCTATACATATATGTATAGGAACATACTGATAGCAAAAGTTTTAAGTTGTGGCAAATATCCTTCACTCTCATTGTAGAAAGAAGCTTAGTGTGTGCTTTTATGGGAACAAAATCAAGAAATAACAAATAAAGATGTCTCCTGCTAAAGCATGTTTGTTCAGTAGAGAACTTACTCAGAAAAGCAGGTTAGCAGAGAACCCATGTGAAGTCACTGAATTAACCTATGTTGGACAGAACTGATTGAGTTGCTTAGCTTGTCTTAGACTTGACTTTTACATTTCCCAGGAATAGGGAGCAAGGGAATGAGCAGGCCTGCTTTGTAAGAGTCATCAGGGGGCCAGAGCCATGGCTCACTTGGTTAATCCTCCACCTGTGGCACCGGCATCCCATATGGGGGCCGGGTTCTAGTCCTGGTTGCTCCTCTTCCAGTCTCTGCTGTGACCTGGGATGACAGTGGAGGATGGCCCAAGTGCTTGGGCCCCTGCACCCGTGTGGGAGACCAGGAAGAAGCACCTGGTTCCTGGCTTCAGATTGGCGAAGCTCCGGCTGTAGCAGCCATTTGGGGGGTGAACCAATAGAAGGAAGACCTTTCTCTCTGTCTCTCTTCCTCACTGTCTAACTCTGTCAAATAAATTAAAGAGAGAGAGAGAGAGAGAGAGAGAGAGTCATCAGCCCCTGAGCTGCAATGTAGAGTTCCCTATCACTAGTTTCGCCTTACTGCTTCTCCAGTTCCCTGCCTCCTTCCCACCCTCTACTGCCATTTCAGAAAAGATGTCACACCAGTTGTCAACCTACGGAAGCCAACCTTCAGCCCTAGTCACTTAACAAACACTCTCATTATGTGTGGACTTGAGTAAGTCCATGATTTGCCTTCTCTGAGTCTCAGTTTTTTCATTAATAGTTGGTATGTTATGCCACTTTAAAGATTTGGGTAATGCTTTGTTGAGATATTGCATGCAAAGTATTTTGCACGGTGCCCTAGTAACAAGTTTCTCTCTCTCTCTCTCTTTATATACATATATATATATATATATATACACACACACATACTATATATTTTTAAATCACAGGCAGTTCTCATAGATGCTCTGGCTGCAGAGAAGTGGATTTCTGAAAACACAAAAGAATAGGAACTAGGAAACCAATGAATTGCTTTTTAAAATAATGTCTTCATCTGTCTTTTAAAAATGACTTTTTGTTTTAGAATAGCTTTAGACTTACAGAAAAATACAGGGATATATGTACCCTACACCTAGTTTCCTCTAGTATTAGCATCTCACATAAGTATGTACTTTTGTTACAACCAGTAAACCAATACTGATACATTGTTATTAACTCAAGTTCACATTTTATTAAATTCTCCTCCATCTTTTTCCTAATATCATTTTTCTATTCTAGAATCTATACAGGATATCAAATATTCATTGAGTATTTGGTGGAATTGCCTCAATTGAAAATTTTTCTGGTGTTTTTCTCATGATTGAGGTTTTTAAGTAGAGAAGCACAAAAGCAAAGCATATCACATCAGGGGTATATACGATCAATATAATTCATCCCTGCTGATGTTAAGATGATCTTGGTAGAGATAATGCTTAACAGATTTCTACACTGTAAAGTTATCTCTTTCATTCCCCTTCTCCCTACTGTCTCTTCATAAAGAATCACAATGTTCAGCCTCACATTCAAGGAGTGATACATGCTATAGCAACATAGATGAATCTTGAAAACATGCTAAGTGAAAGAAAGAAATAAAAAATAGATAATATATAGATATTTTATATATTAGATATTTCAATTATCATATAGTTATATATTATATGCATAGATATAGTATTAGATGTTATATATTAGATAACAGATATAATATATAATCAGAATAGATACCTGATTCCATCCATATGAATACTCAGAGAAATCTATAGAGACATAAAGCAGACTAGCAGTTGTTTATGATTAGAGGAGGAGTGACTGGGGAGCTAGAGGGATGACAGTTTAAATGTATGGAAGTAAAGTAAATATTCTAAAATGGACTGTGGTGATGGTTGCACATGTCTGTGAATTTACTAAAAATCACTGCATTGTACATTGGAAGTGAGTGAATTGTATGTTACACGAACTGCATCTCAAAAAAACTGTTTTAAAACAGAACTCACAACAGCACTGTGCTTATCTGAAGCCAGGAGCCAGGTGCTTCCTCCTGGTCTCCCATGCGGGTGCAGGGGCCCAAGCACTTGGGCCATCCTCCACTGCCTTCCTGGGCCACAGCAGAGAGCTGGCCTAGAAGAGGAGCAACCGGGACTAGAACCTGGCACACTCATATGGGATGCCGGTGCCGCAGGCAGAGGATTAACCAAGTAAGCCACGGCACTGGCCCTAATCTATTTTTAGAAGCAGCAAAATGATTTATGAACACATATCTTTACTCAGGCCAGGGAGCAGGTTAATGAGGAGAAAGAAGCATAAGTTGGCATGCTTGAGTTCTTCATGATGTTGGGAAAAGTAAGCTAGGCTGTTCTAAAAGAGGTATGGGCAGGACTGAGAAGAGGGCATAGATAACCTAAGCTAAATCATAAAACTGTGTAACTCTCATATAATTAGGAGTAGGGTAGGAGAGGTTTTTTTTTTTTTTATGTTAAAGCTACTAACAATCTTCTGTATACATACAGCCATAACTTTTACTCTCATCCATAGGTAACAAAGAGGAAAAAAATCTGAAATCCTCTCAGATGTCTCAACTGTCCAGTCCCATGTCCATCAAGTCCTGGTCACAGATTTCCCACTTAAGTTCACATGTTTTATATGCCTTAAGGCCAACTGATTATAATGAGTAGGCTTATGTATTGGCTCCCAGGAGGTGGCAGCAGGGGTGGAGGAAACTTGAGTGTGAGCAGCCAACTCATATCTCAGCATCTCTAGCCGCTTCATCAGTTTTCACACATACTGTTGGACCCCATTCAATCTGGTTATTAGATGCAGCCACTGGATGCTTGCTGACCAGTCTTCACTGTTGGTATACTTCCTTGCTTTTCAGAGTCATTTGGCTTACTCATCATTCCCTTCATGCACTCTTCCATGTCTACATAAAAAGATTTTTTAAAAGATTTATTTTTTAAAGATTTATTTATTTGTAACGTAGAGTGACAGAGAGAGAAAGAGAGATTTTCCATCTGCTGGTTCATTCCCCAAGTGGCTGCAACAGCCAGCCAGGGCTGGGCCAGGCAAAAGGCACGAGAATCCTATACAGTCTACCATATGGGTGGCAGGGTCCCAAGTACTTGGATCATCATCTGCTGCCTTCCCACGTGCATTAGCAGGGAGCTGGGTCAAAAGCACAGCAGCCAAGACTCTTTTATGAGTGCTGACACCACAACACCAGTCCCCCAACATACCCATACTTTTACAAAGAAATATACTGGGCAGAAGATATAATTCAGAAATATATCATTTATATCCTTATCTTAATCCAGATACCAAAATTATTCCAGATGAAGTAAAGATTTACATATTAATAAAATAGAAGAAAATGCAGGTGATTATAAAAGAAAGAAAAAAGTTGTAAACGAAAATATTAAAATTATGAATTTTATGAATATAAATACTATGAATTATAAGTATAGTAGTAATAAAAATTTTATATACTTGAGTAGTGATATTTAGGTGATTATAGTTCATATATGTATTGTTTCACTGTATTAAAATTTTTACTAAACATGTAAAATTATTTTACATACTCCACGCAATAAACAGTATTGAAACTCAAACATCAAACTGAGAAAAAAAGAATTATATTACATAGATAATTGTCTTTCAGAATATAATACATAAAAAGTTCTGACATAGCAATACAGAAAATACTCAGCTCCCAATAGAAAGTTCCTCATGTACCAACAGTCCAGAGACTCTGGGTTATAAGGTATTCACAGAGCAGAGTAGTCACAGAAAAAGCAACACAAGTTGGCATAAAGACAAAAAATATTCCATGTATTATCTATTTAAATAAAAAGAAACTAAAACAACAATAGGACACATTTTGGTGAGTGCCTATCAAAATACCAGAGATTAAAAATAATTTTATAAATAACTGGTGGCCTTGTAAACTGGTATCTTTTTGGAAAGCAATTTGACAACAAGTTAAAAGACAACAAATTGTTTATCCTTGGAATAACAACTCTGTGGGTAGTAATTGATATCCAGGAAAGTATCGTTAATGTATTCAAAATATGGATTTTTATCCAAATTATTTTCCAAAAGAAAAACAATTTCAAGTATCCTCAAAATGGGAGATTGGTTATTTATGATACTCTCATAAGTTAAACCAAACCAAAAATCCTATTTAAGTGAGATTTGGAAAGCTATCTGATAAGAAAATATACACTTTATATAGTAAAATAAATATTTTATGTAGTAAAAGAAGTACATCAAACAGTGTGTGTATATATTTTTAATCAAGAAACAAAGTCATGTGTAGAAAAAGGATAAGCAAGATCTACCCACCAAGTGTGAGTACTAATTCCCTCTAAGTGGTGGAATTATGAGTGATCCCCTTTTATTTGATTTGTCTGTTATATATGTTTCCTTCAATTAGCATATATTCTGTGGGAAAATATTTTTAATGCTCTTTTTCTTGCAAAGTTGTCAGCCAGCACAAGCAGATGAAGCAGGCAGCACTTGTGTGGCCTGTCACCCCTTCACAAAGGAGTGATCCTATTTTGCTGACAGCCCTGAAGACCACTCAATCTCACACTGCAAAGCTGTCCGTGATCAGAAGCAAGCCCGGTTCCAGGAGAGAATTTCACCAAAATGCAAGTAGAGCGAACATTTGCTTCTCTTCTGGGTTCAGGAGGACAAACAATGTCTCCTGTGCAAAAGGCGGGGAAAAGTTCAGAGGCACAAATGCCACAGTCCTGTTTCTGTGCACGGATTCAGAGAGAAAGACTCAGCCCAGGAAAGACACTCCCTTGGTTTGTGCATTGTGCATTTCTTAGAGAACTTCAAGGAAGGGAGGGGTCGGGGTTCCATTTGGTTGCTTTTCATTGAATAGCACTGAGGCAAAAGAAAGCCCATAACTAATTGACCCCGGTGGAGAGGGAAATGCTATCAAGACTTTTCTTCTTTAGTGCAGTAGTAGCAGAGGCGGGTTGCTGCATGTTGCAGGGTAGCATGGGTGCTCCTGTCAGTTCACTCCTGGATGGAGGAGCAGCTAGCATAGCAACTGAGATTAGCATAGAGTGGCCAACACAGTATTTACATCTGAAAGTGCTGAGGCAGCGGTGGTGCTGAGGAAGAAGGGACTTGAATAAATCTTCCAGTGCAGGCCTTCCAGGGACTCCAGCCCCAGTGCCCCAGCGCGAGCCTTCTGGATTTACCACTGGTACCTCCTCTCAAAGGAAATAGCTCCCATCACAGGTTAAATACCCTCTTCATGGAGGGATTGCAGTCTCCACGTTTGTAGTCCCTCAGCGTCTCTCTGTCCATTTTGTTTTTCTTCTTTCCTGCTGGGTTTGTTCCACTTCATTCTCCAGACATGGGCTGTGGCCCGCTCGTCCATTGTTTTGCCGTTTGAGAACACGCGAGGCGGGACAGTCCTTGAAGCTGGACAGATTAAATCTCTTTGGCCCTGGGAATCCGATTAATTTTTCCCTCCCCGAGGATGTGAGTGTACAGCCTGATTATTTTCCTGCAACCGTCTTTCCTCTGTTGGGGAAAAACAGCAGGGACAAAGGAATGGAATTCCACTGCCTTCTCAGGGAATGTGAAAAGGTTGAGATCCTGAGTTTTCCCAGGCTCCTTGTGGGCCGCCAAGGAAGACTGAATTGCATAATGTCATAAAAATGTGAGATGCAACCTCCGCCTCCAAAAGCTCTAATAATATATAGTCAAGGGATTAGAGAAACCGAGAAACATATGCACTATTTCCGGACCTGAGCACAATTAAAGATCTTGATTGCAAAACTTAAGTGCTCAAGACGAAAGACCTCAGGCACGGGAAATGTACTTCTCGTGGAGAAGCCTCCTGCCACAGGACCCTGTTTTATAACAGCTACCAGGAGAACCTGGAGGCACAGATTAGTGGTTCTTTCATCAGGCAGTGAGCCCTGAAAGTCCACATGCAAACCCTGCCCATTCCTCCAGAAAGGATTGTATTTAAAGGAAAGATAGTTTTGAAGATACTGCTGCTATTTGGTAGATTTCCTTCTCTGGAGCTAAGGGTAATTTCTCGATATTTAACTCTTCATTTGTTAGTGCTTAAAATGTGTTGATCATTTGCAGTTGATCAACCACGCTGGGCTAAGAGCAGAGAGCTGGGGTTGGGAACTTCAGGCAACTGCTCAGAAGGCTTCGGCTTCACTGTCCCAGTGGTGGCCCAGGCCAGATCAAAACCAAGGAGCGCGAATGCCTGGGCTGACAACTCTGGAAGGAAGGTCACAGAGGAAGCAGTGTTCTATTAAATTAAATAATTGCTTATTCAGCACCGACTTGTGTCACAAAGAATGTTAGAGCCACACGCTGGGCACACCAAGATGAATTTGACATAGACTTTGCCCTTAAGAATGTCACAACCCTACAGAAAATATATAAAAATTAATCGACATAATGTGGTAAAAGCTAAGTTAGAACTCCATTTTTACATGCAAACCTCAGCAGAAAGCCTGGTCCAAAAGAAGTTTATCTGGAGTTATTACAGGGATCCCCTTCTCTTGATCCCTAAGTCAGAGGTGTCCAAAGTAGGTGTGGGTACTGTAGGAGTGGCCCTTGGTTATCACACAGATGCACAAATATATTGATTCAGAAGTTTACAAAAATAATCTGTCTTAAAGTGCTTCCTAAAAATCTTTTGTCATGGGGGCACAAACAAGTCTGAAAATGACCGTGCTCATTTATCCTCCAGGGTCATCTATCCCCAGGCCTTTGGGCAGTGTAGCTGTGTCTCAGCAACTCGACCTGACTGTCTCATCCATCAGCCTTGCTCAGCAGAGGAGACCCTCCAGTTATCGGCATCCTTCCTCCTTGAAAGGAAGCCTGCAATTATCTAACTTTTTTGTCCCTTTATTATCACAGATGGATGAGAAAGTAGACACCAGAGAGGTGAAGCAACCTGTCCATCATTACAAGACTAATATTATGCACTTTGTGATAGACCTTAAGAAACAAAACCACACAGAACAACACTGATATTGGCTGGTGTGTTATACTAGTAACAAACTGGCCCAAGCCTGTAGCAGAAAAGCAAAAATCACAAAACCTGTTGCTACAGGAATAGCAAATGCCCTGAGATGAGTGTGACAGGGTGAAAAGAATGAGCAGAACTAATGCGGAATTTTGTAGTCATATAGGCCTGAGTTAAAATCCCAGATTTACCCCTTAGTAGCAGTGAGATTTTAGCAATTACTTAACTTGTTTAAGTATATCAGGTGCTTTAATTAAGTTGCAGAGAACAGAAAATAACTCGGTTAACATAATCACTCCCCCAAAGGAATTTGCTGGAAGGAATCAGGGTCGTTCCTAGAATGAAAAGAAGATCTGAAACCCAGGCCTTGGGAAGAACAGGTCTAGGGCAGTTCAAAGGATCCTGACAGGGATGTTAAATCTCTTCTATCTTTAGGGTACTGAGCTCTGTCAATTCCACTCTAACTGCTTTTAAGTCCTGGACTGCACTCCACTCACAATGCAAATTCTCAGAGATTCTACTTGGCTGGTCTTGCTCACCTGCCTATGCCTTTCATATTCTGATTGGACAGAGCTGTGACTTAAGCCCTCCTAGCTCCCTCACTTAAGGGAAAGGCTGCTCCTCACAGGGAGGAAAGCTGAACAGACGAAAAAGTCGTCGCTGCACTGAACCTCAGTGACTTCGTCAGTAAAAACGATGAAGGTCAGATATCATGGGGTTGTTTTTCAGATTAACTGATCAAGACAAGTTTGCAAAAGTGCTTAACATAAGACCTGAGCCTTGTTAAGTGTTTGATAATGGTAGTGATTGTTATTATGAATTATATGAGATCATATGACCTTATTAAAAGGTCAGGCTCTTGTTCTAAGGTAGAATAGATGTACAGAAGTCTCATATAGGGACCCATGTGATTAAATGCTGCTGATTTAACAACTGTTTGGAAGGGGATTTGATAATACAATTACTTTAGCGGGAAGTTTTGGCTACTTTTATCCCTGTTTTAAGCATATCTCACTCCTCCACATATTCTTCAGCTCCAGGATTCTAAATATAAATGGGCAAAAAATTAAAACTAAAGAATTCTTTTAAGTCACTGCCCCCCACCTCCAGCCCAATTGCTGTTTCCAAAGACCTTAACATTCTTTTCTGGGATTCCTGGAACTCTTCAAAGGCATGTTGGGTTTGGGGCAGAAAAGTCAGTCCTGTCTTTGGGGATAAACTACTAACAGGAAGTGTCAACGTGGCATTAAACGGCCAGTTGACTTTGTGAAAAAATACTTGTTATAAAGATAAGAGTCGGAGAACTCAGAGGGCTTCCATAGCCTTGGAAACTCATGACTGGAGCATAGGGAGATTACTGATGCCATAGACAGGAGTGTCAATTTGTAAAGTCAACAACAGGAGTCACTGTGCACTTACTCCTCATGTAGGATCTCTGTCCTTATTGTGCTGTACATTGAGATTTAATGCTATAACGAGTACTCAAACAGTATATTTCACTTTGTGTTTCTATGGGGGTGCAAACTGTTGAAATCTTTACTTAATGTATACTAAACTGATCTTCTATAAAAAAAAAAGAAATTATCAATTCCCAACTTGACTCTCACTGGGATTAAACATGACAATAGGTCTGATCTGATTTCATCATCATTTAAAAAATCATTATTATTTTTCACTTTATGTTTCTGTGTGGGAGCAAACTGTTGAAATCTTTACTTAATGTATACTAAGCTGATCTTCTATATATTAAGAGAATCGAAAATGAATCTTGATGTGAATGGAAGGGTGTGGGGAGCAACTCGGACTAGACTAAGTTACTGGAATTAAGACTTATTCTATGCATCTGCTCTCCCACAATATGGCGCTGAGAAGGGAGTAAGAACTTCTACACAGCTGCCTCCAGTTCAACCAATAAACTATAGGACCTGCTCCTGATTGGAGGAGAGCAGCGTACTCGGCATGTGGGTAGCAGAGTTGGGATTGGCGGAAGAGGACTATAAAGGAGGAGAGAGACAACATGCACGAGGAACATCTAAGAGGAACACCTGTGCAGCCCCCGAGAGAGCCGGCCGACGGTGTGCCGCTCCCCCGCGGAAGTGGGGAAAGTGGCCAGGGGGAACCGCCCTTCTACGGAGGTGGAAGGGACGGTAGCCAACCCGGGAAGAACCAGCAGCAAACCCGGGGAGGGCCGAGCAGACGAAAGAACAGCGCAGGGTCCTGTGTCGTTCCTCCAAGAAGACGGGGAGCGACAGAAGGGGAGAGGGAGTGGGAAAGGGGAGGGTTGCAGGTGGGAGGGACGTTATGGGGGGGAAGCCATTGTAATCCATAAGTCGTACTTTGGAAATTTATATTCATTAAAGAAAAGTTAAAAATAAAAATACTTGTTATAGGTACAGCAGGACTTGTCTCCCCAAAACTCATGCAGATGTTTAAACTCTGATGTCTTAATGTTGATGGTTGATTGATTAAGGCTGGTATGTCTGAGAAAGGGCCAGTGGGAGGTCTTTGGGTCATTGGGGTCATGCCCTTGGAGGGTGGTTCTCTCAAGAGGTTTGATTATTTGCATTTAAGTTCAGTTCAGGTTCGCTCTCTGATTTCTACCTCCTCCCCTGCCTCCTCCCCACCCCCAGGATGGTATCTCTGTGCCCACTGTGACAAGCCTCCACCAGATACTGGGCCTCCTGGCCCTATAATTGTCAGCTGAAATAAGCCTTTTCTTTCCCAAAGAATGTCCTGTCATATATTTTAGTTTGTGCAGCAGGTAAAGCCACCGCCTGTGATACTGGTGTCCCATATGGGTACCAGTTTGAGTCCCTGCTGCTCCACTTCTGATCCCCCTCCTTGCTAATGTGCCTGGGAAAGCAACAGAGGATGGCCCAAGTGTTGGGGCCCACATGGGGGACCTGGAGGAAACTCCTGACTTCAGACCAGCCCAGGCCATTCCAGCCATTTGGGGAATGAACCAGCAGGTAGAAGATCTCTCTTTCTGTCTGTCTCCCTCTCTCTCTCTCTAACTCTGCCTTTCAAATAAATAAATAAATTTTTAGAGAGAAAATAAGATATTTTAGTTAATGTAACAAAAAGCAGGGTGATATAATAGTCAAATCCATTGACAGAATTTTAGATAATCAATGGAATATTTTAGTCATTGGGCTGAATTAAACACATATTTAAACAGCACATCAGGATAACCTTGGATTTGGCATTTAAATTTGTTCCAGGATTGGATGGTCTCCAGTTGCACAATGATTACCAGCTAAAGGTCCATGTCCCTGCAGTTGGTTCAGGGCTTGTGATGTGTGATGAATATGTGTGGAGAGAGAGATGGTGTAGATGAACCTGGAGCTTGTGAACTTGCAGCATTCATACAGGTAGGATATACAGCGGTCCCACTTCTGCTCTGGCAGTGCTTTTATCTCCCTGGCACAGTCCTAATCTGTGCCCTGGGACAAGTTATTCCAGGACAGAAAGTCTTGTGAAAAAGAGCCTTGAGTAGGAGCAGTCAGAGGATTTGTTCAAGTTCAAGATAACCAGAAAAATATTCAGAGAAGGTCCCAGCCAGCCTGTGCCAGATGCAAAATAAACAGATGGCTCTTGCATGCAAATATGGGTGGTGCTTCTACGTATGTGGGTACAGTTCCTGCTGACAAAGCAGAATGGGAAAGCAGTGCAGTAATTAAAGCAATAGGTCTGTTTTTGTCTGGTTTAGCTAAGAAATTCAGAAAGGTCTAGGAGCATCGGTTCAGCAAAAACAGTTCTTTGATCTGTGGAGCTTCTCTGTGCTGGATTTAGAAATCTCTGCCTCCCACTATTAGCTCATTGCCTTGGACATCCTCTCTCTCCCCTCCTCATTTTGAAGGCTCACTGAGTCCTTCAAAACAAACACGATTCCTCATAGACATCCAGGGAGAGTGCAGGCAGTTCTTTCCCTCCTCCCTCTTATACCCTCAAAAGTAAAACACACTTGCACTGGGTGTTTTACCTGTCAGATATCATACTGACAGTGGCTTATCGTGGGCATGAAATAGATGGCAATGACATGGTGTGTTTCAGTCTGAAAGTCAGGTAGATATGAGTATTTAGGGCAATGGCTTTTCACTCAGGTCATTAAGTCCTTGGAAGGACAACAAAGCAAGAGTTTTGTAAATGGTAAATTTAGTGCGTGAGCAAGCCACAATTGTATCCAATCTTAAACCAAGACAAATTTACTATATAAACATATATGTATATTCTCTCACACACATACACAATGTGTGCGTTCAGTAGATAAAATGTTTAATAAGGGGTTCTTTAAATAGAAAGGTCCCTGAGTACATTTAAAACATGATTTGATTTACAATATATGACTTGGACACAACCATTGGGGAATTCTTTCTTTGCAAAACTTGTGGCAAATGGACAAAGTCACTGTTTAAATGGTATCAGAATATGTGGCTGAAGAGCAGGCAAGAACATATATCTTTGATTCACAAAAGGGTAAACATCTAGATGGCTTCTAAAACATGTTTCAAAAATGTGGGGAAAAACTCGGACTAGACTGTTACTGGAATTAAGACTTATTCTATGCATCTGCTCTCCCACAATATGGCGCTGAGAAGGGAGAAACAGCTTCTACACAGCTGCCTCCAGTTCAACCAATAAACTGTAGGACCTACTCCTGATTGGAGGAGAGCAGCGTACTCGGCGTGTGGGTAGCAGAGTTGGGATTGGTGGAAGAGGACTATAAAGGAGGAGAGAGACAACATGCACGAGGAACATCTATCTGAAGGAACACCTGTGCAGCCCCCGAGAGAGCCGGCCGGTGGTGTGCCGCTCCCCTGCGGAAGTGGGGAAAGTGGCTAGGGGGAACTGCCCTTCCACGGAGGTGGAAGGGTCGGTAGCCAACCCGGGAAGAACCAGCAACAAACCCGGGGAGGGCCGAGCAGACAAAAGAACAGCGCAGGGTCCTGTGTCGTTCCTCCATGAAGAGGGGGAGCGACAAAAAAGAAGTTCCCAATGCCTTCCCTTGGCCTGTCAAGTCTGGTTATTCCTAATTTGGTCCAAGTCTTATCTTTCAAATCTTCTCATCACTCTCCCTCACCAGTTTTCTATTTCTGTTTTCTTACAAACTGACTGATTGGACGGTTCAATGTGCACAAGATTGTTTATGAAGACCTTGGAGTCAATGAATGGACCTAAGTATTCTCTGGTATTCTCAGGCTTCAGGGTCAGAGGAACTGCAGAGATTGGGGGCTCCAATAAGAGGCCATCTTTTCTTTTTTTCCTTTTATCCTCCTCCTCCTTCTCCTCCTCCTCCCCCCTTCTCCCTCCTCCTCCTCTTCCTCCTCCTTCTTCTCTTTCTCTCTCTCTCTCTCTCTGTCTCTCTCAAGCAGTGATCACTCACACATTTGCTGAACATGCCAATACCACTGGACACTAAAAGCAAGTCTAGAAGCCAACCTCATGTAAAGATCCAGAACAAATATAAGAGTGCAATCCAAGTCCTACCTTACCAGATATTGTAGCCAAGCAGATCTCAGGGGTGACTGGCTTGAGTCCTGTTATCAGATAGGAGCAATGCTATTTTTGTCTTTCTCAGTGCCTAAGCCCTCCACCTCCAGTCTTCAGTTTAGGACAACCTTTGTTTGCTTTATCTGCCTGGAGACCCTCTATCTTGAATATCAAAACTTGAATTCTAACTTTGACCACAAAGCACACTTAACCTAATCTGTCCAATCACACCTTTGTCCTGGGGTAGGAGGATCCTGGCTGAAATAAACTCTGACCTACTGAACTAACTCCCAAATTCCTATGCCAAAACTCAACATGCAGCATTCTTCTATGATACTGCAACCTCTGCCTAATATCACAGCATCTTCACATAAGTCAGGGAGTACTCAAGTAAATGAAGGTGGCCAGTAATTCTTTGAGTGAAAAAACAAAAACTAAAAAGAAAGGTAAAAAAAATGATTTGTATGATAAGTGAATGTTAATGTTTTAATTCAAGTATGTTAAAACCCCATAGACCAGTGAGGTCTGAGCTCATTTGTGTTCAGTGTTTCCTTCTCACAGGAGTTTCTCTAAGAGATGAAGCAACTTTGTGCCTCATCTGACTCTTTTTGCCTCTTTGCAAAGCGAATGAGTTGAGGTAAGTATCAGGAGCCTGGGTATGAGTCTAATACTCTATAAGAGCTTTGTGGTCTGGGTCAAGTTCATTTCTATGCTTCTTCATTTACTCATGCTAACAAGGTTTTTTTTTTTTTTTTTTTTTTTTTTTTTTTTTTTTTTTGGACAGGCAGAGTGGATAGTGAGAGAGAGAGACAGAGAGAAAGGTCTTCCTTTGCCGTTGGTTCACCCTCCAATGGCTGCTGCGGCCGGCACGCTGCGGCTGGCGCACCACGCTGATCCGATGGCAGGAGCCAGGTACTTCTCCTGGTCTCCCGTGGGGTGCAGGGCCCAAGCACCTGGGCCATCCTCCACTGCACTCCCTGGCCACAGCAGAGAGCTGGCCTGGAAGAGGGGCAACCGGGACAGAATCCGGCGCCCCGACCAGGACTAGAATCCGGTGTGCTGGCACTGCAAGGCGGAGGATTAGCCTAGTGAGCCGCGGCGCCGGCCGCTAACAAGGTTTTGAAGATAAAATGAGATAATTATGTGACCCTAATTTGAACCAGTGTCATTTCTGCCTGGTTTTCTTTTTGGCTGGTGATAAATAAGCATAAAGGGCTTAACCCATGAAGATCTGAAGGAAGGGTCAGCTGGTGAAGCTAAATTGTGTAAGATGATGGTCTACATATTTCAAAGATTTCTGGAAATCATAAATTCATTAATAGTTTAGATAATATGTTCAAATCCTGGAAAGGCTCTGCACGTAATATAGTTTGTGTTGCCTTTAGGCTCAAAAACAACTACCAATTAACTATTTTAAAAAAAATTTATTTAAGGTATACAAATTTCATGTATACAGATTAAAGAACAGTGATACTTCCCACTCTACCCTCCATCCCTCCCCCACTCCCACCCTTCTTCCTTCCTTCCTTTCCTATTTCCTATCTTAATTTTTAAAATGATCTACTTTCAATCAAGTCTTAATGCTGTTCCATAACAGTATGTTGCTAGCTATCCTGTATGAGAGCCGGGAAGTCCTGGGGGTGGGATAATGTGGGATGACAGACTATGGATGGCCCCTTCTTGCCGCCACAAGGTCTACAATGAGAATTGCACCCATGAAACCATCAGAGGAAATATTTGACTTTTCCTGGGGTAACTAGCGGGTACTGGACTTCAATAACTATATGAAACATTTTTAATAACAGGCTTCATTTGGGCACTCCAAAGTTGAACAGAGTAGGGAAGAAGATGGAGAGAGAATCTGCATTTTCCCAAGATTATTTCCTTGGCCCCTCTGTATCACACAAGGGTGAAAGTCTTACTATGTAGGCCTGCCTGGAGAGGCCTATGTAGATGTTTCCCAGGCGATTTGAGGATGCCTCGTGCACTTCTGTTGTTCCTAACCTCTCCACCTATGTCCCTCTTCTAAAAACTCTTGCCCTTTAAAAAAATGTTTATTTATTTGAAAAGCAGGGAGAAAAAGAGAGCGATCACTCATCTGTTGGTTCACTCCTAAAACATCAAGGGTGAGGCCAAGCTGAAGTCAGGAGCCAGCAACTCCCTCTAGGTCTTCCACGTAGGTGGGAGGAACCCAGGTACTTCAGTCATTACATGCTGCATCCAAGGTGCACATTAGTAGGAAGCTGTATCAGAAGTGGAGGCATGATTTTATCCCAAGCATCAGCTAATCTTGCTGTTCTACCACACCAGCTCCAGCCTCTGCCCTTTCACTCCTGCCTACTTCCAGAGTCTCCACTCGCCCTAAGGATGTCCTCCCTATGGAAATCATCAAGGTCCGAGTTCCTTTTCAGGACTTGTAGATTTTAGTCTTCATCACTGAATGTCAGTAGCACAGAGTTTGGGGTCTGTTCCCAGGTTATGGGGTTTGTGTGTAGAATTTCCAGAGGACTTCTCCAGACTGTGGCTAATTGCCTTGAATGTATTGGAAATCAAATACCACCATACAGATCAATTTCTTTCCTAACAGCTCTCCTTTTGGTCTGGAGGAGAAATTGTGATTCTTGCTATTGACATAATTTTGACTCTCTAGAGAAATACTTTCATTAGCTTTATTATGCTGAAGGAGAATTGATGGGACCCTCTGTACCCTGACTTGTTTCATAAGAAGAGCACCATGTCTAATTGCTTCTTTTTAAATCCCCAAAGCTGGTAATGGTGTAGATGGTGAGTTGTAAAAATAATCTCACTTGATCTCAACATCGTCATTGTATATGGAATAGTGGCATTGTGCCAAATAAAATTTAATAACTGACACTTTTTAATTTTTTATAACTATTTGTTATTCAGACAGAAAAAAAAAAAAACAGAGACAGAGAGTCCTATCTTCTGATTTGCAACCTAAATGCTCACAACAGCTGGGGCAGGTCCAGGCTGAAGCTGGGAACCAGTAACCCAATCCAGATCTCCCACATAGGTAGCAGAAACTCAATTATTTGAGCCATCAACTGCTGCCTACCAGTGTAATGTGTACATTAGCAGGAAAATAGAATGAGGAGTAGAGCTGGGACTCAAAGCCAGGCACTCAAGAATGGGATGTGGACATGTTAATCACTAGGCCAAATGCCTGCTTCTTGCTGAAACTTTGCTTGCTATGGGCCAGGCAACAATAGAAGCTTCACCAGTATTAGGCTATTATAATTAATGATAACTCTAAATGTTAAGTACTATTGTTATTTTCATTTTTATAGAGGTGAGCCCTGAAGAGCAAAAACTAAAGGGTTGTGTCCATGGTCATAACCAGTTGGAGGAACAACCTATGTCAGTCATGATTTTCATTTTTTCTAATTTGGGAGTCAGATACACACACCTCACAGGCAGGAGTGAGAAGGGTAAAAGAGAGCTCCCATTGACTGGTTTACTTCCCCAATGCCCACAATGGCTGATGCTGGGCTAGAACTAGAGCTGGGAGCCAGAAACCCAATTCCTTCTCTCAGATGAGTGGCAGGAACCCAACGACTTGAGCCATCACCACTTCTAGGCTCTGCCTTGGCAGGAAACTGGAATCAGGAGCTCAAGTTGGGAATTGAACCCAGACATGCTGATGTAGGACATGGTTATACTAACCGCTAGGCCAAATGTCTGTTCCCAGAGCCATGTTTGACTAACTCCAGTGGTTTATCTATTATTCTGCTATAGCTGGCATTCCTGAGTATGGTTGATTGATTTTTAAAAGAACCTTTAGAACTTTGGTATTGAAAATTCAAGGTGTAGTTATGTGTGATTTTTAGTGTTTGAGCAATCACAGCTGTTTACAATAAAGAGCTATGGGCATTGTCAGTTGAAGTTTACCCTAACTAGTGTTTTTTAAACAGCCTTCTTTTCTGACTTTCTAAATGAATTTAATGCTCCACATGGATGCCAAATTGGCAGCCCGCAGGATAAATTCCACTATTTATGCAAGAAATGGACACAGTGGCCATGTGCTTCAACCCTAACCTTGAAGGACCTCCTTCGTAGAACATGAGGTTAATGCTCCTTTCACATCTTATTCCATCTTGGCCCCCACCAGCCCTGCTGACGTGGGTACTGAACAGGCAATTGTAATTGTGGTAGGAACTGTTAGGACTGTAATTCCTCAAACCTGCTTGTAGATCAAAATCACCTGGGGACTTTAGAAATATACAGATTCCTGGGAAATCTGCCAAACTTTCTGAGTCGGAAACTGGCCAGGAATCTGTATCTGTGAAATGCCACCCAAAGTTTGGGAACAACTGCACTGGGAGAAAGTTCTATGCACTGTGGACTATTGCCCTTTCTTCTGCTGCATTTTCAGCAGTCATCTGCTTGCTCATTTACCCTTCCACCTTCATGCACATACTCTGAAACAAGCATATTACCAGTGTCAAAAAAGCTGGAGGAAATGTCAGGCTTTGTCAACTGAAGCCAGTATTTACTTGAGAAGTCTTTCCACACATCAGTGTTACTAGCAAATATCTGTCCAAACTCCTCAAAAACCAAACCTTAATCATAGGCTATATTTAAATGCAGCCTCAACTTCTAAGATGCATTCACATTTTTGTCAACATATTTTCCCAATTACTTCTTCTCCGTGTGTTCCATTATTTGTTTATTTATTTCTCATGAATTGTTTCCAGAGAGTAGAAAGCAAACAAAATGAAACATGGTTAGAAACAGATTGGAGGGGAAAAAACCTAATCCCTTTGATAGAGACTGAAAAGTTTATTGGCAGTTGTTTAAAAGGAATAATATCACAGTGCAATAACCTTGTAGTGATTAGTGTAGAACTGGCAATGTTGCATATCAATGGCGATTACAGGCAAGAAGGAAGATGTAAAATAAGTGGCTGAGATTTTTTTTGCAGGTGTTGGGGGGGAGAAGGAAAGGGAAGATGATCAGAGAAAAATGTGCACATGACCTGGATTTTGAATGCTCTTAACATTTTCTCCTTCCTTATTGCTGCATGTTTTTATCAATTATGTATTATCTATGTTTGAAGAGTTCTCTGTTTACATCATGAAGGTTTTATACTAGCTGGAGTCAGATATCTGGAAACAAACACTGTATAGAACAATAGAGGGTTTCTGCGTAGTAAGGGCTCTTAACATCTTGGGTTTTTTTTTTTTTTGATTATTTTATTTATTTTATTTTATTTATTTGACAGGTAGAGTTGCAGACAGTGAAAAAGAGACAGAGAGAAAGGTCTTCCCTCTGTTGGTTCACCCCCAAATGGCCGACACGGCCTGAACTGTGCTGATCCGAAGCCAGGAGCCAGGTGCCTCCTCCCGGTCTCCCATGCGGGTGTAGGGGCCCAAGCACTTGGGCCATCCTCCACTGCCTTCCTGGGCCACAGCAGAGAGCTGGACTGAAAGAGGAGCAGCCGGGACTAGAACCGGTGCCCATATGGGATGCCGGCGCCACAGGCAGAAGATTAACCAAGTGAGTCATGGCACCGGCCCCATCTTGTTAGAAAAAGAGATTTAATGAATAGAAAAGTGTGTCAACAAATATGCGTTCTACAATATGTCTCCACATTGTACAGTTTCTCAGAGACGTGTTACTATCACATAATTATTGAACTTTTAAAGAAATGTGACTTTTTCAATAAATAAATCTGACTCAAGACTCCAGTATGTAGTACAGATAAAAGTATTCTTGAGGTGAATTGATGGGGCAGAGCACCTGTCATGCAGCTTCCTCCACCTAAGTCATCTACCAGGAACTTGGGAAATGCACTGTAACTGATGACTTTGAGTCCAAGGATGCATGAGTGTGAGAGCTTTTCCCTGATGGGCCCACAGGGTCCCACCTGACTGCTACAGGCTCTGCTCTGCTTTCTGAGTTAGGTCAGCTGGTGATGACTCCTTGAAGGGCCTTAATAAGATGCTTGATTGTGAGGATATCATCTCTTGTGACTGTCTGCCTTATGAGAACCACTATTTCCTGAGATGTGGTTTGCACTCCATACCAGGCACTACTTTGCTACAATAAAATCCCTCCTGTCACTCCACTTTCTTCTTCACTCTTCAGGGCTCTGGTTACACATTTTGAGTCCAGTTCTGATCATGCAAGGAAAGTAATTCCCTCTCCGAGGGTATGCCTTTTCTCTTTAGTATATAATGCTTTCCTTAAGAATGATGCAGACTTTGGGGGCTAATTCTTCTAACACTAGTAGGGGGAGGATTCTTCTTTAAGGAATATGATATAAATGGATGAATAAAAAAATGCTAGGGTCCTTCTCAAAAGCTTGGAAACATATAATGCAAGTGAAGGGTCCTGAAGTTCAAGTTTGACTAGCTTCATGATAAATCTAATAATACTTTGCTGTCTTCTTTCAGAACAACCGTACTCACCCAACTTTCATCACCCATTCCTACCTTTGCTCTCAAGGATCATGAATAAAAGAAACTAATCTAATGTCTGAAGAGACCACATCCCTTCCTATAACATATTATCTATGGACCCAGTCTGAATAAAAAGAAAACAAGGGCCAGCGCTGTGGCTCACTTGGTTAATCCTCCACCTGCGGCGCTGGCATCCCATATGGGCGCCAGGTTCTAGTCCCGGTTGCTCCTCTTCCAGTCCAGCTCTCTACTGTGGCCCAGGAAGGCAGTGGAGGATGGCCCAAACAAGGTCTCCTTTAAACTGTGGTTTCCATTAAATTAAATTTTATCAGATCCTTTCTCATGTAGTATCCTACTAAGGGAGTGAGAATTTTGGAGGGGTTAGGCTATTTCCAAAATTAGAAAGGCAGTCAACAATCTTATGGGGAAAACTAATAATGAGAGTCAAAAGTTCACTGTGATAGACATTGAGGATGTTTTTCCTTCAAGAATGGGATGATTTTGTCACCAGGAAGTTGAAGATGTCCCTGAGTTTTAATTGACCGTGTATAGAAAGAGGATTACCAATTTATATCAGTTTTTCCAGGTATTAATGACTACCTGGCAGAATCATTTCATTAATCATGAATCTGTTTCTTTTTCATATGATATTGATTTCTTTCAATGTATTTATTTAGGAGGCAGAGAGAGAGCACTTCCATCCACTGGATTACTCTCCAAATGCCCACAACCTCAGGGGAGCTAAAGCTGAGAGCCAAGATGTAATCCAGGTCTCTTGTGTGGGTGGCAGGAACTCAATTATTTGAGCCATCACCACTGCCTCCCAGGGTCTGCATTAGCAACAAACTGGAATCAGTAGCTAGAGGCTAGAACCGAAACCAAGTATGTTATGTTTCAACCCCCGGAACAAATGCTGGCTCTCTTGTAAAAATTTTATGTTTTTTAAAAATTAATGCTTAATGCAGTTTTTTGCTGAAAAGGAAATGCTTTGAATATGTATTGTAAGTACTCATTTTAATAAATCAGGAATGTTTTTGAAAAAGAAGACAGCAGCAACAATTTCTCATAGAACTTTGAAATACATCAAACTATATTAAGCCTTGGAAATGAGTAATGATGATGACCAAAAACTTAGAAGTGACATTGCAGGTTATGTGTAAGGGGGAAGGGGAGGTCCCAACCAACTTATTAATGACCTGAAGGAGATGAGGACCTCTATACACTGTATTCTGGCTTTCTGGTTGCTGTCCGTCTCCACTGAAGAGAACACAGCAGGAAATGAATTTTAATGAAAGCAAGAAGGATTTATTTTATCTTATTTTACTTTTTTTCAAGACTTGTTTATTTATTTGAAAACCAGAGTTACAGAGAGGCAGAGGCAGAGAGAGAGAAAAAGAGAGAGAGAGGTCTCCCATCTGCTGGTTCACTCCCCAGATGGCCACAACAGCTGGAGGTAGGCCTATCTGAAGCCAGGAGCTTCCTCTGGGTTTCCCCTTGGTTGAAGGAGACCCACAGCAGCATCTTCTGTTGCTTTCCCAGGCCATAGCAGAGAGCTGAATTGGAACCAGGACTCAAACCCGTACCCACATGGGATATGGACACTACAGGTGGCGGCTTTACCCTCTACACCACAGCACTGGCCCCAAGAAGGATTTATTTTGGACAAAGGACTTCCAAAAAACATATGGCTTGGTAATGTTGGGTTAAAGGGTGGGGTCTGGGATCACAGTCTTTCACACATTGAAGTAGTTGAGGTGCAGTCCTGAATGGTTAGGGGAAAGGTGGAGAAGTAAACCAGAGTGGACAGGTTGAGTGCAGTTATTGGGAGGGTCTGGTACCTGGGATGATTTTGGATCAGTAATTATGAAGCAGGTTCTCCTGACCTGAATGAGTTACCTGTTTCACATACCTCAGGCATTCCACTATGAGGCAGTAATGTACACTGGTTAGAGAGTGTCTCGGAGAGAGACAACAATCAGGCTTGAGCCAGGTCCTATCATTTATCAGCTACGTGACTTTGGGCAAGTCGCAGATTCCTTACCTGTAAAATAAGATCAAGAATAGTAACTACATAATTGGACTGTTATAAAGGTGCAATAAAACAACGTATGTAAAGCATTTAGCATAATGAGTAGAACTTAGTAAATAACAGATTAATATCTGTTGATTTTATGACTTCAATATTTTCTGTGAACAAGATAGATTCCTACATCTTTTAGTGTTCTACACATTTTTTAAAACAAAGAAACTCCACGACTTTAAAACAGTTTTGTTTTGATAAAAACACAACATGAGAACTACCCCCATTAAACCAATTTTTAAGTGTGTATAATAGCATTGTTCACCATAGATCTAATGTTGTACAAGAAATCTGTAGAACTTATTCATCTTGCTTGACTGAACTTTTATGCCCATTGATTAGTAATTTCCCATTTCTCCCTCTCCCTAGCCCCTGGCAGCCACCATTTCACTTGATTCAGTGAGTTTCACTACTCCTGATACCTCCTGCAAGTGCAGTTATCTAATAGTTGTCTTTCTGTGACTGGATGATTTTACTTAATCTAATGTCCTCCAGCTTTACCCATGTGTTGCATATGTCATCATTCTCTGGTCTTTTAAGGCTGAATAAGATTCTGTTGTCTGTATATACTATTCTTTACCCATTCATCCATCAGTGAACATTCGGGTAGTTTCCCGAATGAATAGTGCTGCAGTGAACATGGAAGTACAATGTTACCTTATGATCCTGCTTTCAATTCTTCTGGATAAATACTCAGAAGTGAGATTTTTGTTTCATAAGATAGTCCTATTTTTAAATTTTTGAGAAAACCGCCCCCCCCATGCTGTTTTCCCTCTTGAGAAGTCTCATTAGAGTCAGACCACCACCTGTATTGTCTGAGTCTCATGGACAAGAAAAGAGAGTAGAATTAGATTACCAGAGTTCTCT
Source organism: Oryctolagus cuniculus (assembly GCF_964237555.1). Classification (NCBI taxonomy): domain Eukaryota; kingdom Metazoa; phylum Chordata; class Mammalia; order Lagomorpha; family Leporidae; genus Oryctolagus; species Oryctolagus cuniculus. Next base: position 34,795,608 of record NC_091444.1, read on the forward strand.
CCCAGCTCTAAGCTTCTAGGGTTCTTATGTTCTGTTTTTCAAATGGTGGAAATAATAAAATAAAATCAAACAGGTGCCTGGAAGTTAGCCATGCCAAGGAAATATTTCTATGAATTCTGTTGAAAGAAGTCAGGGACTCTAACTGGTAAGTCATAAAGTTCTGGTCCTAAGTTTGCCATACCCTCATGACCAAGCATTTCCAAAGATTTAGATACCTTAGAATAGAGAGGGGAGGAGATATTCCTAGCATCCTAGGTTGTAATTTTTGATGTATTTTCCTTCAGATATTAGACATGATGGTTAGTGTCTAAGAAGAGAAACAACTTACAGAATATATGGTTGTACGTTATCAACTCATTTTTGTAAGAACCTTGTGAGTTAACTTCTTGTTTCAGTAAAGGTTAAATCAGAGAGGCAGAACCCTCAGTACATACATAATAAGGGAATTATTACAGAGACTTGGCCTTATACAATTATAGGACTTGTCTAAATAATTTATGTGACACTGTTGTCATTGGGTCTAATGATGGCTCCTGAAGTCAGTAGAGTAAGCAATAGAAAAATGTGGTAGCTAGCCTATAATAGGGACCCTGTGATTCCTACCTCCTGGCATTTACACCCTTGTGAAGCTCTCCTTGATTTTGCCAATATCAGTCCATGTGACCAAAAGAATATAACAGAAATGATCGTATTCACTTCTGGAATTGAAGTCTGAAAGAAACTATGGTTTCTGTTCTGATTACTCTCTTTTGCATGTACTCTTTCATTCTGTCTCCTGACTCTGGGAGAAGTCACCTGCCTCATTGTAGTAATACCGTGGAGGGGTCTACATGACAAGAAACTGAAACCTCTGGCTCACAGCTAGTGAGGAAAGCCAGCCAGCAAAACAGGGTTGAGCCTAGATGTGTATTCTCCAGGCCCAGTTAAACCACATGTTAGACTAACAATTTGACTGAGACCTTGTAAGAGACCTTTAGCCAGAATCACCCTGCTAAGTCTCTAAGATTTCTGATCCTCAGAAACTGTGTTACATACTAAATTGTGTTGTCTTAAACTGCTAATTTGGGGTCTTTTGTTACCCAGCAATAGGTAACTAAGACAGGAAGAAAAAGTAGACACAAAGTGGAACAAAAAGTCATAACCCACAAAGATAAAATGGATTCCTAGGATAGACTAGAACCTCCATCGGTCTTAAATTACTTCTAAATTTTCATTTTTGATGATGCATAGCCTTCAAGAGTAACTAGCCTCTTTCATTACAAATATAAACATGCACTTGGCCTAGTAACTGGAGAAGCTTTAGAAAAATTCAGCAGGAATCAGAGTCACTACAGGTCTGGCTTTGTACTATGCTATGGAGGTGAGCGATCAAATCAATTACCAAGTACATGAACTACGACAGCACCTAATGCCTTGCACCAAATTCTTTTTTAAAAGATTTATTTATTTATTAGAAAGAGTTAAAAAGAGACACACAGAGAGAGAAATCTTCCACCTGCTGGTTCACTTTCCAAATGACTGTAACAGCTACAGCTGGGCCAGCTTGAAGCCAGGTGCTTGTTCCAGGTATCCAACATGGGTGCAGGGGCCCAAACACTTGAGAAATCCTCTGATGCTTTCCCAGGTGTATTAGCAGGGAGCTGGATCTGAAGTGGAGCGGCCAGGATGTTGGCATGATAGGAGGAGGCTTAACCCACTAATTAGTGCTGGCCCCACCTTGTACCAGATTCTAAACCTCAGAAGATAATGGCTTTTGCTTTACTCCTGCCTTCCAGACCATGCACAGAATGGCCCTGGTAACCTATGCTAATCTATAACTGTGCAAAGAAGGAAATTCTTGGCAATACAGCTCCAACTTAGCTAAGTTAACATAATACAAATCCATCATAGTGTTATTCCATTTTGATAGCTTAAACTTAAAATCTGAAAGTTAAATGATATTTCAAGTGCTATGCTACTGGCAGGTAGAAGAACTAAACTGTAAACCAGTGCAGTAGACTCTTACACTATATTTATAAGAACCCTTCTAAATGAACTATTTATTGAGTAGGATGGGTTTTTAAGGTAGGTCTAGGAAAGTAAACCATGTGTCTTCCAATGATATACAAATGAATGATCTATATCCTGGGTGTCTTTTGTCATAATGGAGAAGTTGACTAATTGAGAGCTCAGCTGTCTTGAATTATATAGAATCATTTCATACAGAAAATTTAATTTTAACCATCACTAAAAATATATATTATAATAAAAATTAAAATGTGCAGGAGTGGGTATTTAACCTTGTGGTTAAGATGCTTGCATAGGGGCGCTTCCCTATAGGTGCTGGTTCTAGTGCCAACTGCTTCTCTTCTGATCCAGCTCCCTGATGGAGCGCCTGGGAAGACAGCAGATCATGGCCCAAGTGTTTGGTCCCTGCACCCATGTGGGAGATCCAGATGAAGCTCCTGCCTTCATTTGGCCTCAGCTCTGGCCATTGCAGTCATTTGGGGAGTGGACCAGTGGATGGAAGATTCTCTCTCTCTCTCTCTCTCTCTCTCTCTCTCTCTCTCTCTCTCTCTCTCTCTTTCTCTTTCTCTTTCTCTTTCTCTAACACTGCCTTTCAAATAAATAAATAGATCTTAAAAATAAGATGCTTGCATACTACATGGGAATACCTAGGTTGAATTCTCACTCTGGATCTGGCATCCAGCTTCCTGCAGTGTGCATCCTGGGTAGCAGTGGCAATGGTTTAAGTAATTCATTCCTGCCACCCATGTGGGATACCTGGGTCGTGTTCTTGGCTCCCAGCTTTGGCCCCAGCCCAACTCCAGCTATTGCAGGCATTTGGGGGAGTAAACCAGTCAATAGGCGCTCTCTTTCTCTCTCTCTCTCTCCTTAACCCCCTTGAAGTTATCCGAAATAATATGAAGGAAGTGATACCAATTTGAGGTTCTTGATTCACCATAAGCTGTCACTTTCAACTCAGACAAGATTTACTAGGGGCTTATACTTGAGCATAAAAGAGAGCATGACGGAGAGAAGTTCCACCAACTGGCTCCCCAGTTGGGTAGGCATGGCCACACCCTCTTGATTTCTGGCTCATCTCCCCACGACATTGCACCTGGCTTGGTGTTCTGCAAAGGCAGACTTGTTTCTTTCTTTTTTTTAAGATTTATTTATTTATTTGAAAGTCAGAGTTACACACAGAGAGAGGAGAGGCAGAGAGAGAGAGAGGTCTTCCTTCCGATGGTTCACTCCCCAACTGGCCACAATGGCCGGAGCTTTGCCAATCCGAAGCCAGGAGCCAGGAGCTTCTTCTGGGTCTCCCACGTGGATGCAGGGGCCCAAGGACTTGGGCCATCTTCTACTGCTTTCCCAGGCCATAGCAGAGAGCTGAACTGGAAGTGGAGCAGCCAGATCTTGAACCAGTGCCCATATGGGATGCTGGAGCTTCAGGCCAGGGCATTAACCCACTGTGCCACAGTGCCGGCCCCTGCAGACTTGTTTCTTTTGCACACAATACTCTCAAAATGGTGGTGTTGCTCACTATTGCCTCCCTAGGAAGATTATGTGTCAATCCTACAAGCCTATTCTGGGCATGCTCTGAAGGTTGGGGAAGTCTCTAGGGGAGCAGTAGTGTGTGTGTGTGTGTGTGTGTGTGTGTGTGTGTGAGAGAGAGAGAGAGAGAGAGAGAGATCAGATGTGAAGATTCTATCTCGGAAAGGACATTGAGTGTGGCTGCTACTTGCACATGGAACTGACTGGTGGCAAGTATACTGGAAGCCTATGAAGTGTTTGAAAGAATTCTCTTGCCAAGGAAATTATGATCCCATATTTTTCACGATGTAAAACAACTGCAACAATTGGGCTTCCAGACTTGCTTCATCTCTATAAAACCTCTAAGGAAGACATATAAGAGCACATCTAAAAGTTCATGGAGAATGGAATTAAAATGTTTATTTTAGGACAAAAAGCAATTTGAAATCCATGCACAGTTGTTTTTAATAATATACATTTTTAAGAACATTCTGAAAACTACTTGCATATTTAATTTCAATTTTTTTTTGCACCAAAATACACTTATCTTTTCCATTTTTTCACAAAGTTTTTGAAGCAACTTGTATACCCCAGTGCTTCCTTCAGATAGGGACAGAAAGATTTCTGATTAGGAAAAACATCACAAAGGGTAGAATCAAGGATCATGGAGAACGAAGGACAAAGCAGGTTATCCCAGGGAGCAAAATTAGGATCTATAGATCTCATATCTTAATCCAGGAAGGGAGACTTCTTAATGAATGTCTAGTTATGGGCAGTTGTTGTCACATGTATCACTTCTATCTCCTTCTAAATAGAACTTCCTATAGACAATACCTTACCTCTAACCCATCATTGTGCATAGGCTGTGTATGGGGTAGGGTGTAGGTGAATTGACATTTTCATCCAAAGACTCAGCTCTAGATGAGAAGGGGTGATGGAGAGAATTGTGCATCTCTTAGAGGATCCAGAGGCAAGCTGGGTGCAGAGGCTGTGTGAGGCTTGGAGGAGTTTTGGATTGTGTATGGATTGCCTCTGTGAGAAGTAGGTATTCAACGAATATTCACTGACCAGAATGGGGGTCTATGACAAGGCTGAGTAATTGTCCATTCAGCCACCCCTTTTCCTCTTAGCATCTGGGTAGATGACACTTTCTGTCCTCTTTTGTGGTTACAGGAAAAAAACACTGGATTTTGGATATAATTCTAGACTTGGACTATACAACCATTCTGTACTATCTGCCCTTTCCTTCATTTTCCAGCCTGGCTTAGAGGGTCCAGCAATGAACTCTGATGCTTCAATGAAGCCTGAGAGAAGGGATTTGGACCAGAGTATCCATGTGCAATAGAACTCCATGCCAGTGTGCATGTGTCTGTGACATGCGTGAGAATAATTTATTGTGTTAAGCCACTAGAATACTCCAGGTGCTTTTTATAGCGGTTTTCCTACCCTTACCAATGAAGATGGATTTAAATGATTCCGTTATCACAACTACCGTGGGGTAGAACAGGAGGACAATTGAGGAGTAGGCCCCAGACTTGGATCTGTAGAAAAGCATGATCAAAATCACTTGGGAACTTTCTCAAAATGCAGATTCTTTCAGTTCTCCAAAAATCCAGTTGCTGCAGTTTTGGGGGGCAAGGGGAGTGAGAAGGCTGTAAATCTATTTTTATCAGGCTCCCAGGATAATTCCACTGCTGAACTGTTGAGAAGCACCAAACACCAGCAGTTGTCCTAAAATGTATGAGCCAAATTTCTGGAGATATGTCAAATGAGTAGGCTGGTCATTTGATTTATTGTCCAATCTGAGACACTTCTGAAAGTGAAAAGGAAAGCTATTAATAATACCACTGGGAAACCAGGCATAAAATGGGACTTTCCCAAGAATGGCCCATAGGAACCCCCATATATGACAACAAAAGATGGGACAGCTGGGCTCTCTGCTAATAAAAAACACTATTTCCTGTTAAGGAAATTTTTAGTTTTTCTAGAGAGTACTGTCTACCATCTGGGGAGGAAAAAGATCTTCAAACTAGGTGCAAAGCTGATTTCTGGATGGAAGATCCGAGAGGCATCCCTAGATACTTGGATTAACAAAACAAAAATGACTAAGAGCTGAAGAAGGGAGACCAGGATATCTGCAGCAGCTCACACAGATCCAGGAACCTCCTCAGTCCTAAAGAGCAATACATATGGTAGGAAATGCTAAGAACAATCCTGATTGAAACCAATAGAGGCTTAGAAACAAGTACAGATCTAGGAATCAGACTGGGGTTGGAGAACAGTAGAGAAAATTAATTTTTATGAGAGGATTTTATACCATGGACTTTCCTTTTGAGGATCCCTGGAACTGGTAGCATCTACAGAGTACAAATGATGCTAAATTTGAGCATGAAAAGGAAGTACCAGAGTTTGACTCACATTCATTCTTGGGACCACACAAAAAGAATTTTGTCTTTTAGAATAATTTGTCATCATTTATCAACTTACTAGCTAACTAATCTAGTACCATCACAGGACCTCTAAATCTCAACTTCTCATCACCTCATTGGAAATACTTAGACCTCTCTCTGCCTACCTCAAACAGGTGACCAGGAAAGGGTATAGGCATTTGGCCTACTAGTGAAGCTATCAGTTGAGATGTCCACATCCCACAGTAGAATACCTGGGTTTGATACCCAGCTCTGCTCCTGACTCCAGCTTTCTTCCACAGCAGACCCTGGCAGGTGGTGGCGATGGCTCAAGTGATTGGGTTCCTGCCATCCTCATGGGAAACCGGAATTGAGTTCCCAGCTTCCAGCTTTGGTATGCCAGTTGAGGCATTTGGGAAGTGACCAGCAGATAAGAGCTCTCTCTCTTTCTCTCTCTTCCTCTTAAATAAAAAAATTGGTAAGAGGTTCAGACAAGGGGCCATATAAGTAGTATTGCTTCAGAAACAGGAAAGCCTATTTAAATGAAATATTAGTGTTAATGATGTTAACAATAAAATATAACATATATTATCAGGAAATAGCTAATTTCTCCAGAAATGTGAACATTTTCTTTATAAATTAAGTTGATCCTTAAAAAAGTGAGTGTTCTCCTTCACATAGGTCAGGCACCTGTGTGGATGTCCTCTATACTTCATGTATGGGGCTTTTGGTAATTATGCAAACGCATCCTAGATCTATCAGATCTCAGATAGTGGAACCCAAAAATTTGTGGGTTTAATAGGCCTCCCAGATGATTCGCTGTTTTAAAATGGAACTCTAGGGATCAGCTTCCTCTGTTGGGAGGCTAACTGATTATGAAATACTTTTATAGTTTGACCCCAGAGGAAGAGTTAGCCAATCTATCAGTCCCTCTCTGAAGCTAAGAGAGAATCAGGTCCCTGCAGTGCATGTGGAATGTTTATAAGTCTTTTTTCTAAATTACCAAATGGAGTCCAAATGTAGCTCATGGCACCTGAGTGGCCACATAGGAACAGGAAATGTCTCTTGCTTCTATTTCTCAAAGAACAATCTTAAACCAACCACTGGCACTTTTCCATCCATCTTTCTAGGTCTCACCAGAGCTTACAGACACATGGATTTTAGGATCAGAGGCTTATTGTTCCTTAGACAAGGTCTAATTCAACCACAAAAGAAGCATGAAAAATGCTGACCACTGTCTCTCTATTAGATACCAGGAAGCTCCTAATCATTTTGGAATGATATTTATTTTCTTCATTCAATCAACATTTATTTCTCAACTGTTATATGCTATGGATGTTCTTAGATAATAAGGGAAAATTACTGAACAAGACAGGCACAGCTCCTCAGAATAGGGCCACTATTGGTCCCTCTGATCAATTTTCCTTTCTTATTGCAGCCTGATCATGGATATTCCTATAATAGCTAATTTAATGTGTCAACATGGCTGGGACATTCAGTGCCAAGAGATTTTGTCAAACATTATTCTGAGTATTTCTTCAGTGGGCTTTGTTTCTTCTTTTAAGATTTATTGTGGCCGGCGCTGTGGCGTAGCGGGTAAAGCCGCCGCCTGCAGTGCTGGCATCTCATATGGGTGCCGGCTCGAGGCCCAGCTGCTCCACTTCCGATTCAGCTCTCTGCTATGGCCTGGGAAAGCAGTAGAAGATGGCCCAAGTCCTTGGGCCCCTGCACTCACGTGGGAGACCCAGAAGAAGGTCCTGGCTCCTGGCTTCGGATCACCGCAGCTCCAGCCGTTGCGGCCAGTTGGGGAGTGAACCATCGAATGGAAGACCTCTCCCCCCACACCCCCACCCCCCCGCTGCCTCTCCTTCTCTCTGTGTGTAACTCTGACTTTCAAATAAATAAATAAGAGTGACAAAGAGAGAGGGAGGGAGGGAGAGAGAAAGAGACAGAGAGATCCATCTTGTATCTGCTTGTTCACTCCCAAAGGCCCAAAACAGCCAGGGCTGGATCAGGCCAAAGCAAGAAACCAGGAACACCATTCTGGTTTCCCCTATGGCTGGCAGGGGCCCAGTTATATAGGCCATCATACACTGCCTTCCCAGGCATGTTAGCTGGAAACTGGATCTGAACTGGCACTCTGATGTAGGATGCTGGTGTTGCAAACAGCAGTTTAACCTGCTGCATCATAATGCTGACTCTCAGTGGACTTTGAATAAAGCAGATTGCCTTTCATAATGTGAATGGGTCCCATCCAATCAGTTGAAGGTGTGAATAGGAGAAAAAGATTGGCATCCCTGGAGAAAAAGAGAATTCCCCAGTAAAATGCCTTTGGGCATCTTATGCAACATTACCTCTTTATGGTTCAAGATCAATCTGCCTTTGAACCAGAACTTGAATCTCAGTTCTCCTGAGTCTCTAACCAGCTGGCCATCCCTGCAGGTTTTGGACTTGGCAGCCACAATAACTGTGTCAGCCAATTGTAATGAATCTATTTTCCTCTTTCTATCTGTATCCTATTGGTTTTGTTCTTAATGGTGAATCCCAAGTAATATAGTTCTCTAACCTGGTCACTGAATCCAATATGTATCCCCCCCCCAAATTTTCTTCCACATTCCCCACAGCAGTTACATGCTAAACTGGGAGGATAAATGTGAAGAAAAGTAAGGACTTAGAACAACATCAAAGAATTAGGATGCAAGGGTGAGCTATGATCAGGAGAAATAAATACATCTTCCATTCTTCCCTTTAGGGACTCCTAACACCAGCACACAGAGGTTAATGATAAGCCTTGCAGAAACATTGAACCTGATTCTGCAATAGAGTGGGATGACTGCAGAAGGCCAAGTATTTCACCAGATTCTTGCTACTTATCTACTACCTACAGAAGCACAGATGACTTCAGTGTTGCTCTCCAATCCTGTGCAGTAGTGAAATGGTGGTAGAGGGAAAACAGGTTCTAGCTCTTCTGTGTGAGCACACTTGCCCCTCAAACATTTACTAGAAAGCACAAGTTAGGGAATGGAGAGAACCCAAACTAGAGAGTGATGCACTAAACATATGATAACAAACTCTCAGTTTATCAGTTGAGACCATCAGCTATGTGACCTTGAGGGAAACTACTCAACCATTATTGCCTGATTCTTCCTCTGAATGAAGAAGTATCATGGTATCTACCCTAGAGGGGTATTATGAGTATGAAGTGTACATCCGTGGGACGCTGTAGGCCCAGTGCTTGGTAGACCAAGCTGCCTCTTATTGCTTGTTACTGTTTTTATCATCCATGAAGAATGAAACAATGGTACGTTTCTGAGAGTAATATGGGGAACTCTGCAGGAAGATTAGGTAGGAATGGGAGACCCGGAATTTCTGCCAGCCCAGCATTGTAACTCTATCTCCTTACCTGTGTATCCAGTACACCTACTTTCCCATGAGGCACCTGTGTCTGGGGTCAGGAAGAAGGAGACAAACCCCCTGAAAGCATCACATATGCTAAACCTCACCCCATTTGTATAATCAATTATGGCGCAAGTCCCTTTTTCATGAAAGAGACAAATAACATGGAAGGGACCCTTCTCTTGTTCTTGGCCTTTGGACCATGCTTTTGGATCCTCTTCTCCCCTCTTTTCACAGGCAACTTTCTGAGTATCTCTATGTGTGGGGTAGCTCACATTCACATGTGAATTTGTGTTTACTCTCTCTCTTTTAAACAAATCCTACTCTTACTTAGGTACTATATTCATGCCTCCACTTTGAATTCTTATCTCTGTGTGGGCAAGAACCTAAAATAAAGATTTGGGTACATAGGCCCATAGCAAGAGGAGGTAGCATCTTGGCATCTCTGCTGTTTGTTGTCTTTGGAGATGTAATATGGGGTTTGATTGTATCTTCAAATATTTAGAGTTAGGGAAAGTAGAGAAGGAAAGAAGCATGGATATGTTTAGGTCCCTAGGAAATTGTAGGTTTTGAGTGGCAAGATGAGCTGTAGACATGCAAGTTACTAAATAATTTATCACCTATTTTAGCTTACAGAAATCATTGCAACTTCTTTTAACTTAAACCACTATTTTCCATAAGAGTTTGGGTTGGAGTTTTCATGTTTATGCTGTGATTTTCAAACTTCAGTGTTACTTAGAGTCTTGTTGGAACACAGACTCTTGGGCTTTACTGCAAGAATTTCTAATTCAGCAGGTCTGAGGTGAAACCCAAGTATTTGTATTTCTAACAAATTCTAAAAAGGAGCTGGTCCAGGGACCACACTTTGAGAACCACTGTGATGATTAAAGAGGCAGCAGACAAGTGAGAAAATTGCTGGTGAAAAAAAGAAATGGTTCATTAGCATGCTCACACTTGGTCTCCTCTGACCTTCTATGGCAATTATTATCTGCACAGTACATCTGGTAAGTAATCATGTCTTGCCTTTTGACATATCTTCTCTTTGCATGAATGCTATTTTCATCTTTTTCTTGGGTCTATGCTTAAGAAACAGGCAGAAGAGAGGCAACAACCAGTGGGAGATGGAAGAGGGGAAATCCAGGCTCAGGGTTGAAGCACAGGAAGAATAATTAAGCAGACAGAGAATCTGCAGGTGAAAAAGTAGAAAAGTGGAATTAGAACTGGACTCAGGCTTCAGCTTAAGATCTGGAAGGAAGGAAGGAAGCAAAGAAGAAGAGAATCTGGAAGGTACAATGTGGGATATACAGGTAGACACCAGAAAAGCCATGGGGAAAATTCATAGGTAAGTGACCCAGCTGCCAAATACACTAAAGATGGAAGGATCCCATGGGGACTATGGTATACCCTGAAAAAGAAATTTAAATATTGTTTAGCATTTTCTGTTACCCTCTGCAGAAGAAAGGAAACTATGGTGCTGAGGAAGGGAGGTATGTGTATGTGTTGAGGATGAGGGCTGAGCAGAATTTTTGTTTACTTCTTGGAGACCAAGTAACTGTACCAAACAATTAGGGTAGACAAGTTCTAGGAAAATAGATCTGGGTCTTATGCTTGTGAAAATAGTCACTTGTAAAGACCTCAAACCAAAGAAATGGAGCTAGAACTTCAACTACTCAAAAGAAGAGCCAGGTGGCTGGCGCCGCGGCTCAATAGGCTAATCCTCCGCCTGGGGCACCGGCACCCCGGGTTCTAGTCCCGGTTGGGGCGCCGGATTCTGTCCCTGTTGCCCCTCTTCCAGGCCAGCTCTCTGCTGTGGCCAGGGAGTGCAGTGGAGGATGGCCCAAGTGCTTGGGCCCTGCACCCCATGGGAGACCAGGATAAGTACCTGGCTCCTGCCATCGGATCAGCGCAGTGCACCCACCGCAGCACACCAGCCACGGCGGCCATTGGGGGGTGAACCAACGGCAAAGGAAGACCTTTCTCTCTGTCTCTCTCTCTCACTGTCCACTCTGCCTGTCAAAAAAAAAAAAAAAAAAAAAAAGCATATCCATTTGACCTAGGAGCTAGGAACATTTTATTTTCATTAGCCCATGGATCTTTCTAGTGTATCCCAAAAAAAGAAAGTAGTCATAATTCTCAGCACAAAACAATCAAAAGAATGCAAAATATGCAATGATTTTTAATTTTTAGAGCAACTATGGACTTAGCAAAGAAAACTTGGTTGTTGCAGAAGCAAATGTAAATGTTAATAATTTCAACACAATGGAAAAATCGGAAGATTGGGCTGGAATGCAGAATGAAATATGGAAAGATAAAAAATAAGGGGCCAGCACTGTGGCGTAATGGGTTAATCCTCCGCCTACGATACCAGCATCCCATATGGGCGCTAGTTCTAGTCCTGGCTACTTCACTTCCAGTCCACCTCTCTGCTATGGCCTGGAAAAACAGCAGAAGATGGCCCAAGTCCTTGGGCCCCTGCACCCACGTGGGAGACCAGGAAGAAGCACCTGGCTCCTGGCTTCATATTGGCGCAGCTCTGGCCATTGCGGCCATTTGAAGAGTGAACCTATGGAAGGAAGACCTTTCTCTCTGTCTCTCCCTCTCGCTGTCTGTAACTCTAACTCTCAATCTTTAAAAAATTAAATTAAATTAAGAAATAATATATCTTCATTTTATGAAATGAAAAATCAAACTATCCTACACATAGTAGATATAACAAGAAATAGATGGCCGGCTCCACAGCTCAATAGGCTAATCCTCTGCCTGCGGTGCTGGCACACCGGGTTCTAGTCCCAGTTGGGGCTCTGTATTCTGTCCTGGTTGCTCCTCTTCCAGGCCAGCTCTCTGCTGTGGCCTGGTTAGGCAGTGGAGGATGGCCCAAGTGCTTGGGCCCCTGCACCCACATGGGAGACCAGGAGAAGCACCTGGCTCCTAGCTTTCGATCAGCGTGGTGCGCTGGCCACAGCGTGCTGGCTGCAGCGGCCATTTGGTGGGTGAACCAACGTAAAAAGGAAGACCTTTCTTTCTGTCTCTCTCTCACTGTCCACTCTGCCTGTCCAAAAAAAAAAAAAAAAAGACAAGAAATAGAGACTTTAGAATATCAAAAGTTTAGAGTTTCAAGGTAACTATTAGAAGAGCTAAAAAAAAAAAACCCTATCAAACATTTAGGAACAAGATGGGAAGGAAATAGGAAAATAATAAGCATTCTAATGGTCCAAAGTAATATCTCCTTGTGGTTTTGATTTGTGTTTCCCCAAAGGCAAGTAATATTGAGCATTTGTTCATGTGCTTGTGAGCCATCTTCCCATCTTCTTTGGAGGAATATTTATTCAAATCAATCGCCCAGTTTTAAGTCAAGATTTTTGTTTTTACTCTTTATATGTTATAAATATTAATCCTACATCTGATACATGGTTTGCAAACATTTTCTCCTGTGAATCTTTAAACTCTCTTGATACTGTCATTTGAATACAGAAATTTTTTTGATTTGATAAAATCTAATTTACCTGTTTTTCTTTTGTTGCCTATGTTTTTTGGTGTTATAGCCATGAAATCACTGCCAAATTCAATGTTGAGAGGAGTACCCCTATGTTTTCTTTTAAGAATTATATAGTTTTAGCTCTTAAATTTATGTCTTCAGCCCATTTTCTTCAAGTTTTTGTATGTGGTGTAAAGATACAAAATCCTTCTTTTGTATGTGGATATCCAGTTTTTCCAGCACCATTTATTAAAAAGAAGTTCTTTTCATCATTGACTGGCATTGGCATATTTGTGAAAAAACAATTAACCATTACTCCACTGTCTTTAATTATTGGTATTTCCATTTGGGGAATTTTTTTTGACAATTTCTTTGATAATTTCTTTCTTCTATTTTCTCTACTTTCTTTTTTTTTTTTTTTCATTTTCGATTCTCTTTATATACAGAAGATCAGTTTAGCATACATTAAGTAAAGATTTCAACAGTTTGCTCCCACACTCATGGGTTACAATGGCTTCCCCCCCCCATACCGCCCCTCCCACCCACAACCCTCCCCTTTCCCACTCCCTCTCCCCTTCCATTCACATCAAGATTCATTTTCGATTATCTTAATATACAGAAGATCAGCTTAGTATACCTTAAGTAAGGATTTCAACAGTTTGCTCCCACACAGAAACATAAAGTGAAAAATAATAGATGATTTTTTTAAAATGATGATGAAATCAGATCAGACCTATTGTCATGTTTAATCCCAGTGAGAGTCAAGTTGGGAATTGATAATTTCTTTTTTTTTTTTTTTTTTTTTTACAGAAGATCAGTTTAGTGTACATTAAGTAAAGATTTCAACCGTTTGCACCCCCATAGAAACACAAAGTGAAATATACTGTTTGAGTACTCGTTATAGCATTAAGCCTCAATGTACAGCACATTAAGGACAGAGATCCTACATGAGGAGTAAGTGCACAGTGACTCCTGTTGTTGACTTTACAAATTGACACTCCTGTTTATGGCATCAGTAATCTCCCTATGCACCAGTCATGAGTTTCCAAGGCTATGGAAGCCTTTTGAGTTCACCAACTCTTATCTTGTTTAGACAAGGTCATAGTCAAAGTGGAGGTTCTCTCCTCCATTCAGAGAAAGGTACCTCCTTCTTTGAAGACCTGTTCTTTCCACTGGGATCTCACTCACAGAGATCTTTCATTTAGGTGTTTGTTTGTGTTTTTTTTGCTTTTGGTTTTTTTTTTTTTTTTTTTTTTTTTTAGTGTCTTGGCTTTCCATGCCTGAAATACTCTCATGGGCTTTTCAGCCAGATCGGAATGCCTTTAGGGCTGATTCTGAGGCCAGAGTGCTGTTTAGGACATCCATCATTCTATGAGTCTGCTGAGTATCTCGCTTCCCATGTTGGATCACTCTCCCCTTTATTCTATCGGTTAGTATTAGCAGGTACTAGACTTATTTATGTGCTTCCTTTGACTCTCAGTCCTTTCATTATGATCAATTGTGAACTGAAATTGATCACTTGGAATAGTGAGATGGCATTGGTACATGCTACCTTGATGGGATTAAATTGGAGTCCCCTGGTATGTTTCTAACTCTACCATTTGGGGCTTGAGCATGTCCCAAATTGTACATCTCTTCCCTCTCTTATTCCTACTCTTATGTTTAACAGGGATCACATTTCAGTTAAATTTCAACACTTAAGAATAACTGTGTATTAATTACAGAATTAAACCAGTCATATTAAGTAGAACAGACAAAAAAACAGAGGGATAATGTATTAAGTTGTTCATTAACAGTCAGGGCTATGCTGATCAAGTCACCATTTCTCGTAGTGTCCATTTCACTTCAACAGGTTTCCTTTTTGGTATTCAGTCAGTTGTCACCGATCAGGGAGAACATATGGTATTTGTCCCTTTGGGACTGGCTTATTTCACTCAGCATGATGTGTTCCAGTTTCCTCCATTTTGTTGCAAATGACTGGATTTCGTTGTTTCTTACTGCGGTATAGTATTCTAAAGAGTACATATCCCATAATTTCTTTATCCAGTCTACCGTTGATGGGCATTTAGGTTGGTTCCAGGTCTTGGCTATTGTGAATTGAGCTGCAATAAACATTAGGGTGCAGACCGTTTTTTTGTTTGCCAATTTAAATTCCTTTGGGTAAATTCCAAGGAGTGGGATGGCTGGGTCAAACGGTAGGGTTATCTTCAGGTTTCTGAGGAATCTCCAGACTGACTTCCATAGTGGCTTGACCAGTTTGCATTCCCACCAACAGTGGGTTATTTTCCCTTTTCCCCCACATCCTCGCCAGCATCTGTTGTTGGTAGATTTCTGTATGTGAGCCATTCTAACCGGGGTGAGGTGAAACCTCATTGTGGTTTTGATTTGCATTTCCCTGATTGCTAGTGACCATGAACATTTTTTCATGTGCCTGTTGGCCATTTGGATTTCCTCTTTTGAAAAATGTCTATTGAGGTCCTTGGCCCATCTCTTAAGTGGGTTGTTGGTTTTGTTTTTGTGGAGTTTCTTGATCTCTTTGTAGATTCTGGTTATTAACCCTTTATCTGTTGCATAGTTTGCAAATATTTTTTCCCATTCTGTCAGTTGTCTCTTCACTCTCCTGACTGTTTCTTTTGCAGTACAGAAACTTCTCAATTTGATGCAATCCCAATAGTTGATTTTGGCTTTGACTACTTGTGCCTCCCAGGTCTTTTCCAGAAATTCTTTGCCTGTGCCAATATCTTGAAGGGTTTCTCCAATGTTCTCTAATAACTTGATGGTGTCAGGTCGTTCTCTACTTTCTGTACTTCTGGTGGTTGCTTTCTCTCTCTCTCTCTCTCTCTTTCTCTCTTCCCCTCTCCCTTTCCTCCCCCCCCTTCTTCCATCCCTCCCTTCCTTAAAGATCCTTTGTCTTTTCCTCTCTGCTTTATTGGAGATTTATTTCTATCATATAACCCTTCTATTGGGTTTCAAAAAATTAAGCTCATAATTTACTTTTTTAAAAAAAGATTTTATTTATTTATCTGAGAGGTAGAGTTATAGGCAGAGAGAGGGAGAGACAGAGAGAGAGGTCTTCCATCAACTGGTTTACTCCCCAAATGGTCACAATGGCTGGAGCTGGGCCAATCTGAAGCCAGGAGCTTCTTCTGGGTCTTCTATGTGGATGGAGGGGTCTACTGATTTCCCAGGCCATAGCAGAGAGCTGGATGAGAAGAGGAGCAGCCAAGACACAAGCTGGTGCCCATGCGGGATGGCAGCATCACAGATGGAGGCTTAGCCTACTACGCCACATTGCTGGCCTCTCATAATTTACTTTTCAAGAACTCCTGATGGTGTTCTGACTGTTCCTCTTCACAACATTGTACCCTTTTTTTAAGGAAAGTAATCTATTCTCATCCTGTTTAAATAATTTTTGTCCTTTCCTTCTGTTCTTTTCAAAGTTTCTTTATGTATAATATACCTATTTATTTATTTTGTGTTCTTTTTTTCATGTTAGATTAGAAATTTTCTTCAGATGTCTGATGATTCTGAGTATTTACAATAAAGGTACTAAAATATTGATCGACAGCTGTGTGGTGAGGGCAGAATTGTCATTTCATGAGCTTCTTTACAGAATAATCAAATGGTGAGCTGGCTTTTTTATTGTGGGTACTCAGAGTCAGTGTGAGATCTTTTAATTTTTTTTATCATTTAGAACACACTTTGTTTTGTAAATATTTTTATTTCCATCAAAGCCTATCATTATGTATGTTTCTTTCTTTCTTTCTTTCTTTTTTCTTTTTCTTTTCTTTTTTTTTTTTTTTTTTTTTGACAGGCAGCATGGACAGTGAGAGACAGAGACAGAGAGAAAGGTCTTCCTTTACTGTTGGTTCACCCCCCCACAATGGCCGCTGCAGCTGGCACGCTGCGGCCGGCGCACTGCGCTGATCAGAAGCCAGGAGCCAGGTACTTATCCTGGTCTCCCATGGGGTGCAGGGCCCAAGAACTTGGGCCATCCTCCACTGCACTCCCTGGCCACAGCAGAGAGCTGGCCTGGAAGAGGGGCAACCGGGACAGAATCCAGCGCCCCAACCGGGACTAGAACCTGGTGTGCCGGCACTGTAAGGCGGAGGATTAGCCTAGAGCCATGGCGCCAGCCTTTTTGTTGTTTGTTTCATTAAGTAATTAAATTGATGTTTTTTGATTTGATGATGCTGCAGTGACCAAAAAAAGAGAAAGAAATGGAAACTTCAATCAATTAAGCAATGTTACTGTTTTATTAAAACAAGATGTTCGCCGGCGCCGCGATTACTAGGCTAATCCTCTGCCTTGCGGCACCGGCACACTGGGTTCTAGTCCCAGTCGGGGCGCCAGATTCTGTCCCGGTTGTCCCTCTTCCAGGCCAGCTCTCTGCTGTGGCCCGGGAGTGCAGTGGAGGATGGCCCAAGTGCTTGGACCCTGCACCCCATGGGAGACCAGGGTAAGTACCTGGCTCCTGCCATCGGATCAGCGCAGTGCGCCGGCCACAGCGCGCTGGCCGCGGCAGCCATTGGAGGGTGAACCAACGGCAAAGGAAGACCTTTCTCTCTGTCTCTCTCTCTCACTGTCCACTCTGCCTGTCAAAAAAAAAAAAAAAAAAAAAAAAAAAAAAAAAAAAAAACCAAGATGTTCAGCTGTTCTATCCCCTGAAATGATTGGTCATTTTTCAGGCACATATCTGGCATGAAGAAATTGCCTTATAGACCCATATATGTGTTTTATTTCTGAGTTCCACCTTCAGGAGGGTGGGCAAAAGTGGTCAGGAGCAATGGCATCCAATAGAGGTTCAGCAATCAATGACCAAATTCACTGGGGACATGCAAAGTCCATTCTTAGCCCCCCAAATTCTGGAAATCCTAATGAGGCTGTGGAGGAGAGAGTAGGACAGGGCTGAGAATAGAGAAGGCCAGTTGGTCACAGAATAAACCTGAGCTGCTGAGAGTATTGGGCAGAAAGTCTTGATATCAGGCATAATTCTGACAACAAATGTTGGCTGGAGCAGACATAAGGTGTGGACCCAGGAAAAACGAGAGGACAGGAAGGAGGACTCCGGCTAAACAATCAGAGCAGTGTCTATTCACTTATGTTCTGTAGAACACTGCTCTCGTGGGATGTGATTCAGCAAAATATGGACTAGAGAAAAAATAGCTCTAAAGTCAGGTATTATCCCTCTTGGCAATTTATGAAGTTTGGTGATACTTTTAGAGCTTATGAAGTTGTATAAGCAACTTTCTCCAAATTTATTAACTTTTCTTTATTCCTGGTCCATGGCGTATATTTTAGAAAAGGATCTGCTCTAGATAGACCAGAACCCCCACTGCATTCTGCCTCTCTCTCACTGTCTCAAGTGCTTTCAGCTCTGGTAGAAATGAGCACTACTGGCCGGCGCTGCGGCTCACTAGGCTAATCCTCTGCCTGCGGCACCAGCATGGCACACCGGGTTCTAGTCCTGGTCGGGGCGCCGGATTCTGTCCCGGTTGCCCCTCTTCCAGGCCAGCTCTCTGCTGTGGCCAGGGAGTGCAGTGGAGGATGGCCTAAGTCCTTGGGCCCTGCACCCCATGGGAGACCAGGAGAAGCACCTGGCTCCTGGCTTTGGATCAGCATGGTGCGCCAGCCGCAGTGCTCCAGCTGCGGTGGCCATTGGAGGGTGAACCAATGGCAAAAAGGAAGACCTTTCTCTCTCTCTCTCTCTCTCTCTCTCTCACTGTCCACTCTGCCTGTTAAAAAAAAAAAAAAAACACTACTAGACACACCAGGGACCTAACAGAGAGCTCACAAGCCTCTATGACAGAGATCAAGACCCTGTGTTATTTGTTTCTGCGACCACTTTGCTAAAGACCACATTTCCAGCTTCTCTTGAATGTGAACAAAGCATGTGGCTGGATGTGGACCAGTGGAATGTCTACAGAAGTAATGTGTGCAACTTTTAGGATTTGTCCTTGAAGTAAAAGGCATGTGCATACCCCTTTTCCTCTCCTTCCTGCAGGTAGAAAGTGAATCCCGGTAGGGAGCTAGAGCAGCCACCATGAGGCAGGAA
This sequence comes from Oryctolagus cuniculus, assembly GCF_964237555.1. Taxonomy (NCBI): domain Eukaryota; kingdom Metazoa; phylum Chordata; class Mammalia; order Lagomorpha; family Leporidae; genus Oryctolagus; species Oryctolagus cuniculus. Next base: position 34,814,458 of record NC_091444.1, read on the forward strand.
CAGCATTAAGGAATAAGAGCAAGGATCGAAGTAGTCAGGGCCGCTGCTGCCATGGAACTTCCAGGGCTCACTCTTGGCCTGTTTCAGAAAGACAAACTCGTGATTTTAACCACTTTTATCTGTCCTTTGTTACAACAGCTGAACTGATATCCTAATATAGTAGCATCCCCAGACTTGGTTCTTAATATCATTAAAGAGACATTAAGAAGCAAGTAGCCCAAACAGGCCTGAACGATGCAGATAGTGGAGTAATGATGATGGGTGCACTGCTTGGTACACCTGTAGTTTCTGTGAAAGGGAAGAAGAGCGTAAAGTTGACTCCAAATCCCTGCAATGCTGGTCCAACCCTGAAGAGCTCCTTTAGGTCCTCACAGCCCTCTCCCCCTGACACACACTAAACACCTCAAAACAGGAGCATTCAGCACAAAGCTGGGGTCAAGACATTAATTTTTGAACCATTTTCTTCAGCCAGGAACTCTCATTTAACAGGATCCTGTTTCTCACCTTCATGCTGCTGTCAACTCCTGCTGTTTGTTTTTCTCTTTCTCTTCTTGTATTTGCAGCTCACATTGAGATCCATTTCTCAATCCACACCCTTAGTTCACCTGTAAAGTGATTTGGCCAATTCATTTTAGTTCCTCCTCCTATCCCAGTTCTACCTCTTGAAAGGTAATTTACTGATCAGCAGAGGTTGATACTTTTATTTCAGTCAGAGGTTGATACAAGGGTGCGATTGCACACTTTGATTCCTGTTAGTGCAGAAATAAAATAATAGAAGTACAACAAACCCTTGGCTAATGAAGAAAACAAATGTTGATTTAAAACATGTGTAAGAAAACAGATTTTACAATAATTACTGGGGCAAGTTTTTGGCATAGTGATTAAGACCTCATTTGGGACAGCCACATCTTATATCTGTATTCTTGTGCTTGAGTCCTTGTCGCTCCCCCTCTTCGTGGAGGAACGACACAGGACCCTGCGCTGTTCTTTCGTCTGCTCGGCCCTCCCCGGGTTTGCTGCTGGTTCTTCCCGGGTTGGCTACTATCCCTTCCACCTCCGTGGAAGGGCAGTTCCCCCTGGCCACATTCCCCACTTCCGCAGGGGAGCGGCACACCGCCGGCCGGCTCTCTGGGGGGCTGCACAGGTGTTCCCCTTAGATGTTCCTCTTAGATGTTCCTGGTGCATGCCGTCTCTCTCCTCCTTTATAGTCCTCCTCCGCCAATCCCAACTCGGCTGCCCACACGCCGAGTACGCTGCTCTCCTCCAATCAGTAGCAAGTCCTACAGTTTATTGGTTGAACTGGAGGCAGCTGTGCGGAAGCTGTTTACTTCTCTCCCAGCGCCATATTGTGGGAGAGCAGATGCATAGAATAAGTCTTAATTCCAGTAACTCAGTCTAGTCTGGTTTGCTCCCCACAGATCCCCCTTTCTTTTTATTTTTGGCGTTGATACGCGCCTGTCTTCGGTGTCCCGCGGCACACACTCTGCTCTACTTGCTAGAGTTGCCACAGGTTCTTACAAGTCCTATCAATCAGGCAAACCGAATCCGGGTCCTCTCTTCGCCATGTTGTGAGGAGGTTTTTAGGCGCTGATGCGTGCCTGTGTTCGGTGACCTGCGGCTCATACTTTGGTCGAGCCGCCTGCTGGCGCTTACCGCCTTACTAATCAGGCAGACCGAATCCAAGCTTTCTCATTGCCATGTTGTGGGGTGACTTATTGGTGTTGATAACGTGCCTGTCTTCGGTGACCTGCGGCGCATAAGCTGCTAGCCGCCCGCAGGTGCTCACCGCCTCCCTAATCAGGCAGACCGAATCCAAGCCTTCTAATTGCAGTATTGTGGGGAGGCCTTTTTGATGTTAATTCGTGCCTGTCTTCGGTGACCTGCGGCGCATAAGCTGCTAGCCGCCCGCAGGTGCTCATCGCCTCACTTAATCAGGCAGACCGAATCCAAGCTCTCACATTGCAGTGTTGTAGGGAGGCCTTTCTATTTCTCTATTTCTCTATCTCCGGGCATTCCTATTTCTCCCATTTTACTTCTGTCTGCCAACATTCCCATTTCTCTCATTTTACTTCTAAACTTCTGTTTCTCTTATCCCCGCGGCTTCCCGGCACCCGCCCCGAGGCTGCTTCTCGGTGGCTTTCCGGCTCTGAGCCGCTTCAGCCCGCGCCTCTCTCATCTGCGCGGCTTCTCGGCTCTGCGCGGCTCGGCTTTGCGCGCACACTCCGCGGTCTCCACGCTAGCCCCGCGTTCCCTATCTACTTGTGCCCCGCACGCTCTCTCTGCACGCGGCGGCTTCCGGGAGTCACACAGCGTAGCTTACGTCTCCGCCATTAGCATTCAATCTAAGTTCCCTGGGCTAGCCTGGCGAATTCAACCCAGCTCACGTCTCCGCCCCACGATTTGGCTTCCCGTCCTTTGCTCCCCGGGCTAATCAGACGGATCCCAACCAGGCTTACGTTTCCACTTCAGGTTTCAACTTTTCGCCCCCCATTCCCGGGCTAACTTGAGAATCCCAAAGTGGCTTTCGTTTCCGCCTCGGCCTGCCCCCCGCGGCTTCAATTTCCCTAACATTTTTCTCTACCCGGTATGTTTCCCCAAGCTTTCCTCCAACAATACTCCTCCCTCATTTCTCCTGGCCTCTCCCCACAGTCCGCATCCGAGTCTGTTTGTTCTAGCTTTCACTTTCGCTTTCGACCTTAGAGATTTCTCCCAGCTTCCCCCCATAGTCCGTATCTGGGTCTATGCCTAGGCTTTCAATAGCTTCTTCCGGCACCTTTTTCGTCCGGCTTTTCCCTAGGCTGTTTGCTAGTCTCTCTCTCTGGTATTTTCCACTTCTTCCCTCCTAGGTTTCCTATCCGTCCTAGGTTTCCTATCCGAGTCACGGCACCATTATGTCGCTCCCCCTCTTCGTGGAGGAACGACACTAAGCCCTGCCTAGGCTTCATATCCGAGTCACGGCACCATTATGTCGCTCCCCCTCTTCGTGGAGGAACGACACAGGACCCTGCGCTGTTCTTTCGTCTGCTCGGCCCTCCCCGGGTTTGCTGCTGGTTCTTCCCGGGTTGGCTACTATCCCTTCCACCTCCGTGGAAGGGCAGTTCCCCCTGGCCACATTCCCCACTTCCGCAGGGGAGCGGCACACCGCCGGCCGGCTCTCTGGGGGGCTGCACAGGTGTTCCCCTTAGATGTTCCCCATAGATGTTCCCGGTGCATGCCGTCTCTCTCCTCCTTTATAGTCCTCCTCCGCCAATCCCAACTTGGCTGCCCACACGCCGAGTACGCTGCTCTCCTCCAATCAGTAGCAAGTCCTACAGTTTATTGGTTGAACTGGAGGCAGCTGTGCGGAAGCTGTTTACTTCTCTCCCAGCGCCATATTGTGGGAGAGCAGATGCATAGAATAAGTCTTAATTCCAGTAACTCAGTCTAGTCCGGTTTGCTCCCCACAAGTCCTGACTCATCCCCTTCTCATCCAGGTTTCTACTAATATGCATCCTTGGAAGCATCAGGGATGGCTCAAGTACTTGAGTTCTGCCACTCATGTGAAAACCAGAACTGAGTTCTGGTCTCCTGACTTCAGCATGGCCCAGCCCTAGCTATTTCGGGCATTTGGGATGTGAACCAGTGGAGAGAAGATATCTCTCTCTCTCTCTCTTTCTCTTTCTCTCTCTGCCTTTCAAACAAAATGAAAATAAATAATTTTTAAAATGATAGAATATTTATGTTTCATTAAAAATAGAAGTTTTAATATACAGATGAGGTATGATATCAAGCCAAAATTCAGAAAATGGAATAATAGTTTTCTATTTCTTAAAATAAAACTGATGGATCATTTTTTCTATAAATATTTATAATCTGAGATACTATCATGGGTTGATCGTGTTGCTAAGGCAGAAACAGCTATACATATAGATGAGCTATCTTTCCTATTCTTTAGAAGAATGGAAATGAGTTATGGAAAAAGACATGAAACCAAGATACTATATATTATGATAGATTGCTATAAATAGGGTAAGCTCATTAACATGACTTTCCTAAACAGCATCCATTTAAAAATACTGTGGCCCCCATACTTGTCAAAACATATGCATGGATTTCTAGTTTGAGAAAGATCTCTCTGGCTATAAGATTATGTGCAAAGCACTTTGCCAGTGTGGAAAAGGAAAAATCTCTTTCAGCCAGGAAGAATCAAGCAAAGCTTCAAGGAAAACATAACACTAAAGTCTGGTGTGACAAGCAAATAGGAGAGAAGAAATGCATGATGGGGAGGGAAATGCTTGAATAAATATTCTTAGAAGGACATTTCTTTCTGTTAGTAGTGTCCTCCCCATGCACAGGTGATGTCACAGATACTTGTTCATTGGTGCTCACAACATCTCTCTGAGGTATTTTAATATAATACATGGGGTCTTCAATAAGTTCATTGAAAAGGCATATTATGAAAAAAGCATGGATTCCAATATATTTTGTACCAAAAATAAACTTAGTTTTCATAGTTTTTATTTTTTTTTAATTATTGGAGGGTACTGGGAGACAAAGTGCTCCTATTCACTGGTCAAGTCTCCAAATGGCCAGGGCTCAGAAAGGCTGAAGCAAAGAGTTGGACAATAATCCAGGTCTCCCTTGTGGGTGGTAGGACCCAATTGCTTGAGCCGTCACCACTGCCTCTCAGGGTTTAGATTGGCAAAAAGTTGCATTCAGAAGCCAGAACTGGGAATCAAATACAGGTGTTCTGACATGGGATGCAGGAGTCTTAACCATTCGACTAGATCCCCACCTCTAAACTTAACCTTTTAATTCCATTTTCCATGAGCTTCCTAAAGTAGCCTCATATTATCCCCAAAATGTAGATAAATCTATGCAAAGAAGTCCCTGGGAAAATGCTCTAGCATCTTGGAATTTCTCCAGGTTCTGCCTCCTATACATGCTATGAATTAAGTTTGCCTACCTAAATAACTCTGGTCTCCACGTTTGACTTCTGTCTCTCTGCACATCCTTATGAACACACTCATTGGTTGTGTTTAGATTCTGACTTCTTGTGCTGTTTTTGGCACACAGCTTTGCCCCACAGCTCTCAAATTCACCTCATCTCAGTTGGAATATATTAGTCCAAGACACAGAGCCAGACCAGTTGAAAAGTCTGTCTCTTTTTTCTTTGGCAGAGAGCATAAGATGAGTAGAAATGGACAAGTCGACTGGATTTGGACTTGTGAGCATATGCCTAACTATATGATTTGGGTTTTATTTTATTGGCAATGGATAAATATTGTGAAGGTGGCATGGTAAGATTCTTTAGGGAGCATAGAGTTAGAACAAGGCATGGTTTTATGAGTAGAGGGGATTAGAAGCCTTGATCATCATCTCCACAGTATAAGCCTATGTCTCAGGTCAACAGATCCTTGCACCATGTGAAGAGCCACTTTTCCCTCTGCTCAGTGCCTGAGTGGGAATTATTATTTTTTAAAGATTTATTATCCATCTGAAAGTCAGAGTCACACAGAGAGAGAAGGAGAAGCAGAGAAAGGTCTTCCATCCTCTGGCCCACTCCCCAGTCGGCCGCAATGGCTGGAGCTGTGCCAAACCAAAGCCAGGAGCCGGGAGCTTCCTCCGGGTCTCCCACGTGGGTGCAGGGGCCCAAGGACCTGGACCATCCTCCACTGCTTTTCCAGGCCACAGCAGAGAGCTGGATCAGAAATGGAGCAGCCAGGACTCAAACCAGCACCCACATGAGATGCCAGCACTGCAGGCAGCGACTTTACCCGCTACGCCACAGTGCCAGCCAGGAATTATTAATTTCTTATCCCACTGTTTAAAAACATGGAATGAAGCAGTTGATTAATATCATCTTTCAGTGTCCCTTCCTGAGATCACTTCACTTGAGGGTTCTCAGGCTCTTCAGAACCTATTTATGGGTAATCTGCAAACTTAACCTGTTTTTCCTGCCTTTCTTGTTATTTCTGTTGCTGATTCCCCACAAATATTCTGCATTCCAGCCAGACTGAACAATTAGCTATTCCTGCGCACACCCTGGTTTCTGCCCACTCTCTTTTGCTCATCGTTTTCTGTCCTTCTCCCCATCTGTGCTTGTTGAAATTCTCTCCATCCTTGACTACTGAGCTCCACTGTGTGTTCCTGCCTTAACCCTTTCCTGATCACTTCAGTGGTTTGAATCTCTTTTCCCCTGGCCCATGACGCTTGAAATCCTGGGCTTGGAGCTATTGTTGTTTGCATGTCTGTGTATATACATCAGTCAGACAAGAAACTGTGCCTTTGACCTCTCCAACACTGGTTGGCCATAGCAACCCTCTTATTTAGGGATATGTGAATCTGTTTCAGCTGAATCTAATTGCTCTCATTAGGTTGATGAGAAGTTGTACCTGAAAGAGAGAAAATGATGTTGATAGAAACACTTAACATTGGACAGAGTTAGCAGTCAAATGGAATAAAACATTCCCAAACAAAATATAAGGAACTAAGATAATTTGGCCAAATCACTTTATATATGGACTAAAGGTCTGAAAATATATATACAGCTTTCCCTCTGTATCCCACAGTGAATTGGTTTCAGGACTCCTCAGTTTACCAAAATCAGTAGATGCTCAAGTTCTTTATACAAAATGTCATAGTTTTTTATTATAACCTATACATATCCCCTGTATGCTTTATTTCTACATTACTTATAATATATAATAAAATGTAAATGTCATGTAGGTAGGTCTTATACTATATTGTTTAGGGAATGGGGTTTTTTTTAATATTTTGATCTGCAGTTGCAGACCCTAGATATGAGGAGCCAACTGTATATGTGCTATCAATTAAACATGATTTGGCTCCTCAAATCACGCAGGTGGTCAAACTCATAAATTGATGATACCAACAGAGTGAAGGTTTGATCCAATTATGCTGTCCAGGAAGTGGGTTTAGTGGGAGGTCCTTAGTTCATCAAACTGTTAGTCGGAAGGTGGTTCTCTCAAAAGGGTTGATTGTATAAGCTGAGTTTCCCTAGCCTCCCTCTCTGCTTCCTGGGTCACCATGTGATCCGTTCTCTGCACGTGCTCCTCCATCACCATTCTCTAGTCTTACCAGACAACTGAATCAATAGGGCTTTGATCTTAGACTGTCAACCTCCAAAATCATGAGCCAAAATACATCTCCTTCTTTCATAAATACCTTCTCTTTGGTATTTTTATATCAGTGAAAAGCCGACTAATACAATATATAAAATAATTTTTAATGAGAAAAATACTGTTTAATCAGATGAGGCATGGAATCTCTTTTATTTGTATTCAATCCATGGATTTTATTTTTATGAAAAGGGGAATTAAGTAATAACTGAACTAACTTAATTCCTGTGCAAATTCTGAGTTAGTGCTGAAATTTGAAGCATAGAAAGAATCAAAATTTATAGAAAGCTTATCAAAAACTTGAAAAATTTAGTAAATAAAACAGAACTTTAGCAGATTTACATAATTATTTCATAAATTTTCCCCATTTGGTAATTCTCAGTAACTTACATAGCTCTTTTTAAGTTTAATTCTGAATATTCCAGTTTGTATAATTGTGTCTCCTAACTGTAAAACTTGCCCCATTTGGCATAGTCCCTAAGGATATCAACATCAGGATATTCTTGACAGAGTAATTCTGAGTCTGTTGGGTTTGACCAACATACTGTGTTAATTCAAAATGGAAAAAGCATCATTAGAAAACAATTTCTTAGGGCCAGCGCCACGGCTCAATAGGCTAATCCTCCACCTGCGGCGCCAGCACACCGGGTTCTAGTCCCGGTCAGGGCGCCGGATTCTGTCCCGGTTGCCCCTCTTCTAGGCCGGCTCTCTGCTGTGGCCCGGGGAGTGCAGTGGAGGATGGCCCAAGTCCTTGGGCCCTGCACCCCATGGGAGACCAGGAGAAGCACCTGGCTCCTGCCTTCGGATCAGCGCGGTGCGCAGACCGCAGCACACCAGCTGTGGCGGCCATTTGGGGGGTGAACCAACAGTAAAGGAAGACCTTTCTCTCTCTCACTGTCCACTCTGCCTGTCCAAAAAAAAAAAAAAAAAAAAAAAAAAAAAAAAAAATTCTTAGTATCTATTCAAGCTATCATGATCATTTATCTTTTTTTTTTTAAAGATGTCTTTATTTATTTGAAAGGCAGAGTAATGAGAGGCAGAGAGAGAGAGAGAAAGGTCTTCTGTCCACTGGTTCACTCCCCACATGGCCCCAGTGGCAGGAGCTGGGCTTCTACGGATCTAGGAGCTTTTTCTGGGTCTCCCACATGGGTGCAGGGGCCCAAGCACTTGGGCCATCTTCTGCTGCTTTCCCAGGCCATGGCAGAGAGCTGAATTAGAAGTGGAGCATCCAGGACTCCAACCAGCACCCATATGTGGTGCCGGTACTGAGGGTGGCAGCCCCTCATTTATCTTTTGTGAATGAAAAATGCCTGTACTTCCTTACTTGTATACAAAGGCGTCTTCACAAACTTCATGGAAAATGCATGTTATAAAAAATAATGCATGGATTTTAAGATTTTTTTCTTTTTTTTTTGAAAAGTGAGTTCACTTTAGTTGAGGTTATAATATAAAGGAGAACATACCTTAGATGGCATATAACAGAAAATCATACTTGCAGAACAGTAATTAAAAAAATTAGAGTAATTTTCCAGTGACTTCAACTGTTCAGAATGCTAATGCTATACCATATTCCTATACATTTTTTAAAGGAAGCAAAAAATATTGAAACCAAGATAGTTTCTGTTCAGAAAGCAACTGTTATGTATAATAAGGTACAATCCTTTAGAGATAAATTTTTAAATTTTTAGTAAAAATAATTTTTATGCTTCCTAATGGTCATATGAAAAAGATCCTTTTTTTTAATCACTAACCCTGAGAAAGGGAAAAAATGTGCAGTAGGCCACATAATTCATAATCTCCACACTTTTCACAATTATGAATGGCAAGGTAATAGAAGTCCAATATACCGCATTTACTGAAGGCTTCCATAAACATTACCTTAAATCATTTAAAACAGGTATTCCACTGGAGTAGTGGCATATCTCTGCTACAATTGAAAACAATTTTTTTTTCACTGAACATGTCTGAGTTTATTATTGTTGTTGTTGTTGTTATTTTTAAGACAGTTACAGAGAGAGGTAAAGACAAAGAGGAAGGTCTTCCATCCGCTGGTCCACTCCCCAGATGGCCGCGCTGATCCGAAGCCAGGAGCCAGGAGCTTCCTCTGGGTTTCCCACGAGGGTGCAAGGGCCCAAGGACCTGGGCCATCCTCCACTGCTATCCCAGGCCATAGCAGAGAGCCGGATTGGAAGAGGAGCAGCCGGGACTAGAACCAGCACCGGTTGCTGCACTTCTACCGGTGCTTCAGGCCAGGGCTTTAACCCACTGCGCCACAGTACCAGGCCTGAAAACAATTTTAGAATATCACCATTCTTAGTCATTATACTCGTGTAAACAAGCAAAAACAAAACTTACATTGACTTTGTAGGAACTTTCAGTTCAGATATAGTAATATATAGGGTAAATATACACTACTGTTGAAGAAGTTCCATTCAGCAGAAAAAAAGAAATACGTATAAATTCTATGAATGCTTCTCTTGTTAGCTGTGACAAGGTACTTAATAAAAGGAAAATGTGGAATTCGATCACAATGGAATATGGGAGAAGCTAGCATTTCCAATCTCTTCCATTAGGATTGTTCTTCAGATGAAATTTGGAATTACAAGTTTAGCTGAACTCACTAGTGGAAAGGAAATAAAGTTCATTCCCTCTGCCAAAAACCCTAAGCAACTGTTGGGAGCAAGAGGGCATACGGACAGAAGAAAACAGGTTCACTGCGTTGTTATCAAAAATGGGTTTCCATGGGGCCGGCGCTGTGGTGTAGAGGGTAAAGCCACCACCTGCAGTGCCAGCATCCCACATGGGCGCTGGTTCGAGTCCCGGCTGCTCCACTTCTGATCCAGCTTTCTGCTATGGCCTGGGAAAGCAGTAGAAGATGGCCCAAAGCCTGCACCCGCGTGGGAGTCCTGGAGGAAGCTCCTGGCTCCTGGCTCCTGGCTTCAGATCGGCGAAGCTCCGGCCTTTGTGGCCAATTGGGGAGTGAATCAGCAGATGGAAGACCTCTCTCTCTCTCTCTCTCTGCTTCTCCTCTCTTTTTTGTAACTCTGAGTTTCAAATAAATAAATAAATCTTTTTTTAAAAAAAGAATGTGTTTCCCTGATATGTGCTTTGCCTCATTTGTTGGGCTATTGATTACCATGCCAGTGCTTTCATCCAACCCTGAAAATTGCATTGTTGCTCCTAAATACGAGTCCACAATTGATCTAGTAACATAGCTGTACCCCCAAATGCAATAATTGGTCACTGGGGAGCAGATATGTCTAAATCATTCACAAAAAACCAACTGTGTAAAGAAGTATGTGATGCCCACAAAGGTACTACCAAAGAGACTGGAGCAAGGTCCACCATGGTAACTTCTCCATTTGTCCCAATGGGAACTTTCTTCCAGGTTGTTATCAGTCTTGGTGGGCTTTTACTCAGAACCTGGCCAACTTCCGAAGCCCACATGTCTCCAGCAGAGCAGGCCAGCGCAGCCAAAAGAGACAAACACATCCAGGAAGCAGTGTACTGCTTGGAGAAATCAATTGGGATTTCCCTGGGGCCATTTTCTGTCATGAATGGCAGGGTCAGCTCTGTAGGCACGGCACCATTACAGAATACCTGAACCCAATTCTTTTGCCCACCTTCCTTTCATTCTGAATCTAGACACTTCTTTGTTTCTCCTTTCCATTTAGTAAGTTTTGAAGAAGAAATGAAAAACATAAGCAAAGAGGTAAAGAAACTGAAATTTGCAATGGTTAACATAAATCCAACCACTCACCCTCCGAGAGCCCCACTGTGATCCAGACTTTTCTTTTTAATGCCATTAGAGACAATCACAACAGGAACAGAAAACAGCCAACGCCAAGGAGAAATTGGCCGTAAATTACCATAACAGGTGCTTGCTATCATTCACATAATCCAGAAAGCACAATTTTTTTTTTCCTTTTCAACTTTTATTTAATTCCAAAGTACAACTTTTGAATTATAGCAGCTTTTCCCCCCATAACCTACCTCCCACCCGCAACCATCCCATCTCCCACTCCTTCTCCCCTCCCATTCTTCATCATGATTCATTTTCAATTATCTTTATCTACAAAAGATCAACTTAGTATACACTAAGTAAAGATTTCAACAGACTGCACCCACAAAGACACACAAAGTATAGAGTACTGTTTGAGTAGTAGTTTTACCATTAATTCTCATAGTACAACACATTAAGGGCAGAGGTCCTACATGGGGAGCAGGTGCACAGTGACTCCTGTTGTTGATTTAACAATTGACACTCTTATTTATGATGTCAGTAATCACCCTAGGCTCTTGTTATGAGCTGCCAAGGCTATGGAAGCCTCTTGAGTTCACCAACTCCAATCTTATTTAGCCAAGGCCATATTCAAAGTGGAAGTTCTCTCCTCCCTTCAGAGAAAGGTACCTCCTTCTTTGATGGCCCATTCTTTCCGCTGGGATCTCACAGAGATCTTTCATTTAGGTGTTTTTTTTTTTTTTTTTTTTTGCCACAATGTCTTGGCTTTCCATGCCTGTGAAACTCTTGGGCTTTTTAGCCAGGTCCAAATGCCTTAAGGGCTGTTTCTGAGGCCAGAGTGAAAAGCACAAACTTTAGGTACAAAAATCAAAAATGGTTGGAACAGCGTCCATTTTAAGTCATTGAGTTTGCCTGATTAGGTCAAAACAGGAGGCATTAAAGTGCTTTGAACAAAGAAAGGTATGTTTTCCTGGCACAAATTTTTTGTGCCTAAGGTGAATCCATTCCTTTCCTTTAGGATCCAAAGGAACCTGTGGAAGCTGATGCTAATGTGCTTATTGTAAGAGAAAGCAACAGCCCACAGAGGCACAATTGTTCTGCATTTCCCTCTCCCACTCATTCGCACTGTTTTAAGCCTGTTCTGAGGTGCCGGCTGCTAAGCTTCCTTAAGGCACAGGTTAGACAATCAAGGCAGACCAAGGCCCTACTGTGCTTAGCTGTGAAAATGGGGTGGTTAGAAGCGATTGTGTATGAGGGCGGGAAGAGGGTCAGCCTTCCCATTCTCTTTATTAATACGGGTTTAGAACACACGGAGCCGACCATCCTGGAGCCACAGTCGCCTTTGTCTGCCTTCACCAACATGGCTGACAAATCCCATTTTTTGCTCCCTCCCCTAAAAGAGAGAAGATCTACTCCATCTCTTTTGCAGCAGTCCTTGGAGCAATTAAAGGAAAAGGTGTTTCTCCCTTAGAGTTCTGAGAAACCCTCAAAGCTGCGACTAACAACTAGCCCATCCACCCCAGCATGCACCCAACTGACCCAGTCTGGAGCTTGCAGTAGGTGTAAGCCACATACCTGAAGCTCTTTTTGTCCACTAAAAATTTTAACACATATATAAAAATTATACATATTCCTAGAGTGTTTTGTGATGTTTCACTGCATGTATACATTATGTAATGTCCAATCAGAATATATTTATTCCTTCAAACATTTAATATTCCTTTATGGTGAAAACACCCCAAATCCTAACTTCTAGGTTTTTTTGTTACAGAGAAAGATTTAGTATATTAACTTTATCTATAGTCACCCTACTATGCAATAGAACCCAAGCACCTCTTACTCCTATCTGGCTATAACCAAGTACCTGTCAATCAACCTTTCCACAATCCTTTCTCCTTGATTTCCTCCCTTGCCTTTGGAAACAACTGTTATGTCTTTAAACTCTATGAGATCACCTATGTTTTTTAGACTCCACCTTTGATTGACATCATGTGATATTTGTCTTTCTATCCTTGCCTCATTTCACTTAACATAATGTCCTCCAGTTCCACCATGTTGTTGAAAATGACAAAATTTCATATTTTTATGGCTAATATTCTGCGGTATAAATACACTACATTTTCTTTATCCATTTATCAGTGGATGAACACATGAATTTCTATTGTGAATAGTGCTGCACTGAACATGAGAATATAGATGTCTCTTTGACAGATGGGTTTCATTCCCCTTGGATATGTACCCAAGAGTGAAATATGGTAGTTCTATTTTAGGTTTCTGAGGAGCATCCACAGGTTTTCTACGATGGTTTTTACTAATTTACGTATTTCCTCCAATAGTGTCCAAGTGTTTCCTTTTCTCTACATCCTTGCCAACACTTTGTCATCATTTGTCTTTTTGATAATAGCCAATTTTACTGGAGTGAGATGCAATCTCATTGTGGTTTTAATTTGCATTTCCCCAATGATTAGCGATGCTGAGCATCTTTTCATGTACCTGTTTTTTAGATAAAAGAAAATTGGTTGAATTCATCAGACTTACACTACAACAAATGCTAAAGGAAGTTCTTTAGGTACAAAGAAAATGGAAAAGTGGATCTTTAGGAAGGAACGAAGAGCATCAGAAATAGTAAATATCTGGGGTAAATATAAAATATTACCTTTTCATTCTAGGTTTCTTTAAAATGAACATCACATTTAAAGCATAAGTTATACATCATCTTCTGAGCCTAAATAATACTTTCTTGTGTGTGTATATTCTACATTTTGTTCATCCGTTGACTAACACTTGCATTGCTTTCACTTCTTGGCTACTGTGATTAATGCTATGAACAGGGGTCTGAATCCTTTTTATGAAAGAATGTAAAAATATGGTGGGAGAGGGCTGGCGCCATGGCTCAATAGGCTAATCCTCTGCCTGCGGCGCTGGCACCCTGGGTTCTAGTCCTGTTCGGGGCGCCAGATTCTGTCCCGGTTGCCCCTCTTCCAGTCCAGCTCTCTGCCATGGTCTGGGAGTGCAGTGGAGGATGGCCCAAGTCCTTGGGCCCTGCACCCCATGGGAGACCAGGAGAAGCACCTGGCTCCTGGCTTCGAATCAGTGCGCTGCGCCGGCTGCAGCGCGCCGGCCACAGCGGCCATTGGAGGGTGAACCAACGGAAAAGGAAGACCTTTCTCTCTGTCTCTCTCTCTCTCTCACTGTCCACTCTGCCTGTCCCCCCCCCCCCCAAAAATATGGTGGGAGAGTGGAAAAATGATATGAAGGTAGAAGTATTTTCGGTAGGAAGTGTTCAAAATAATTTCATTCTTCTTGAGAATGTAGAAGAAAAATTCAAGCAATTCTGAAAAATGTGTGATTCCAAATTCTATTTGGCAACATGTTGATGATCTCTCTGGAAATCTCTGTGTGTCTATGCCAAAAAAATTCATATAAATACATCTTTTTATATAGTTCAGTATTCTGATTTTTGTACTTAGCTTTATTATGTAAACCTCTTTCCATATTAATAAATGTATTTTATGCCATGATTTTCATGGTTGAAGATCTTTTCTGGGTAAAGTTTTTTCCCAAAGAGATCAGAGACACTGGTTTATATAAAAATATTACCTTGTATATTGATTCTTGTCAATGTATTGTAGTAGAGAAGGTTGGACTTATGATCATTGTGGGATCAACTGAGGAATATAGCCTTTAGGGGAGGAAGAAAAAGTTAAATTGTATCAACACAGAATACTGATCAAATACAAAATTTGTAGCCAGAATATCCAATTTCCAACAGTCTTGAGTGGCTACTTCTGTTTTTAAAAGAGATGCAGTGGTAGGGGTTCTTGACAATAGGAATTTTTTTTTTTTTATTTTTTATTTTTTATTTTTTTATTTTTTTTTTAAGATTTTTATTTATTTTATTTTTTTTTAAACTTTTATTTAATGCATATAAATTTCCAAAGTACGACTTATGGATTACAATGGCTTCCCCCCCATACCGTCCCTCCCACCCACAACCCTCCCCTTTCCCACTCCCTCTCCCCTTCCATTCACATCAAGATTCATTTTTGATTATCTTAATATACAGAAGATCAGCTTAGTATACATCAAGTATGGATTTCAACAGTTTGCTCCCACACAGAAACATAAAGTGAAAAATAATAGATGATTTTTTTTTTAATGATGATGAAATCAGAGCAGACCTATTGTCATGTTTAATCCCAGTGAGAGTCAAGTTGGGAATTGATAATTTCTTTTTTTTTTTTTTTTAACAGAGGATCAGTTTAGTATGCATTAAGTAAGGATTTCAACAGTTTGCACCCCCATAGAAACACAAAGTGAAATATATTGTTTGAGTACTCGTTATAGCATTAAATCTCAATGTACAGCACATTAAGGATAGAGATCCTACATGAGGAGTAAGTGCACAGTGACTCCTGTTGTTGACTTTACCAATTGACACTCCTGTCTATGGCATCAGTAATCTCCCTATGCTGCAGTCATGAGTTTCCAAGGCTATGGAAGCCCTCTGAGTTCTCCGACTCTTATCTTGTTTAGACAAGGTCATAGTCAAAGTGGAGGTTCTCTCCTCCCTTCAGAGAAAGGTACCTCCTTCTTTGATGACCTGTTCTTTCCACTGGGATCTCACTCGCAGAGATCTTTTGCCAGAGTGTCTTGGCTTTCCATGCCTGAAATACTCTCATGAGCTTTTCAGCCAGCTCCGAATGCCTTTAGGGCTGATTCTGAGGCCAGAGTGCTATTTAGGACATCTGCCATTCTATGAGTCTGCTGAGTATCTCACTTCCCATGTTGGATCACTCTCCCCTTTATTTACTCCATCGGTTAGCGTTAGCAGGTACTAGACTTGTCTATGTGCTCCCTTTGACTCCCAGTCCCTCCACCATGACCAACTGTGAACTGAAACTGATCACCTGGAACAGTGAGATGGCATTGGTACATGCCACCTCGATGGGATTGAATTGGAATCCCCTGGTATGCTTCCAACTCCACAATTTGATTGTTATTTTAATAACAATCTACTTGTCCACCTGCTAAAAGTATGGAGAGTCTAACTGTGGAAGAGATAGGTAAGGTCTACAGAAGGATTTTGATCACCACTTAAACTAAGATTTGAAGCACCCATCAGACATAGGAGCGGAGTATAGCTAGCACTGTTTCATGGAATAACTTTTGTGGGGGGTGGGTGTGGCTGAGATGAAGATTTGTATGCAGGAAGCTTATTTGGGAGTACTCTTGGGAACAACACCCATAAGGATATGAGTTTTGACAGAGAGAGAAGTGAAATTGCAATGCCATTGTAACAGAGCTCTCAGTCCTACAGTGAGCTGTGAAACTCCAAGTAAAAAAAAAATGCATTTAATAGCGATTGACAACATTGTTGACACTTAAAGGTGTCCAAATGGGGCAAAGGAACCAGGTTTTTGCCATCATATTGATTAACTCTTGGATATTGGCTACACCCAAAGAAAGGTTGTAGTCTTGGGCAAACAAGCTCCCTTTGGCTGATGGCAGTTTCTGAAGGGAGGATCTGGGTGGCACATCACAGCATTCCCTACGGATATCTTGGCTGATAGAGAGATACCCTTAGTTCACCCCCATCATGTCATGTGAGAGCAGTAAGACTAACTCACATCTTCCCTTTACACCCTCACTTCATTCTGTTCCACCCCACTCAACACACATGCTAATGAAAATGTGCTGCCAGCATTACTCAGCTTTGAGTCTGTGACTAGCTGGGGCTGGATGTTGAGGAGGAAACTCGTTCCTGCCTACAGCTGAGCAGAAGAGACAAGGCAAGAATGGACTCCAGAGAAAGATAACCACAACAACCACCACAGCCAAGTTACCTTCAAGAAGTGGATTTAAACATATGATATGTGAAGGTTGCATAAATTATTTAAATAGTTGTGTTTAAATAAGGGAATTGAATTCCTTATCAACCCCTTCAATTCTTTTTTTTTTTTTATTTAATTCTTTCACTTAGAGCAGTGGGTACAGTTCCAGCAGCATTACAGAACATTTGTTTATTCATTCTTGAAATGTTTTTAAATTGATTATTTTATGCAAGCACTGAGATAGATTCCAAGAATTAAAAAACAAAAATGATAGTTCCTGCTTTAAAGGGGCTCATAGCTCTCGGGGGAGACAGATAAGATAGGACCACAAGAATGAATTCCAATTACCAGGTTCCCCAGGCACATGGGTGCACGTTATTAAATGGACTATAGCGTGTAAAAAAGAGGGGACTTTCTGCATTTCTGTTCTGTTTCCTTTCTGCATTAACAATAGTTGAAATGAACCTTTCTGAGTTTGTCAGAGTACTCTAGAATTGAAACTTAAGATCTGGCTAAAGCTGTCTGGCTTTCATTTGAAGAAAAAAAATATATTATGGTATAAAAGATAGTAACTGTAGTCAATGATTAAGCAATGTCCCTCTCAGACTATCCAAGGGTGGGTTTAAAGGTCCTGTTAAAATATTTTGAAACTCTAAGAACTGTTGAAACAGAGCATGTCTTCCCAAGTTTCTCTGTCTATACTTGTTCTCTTTTATGAATGTTTACCATGGAGTTTAGAAATAAAGTGACTTTTTTTTTTTTTTAATGTAGCCACTATGACAATTCTGGTTGAAAGGTATGTTTCCTGGTTCTCATGCATTCTGATTTTAGAATCTACATTTGCATTGTATTTTGAAAGTACATTATCTGGGTTTCCATGGTACATATCATTTTCTTTTCTTTCTTTCTTTCTTTTTTTTTTTTTTTTTTTTTTTTTTTGACAGGCAGAGTGGACAGTGAGAGAGAGAGACAGAGAGAAAGGTCTTCCTTTGCCGTTGGTTCACCCTCCAATGGCCACCGCGGCCGGCGTGCTGCGGCCGGTGCACCGCGCTGATCCGATGGCAGGAGCCAGGAGCCAGGTGCTTTTCCTGGTCTCCCATGGGGTGCAGGGCCCAAGCACTTGGGCCATCCTCCACTGCACTCCCTGGCCACAGCAGAGAGCTGGCCTGGAAGAGGGGCAACCGGGACAGAATCCGGCGCCCCAACCGGGACTAGAACCTGGTGTGCCGGCGCCGCTAGGCGGAGGATTAGCCTAGTGAGCCGCAGCGCCGGCCGGTACATATCATTTTCTAATATGCTACGTAATTTGCTTTTTTACTGTATTATTCACTATCTGTCTGACCTTACTAGAATGTAAAACTCCATAAAAACAACTATCTTTGTTTTGTTGATGTTATAACCCTACTTCCTAGAACAACACCTGGCAGAAAGCATCTGTTTTGCAAATATTTATTATTGAATGAATGGAATAAAATATAGAGGGAAATGACTTTGCATAGACCATTGATGGTGATGTGTTAGGAAATGATGAGTATAAATAACTCAATCATCAACCCCTCCTAAATAAATTATAATAGAATGTTGGGAAGCACATCATTTATTTGCCCATGGAATGACTCATCTAGAGCTTCTGAACTTCAAGGTCATCCTATCAGGCCCAATTCATCATCCATCTGTTAGGACTATGACATGGTTCATTTCACATGACATGAGACCATTATAACTTCTTTGAGACCATCAAGCACATGTAGAAAAAAAACAAACTAAATCAAGGTACAGTCAGGGGCTTTTTATATTTGCTGTCTAATACCACAGGGGAAAAAACTTCTAAAGAACAAATGGACAGTAAATGTAAAGACTTCTATTTTTCACCTTACTTGCTAGAATTGGGTTAATTTATCCTGCCTTTCATGAGAGTACCAGAAGCAGGACTTTTTGAAATATATGTTTCTGGTAAGGACCACCTTGAAATTTTGACCATCCAGATATGGTATTATAGAGTCTTCTTTTTTCTGTAATTCTGTGTTTTTCTAACATTCAATGTGTTTGAATAAAAGTGATAGTAGAATGACTTTACATCCTGAAGTTTAAGTAATACATGTCCACCTTGTAAAGATAAAGTATATTTGCAGAAATATAACCGATATTTTAAAGATTTTATTTATTTATTTATTTGAGAGTCAGTTACAGACAGAGAGGGAGACAGAAAGAAAGATCTTCTATCCGCTGGTTCATTCCCCAAATGGCCACAACGGCTGGAGCTGGGCCAATCTGAAGCCAGGAGCCAGGAGATTCTTCCAGGTCTCCCACATGGGTGCAGGGGCCCAAGCCCTTAGACCATCTTCCACTTCTTCCCTAAGAACATTATCAGGGAGCTAGATTGGAAATTGAGCTGCCAGGTCTCAAACCAGTGCCCATATGGGATGCTGGTGCCACAGGAGGAGGCTGCCATAGCAGCAGCCCCTAGAACCCATTTAAGAATGGAATAATCCTTTTGTGGTTGAGGAGTGGGCCTGTCCCAGTGCAAAGATATGGCTTGCTTCAGAGCTAAAATCCACCAGACTGAACCAATTTTAAAAAGGATTTAAGGAGCAAGCATTTAGCTTAGTGATTAAGTTAGCCAAATCCCACATCAGAATACCTGGGTTTGATTCCTGGCTCAGCCTCCCGACTCCAGCTTCCTACTATGCAGACCCTGGAAAGCAGTGGTGATAGCTTTCATAATTAAGTTCCTGGACATTCCATGGGTTCCATTCTGGGCTCCCTGCTTCAGCCCTGGCCTGGCCGCAGCCTAGCCACAGACAGCAGTGGTTGCAATATTTGGGGAATGGCCTAATTGATGAGCTCTTCCCTGTGTGTCTCTGTTTCTGTTTTTGTTGCTCTGCCTTTCAAATAAATAAATAAATAAATGTTTTTAAAGTAAAATTTAATTGAGAAGAATGAATTTTAAAGCCCTGGAAATAATTATTTGATGTTACAACTACAAACAAACAGGTGAATTTGATTATTGACTTTAATCAGTTTATCATCATGAAGGTGTATATTAATTTGACTTCAGAGGATTTTAAACCTGAAGTGAAGCCAGGATGCCGTTATCTGAAAAGATGGACTGTTGCCAAGAAAGCGAGACATGTCAGGGTTTAGAAAACTGGATGCTTGGGCCGGCGCCGTGGCTCACTAGGCTAATCCTCCACCTAGTGGCGCCGGCACACCGGGTTCTAGTCCCGGTTGGGGCGCCGGATTCTGTCCCGGTTGCCCCTCTTCCAGGCCAGCTCTCTGCTGTGGCCAGGGAGTGCAGTGGAGGATGGCCCAGGTGCTTGGGCCCTGCACCCCATGGGAGACCAGGAAAAGCACCTGGCTCCTGGCTCCTGCCATCGGATCAGCGCGGTGCGCCGGCCGCGGCAGCCATTGGAGGGTGAACCAATGGCAAAGGAAGACCTTTCTCTGTCTCTCTCTCTCACTGTCCACTCTGCCTGTTTAAAAAAAAAGAAAAAGAAAACTAGATGCTTGATACAATGGAGAGAATTTTGAGGATCTACATGTGAAACCTGGAAAATGAGTACGCATGAAGAAGAGGTAGAGAATAGCACTGTGTACTACATTATATCATTCTTTTTTAAAGAATATTTATTATTTGAAGGCAGAGTGTCAGAGAGTGGGAGAAAGAGAAAGGAGCGGGGAGGGAGAGAGATCTGCTGGTTTATTCCCCAAATGTTTGCAGCAGCCAGCCCTGTGCTATGCTGAATCCAGAAGCCAGGACCTCCATCTGGGTCTCCCACATGGATGGCAGGGGCCCAAGTGCTTGACCCTTAGTCTGCTGCCTTTTCAGGAAGCTGAGCTGGAAGCAGAGTAGTCGAGACTCAAACCCTCTGACATGGGATGCAGGTGTCGCAAACAGCAGCTTAAGCTGCTGCCTCATGACATTGTGGGTGTTCCCAGTCAGTGCTGAGCAGGGGCTCTGAGGGGCGTGAAGCAGCCACTGGACAGTCATGGTATGAGGATGAGCTTACAGCTACTGGGAGCGGCTTGGCTTCTTGAGTCTGTGCTCCATTTTGCTGATATGGTCATTGCTCTCTGAACCTCCCAAAGACCTGGAGAAGAAATCTGTCATGAAGCTCAGGTTCTGGAACTAGATGACACTAGGGGATGACCCAATGCACCTTTTATGGCAGATTTGAGTTTGCCTTTGGTCATGGTCACCTCATGTTTCCACTTGTAAATGGAAAAATCTCTCCCAGCAGTTCTGCCCAATTTTTCATGGCCATTACTACTTTTATCTTAACACCTGCCTTAGGTGGCCCAGTGTTGTTTTACTGTCTTTGAACAAGCACTTTGCTTTCAACTCCAAGCCATTCAGGGGGACTCTCTCAGTCCTCTTGTTCCTGAGGACAAGTGCTTTCTGAGGCTGGTATCTAGCTCAGGTCTCAGAATTGATGGTAATCCCACAGAAACCCATGAGGTGGAATATTCCCATGAATATTCTAGATGGGCCAGGAAAAGTGAGGCAGAGTATTTTACAAAATATTTTTGAAAAATTTCACTAATTCCCATATTTTACTTTGTTGATACATAAGTATTGTTTTTCTTGGGAATTCCATATGGAAGGGGTCCTGCCACATCTCACAATCTTTTTTTTTTTTTTTTAATGTTTAAGATGTGCAGTGATTCTGACCCCAGTACCTCAGGTACTTTATTGTCTTTTCTCTGGATCACACACCCAGATTTCCATAAACTAGCTCCTTTCCTTTGACCAAAAGATTTGATCTATCTCTGCTTTTACTTTCCCGGATCCTGCTTTTCTTGATTCACTCAGTCTGCACCTCGATTTTTAGTATCACCGTCCCCTGCCCTCTCCATTGAAGCTATAAGCATCTCCATGAATCTGTTGGCCCCATGTTCTAGTTCCCTCTTGTGATGATCCATTACCTCCTGAACAAATGAACTCACAAACATTTATCTAGGTTAGTTCTTCTCTACATCTAAAATGGGAAGACAATATTACACCCACCTGTGTGTAGTTAGCTAGCTCCTAAGCACTCTCTCACTCTCACTTTCTCTCTCCCTCACACCCATTTCTTTCATCTCTGTATAAGCAATTGCAGACTATGGCATTTATAGGATGGGGAAGAAAAGCTTGTCTTAAATTGTTGAAATCATCCATCACAAAAATCACAGCATACTAATGCTGTTCTAATAGTTGGCATGATGACCCAGAAAGTTTGAGAAAATGCATATTTTTACTTATGCAGGGTGATGAAAATTTTTCACCACTTCACACTTACAACAACATTATCATGAGCTATAATTATAACTATGATTATAATAGTTAACAACTATTTGGGGAAAATTAATATGTGTCTTTGTATATGCATGTGAAATATAGACAGGATTTAAAACATTTATTTCTTATTGAAGGGACTGTTCTGTACTATATAGTATTTCACTAAAATTGGAATTGTCTCTTGAATGTGTGAAATGAGTCTTATGTTACCAGTTCTCACCAGGTCTACCCCCTACTTACATCCTTTCTGGTTGTCTTTTGTCAAGTAGCGTAGAGGAAGAGCTAGGACCAAAGAGAACAACACTGTTGGCAGGTTTATACCATTAGTACATTTATGCTCTCATTATTTAGATACATCCTTGATATAAATGATTCAGATAATATCCAATACAAGAAACACATGGACAGAAATGTGAGTATCTTCATTCCTCCCACTCTCATTTACCTTAAGGGGAGAATCAACGTTTTGGTGGACATCTGTGATGGTCTGAATGTTTGTGTGGCCTCAAAATTCGTAAGCCCAATACCCAAGATGACGGTTTTAGAAGTGGGAACTTTAGGAGTTAGCTAGGTCATGAAGGCAGATCCCTCATTGTGGGGAGCAGGGCCCTGTGGGGAGAGGGCCCGTCTCCCACAACATGGCGAAATAAGTACTGAGACTACCGAGACTAGACTAGACTACTGAGACTATTGAGACTAACTCTATGTGCCTGATCTCCCACCATATGGCGCTGAGAGGGAGGAAACAAATCTTACACAGCTGCTTAGTCAATTAGCTGATTCCTGATCCAACCTCTGATTGGAAGAACGCGGCGTGCTCAGCACGTGGGCAGCAGAGCACGGATTGGTGGGAGAGGACTATAAAGGCGAGATAGAAGCGGCGCGGATGGATTCGTTTATGTGCTGCGAGGCGCCGCAGACGTCTCACACCACGCGCCCAAAGAATAACAAGAATGCGGACACACACCAAGTAGAGTGCGGTTAGAATGCGGTTAGCACAGGAGCAAACTTGAGCGCACAACGCAGAGTCATTGGCTTAAACAACAGCGTCTGGTCCGGTGTCGTTCTCCCGCGAGCCCGCGGAGGAGCGACACCTCATAGGATTAGTGCCTTTATAAAAGAGACCTTAGAGAGCCCCTGTGTCCCTTCTGTCATACAAGAACACCGCAACAGACCCTTGCCAGATACTGGATCTGCTGGCTCCTTAATCTGGGATTTCAGGGCCACCAGAGCTATAAGCAATAATTTCTTTTATTTTTAAGATTTTATTTATTTTATTTGAGAGGTAGAGTTACAGACAGTGAGAGGGAGAGACAGAGAGAAAGGTCTTCCTTCCATTGGTTCACTCCTCAAATGGCTGCAACAGCTGGAGCTGCGCCAATCTGAAGCCAGGAGCCAGGTGCTTCTTCCTGGTCTCCCATGTGAGTGCAGGGACCCAAACACTTGGGTCATCATCTTCTACTGCTTTCCCAGGCCATAGCAGAGAGCTGGATTGGAAGTGGAGCAGCCGGGACTGGAACCAGTGCCCATAAGGAGGATTAACTTAGTGCGCCATGGCACCAGCCTAATATAAGCAATAATTTCTGCTGCTTGTGAATCACCCATTATTTTGTAATATAACTTTGTTACATCATCCCAAGTGGACTAAGATATCTTTGAGACTTTCTTTAATTCATTTACACATATACATGACACACCACTCAAAGTTGTTTGCTATTTATTTGTTTTACACATGTGATCATAATACATAGTCCATTTTTCAGTTTACAATTAACAGTAGGTCTTCTTAGTTTTAGACATCTTCACATGCAATTCTACTTCCTTCTTAAAATAGTAACCAGTGTTTTGTACTGTATCTGTGATATATATGATTTGACTACTTCCTATATAGCCAATAATGAACATTCTTCTAAATTCATTTTTCTGAAGATATGTAAGTGTTTCTTGAGGATGGAGAAAGTGCTAGATTAAACAATATTATGCATTTTTAAAAATTGATCTTTCAGATTACTACCCTCCACATTTTTTAGAATCTGTCAGTATCTGTTCAAATGTTTGATATTTTAAATCCCACTTTATTTTTTTTAAGATTTTATTTATTTATTTGACAAGTAGAGTTACAGACAGTGAGAGAGAGACAGAAAGGTCTTCCTTCCATTGGTTCACTCCCCAAATGGCCGCAACGGCCGGAGCTACACCAATCTGAAGCCAGGAGCCAATTGCTTCTTCCTGGTCTCCCACGCGGGTACAGGGCCCCAAGCCCTTGGGCCATCCTCCACTGCTATCCCAGGCCGTAGCAGAGAGCTGGACTGGAAGAGGAGCAACTGGGACTAGAACCAGCACCCATATGGGATGCTGGCACCACAGGCGGAGGATTAACCTGCTGCACCATGGCTCAGCCCCTAAATCCCACTTTAATAGGCAAATTTTGTACTGATTTTGGTTTTTCACTTTTGAGAAGATAATGAATCTGAATACCATTTTATTTATTATTTGTAATTTTTCTTCTCTAAATTTCCCTTTCCAATTTTTGTCTATTTTTAAAGTAGGCTATTTCTTTACTGATTTGTAAGGATCCAATATATGCTAAATATTTATTATTAGTCATTTAAGTGTGTTGCAATGTGTTTCTTTGTCATATAACTTTTTTATGCTATCTTTTGGTGTATTGACTTTTTAAATTGATGCAATCTATCATGATTTTCCTTTGTGTTTTTATTTTTACTTTGTTTAGGAGTTATTTCCATATCCCAAAGTAAGAGAAATATTCCACCATATTTTCTTCTAAAATATGTTTTGGAATAATTTTTAAATTCATCTGGACTTTATTTCAGTCAGTGGTGTCAGGTATTAAATCTCTTATTTTCCCCAAATATGCATTGCCTCAGGTGACAATGAACTGGGACAAGTCTATCTGAAATTTGTGGGAAGTGGGGCAGAGCAGATGCTTCCACTTTCAGGGACTCTCTTCTTTCTCTGATCCATTTTAGAAATAATTGCCTATATAATTAACTTGCCAATCAGTCATATACAGCCCAATGCCACCATGGTAGAGGTGTTAAATGTTGTCAATGCTCCACTCACATACATTAACGTGCTTGGTCACTTCTGGGCACATTGATGAGCACACTGGTGTGTCTCCACTCCCCAGAGCCAGAACCAACTTCTTTTTGTGGAAAGGCTGTGCTCACCTAGAGGGTTATAACCCCCTTTGCCTGCTAGCACAGATAGCAGGAAGTGACCGGAAATTGATGACTACCCCCCAAACCCCACCTGTTCCAACATGCCTTATAACCTATGACGGGGAGGGGGAGGTATAAATTCTCTAGCTCCTTGCTCCTGACCAGAACACCATCTCTAAAACTCCTCTGCAAGACTGAACCAAAGTTACCTCTGTGGGATTTTCCTTCGGGCCACACTCCTCCATTCCCCAAATTACTCTCCCATAAATTCTCATCTTGGGAGCCCAGCCCGTGAGAGAAACCTATTGTTATTGTCTAGTGCTATTTATATGTTTTTTTTTTTCTTGCTCACATATTGTTTCCTTATGTTCAGTTGTTGCAGTTTAGGTTTCCATGGGGATATGAACAGAGCACGGACACAGTGCAATTCATGTACTTTTTCATAGTGCAGTTCATGTACTTTTTCATAGTCCTCATGGTAAAGATGAGGCTTTTATCATCACCATCATCATCATTATTGCCTTCTCAGTTTTGTTTTTTTTTTTTTTTTGACTGAGTGGACAGTGAGAGAGAGAGACAGAGAGAAAGGTCTTCCTTTTCCGTTGGTTCACCCTCCAATGGCCAGCGCACCGCACTGATCCGAAGCCAGGAGATAGGTGCTTCTCCTGGTCTCCCATGTGGGTGCAGGGCCCTAGTTCTTGGGCCATCCTCCACTGCACTCCCAGGCCACAGCAGAGAGCTGGACTGGAAGAGGGGCAACCGGGACAGAATCCGGCACCCCGACCGGGAGTAGAACCTAGTGTGCCAGCGCTGCAGGTGGTGGATTAGCCTACTGAGCCACGGTGCCGGCCTCAGTTGGTTTTTAAAAACTGACATCCAGTCGCATTTACGAAGCAGTTGACACAACATCCCAATTATTGGAGTGCCTGGATTCTACTCCTGATTCCAGCTCCCTGCTAATACCTACCCTAGGAGCAGCAGATGATGGCTCAAGTACTTGGGTCCCTGCCACCAAGTGGGAGACATGGATTGAATTCTGGACTCTGGCTCTGCTTCAACCTGGCCTATCCAGCTCTGGCTGTTGCAGGCATTTGAGGAGTGAACCAATGGATACAGGATCCCTCTCTTCATCTCTTTCTCTGTGTGTGTGTATCTGTCTCCATCTCTCTCAGTCTTTTAAATAAATATTATTTAATTTTTTAAAAGAACTTATGTCAGATGGACTTAGACTATACAAACACAACCAATATTTGGATAATATGTATATTTATCATGCAGAGGATGTTATACACAGTAATCGAGTTTTAAGGCTATTTCTGAACACAAAAATATGTTATACGTACTTGCAGAGATCTCAGAAAATTTAGGTCGATATGAATATTGTATGAAATTATTATGAGATTGAATATCTCTACAGCTCTTAGAGACATTTTAATGTTGAAGTTTCTATTGAGAATTATTAACTAGTGAATAATTAAAACATTGTCAGAATGGATTCAAAACCAATTAGTTTAGCGGCAGATAAAAAGTTCTAAGAAATCTTTGACTGCCAACAAGAGCAATTAGTATGGTTTTATTTGCATGCTAAAACAATTCAGTGTGCAGAATATAGTAATTTTTTGTAGTCTATGTCTTGTAGGATATAATAATTTAGCTTTCATGCCCAAACTGGATGTGTGATATGAACAATAAATGAATCCAATAACAGAGGTGAAAGAAAATAATGGCATAGGAATAATTTCTGACATTTGTGTATACTTTGTTATTTTTAAAATAAATTTTGTGGTTCTCTTTCTCTGATTGCTGGACATAAGTCCCACTTATAACACTTTTTTTAAATTTTTTGACAGACAGAGTGGACAGTGAGAGAGAGAGACAGAGAGAAAGGTCTTCCTTTTGCCGTTGGTTCACCCTCCAATGGCCGCCGCGGCCGGCGCGCTGTGGCCGGTGCACTGCGCTGATCTGATGGCAGGAGCCAGGTGCTTCTCCTGGTCTCCCATGGGGTGCAGGGCCCAGGTACTTGGGCCATCCTCCACTGCATTCCTGGGCCACAGCAGAGAGCTGGCCTGGAAGAGGGGCAACCGGGAAAGAATCCGGCGCCCCGACCGGGACTAGAACCCAGTGTGCCGGCTCTGCAAGGCGGAGGATTAGCCTAGTGAGCCACGGTGCCGGCCACTTATAACACTTTATGCAGGCTGTAGTTCTCTTTACTTTGAATGAATAGATTTATGAATACAAAGCAACCAATGTGACATTTTCAGATCAAATTGAGTGGCTATTTGTCAAAACAACTCATTGAATCTACTGTCTTGGTGATTAGAAGATACTTCCCAAGACAGTATTGGTCAGACCATGCTTCACCTCAGCCACCCGCAGCCCCTGCATCTCTGAGAGCTGGGTCTATGCTGACACACATCCCATGCTATGCATTCAGTGAAGTAGTTGGAGCAGGGGCTGACACCATGTTGGAGAGCTGTTTTTTAGGAATGAGGAGGCTTGCATCTTTCTCTACTGCAAGTCTTAGTATCCTTTTGCTCCAAGATGTTTTTACACTCCTTTCCAGGTGATTCTCCTAGCCCTAGCCCTACCATGATCCTCTCAATTCCATCCATTGATGATAGCAATGAACTCTATTCTTGCCTAGTAATAGGGTTGTACCATAAGGGAGAATATTAAATTGTTTTTCAGGGTAAAAATTTTGCTCTCTGAAAATATATTTCGTTAAGTAAATATAGACTTTTCCTATTGGTATATTAGTAGTTGCAGTAATTTGAATCACTATACTTATACTCCTTGTATTTAAAAATCTGTGTAGTCATGCACAGGCATTTGGCCTAGTGGTTGAGAGACAGTTATGTCATAGTGCCTAAGTTTAAGTCCAGCTCCACTCTCAATTCTAACTTCCTGCTAATGCACACCCTGGGAAGTAGTAGGTGACAGTTCAAGTAGTTAAATCCCCGCCACCCATATGGGAGTCCTGGATTGAGTTCCAGACTACTATGTTCAGCCTGCCCCAGCCCCAGTTGTTGTGGGCATTTGAGGAGTGAACCAATAAATCTTTATCTATCTATCTGACTCTCTCTATATAAATAATTAATTAAAATAAAACAAAAAAATATAGCCAAGTAGTATGGAAAGACAATTGATAAAATCTGCAGGTGCCTACTGATTGTTAAATTAATCCAAGTCCTCAGAGACATTAAAATTTCTTTAGCATTCAAGAAAATTGTTGAGATATATAAACAAAAAACAACAACAAAAAACCCAAATAAGTGAAGGAAAACTAGGAGGTTTTCTATACATTTTAAAACTAAACTTTCTCTTAGAAAATCGGGGGTGCTGGTTGAAAATATTTTGTGGATAATACAGATTCCAAAATATTTTTAACTGAGATATTCTGATGGCCAAGGAAGCATATTCATTCTACTGAAGTTAAGAGATTGTTTTAACTTTCAACGTACACAGTGGCATGCACAGGATCTTTTACTCTCTACTCAGTGCAGGTCATTTAGTCCACTTCACCAGTCTTCTAATATGATACTACCATAATTACTCCTGGAGAGATGCATTCATTAGCAACATAAGGGAGGAAAACATTGGTTTTCCTTCCTCTCCAAACGCAATAGGGCAGGCAACTCTTCTTAGCAAACTCTAATCCTTCTTTATGGCTGCATGGAAGCATTTTGGTCCACCAGCTGCACACATGAATTTTCAGCTGGAAAGAGACGTTCTGTCTCAGAGTCCAGTGATGGATTTGTCCCAGAACTAAAAGCGCAAGGTGAAGGATCTCAAGAGTCTTTTTTTTCCTCTTTGTGGAAGGTGAACATCAAGATCAGTATTTGGAACCCAGGATGTATCTCTCTCTCTCTCTCTCTCTCTCACACACACACACACACACAGAGAGAGAGAGACACGAATAGACATTTCTTCAACAACATCAATCTTTTTCCTTTCTTGCCTAGAGAACACCCAGGTTATTGCCCAAGTACATGTGAAAACAGACAGTTAGCTTCTCAATTTATAACTCACCCCAATTGTCACAACTCTGAAGTCCCACTGGATTCATCTTTTGGTTTGTATTCCATTTTGACAAATCATTCAGAAGGCTGTCAGAGATAATAATCTTGCCCGAGGAAACAAATATTTTGTATCATTGCTTGCTCCCTAAAATTCTCAATCATTACAATTTTGTGTAAAGTCTTGTGTTAACTCATTCACTGAATGTATCCCATATATGAATAGAAGCAAGTTTTTACCACTGGAAGATGACCCAAGTACTCAGGCCCCTGCCACCCACTTGGAAAACCCAGACGCAGTTTAGGCTCCTGGCTTCAGCCTGGCCCGGAAGCTGGTTCCTCTCATCAGCACATAATTGTTTTGCACCTTTTGAAGCATCATTACTTCCTTGTCTGTGCCAAGACAGGATGTCAGCTGCTCTTAGGTCAGGTCTAGACAGGGCAATCAAGTCAGCCAAGGTAAATTCAGTAGTCAGTCACCTAAGCGGATGATTGTCTACTTGGTAACTTTATGGACCATGTGATAGTTTAATGTAGATTTTGTTGTTGAGGTAAACAAAGAAGCTTTGTAAGCTGTCTTATGATCTTTCAGACATGGCAGGAAGTTGTTTCTACATGGCTTTGACTGTCATTGAATAAAACAAAATTTCAAATGCTGTCAGTAAGTGGGCTATGTCAGAATGTCGCCTCATTTGTCCAGGTAGACACACAATCCTAAATGATAATATCTCTCATTACAGAGCGCTTACTCTGGTGCCAGACATGAATCAACTCCGTGCTGACACAGTTTGTGACAGAGTTAAGATTTGAACTACTAGCCATTCCACTTGTCCATAAACAGTAATCTCAATGACTCACATGGAAGTAATCATCAAAACAATCACATAATGCTTTTGGATCTCTCCATCGCCTGATAAGGTAAAGCTACTTGGTCCAGGTAATGGAGCCAGTACTTTATTTCACCCCACATGCATAGCCACAACTTTATATTCCAAGTGCTAAGACATTTGTTTTTTTCTGTATTAAGCATTTAGAAATAACAGCTGGACCATTTTCTAAAAATACTATTATCAGAACTACAGAGAAAGTATGATTTTTATATAATCTTCCCATATATGCCACTGATGCTAACTTCTATTGCTTGAAGCATATGAAGGTAAGAGCAGGTGTTACAGCACTCACTACATTTCTCTCACATCTCTGTTGATAAATCAGCATTTAATTTTTACTCAGAGTTGAACTTTGTCATTATAGTTATGAGCTATGATCAGTTTATCCCCTGCAGAATTAGTTTTCTTATCTGTGAAATCAGCATAGAAATATAAACCTTTAGGGTCAGCATTGTGGCACAGCAGGTTAAGCCATGGCTTCCAATGCCAGTTCAAGTCCTGGCTGCTCTGCTTCTGGTCTAGCTCCTTGCTAATGCACCTGAGAAAGTAGCAGGAGATGGCTCAAGTAATTGGGCCCCCACCACCTGTGTGGAAGACCCAGATGGAGTTCTGGGCTCCTGCATTCAGCCTGACCCAGCCCTGACCATTGTGGCCAGTTGGGGAGTGAACCAGCAGGTGGAAGATCCTTTCTCTGTCTCTCCCTTTCTGTCACTCTGCCTATCAAATAAAATAAGTCTTAAAAGAAATATAAACTTTTGACATTATGGCAAAAATTTGACAATTGATGAGCATCCTCCTGTTAGTAAGTGTTTAGATAGATAGCATTCTACAGGTGACTGATAATAATTCAACAATTATTAGCCATCTACTAGACTTGACTAGAGGAATAGAAATCCAATTTTTTGCTTCTATAGTTTCTCATCTTAATGGCCGAATTTCTTGGCTTTGATCATTGTCATCAATTCAGCCTCATTTAAGAATTATGCATCTGTCACAGAGCATTTTTCATAGGTCTACTCATGTTTTTAATAGCAATACAGACTTCGGAGTTTAAAAACTCTGAAATACCTTCTCTCTGCCCCATCTTGCTAGAGTATAACCTCAATGAGGCCAAGAAATTTTGTTTAATTTGTTCTTGATTTATCATAAACACTTGCACATAGCAGGTATTGAAGAATTATATACTGGGGCCGGCGCCGTGGCGCTCTAGGTTAATCCTCTGCCTGTGGCGCTGGCATCCCATGAGGGTGCCGGTTCTAGTCCCAGTTGCTCCTCTTCCAGTCCACCTCTCTGCTGTGGCCTGGGAAAGCAGTAGACGATGGCCCAAGTTCTTGGGCTCTGCACCCACATGGAAGACCAGGAGGAAGCACCTGGCTCCTGGCTTTGGATGGGCACAGCTCCGACCATTGCAGCCATTTGCGGAGTGAACCAATGGAAGGAAGACCTTTCTCTCTGTCTTTCCCTCTCACTGTCTGTAACTCTACCTGTCAATAAATAAAATCTTTTAAAAAAGGAATTATTTACTGAATAAAAGGATTTATAAAAATACATACCCATATTTTAGAGGACATTAAATTATTTCAGCTATTAGTCTTTGGAATCACAAACTGTAGGTTGGAATTCCAGCTCAGTTCACCACTTTTGTGACCTGGGGCAAATTCTTGGCCTCTTTGAAATGTAATTTACTCATTTTAGAATTGGAGATGATATCTACTTCGTGAGCAAGTCTGAGGATTAGAAGGTCCTATAGGCAAATACCTGGTCTGGGTAGAGAGCCAGGGAAGACCCAGACCAGTGGAGGGCTCCTGAGTGTTAGCTGCTACCCATATGTGGATCTCAAAGCCCTTCTCAAATCTTAGCTATTAACCGGTAAAGTATGATTCACATTTTCAAAGGAGAAAAATACAAGAGTGGGGAGCAAAGAAATGATTGGCTAAAAACTGTTTAGAAACTTAGCTCTTTAGCTATAGTTATAGTTTGCTTTGCTTTTCTCTCTCTCCACATGTCTAGGGATGACTTAGAATTAGGATAAATTTGAGGATGTCGATGAGGTAGTTACACTGAGCCTTTTAACAGTTCCGCGTATCTTTGTTGTAACCTTCCTCAGTGAGGAAGGAAACGTAGGTTAATAAGAGAGACTTGAGATTCTACTCATTTTTCAGGGAATTGAGACATGAGGACTGACAGAAATGATATGGGAGCAGGTGACGACATGCTCCATGACTTTAAAGTGTTATTTATAGCCCACTGCGTGGGTCACAGCAATTTCCATTGCAGCTTTCCTCTGGAATTCCTTGGGCTGGGAAGCAACAGCTTCCAAGTCTCCCTTCTGAAACAAAACCCAGACTGACCCTTTGCTGGAAGCATTGGGCTTGTTAGGGTGGAGGCTGGGCCGCCCACCCTGGATAAACATCTATCTCTCTATTGTGATGTGGGTTTGTATTGCCTTTCCCCTCGATGCTGTAGGGGATTCTGGGTTTAGAGGAGGTTAAAGAAGGAGAATTTGCCCAGATGTGGCAAGACAGCCACACAGGTTTCAGAGCATAGCCACAGCCACAGCCCTAGCCCCAGCCAAAGAGGAACGCATGTGTGTTACAGATTTGAAGTCCTACTGGGATATGGTGTTGTGGGGGGAAGGGCATACAGAGTGACAGATAACAGAACCTCTGGGTTCATATTACCAAGGAAAGCTGGTTTTGCCGGTCACCAGTATCACTCTTGCACAGACAACATGACTGTAGAGAAAGAGCAAACTGGTGAGTCTAGGCAGAAAACTTTCTATTACTCAATTTTTGCAAAACATGGCTCTCTGCACTTGTGTTTGGTGGGAAAGGCTCTTAGCTATCACTTCAACCCCATTGCTGCTCCATTACTATATTGTCCATGCAGATATCTATTTAAAAGACTACTGTTTTTAACTGCAACACATCCCCCAACAAGATGCTTTAAGATCATATTCAATAAAAGTGTTCCTGATTATGAATGGCCCAGCAGGGAGAGTGACTTGATTCTCCTATCCTATTATAATTCAGGTGAGAATTGGCCACAGTTGTCACCTCAAGAACAGAATGGTGAGTTAGGAGGAAGCTAGGACCACACGGGGTGTACTGTGATGAGAGGTCAGTTGGTCCCATGGAGATGGGGAGACCCAAACAGAGGAAAGAGAGGTGAGGAAAAGAGAGGTAGATAATGAGCAGGAAGAGAAGAAAAGAGAAGCAGGCAGTAGGATGAGATGGGAATGGGTATCCATGTCAGCACAGGTCCAGTTCACACATGAGGGAGGGAACCAGAGCCCTGGCCGTGAACTTCTGGGCCTTCCTTCTTTTACATGGACTTTGGGCAGGATTCAAAGCCCAGCACCAGGCAGGGCTGCAGATCATTGAGGCAGGGCCCACTGTTGTGTCTACATGTATATCCAGATGCCAAGGACAGTGCCTACGTTGAGTGTGCACCTAATATTTGTTGAATGACAAATGGAAGAAAGTAAAGCAAAAGCCAAGCCAACCCATTCAGACTGAGTTAATAATGGGCCAGGCAGATGAGCGCTAGATAGGTGTGCAGGTGCTTTAGATAATGATAGCCCGAGGGTCTGAGGTAACAGAACCAAAGAAATCCAGCCCTACCAGTGGGTGGACTGAGGTTGAAGAATTATATTCTGTCCTTGAGGTGACTGACTCACTAACTGCAAGGCAAGGCCTTCCCTTAGAGGAAGGCACCTGACTCCATTCCGAAGAGCTGACAGAGGTTGACATCTGCAGGTGGGCTTTGGAGGGAGATCCCTTTGGGACTGTAGCTCTGTGATGGTGTACACAGACTCTCAGATCATATACTTACAGCACAATAGGTTTTGAGAAATTGAAAGCCAGAAGGATTGTAAAGAGCATTTAATATGACCTCCTTGTCACACAGACAAGGAGATTGGAACCAAAGGAGATAAATGACTTGTTGGACAGGATCTAACATATTTACTCCTGTATTCTGTTATTTTTTTCTATTTTACATGCTTTTTGCTTTGTTTTGTGCCACTAATAGACTGTAAGCTCCCTCAAGGAAGCTATTTTTGTAATATTACCATCTCAAAGACACATGGCATCATTTTATAAACAAGCAGGCTCAAATAAGGCTGTTGACTGGCAACGGAGTGAGTGAATGAAAAAATAAAGGAACACATTCGTGTTCAGACAGATGAGTTGTATTGAAATTCTGAATCCCTACCTAATGAAAAAACTACTGAGAGCCCTAGGTAGCTTCTCTTGTCTCCTGTGTCCAATCTTCCAGATTCAGGAATTGTTCTGAGAGGAAGTGGAATTTCAGGTAGCACTGCCTCCACTAGAGAGCCTGGTAATGGAAACTTAGTGAAGATGGCCCGGGGGATTATCCTCTCTCAAAACAGAGGACTCAAGCCCAGGCAGGAAAAGCCTTCCCATCTTGATTTGTAGGGCCATACACCAGAAGCAGACTGGTTAATTCTCTTAAAAAGGGAAATCTATATTTGGGAAAGAAAATGTAGCACAGTGCCCATCTTGGCTAATTGCCGTCAGCACACTCACTGGAAACCTGAGTGCACCTCACAGGCACCTGAGGCGTGCTGTGAAAGCACATGCCCTGGCCAAACTCTAAACACATTTTTGGGATGGAGCCTCAGCATATTTGTTTTGGAAAAGCTCCCCAGGGGATTTTGATGTATGCGCTGATACTAATAGCATTAGAAGAAGAAACCAAAGTATCAGAGCATAAGCCTTTAACACCTATCTCAAGGAAAGCGAAATCGCTGCAGTTTCTGCTTTGAACTATCTTTACCTACTCATCCCTTGCAGCTCACCACTATCCAAATATATCGTCCACTTTGCCTATTAAAATTGCTCTCTGAAAAGATCTCTTAAGATCATTTGCATTACACTGTGGATGACTGATAAAACTTACTGTCAAAGGTGATGGGATTTTTTTTTCTTTGAAATAGTTTTAGTCTAGGTAAAAATGCACAGGTGATAGCCACTGACTGGAGCAGGGTCTCTCAACCTCTGCATTGCATATATGTTGGGCTGGATAATTCTTCATTGCTGGGTCTGTCCTGGTGTCTACCTAACAGATGCTAGTTGCCTCCTCCAGAGTTGTGACAACCAAAATGGCTCCAGGCATTGCCATATATCCTCTGAGGGACACAGTTGTCCCCCCTAGAGAATCACTGGACTAGAGGATAACACAGTGCAGTGTTATCAGTAGGCTCCAGGGTGCTTAGTGTCCCAAGATAGGCACTTCAGGAATTCAGAGGAGGGGACGACCATGGTGGACAAAATCCTAGCACTTCACGGAAGAGGCAAAACTGCAAAACCTGGATGGAGAAAAGTGTGTTATTGCCTCCACTTCCCTTTTGTGCTCTACATGTTAGGAGTCATTGAGTTTTATGGTCAAGGTACAGGAATGACTCTCAGTAGGAATTTTAGTGCTGACTGAGATTATGGCTGAAGTGTTTGAAGAATTGGACAGACTTTCTTAGTGCTCCCAAATCCAAATCCCAGAGCACATGGAGCTGTCATCTGGAAAGAAAAATGACCCTGAGGAAGCAAACCCTGGTGGAAGGAGTCTCCAGGAACCTTCAGGGCAGGCACAGAAAATTCTAGAAGTACAGTCCTTTTAGAGCTACTCACTCCTGGGCACTGTTGCAACACCACAGAGCCCTGGGGCACTGGGCACTCCTCGTAGGCCTTTCTGTGGAAATAGTCACGGTTCAGAAATAGCATTGCTATTTGCTATGAAACAATAAAAGATGACTACATGAAAGGGGCAGTGCCAGCAGGCCAGAGGCCTCTGCTGGGAGGCATTGCTGGTATCTGAAGGTGTGTGTAGCAGTGGTACAAATGCTGTGGTTAAGTTTTAACTTGCCCCTCTGAAACAGAGGACCATGTTTCTGTGGTGTCAAATGATATTCCTGTTCAGGCTGAGGTGTCACCTGACAGGTTTGAGGTGAGTAATGCCCTGGGTAGTGGCACCATTGTAACCCTCTGCCAGGCCCCCTAGGGCCCAGTTTTAGTTACATCAGGTCCAGTGTTCCGTGCTTGTCCTAAGTGACACCGTTCCTTCCTGCTCCCTTTCCATTGTTTCAGGCTCCTCCTAGTTGCAGCATTCAAGCAACAACAGTTTCCCATTATCAACTCATTGCCATGGTTTCCATTCAATGTGTGATGATGTCACAGCTATTGAGGACTAGAACTTCTTTTTACTCCAGTTACAGCCTACTACACTTCTCTTTTCATACTTTCTATAACACAGCAGTCAGTTCTCTATCACATGGGTTCTACCTTTCACTGGACATAGGATCACAGAGCAGGGTCTGAGCAGAAGTGAAAACCAGAGTGTTCAGGTTCAGTCCATCATCACAGAGATGATCTCAAGCACAAGCATTTAGTACAATTGAGAGGAGAGTATAAATTCTATATCTTTTGCTAGCTGTTGTATTACATAAATAGAAAACTTCAAAAATATAAGTAAACAAAAAGACCTAAAAAAAGACACCCAAAGAGATGACTATTAACATTTTCATTCATGTCCTAGACTTTATGTCTTGCATGTGTATAGCAGAAATTGGAAATCCATAAATGAAGATTGGGCATAGGAGGCCAGTGTTGTAGTGCTGTGAGTTAAGCTGCCACTTGCAATGCCTACATCCCGTATCAGAGTACTGGTTTAAGTCCCAGCTTCTCCATTTGTGATCCAACTTCCTGGGAATGCAGTGGAGGGTGAACAAAGTGCTTGTGCCCCTGTTGTCCATGTGGAAAACCAAGATGGGGTTCCTGGCTCCTAGCTTCAGCCTGGCCCAGATCTGGCTGTTGCTGTAATTTGGGAAGTGAATCAATAGGTAAAAGCTTCCCTCTCTGTCTCTCTGCCTCTCCTTGCAACCCCCTGCCAAAACCCAAGTTCAGACGTACTCCTCTTTGATCCATCTTTGTAGCACAACTTCTTGTTTATATCACACTCTTAAAACATGCCATACTTTCTCTCTGTATTAAATGGAGATATCACTACGTGTTTCATGGGTTGATGTGAGGATAAAATGATGTATTTTATTTGAAGTATTTAGCATAATCCCTGCCATGCAGAAATTGCTCTATAAATAAGTTATTGTTAATTCCATTGTTTTTAGGTTTTATTTCACTATTGTGTCATTCATTCATTGGAATGATTGTTCTTAACTTTTTAGTGTCAAAGATCCTTTTTTTTTTTAAAAAAGATCTATTTATTTATTTGAGAGTCAGAGTTTCACAGAAAGGCAGAGAGAGGGAAAGAGAAAGAGAGAGAGGAGTCCTCCATCCACTTGTTCACTCGCCAGTTGGCCACAAGGGCTGGAGCTGCTCCAATCCTAAGCCAGGAGCCAGAGCTTCCTCCGGTTCTCCCACACGGGTGTAGGGGTCAAGGACTTGGGCCATCTTACACTGCTTTCCTAGGCGATAGCAGAGAGCTGGATTGGAAGTGGAGCTGCCAGGATTCAAACCGGTGCCCATACAGGATGCTGGCACTGCTGGTAGCAGCTTTACCCACTATGCCACAGCACCAGCCTCAAAGATCCTTTTAAGAAACTGTACACATAGACAACAAGTTTTACAAACAAGTTCAAAAATTTTAAGGAATTCTGAAAGCAGCTCTATGGGATTCACGTTGAGACTCCTTGCACTCAAAGGTAGAAGAATTGAAGAACATATCTATCATCAAAACTGCATTTTGGTTTTAAGGAAAGTTATTAAATGTAATTATAAATTGTAAAGTAGGTGAAAGACCTCTGAAACATTTGATTTTCTTAATATCCCTAGGAAAATGCCATTAGTCTAGAATAACTCTCAGAAGAAAAAGATTCATAGATCTGGAAAATTCAGCCTCAAGGACTTATCCTACCATCTGGTGGTTCTGATTTACTCATAAGTTGTACGTTGGCCAATCATTCTACTGACCAGTTTAAAGATGAATGAAGTCGGGGCTGGCGCTGTGGCGCAGTGGGTTAATGCCCTGGCCTGAAGAGCCAGCATCCCATATTGGTGCCAGTTCTAGTCCCGGCTGCTCCTCTTCCGATCCAGCTCTCTGCTATGGCCTGAGAGAGCAGTAGAAGATGGCCCAAATCCTTGGGACCCTCACCCATGTGGGAGACCTGGAAGAGGCTTCTGGCCTCGGATCAACGCAGCTCCAGCTGTTGCAGCCATCTGGGGAGTGAACCAGCAGATGGAAGACCTCTCTCTGTGTCTCTACCTCTCTCTGTGACTCTGTCTTTCAAATAAGTAAAAGAAATCTTAAAAAAAAAAAAGATTGATGAAATCAATTGAAATGTTTCAGCTGTGCAGTTACCTAAATTGGTACCATAAAATAATACAGTATAGAAAGGCTTTGTCTTAAATACGTGCCTAAAACTTCTTGAGAAAGCCAAGATTCTTTCTTACTCAAAACAAGAAGTATCACACTGTAAAGTAAGTGTGCAGGTAACACATATGTTAAACGAACTCAAAAACTGGGCTTTATCACCAGTCTGCTCGTATCAGCTGGAGTTAGTCTACTACCAGTTGCTGGAAATGTCTCTCAGATGCTGACAATGTGTCAGTCAGATCTACTCAGTTCTTATATGTCTTTTATTTTATTTGTTTGGTTTTTTTTTTGTATTTTAAAATTTATGTGAAATGTACAAATTTCATGTATTGCATATACACAGATTTAGGAGCATAGTAATACTTACCACATTCTCCCACCCTCCATTCTGCTTTCTTTCTTATTCTTTCTTTTAATATTTATATTTCTAATAGAATTTATCAGAGACCAGATTATTTTATGTGAGTGGGGGTAATATAATATTTTTCTTCTTATTTTCTATTTTTTCTTTTTAAAATTTTTTATTTACAAAAATGGAACAAATTTCATGTAATTCATATATACAGTTTTAAGAACATAATGATACTTCCCACCGTAGTGTACCTTCCTTCCTCCCTCCCACTCTCCTTCTTTTCTTATTTTTCTTTTGATTTTTACAATGACATATTTTAATTTTCTTTATAATCACAAGCTTAACCTGCTACTTAATAAAGAATTCAACAATAAGTAGAAAAAACACTATTCCTCAAGAGTGTAGACAGGGGCTATAAACAAAAATTTTTATTTATTTTATGTAATTGAAAGACAGGCAGTGGGAGGGAGGGAGGGAGGGAAAGAGAGGGGTTGGGGAGAGAGAGGAGGAATCCTCTTCAAATGGCTGCAACAACAGCTGGGGCTGGGCAAAGCCAAAGTCAGGAGCTGAAACTGAATCTCTGACATGAGTGGCAGGGACCCAACAACTTAAACTATCATCTACTGTCTACAAGGGTGCATGTTAGCAGGAAGCTGTAACCAGGAGCAAAGCCAGGACTGGAACTCAGGCACTTCAAAATGGGATGTAGGTGTCCCAAATGGCATCGAAACTTCTGTACCAAATGTCTGCCTTAGGTTTTTGTTTTTAAGTTAATTAATGTCTTAAAATAAATGTAAAAGAGGTTCTCCTTCTTTTCCCCAGAAACCTTTAATTTAAGGAATACATACTTCATGCATTTCATAAATACAACTTTAGGAACATAGTAGTTCTTCTCACTGTACCCACCCTCCCACCCACATTCCCACCACACTTCCTCCTCCCACCTCTATTCCTGTTCTTATTTTTTTTACTAAGATCTACTTTGAATTAACTTTATAACACATATGATTAACTCTATACTAAGTAAGGAGTTCAACTAGTAGTATGAAAAAAACTGTTCCTCAATAGTTGAGAAAAGGGCTGTTCAAAGTCATTGCATTTCAGTGTTGATTTCACTTCTATAGATTACCTATTAGGTGCTCTATGAGTTATCACAGATTATAGAGAACATATGATATTTGTCTTTTGGGACTGGCTTCTTTCATTAAGTAAGATGTTTTCCAGTTTCATCCATTTTGTTGCAAACTATAGGATTTCAATTTTTACTGCTGTGTAGTATTCCATGATGTATATAAACCATATCTTTATGCAGTCCTCAGTAGATGGGCATTTGGGTTGATTCCATATCTTAGCTATTGTGAATTGAGCTGCAATAAACATGGGAGTACAGATAATTTTTTCATATGCTGGTTTCATTTCCCTTGGGGAAATTCCCAGGAGTGGGATGGCTGGGTCATATGTTATATCTATATTCAGATTTCTGAGGTATCTCCATACTGTCTTACACGGTGGCTGTACCAGTTTGCATTCCCACCAACAGTGGATTAGGTACCTTTTTCACATCCTCAACAGCGTTTGTTGTTTGTTGATTTCTGTATGAGAGCTATTCTAATGGGGGTGAGGTGAAACCTCATTGTAGTTTTTTGATTTGCATTTCCCTAACAGCTAGTACTCCTCAACATTTTTTTCATTTGTCTGTTGGCCATTTAGATTTCCTCTTTTGAAAACTGCCTGTTTAAGTCCTTTGCCTATCACTTAACTGGGTTGTTTGTTTTGTTGTTGTTGAGTTTCTTGATCTCTTTATATATTCTGGTTATTAATCCTTTATCAGTTGCGTAGTTTGCAAATATTTTTTCCCATTCTGTTGGTTGTTTCTTCACTTTCCTGAGTGTTTCTTTTACAGCACAGAAGCTTCTCAATTTGATGTAATCCTGTTTGTGAATTTGGGCTTTTATTGCCTGTGCCTCAGGGTATTTTGTATTTTTTGTTCCAATTTTGTTTATTTTCTAATTTTAATTATTTCTTTTCTCCTACTAGTTTTGGGTTTGGTTTGCTGTAGTTTTTTCTAGATCCTTGAGATGCATTGATAGCTTATTTATTTGTGCCTTTCCAATTTCTTGATGTAGTACCAATTGCTACACACTTTCTTCTTAACACTGCTTTTGCTGTATCCCATACATTTTGATATGTTGTATTGTAATCTTCATTTGTTTATAGAAAATTTTTGATTTCTTCATTGACCCATTGTTCATTCAGGAGCATGTTGTTCAGTCGCCATCTGTTTGCATATGTTCTAGAGATTCTTGAGTTGTTTATTTCAGCTTCATCCCATTGTGGTCAGAGTAGATGCATGGTTGATTTCAATTTTTTTGAATTTGCTGAGACTTGCGTTGTGACCTAGAGTGTAGTCTATCCTAGATAATGTTCCATGCAATGGTGAGAAGGATGTGTATTCTGCATCTATAGGATGAAAATTTCTGTAGATATCCATTGGGTCCATTTGGTCTATATTGTCGATTAAATCTGCTGTTTCCTTGCTGATTTTCTGTCTGGTTGATCTGTCCATTGCTCAAAGTGGAGTATTGAAGCCCCCCAATACAATTTTATGGGAGGGAATCTATGTCTCTCTTTAGGTTCATTGACATTTATTTTAAATAGCCAGGTGATCTATAATTAGATGCATATACATTTACAATAGTCAGACCTTCCTGTTGAATTGACCCCTTAATCATTACATAGTGCCCTTTGTCTATTTTAACAGATTTTGTGTTAAAGTCTATTTGTCTGATATTAGGATGGCTACACCAGCTCTTTTTTTGGTTTCTGTTAGCATGGAATATCTTTTTTCATCCTTTCACTTTCAGTCTGCGTGGACCTTTGTTGGTGAGATGTGTTTCTTGTAGGCAGCAAATAGATGGGTTTTGTTTTTTAATCCATTTAGTCAGTCTGTGTCTTTTAACTGGAGAGTTGAGGCCATTTACATTCAAGGTGACTATTGATAAGTAATGACTTGGCCCTGCCATTTTCCGTAAATATTCCTATTTTTTTATTTGGACTTCCTTTTTACTTTTAATGGGGGATTTTACACCTTCACCTCTTTCATCGTGATGACCATGTTTCTATGTTTCTGTGTGTAGCACATTTTTAAACATCTTTTGTAAGGCTAAAAAGATGGTGACAAATTCTTTCAATTTCTGTTTGTTATGGAAGGTCTTTATTTCACCTTCATTCATAAATGAGAGCTTTGCAGGGTACAATATTCTAGGTTGACAGTTTTTCTCTTAAGAATTGGAATATATCTTGCCATTCTGTCCTAGCCTGTAAAGTTTTGATGAGAAGTCAGCTGTGAGTCTCATTGGAGATCCTCTGAAATTAATCTGGTATTTCTCTTGTGCACATTTGAGACTCTTTTCTTTACATTTAATATGTCTTGGTGAAGATCTTTTCTGGTCATGTCTATTAGGAGTTCTGTGTGCTTCCTGTATTTGGATGTCCCTTTCTTCTCCAAACCTGGGAAGTTTTCTGCTATTATTTTTACTAAAAATTTCTTCTAATCCTTTTTATCTCTGCATGCCTTCAGGAACACCTATGACCTCTATGTTGGGTCTTTTGATAATAATCCCATAAGTCTGCAACACTGTTTTTTTTTTTTTCTAATTTCTTCTTCTTTTTTTTTTTTTTTTTTTTTTTTGCCTAGTCTGGGTGTAAAATTTCCAGAGATTTGTCTTCTAACTCAGATATTGTTTCTTCTGCCTCACCAAGTCTGTTGTTTAGGTTTTATACCACATTTTTATTTGTTCTGTTGAATTCTTCATTTCCCATATTTCATTTTGATTTCTCTTTAAAATCTCAATTTCATGGGAAAATTTTTCATTCATATCATATACGAATTTCTTTAGTTTGTAGATTTACTTCTGATTACTTCTAAGAAATCTTACTATCAATTTTTTTTATTTGACAGATAGAGATAGACAGTGAGAGAAAGACGGAGAGAAAGGTCTTCCTTTCTTTGGTTCATCCCCCAAATGGCCGCTATGGCTGGAACTAGGCCAACCCAAAGCCAGGATCCAGGTGCTTCCTCCTGGTCTCCCATGCGGGTGCAGGGGCCCAAGGACTTGGGCCATCTTCCACTGCTTTCCCAGGCCACAGCAGAGAGCTGGACAGGAAGTGGAGCAGCCAGGTCTCAAACCAGTGCCCATATGGGATGCCGGTGCTTCAGGCCAGGGCGTTAATCCACTGCACCACAGCACTAGCCCCACGATCAATTTTTAGAATTCCATTTCTGGCATTTCTTCAATCTTTATCCTCACATTCTAGTATTGAAGTGTTTGTATTCTTTTAGGGGCGTCATGTTGTCTTCCTTATTCTTCTTTCTTGAATTGTTGCATTTATTATTAGGAATTTGTGGA
The DNA here is from genome assembly GCF_964237555.1 of Oryctolagus cuniculus. NCBI lineage: Eukaryota > Metazoa > Chordata > Mammalia > Lagomorpha > Leporidae > Oryctolagus > Oryctolagus cuniculus. The sequence continues at coordinate 34,857,631 of NC_091444.1, forward strand.
GGTACTTATTAAGGTTTTCTGTTTTTTTTTTTTTTTCCCTGTGATGGCTTTTATCTTTGGACTATTCCTCTGTGGCTTAATGGAATGTCCACCTTTTTAATGAATACCCAGAGGCATGTGCTGGATGTGGTAAGGGAGCTCTGTTCAGTGCTCCAGGGTGAAGGGAATGTCCAAGGTGACAACTAAATTGAGTGTGGTAAATCTCTCTCTTTTTTTTTATCAGAGAGGAGGCTTTTTCTGCTCTATTGGCATATTTTCATGCTCATCACCTCTCCTCAACAGAGACTAATGCCTGGGTGCTAGCCCCAGTGGGTACAGTTTATGTCAGTGCTGCCATAAGAACCACACAAAGGATCCATGTAGTCCTCAGTGTGAGCACAGATCCCACAGCAATGACCCTCACCAGGACTCAGGGAGCCCTGAGTGTGTGGAGCCTCCCACAGTGACTGCCCAAAGTCACCACTGCACCCTGAACCCTCCCACACAGCCACAGTGTTTTCAGTGTCCTAGCACACAAGGCTCCCATGGGCATGAGTACCCAAGCCCCTGTCAATTCTCCCAGCCAGACTTGGGTGTCTCCTCTAGGTGGGTTGCTGTGTGCCCAGACATGAGTTGGTGCAGCTGTTATGTATGTCCAAAATGGTGTTTGCCCTCTCTTAGCTAGTTACAGGACATGGGTGCCCAGTGGTCGGGGAGAGAGAAATGTGCTTTTCCCCCTTTTTTCCTCTAGGTTGGCTGGTACTCTGTCCCCCACAGGGCTCTAAACCAGATTCACACCAGGCTCTTCCCACATCTTTATCACTAATGGCTTGGGCTGCTACAGTCTGGTCTCACCTCACTCTCCAAAGCTGAGGTTGCTGGGGTCTTGAGTTTTGCATGTCCACACCTGTCAATTAGGTCAACGGTGCCCCTCTAATTTGCGTGGAGTTTCCTCTGCTGTTTTCTCCTTAACTCTTCCCTGAAATTTTACTCTCTCCACTTTCTTTTGAAACTATCTTTCCCTAGACTAGAGCAATGAGCTTTCTCCCCAATCTGCCCTCTTGGAAAACCTTCAAGAGACTTTCTTGACTACTTGGAAGAAGCTCCTGGCTTTGGCCTGGCCAAGTCCTGGATGTTGCAGCATTTTAGGTAATGGAGCAGGAATGGAAACTCTCTCTCTGTCTGTTCCTGTCTCTATAATTATGACTTTCAAAAAAGTAAAAGTAAATCATATCTTAAGAAAAAGCAAATGGTTCTTCTATCATAGCAATTATCTAATATTTTAATATCTAATATTGTATATTTTATTATAATTTATAATATATTATTATAACAATGTTATAAATGTAAAATTTTTTAAAAATATTTATTTATTTGAAAGGCAGTGTTACAGAAAGAGAGAAGGAGAAACAGAGAGAAAGGTCTTCCATCCACTGGTGCACTTCACAAATAGCCACAATGGCCATAGCTGGGCTGATCTGAAGTCAGGAGCCAAGAGCTTCTTACAGATCTCCCATGTGGGTACAGGGGCCCAAGTACTTGAGCCATCTTCCACTGCTTTACCAGGCCATAAGCAGAGAGCTCAGAAAAGGAGCAGCCAGGACATGAACTGGCGCCCATATGAGATGCCAGCACTGTAGTCAGAGGCTTAGCCTACTAGATTACAGCACCAGCCCTTTTAAGCTGTTTTAATAACAAAGTATAGCTATACAATGTTGAGGTGATATATAAGGCACTTAATTTTTCTTTTCAGAGTGAGAAAGCACCTTATTAGAACAGACCCTCATTAGGACTGAAATTAATATTTTAAACAAGCAGGAAATTAATCATCTAGTTCTGACTGCCAGGCCTGCAGGTATACAGTATTTTCTAGATGGCCATCATAGCTACAAAGAAAATGCCAGAGTGAGACAAGCACACAGCTGTTGCCTGAACTGAAAGTACCTAATTAAATGCTCAAATCTCTGTTCATCCTTTGCCACTGAGGTGGAGATTTCATATTGTTTTTCATTATTTATCTTCTTATCTTCATTTAATAAGATTCTTCAGCACACCTACCACAATTTTGGGTAGGGCACATGTCCAACCAGCAAGAGATTACTTTTTCCAGCCTCGTTATAGCTGTGTGTCGTCGTGTGCATGCTCCCACCAATGAGGTGTGAAATGAAGTGATATGTGCAATTTACAATTTACAATTTTACATTATCAAAAACAAATTTGATTATACTCTTGTTTCCCATTTTTTCATTCCCAGGGATTAGGATGGAGATGAGCTTACGTGACAGTTAATCCAGTTTGACCATGGGGACTGGAGCAACATCCTGGAGGAGACCTGAGTGACAAGATAAAAGGGACCTGGATCCTTGCTCTCTGGAAAGGCACAGCAACTTGTCCATCCTGGATTGTTTGCTCATGTCTGGTCTGTTATGAAAAAGAGAAAGAGTGCTAAACTCCTATCCCATTTTAGTCAATATATTTGGGCTTTTTGTCCAAGCAACCTAGCTCATACCCTCAAAGAGCCACAATCTCCATGGTGATGATACCTGGTGGTCTAGGTCACATCTATGATGGTCCCCAGTGATTCATGCCTCCTGGAGATCCATGAATACCTTTGAGTAATCCTGATCTCTTGCATGTTTGCTTGCCTAGTGGCTCTCCTCTAACTAATAGAATGTAATAAAGATGATGGGGTGCCATGTCTGTAGTTAATATCTAAAAGAATAAAAGACTGACATCAATATTTCAAGTTATCAAGTTGGAGGGTCCCATGTTGCATGGAAGTGTAGGTGGCCTCTGATCAACAAACAGCAAGTAATGGAAATCCCCAGTTCCACCATTTGCCAGCAACTATGGGAATTTGGAAACAGATCCTTGTCTGGATGAACTGCAAGATGACTGCATCCCAGCTGACTTCTTGTCTAGAGTCTGTAGGAGTCTGATGTGCAGGAACTAGCTAAGCAATGCCTGGGCTCCTAACTGACACACAGAAAATGTGAGACAACGAATGTGGTTAAATTTGGGGATAATATGTTATGCAGTAAAAGTAACTAATACTTTTTAGATATAAGTTTACTTTTGTACAATGATAAGCCATAGAAGCATGTTGAAATCAGGAAATGAATTTTAAGATATCACAGAAGGAGGTGGGATACACACTAATGTTGGACCACAAAAGACATCAGTTCTTAGCCATGAATTCCAGGGCTTGATCTACTTTGGAAATCCATAGACCTGATTTGCTAGCCAGTCCAGGGTTCTACAGGCTCAGGAAAACTTAACTGGCTAAACAAACTCCCAAGAGAGTTATATCAATTTCACCATACTAATTTATTAATTCACCTAGATAAACAAATCACCAAGTAGATCAGATAAATTTGGTAGAATTTTTCAAGGCTCATTTAAATGTTGCCTTCTTTTCTCCTTCTAGTTTCTTATAGAAAAATCTCAAGTAAACACACATACATCACACATTTTCATTTGCAGACCAGAATTTTATGAGCTGTTAGATTGATACCATTGCTTGGTACACAGCTTGCTTCCATAATCAGCCATGCCTTGATTAAGACTTTTAGATCTTTTTAAGCCTTCTAGGTCCTGGTAGGTATCCAGAAACCCATCTGGCCTTTTTTCTTAGAGTTGAGTCTTGCTCAGGTGCAAGATACTTTTCATCCCAGTCTTTTGGAATCCTCTGTCAAAACTTTAATTGGACTTTGGTCACTAATGCAGTCCATCTGCAGTACCCTTGCTGCCTGTGCTATGCTGGCTTTCTGTTTTCTGTGATGATTGCAATGACTCCTTTACACATTGTAATATGTACTTCTTATGCCCCACCTTGCATTCTCTCTGCCCATTTTTTACTCTCTCCATTGCCATGACAAGCAGCACTAGGAAGGTATAACCCTGGCAGCATAATGTGTTAGTTGTACTTTGTTATCATTTGATTTCTACCTGGGACTTCTTAGATGGCTTTGAGTGAGATTCCTGGAGAAACTTGCCTGGCACTCCTGCTGCTGTAGCCTCAAAAAAAGGGAGGTCAAGCCCCCCAGTCAACCCTTGACTAAAAGGAAATGAAGAAGATGAATAAATTCTGAGATTTATTATATATGACTTCTTAGGAGTATCTGAAAGCAATATAGAGCCTTTTTCACCCACAGTTGCATTTACTCAAGAACATGGCTTTGAATTGGTATTTTATCCCTCCCTGCTTCACCTTTCCTATTTCTCCATTTCTAGTGGGATCTTTTCCCTAGGCTAAATACATGCAAACCCTTGGCTCAGGCTCTGCTTTCTGGGAGGACCTGGCTAAGACTCACTTCAGAAGCTCATCTCATGTAGGCTACCTCTCTCTGTTGTTATTACTTAATGATTTCCTTGTCATTACTCCACTGAGATCTGAGATCTTTGGCCTTTGACACTTTCCCTTTACTCCTGCTATTGTCCTACAGCAAGGATGACTAATCTACCACCCAAGCATTACAGATTGTTATGGCATTCTTTGCGTATAGCATTCTTGCTGGAAACTGATATTATTCTGCACAGCTCCATTTCCACAATCTCAAACACCAATATCCCATTCTTGGACATCAATATTCTCTTTATCCAGTTTCCTTATTCTTCTCAATGAAGTTTAAATACTTCAACAAGACCCCTGGTGCTTTGCCTTCTCTATTTTCGTTCCCTTCCCTATCCATCCTAGAGCTCATGGTTAATTATTTCAATCATCCTCTTTACCCTCCCACTCCTGTATATTTTGCCTTCTGAGACTTATTTTTGTCATCTGATGATTCCATTCATAATCAGGCAGCTGAGCACTGCTCTAGAAAATCACTCCATCAGGCTGAATGATATCACTCTAAACATGGACACTAAACTCAGATATTCCTCTCTAAGCCTGTCTTATTATATACCCTGTTTTCATGCTATCATAGCAGACTGTGCATTTGACACATGCATGCATCATTTAGCTCATACTTAATGAGACCCTGTTATATGCCACATGTTTCACTAAGAGTTAGGGATGGAATTCTGAGCAAATAGGATCTTTGCCTTTTGTGATATTTACATTATTCTCTCGCATACTGCAATCATTATACTGTGCTTACTTGCCTCCAACATCAGATCAACCTTGTCATTTTATTTATATTTTAATCCAAAGAGTATGGCATGTAATTTGGAATTTATATATTTTTGTTATATAAATGAACAAGTGAATTTAAAAAATAATTACTGCTGATAACTAAGCCTACCAATAATAGCCAGATTTTCCTATTCAACATTCACAGGGTAATCTGTACTCAATGTGGGCCCCTGAGTACTGACTGCAAGGTGCATGATTAAAAAACATGCATCATATCTACTTCACAACTCCAACTGTTAAGTTATTTTCCATTAAGATATAAAATTTATGGGCTGGCACTGGAGCTCATTTGGTTAATCCTTCGCCTATGGCGCCGGCATCCCATATGGGCGCCGGGTTCTAGTTCCAGTTGCTCCTCTTCAGTCCAGCTCTATGCTGTGGCCTGGGAGAGCAGTGGAGGATGGCCCAAGTGCTTGCCCCCCTGCACTCGCATGGGAGACCAGGAAGAGGCACCTGGCTCCTGGCTTCAGATCGGCACAGCGCTGGCCGTAGCAGCCATTTGGGGAGTGAACCAACGGAAGGAAGACCTCTCTCTCTCTCTCTCTCTAATTCTACCTGTCATATAAAAACGATATAAAATTTAAATGAATCAAAGCAGTACAATTTCCTTACTATAACTCGTATGGGATTTCCTTTCCACATCTAGTAAGTTCTGCAGCCTTTCATCTCTGCCTCCATGTTTTTCTCCAGGTCTCTTCTAGTTAGGTACTTGGTCTGCTCTGGATAATAATTTCTGAGTTTCTGTGGGCTATACTGGGGTATCTAGGAACAATCTAGATTATCATCCATTTGCTTACTGATTGGAGAAGACTTCAAATGTAAAAGGGTCGTGAAAAATGTGTATTATGAAAAAACTAAGCATAGCTTCATTTTTCCCATAAAAACAAACTTTTAATACCACATTCTGGGAACTTTTTGAAATATCCTAGTATGGTATTTTTTCATATATTTCCTAGACTGGGCAATTTAGAGAGAAATTTTCTGATTTATGTAAATCCACAACAAGATGGCTATTACCACTTATTCAGTCAGTTCTGCGTTAATCAATCATTTTTGTCTCTAAAATGTGTAACATATAGATGAAAGAAAAGGATTTCAAACTCAATTTGTAATACATACACCAGCATGTTACTAATATCTTGAAGGTTGGTCAAAAAATTATCAGAAAAGGTCTTACAGGAGGATTAATTTATTTTATATCAATAAAGAACTGTATTTTCTTAATCTTTTTCCTTAAAGGCAACATAATGAAAGAATATAAAGTTAATCCATGGTTTGACTTCATGTCCCAGCATGATGGAGTTGTTTTTAGACACTGAGGAGTGCCTGTGAGGGGCTACAGAGCACCTTATAACTCAGAAACTTGGGGTTCCTTTAGGGAGAAAAGGGTACATCAAAAGTACAAGCACAGACTGAGCTTAGCTTTTAATTGAGCTAGGGAACAGAAAGGATACAACATTCATTGTAGAAAGTTAGAAATATGAGGATGTGGGAGCCAAACATAGAACTTCCTCCCTTGGCCTTGTTTTAGCTCTATGCCCTTTGCCACTCCCACCCTCCATGCATGTCCCAGCCAAATGAACTCTTTACTTGACATCCCTCAGGCTGCCCATGTTTTCTCTCCTTCCTCACCTCTGCACTTTATTTTTTTTCAAAGATTTATTCATTTATTTATTTATTTGAAAGGCAGAGTTACAGAGAGGCCGAGAGAGAAAGTCTTCCATCTGCTGGTTCACTCCCCAAATGGCTGCAGTGGCTGGAGCTGAGCGGATCTGAAGCCAGGAGCCAGGAGCTTCTTCCAGGTCTCCCAAGTGGATGCAGAGGCCCAAAGTCTTGAGCCATCTTGTACTGCTTTTCCCAGGCCAAAACAGAGATCTGAATTAGAAGTGGAGCAGCTGGGACTTGAACTGGCACCCATATGGGATGATGGCACTGCAGGTAGCAGCTTTACCAGCTGCTAGCCACAACCCTGGCCCCTGCATTTGCTCTTACTACTGCCTAAAGGACACTTCTTCTCCCCTTCTCAATCCTTCTCTAGTTATCCTAAATAAAGGGATAAATGGGCTAGGGGATTTTGGAGTATGGTCCCATTTCACTCTGTTTTTCCCTGGCCACTTGAGCATGCTTTATTTGAATTGCTTTGCTTGACTGTTCATTTCTTCCACCAGAGCAAAGACATTGTGGGGGTAGGGACCATGTCCGTATTGTTTTCTAGTATAGTCCTAGTACTCAGCTCAGTGTCTGGCTGGGATATAAGAAATGCTTTGTGAATGAATGAACTTATAACCTCTCCCTCCACAACTGACTTATCCTTCTGAACTGACCAATGTACACAAGTTTGGCCTGCATTTTCCTGTCTACTCTAGAGTCAGGGATGCCAACCCAGTCATACATCCTATTGTGAAATTTCCCAAGCCACTTTGACTTAAGAATCACTTTAAAATATTGACATAGCATCAACAGGAGATCCAGGAACTTGGTTGATTTACATACCAGAAAAATGAAAGCCAAAAACCAGTGTCATCCGGGATCTGATTGCTTTTTCTTATTTAGAACTTTATATGACAATGAAAATATTTCTACGTGGCCCTACGTGGATTTCTAGGAAAAACATTCTATTTGCCATATGGGGTAATGGGTTTGGGTATACAATTGTCTGTCATTATCCATGGGGAATTGGTTTTAGGATGCCTCACAAAAATCTGAGGATAGTTAACGTCCTTATAAAAAAAAGTGCAATATTTGCATATAACATATGCATATTATCCTATATAATTTAAATAATCACTTGATTACTTGTGATACCTAATAAAATATAAATGCTATATAAATAATTGATATTCTATATTGTTTAGGGAATAATGACAAGAAAAACATCTGCATGTTTTCAGTACAGATGTAGTTTTTTTCTGGTATTTTGTAAAATCTGCAGTTGATTGAATCCATGGATAGAGCACCTGCAGATAACGGAGTGCTACATGTGGCCTGTCTGGAAGAACTGGAAGACTAGAGGGGCACATCAGTAGGGGAAGGAGGGAAGGCAGATACAGAGACAGCAGAGCTGGCAGCGAGCAGAATAGCGGAGTTTCTCGGGGAGTGGTGTCCCAAGGGAAGTTTTGAAATGAAGTCATCCACCATGTGAAAGACACATCTCCATGGTCTTCACATGAACTCTTCAGTAAAATCTATCCTTGCAGTCATGCCCTGTGGAGTGGATTTTCTGATTTGGAAATTTAGAGAAGGGCCGATGATTGCACAGGACACATGGAGAGGCTGCTGCTGGAACAGGTCACTTTCTGAGTGGCCACAGGAAGTCATAACTCAGCAGAGCAACGCATCCAAAAAAAAAAAAAAAAAACCCACAAGTTGAGCTTTAAAAACCTTAGAAACTAATAATTATTGTTAATGAAGATTGTCTTGAAGGAGTGAATTATACAGCAAAAAAACAGAGAAAAACCAACCAGTGTTTAGCATTTTTTCTTTTACTATCAAACCACATTATTCATAGTTGCTGTTTCCAGCCCCTTTTCTCTGCCTCTCAATTTCTGTGTCATTGTTTTCTTTGTGACCTTCTCTATGAGTTCGTTGACATTCTCATAGTTTCTCCCAACTCTAAATCTACCTTTTTATCCCATTAGTACCACAAAGGTACAAGGAACTTAACATAAAACAAAATATTCTTTAAAATATATGACAAGGGAAATGATACAATATTGAAGGTTTAATATTTGTATTTTCTTTCCATAGAATGGTCACAAAAATTTAAAAAATGAAATGCTAAAAAGAAAACAATTTTATCTTACATGTTAATATAAATTGTGGCATTGAAAATGTAGACTTTTTCAGTGAAAGCCAGTTTTGTGTATTTTTAAAATAAATCTTCTTAATTTGGGGAATGATAATATTGAGTCAAAATCCAAATGTGAAGTATAGCATTAAAACTGTTTCACATTTTTCATTCATTGAAAGCAATGCGAAAAATCCCATGTTGTATGTTTTGGGAAAGGAAGAGCCCAAATTGCATCTTTTGAAAATTTTAGTAGGGGCTGGTATTGTCACATAGGGGATTTATCTGTGACACTGGCATCCACAACAGGGTGCAGGTTTGAGTCCTGGTTGCTCCACTTCCAATCCAGCTCCCTACTAATATGCCTGAGAAAGCAGTAGAAGATGGCCTAGGTTCTTGGGCCTCTACCATCTATGTAGGAGAAATGGATGGAGTTCCTGGCTCCTGGCCTCAGCCTGGTCCAGACCTGGCTGTTGTGGCCATTTGGGGAGTGAACCAGAGGATGGAGGATCTGTCTGTCTCTTAGTCTCTTCTCCTCTCTCTCTCTTTCTGTCACTCCGTCTTTTAAATAAGATAAGTAAATCAATCTCTTTTTTAAAAAAAGGAAAATCTTAGTACTATTGCTTTAGATTATTCCAAAATAATTCATTGTTTCTTTTTGGACAGCCTACTCCTAGGCGTTTTTAGAAAGCAAAGTTTTAGTCTTCTTGGATGAAGGTTATTTGATCAACTTTTGCTTATTTGATTCTTGCACAGTTGAGCATCTCAAGATTCTTTTATTTGAAAACATCCTTCTCTGAGTCACAGATCTGTGGAGAATGTGTTTGTGTAGTATAAATATTTAATATAAAAGAAACATTAAATATTAATTTTTGTTGAAATTGTAAGACAAGATACTTAACATACAGCAGTGGTCATTGAATAAATGACATGGATCAACCTGAAATCAATGCTGCTTATGCATCACTGTAGAGGGAGAACATTTTGCATTCTGCTGTCAAGTTATAATTGGTCAAGGCAAGGCTTCTTGGTTCTGGAAGGCTATCACATAATATTTGGGGTCATTGTATGAAAGAATAACTTTCATTTCTCTAAGAACATATAGATGAAAATCAATCACTGATATTGGTTCTATTTATTTTGTTTTCTGGAGGACCAGTTTATGTCTGCAGACACAGTAGTGTTTCAGGCATCCACATTTGGGAAATGCTGCATACGGCAAGGCCAACATTGAGAATACAGACATCTCCAATGCACACAGTGTTGTGTTAGTGATCCCTGATTCCTAGTACTAGTATCTGTATAATCCTCACTCCTTGATTTGTGACTTCCTTTTAATCAATATAGAACAGCAAATAGTGAGATGGGTATCACTTCTCTGATTAGGTTTCATAAAACTGTGACTTCTGTTCTGGTAGCAGGCATTCTTCTTTTCTAGATTTAATAAGGCATGGAGAGAGTCAACAAGGAAGTGAATCCTACCAATGACCACATAAGCTTGGAAGCAGATGCTTCCCCAGTCAAGCCTTCATGTAAGACCCCAGCCCTGGCAGACACCTTTACTGCAGCCTGGTGAAGCATTGAAGCACAGGACCCGTACAAGGTAAACTGAAAAAACAGATGTTATGTGATTATTTGTTACATAATAACAGACAAGTACTCCACCCTAACCTGAATTTTAAGTTGCAATTTAAATATTAATGCTGAACATTTTTTAGTTTTTAATAAGAATATTTATGAAGCCAGGGCTTCCACATAAAATATGAATCACAGATAAGACATTTCTCTTCTCTTTCTTTCCCTTTGAACAAATGTTAGTTCCTTTGGATGACATAAATTGATAAATTATGGATGTTGCAAGATCCTTCTTTAAGTTGATCTTTTTAAAAGTGAATTAATGAAATACCAATCCTCAATTATTGCCACAGGATAAGGTTTAGCCCCTTTCTAGAGTTTTAAAGGAACTAGAAACTATTTCATTTGTACTTTCCCCAGTTCTTTTCAGGCTGGTCCTTTTAAATAACCTTTCTCTGTTCTCTAATTTCTACTGTCTGTTTACACCTTTTCCATAATATGCATATCCTTGAACTTTCTGAAGACCCACTGTTTATAATAGGCCCCTTTTAAAGTACACTGAATCAGGCCGGCGCCGCGGCTCAGTAGGCTAATCCTCCGCCTAGCGGCGCCGGCACACCGGGTTCTAGTCCCGGTCGGGGCGCCGGATTCTGTCCCGGTTGCCCCTCTTCCAGGCCAGCTCTCTGCTGTGGCCAGGGAGTGCAGTGGAGGATGGCCCAGGTGCTTGGGCCCTGCACCCCATGGGAGACCAGGAAAAGCACCTGGCTCCTGGCTCCTGCCATCGGATCAGCGCGGTGCGCCGGCCGCAGCGCGCCGGCCGCGGCGGCCATTGGAGGGTGAACCAACGGCAAAGGAAGACCTTTCTCTCTGTCTCTCTCTCTCACTGTCCACTCTGCCTGTCAAAAAAAAAAATAAATAAATAAAAAATAAAGTACACTGAATCAAATTTACATACTTAAGGGGCCCAGGACTCTGTATTTTGAGTGGTTACAGCCATTTTAGCTATTTCTAACAAACACTAACACCAGCCTGGGGACTTCTGATTTGCAGGGTACAGTGCTTCTGGGCAGGTGTAGCCTCTCCTTCCCTTCTCTTTCTCTCTTGCGTTTTTTTAAATTTAGTTAATAAAAAGAGACTAGATTTCATGCATTCCATAGGTACAATTCCAAGAAGGCAACCACACTTACCTCACTTCCTTATTCCTCCCAATCCCCCCTCTCCCCTCCCCTCTCTTCATCAGTTTTTACAAAGGCATAATCCACTCTATATTCACAGGCTTAATTTGCCACTAATCATAATATTCAACAGGTAAATAGTAAGAAGACCACAGTTCCACAGGAGTATAAACAAGGGCTAAAAATAACAATGATATCCCAAAATGTCCATTTCATTCCTATATATTATTTTGTATTCTATATTGACCGCCACATATTAGAGAAAACATATTTGTCTTTTTCAGTCTGACTTATTTTACTAAGCATAATGATTTCCATTCTCATCCATTTTGCTGCGAAAGACAGAATTTCATTCTTTTTTATGGCTAAGTAGTATTTCAAGGTGTGTATATACCGTATTTTCTTTATCCAGTCATCAGTGGATGGACATTTAGATTTATTCTATATCTTATCTATTGTGAACTGAGCTACAGTAAATATGGGAGTACAAATAAATCTTTTGTATGCTGATTTCATTTCATTTGGGTAAATTCCCAGGAGGGGATAGCTGGATCATATGGTAGATATATTTTCAGATCTCTGAGGAGTGTCTATACTGTCTTCTATAATGATTGTACTAGTTTACATTCCCAGAAACAGTCATTAGGGTACCTTTTCCCTTACATCCTCACCAGCATCAGCATTAATTGTTTTTTGATTTTTGGATTATAGTCATTCTAACTGGGCTAAGGTGAAACCTCATTGTGGTTTTTATTTGCATTTCCCTGATGGCCAGTGATCCTGAGCATTTTTTCATGTGTCTGTTGGCCATTTGGATTTCATCCTTTGGAAAATGCCTATTCAAGTCCTTTGCCCATTTTTTAACTGGATTGCTTATTTTGTTGGTAGTGAGTTTCTTGAGTTCTTTATAGATTCTGAATATGAATCCTTTATCAGTTGCATGGTTTGCAGATATTTTCTCCCATTCTTTCAATTGCCTCTTCACTTTGCTGAATGCTTCCTTTGCAGTGCAGAACCTTCTTAGCTTGCTGTAATCCCATTTGTCTACTTTTGCTTTGATTGCCAGTGCTTCTGGAGTCTTTTCCAAGAAGACTTTGCCTAGGCCAATGTCTTGCAGTGTCCCCAATGTTTTCCTCTACTAACTTGATGGCATCAAGTTGTAGATTTAGATCCTTGATCCATTTAGAGTTGATTTTTGTATAAGGTGTACAGGTAGGGGTCTTGTTTCAGGCTTCTGCCTGCATAGATACAATTTTCTCAGTACCATTTGTTGGAGAGACTATCCTTTCTCCAGGGAGTGATTTGGGATCATTTTTCAAAGATTGGTCAATTGTAGATGCATGGATTAATTTCTGGGGTTTCTATTCTGTTCCATTGGTCTGCATGTCTATTTTTTGTTTTGATTATAGCTACCCTGTAAGATGTCTTAAAGTCTGGTATTTTGATGTGTTTGGCTTTGTTTTTATTGTTCTTTTAAAAGATTTGTTTATTTGAAAGAGTTACACAGAGAGAAGGAGAGGCAGAGAGAGAAAGGGAGGTCTTCCATCCGTTGGTTCACTCCCTAATTGGCCACAATGGCCAGAGCTGCACTCATCTGAAGCCAGGAGCCAGGAGCCTCTTCCAGGACCCCCATGTGGTTGCAGGGGACCAAGGACTTGGGCCATCTTCCACTGTTTTTCCAGGCCATAGCAGAGAACTGGATTGGAAGTGGAGCAGCTGGAACCCGAACAGGCGACCATATGGGATGCTGGCACTGCAGGCAGTGGCCTTACCTGCTACACCACAGTGCCGGCCCCTGTTTTTATTGTTTAATATTGCTTTAGCTGTTCAGGATCTCTTGTGTTTCCATATGAATTTTAACATAGATTTTTCTAAATCTGAGTAGAATGTCATTGGTATTTTGATTGGGATTGCAGTGAATCTGTAAATTGCTTTTGGTAATATAGACATTTTTATGATATTCTTCCATTGCATGAACATGGAAGATCTTTGCATTTTTGTTTCTTCTTCTGTTTCTTCATTTAATGTTTTGTAATTTTCATCATAGAGATCTTTCACATCCTTCGTTAAATTCATTCAAAAGTATTGAAATATTTAAATTAAATTTTTTGGTAGCTATTGTGAACAAAACTGATCTTATAAGTTCTTTCTCATCCATGGCATTGTTTGTGTATACAAAGGCTATTGATTTTTGTGTGTTGATTTTATATCCTGCAACTTTACCAAACTCTCTTTTGAGTTCCAAGAATCTCTTAATAACCATTCTCTTTCAATACAATGCTTGCTAGTAGAGGCACACCACAGGGCATAAGGTAGGGAACTTCTTCTCTTTTCTCTCATCAACTCGGGCCCTAATGGCCACATGGCTTAAATCTCATTCATTCATGTTGTTCTTGGAAGCCCCGTTCTTGAAATTACTGTATTACGGAGTACATGTCTGCAACCCATAATTCTAATAACTTCTTCTCTAAGTTTGTAGAGGTGGAAAACATAAAAAGAAAAAGCCACTGACAAATTTGACTTTTTTGACCTGAGCCCTGACTGATCATCCACCGTGCTTGATTGTGGGGAGCAACCCGGACTAGACTAAGTTACTGGAATTAAGACTTATTCTATGCATCTGCTCTCCCACAATATGGCGCTGAGAAGGGAGTAACAGCTTCTATACAGCTGCCTCCAGTTCAACCAATAAACAGCAGGACCTGCTCCTGATTGGAGGAGAGCAGCGTACTCGGCGTGTGGGCAGCAGAGTTGGGATTGGTGGAAGAGGACTATAAAGGAGGAGAGAGACAACATGCACCAGGAACATCTAAGAGGAACATCTATCTGAAGGAACACCTGTGCAGCCCCCGAGAGAGCCGGCCGGCGGTGTGCCGCTCCCCTGCGGAAGTGGGGAAAGTGGCCAGGGGGAACCGCCCTTCCACGGAGGTGGGAGGGACGGTAGCCGACCCGGGAAGAACCAGCAGTAAACCCGGGGAGGGCCGAGCAGACGAAAGAACAGCGCAGGGTCCTGTGTCGTTCCTCCACGAAGACGGGGAGCGACATAATGGTGCCGTGACTCGGATATGAAGCCTAGGCAGGGCTTAGTGTCGTTCCTCCACGAAGAGGGGGAGGGACATAATGGTGCCGTGACTCGGATAGGAAGCCTAGGCAGGGTTTAGTGTCGTTCCTCCATGAAGAGGGGGAGCGACACTTGATTATATCAGATGGCCCAGTATTATTGACCAAGGTGAGGAGACCACCATTGTTAATGTAGGCAGTGTATTTTCTTTCAAAGCATTTGTGCTCTTTACTCACCATTATCTTATGTGGAAAAAAGGGCATGCATGGGGAAAATTTACCTTAATACTAATCCGATAAGGTAGACCACATGTAACTGGCAGCACTCTATAATCACCTGAGCTGTTACCAGGACACCTGATGTACTCAAAGATGTGTTCTTTGGTTATACCTGTCTTGAGTTCTTCACTTTGAACTTTTTGCAGGACTGTCTGTGGTATCATGATGTACTAGGTTTCTCCCCAAAGATCTTTCTCCTACTTCCTGTAAAAAGTCTAAGAACTCTCTTAGTGAATACCAATAATGTAAACTTTTCCCTCTGAGAAAAGGAATCCCCTATCTCCTCAGTTCTATAATCCAAGCACTGTCACTGTATTAGACAAGTTTGATATGTACATAAAAATTCAGATGATGATGAATATGTCTGAATACATGAAAAGAGAAGATACTTACAGACCTACTGATGATAAAAATGATATCCTGCATTTCTATAGCCTACTTCCTTAATGACTCTACCAGGTCAATGAATATTCACAGGTTTCCTCCACCTTTTAAGATGACAATTTGCTAATTAAGAAAACTCATCTACATTTGGGATAGAGGCTACATAGACAACCTCCCTTCTCTGTCAAGTCATATAATTGCCCTTTTTTTTTTTTTTTTTTTTTTTTTTTTTTTACAGGCAGAGTGGAACAGTGAGAGAGAGAGAGACAGGGAGAAAGGTCTTCCTTTGCTGTTGGTTCACTCTCCAATGGCTGCACTGCGGCCAGCGCACCGCGCTGATCCGAAGGCAGGAGCCAGGTGCTTCTCCTGGTCTCCCATGGGGTTCAGGGCCCAAGGACTTGGGCCATCCTCCACTGCACTCCCTGGCCTGGAAGAGGGGCAACCAGGACAGAATCCAGCACCCCGACCGGGACTAGAACCCAGTGTCCCGGTGCTACAAGGGGGAGGATTAGCCTACTGAGCCGCGGTGCTGGCAGATAATTGTCTTTTAGGAGTGACATTTTGAGAAACATTTTTACCTTTATTTTTTAAGATTTATTTATTTAAAAGACAGAGTTAGAGAGAGAAGGAGAGACACAGAGAGAGAATCTTTCATCTGTTGGTTCACTCCCCAAATGGACGCAACAGCTGGGGCTGGGCCGTGCCAGAGCCAGGAGCTTCTTCCAGGTATCCCACGTGGGTGCAGGAGCCCAAGCACTTGGACCATCTTCCACTGTTTTTGCAGGCTCATTAGCAGGGAGCTGGGTCAGAAGTAGAACAACCAGGACTCGACCTGCACCCATGTGGAATGCTGGCGCTGTGGGCCTTGGCTTTACCTGCTATGCCACAGCACTGGCCCCACATTTTCACCTTTGTGATCCAATTTCTGGTTCAACTCTTGATGGGAGAAAAGAAGATTGGTAACCCAGGTTGGCAAAGCCCTGTTTGGGGGACACTCAGTATTTTGCTCTGCTGATCAATGATGCTCCTCAGAAGACTGGCTGGTATCTGCAATCCAGAGCTCTTTCATCTTGCTATGCCATGATGTAAAACGTGTTCTTTGGGATCATAAAATTGGTTTAAATGCAATTAATTCAAGACTAGTTAATGGACATTTATTATTTAACAGTTTCTTCTAAGGTCATTTGCAGCCAGGAAGGAGAGGCTAACTTCTCTATTCTCTCTCTACTCCACTTAGAAACATATGTTCATTACCGAAAAAAAAACCACTATTGACTTTGGCTTATTTGTTAATTTAGAAAGTTTATTTCATGATTAAAAAAAAAAAAAGAATAGAGATGCAATTATTTGGTTACCTGAATTGGTTGCAAAGAATATTTTAGAGATAAATACTTTGCTTTCATTACAGTGCTGGTTTCTGAAAGGCTGCTATTTCGAGATATTCCCAGACTTTGTCCCCACATGAATTCATCGTTTCAGCCACTCCTCAAGGTTATTATCCCCGCTCAAGCAGCGACTGTTAATATAGAAAGCCAGAGAGCTTTCTCCTGCTCACTAGTGACCTCTAAGATGTCTCGACCAATTATCATTTCGATTCCAGTCTGTCGAAAGCCACTGCCGGGAAAATCTATAACCGTTGTTTCAGCATCTTCTCCCTGTGATCCGTCATCCCAGGATAGCAGCTGCACTCGTCCCTGGGTCGACAGCAGTTCGGCCCTCCCGACTGTTAGGAAGTCCCAAGGAGTGTTGAGGGTTTCAGCCGTCAGATGGCTGCTCAGTGACCGTAGCCCTGTTTACTTTATTGCAAGCTGGGCAGGCGAGCAGGGCCCTATGCAGCAGGGAGAAAGGAAGGGAGCATCTGGTAAAATTGCATCTTAGATTTTAGGAGCTGGAAGGGTTGTTGAAGTCACCAGTATTCATCTTAACATGATAAGGTCACAATAACATCTTTCTCCGCGCTCCCTGCAGCAGTGGGACATCAAACATGAGCCTCACTGAAAGCACAGACCCTTAGAACAGAGAAAGATCTCAAAGAATATTTACTCTCTCCCCCTCACCAAGAGGAAACAGGGAGAGAGGGTGATGCAAGGGTCTGTGAGTGCAGCATGGCTGCTGAGCACTGGGATAGGAGGTCTGGTGCTGGCCCTCTGTAGTTCCCAGCCTGGGAGAAAAAAGACAAGTTATTATCGAGAATGACAAGTATTATAACAGAAGCATGCCGGTGGCGATGAAAACACACACACAGGAGGGCATTTGTCTGGTTTTGTTTGTTTGAGAAGGAGAGAGAGGGAGCAAGAGAGCGAGCAAGCGCACTCATGAAGGAGCTCCCATCTGATGCTTCCAAATGCCCCTAATGGCTGGGGCTGAACCAGAGCCAGAGCCAGAAGCTGGCAACTCATTCCAGGTCTTCTGTGTGGGTGGCAGGTATCCAACCACTTGAGCCATCACCACTGCCTCCCATGGTGTGCATCAACAGGAAGCTGAAGAAAGGTGCTGAGGAACAAACCCAGGCACTCTTCCATGGAATGCAGGCACCTTACCTACTAGGCCACACCCCATCCTCAAGGAGGGCGTTCAGTTGTGACTGATGGAGTGGTCACTGGAGGCTTCTTGGAAGAAGTGAAGCTTCAGCTAATTTTGAAGGAAGAATTGGCATCATCTGTAGGAAGATAGCTGTCTATCTGGGAGACAGAAAACCTGAGGCCTATATACAGCAAATCACTTGTGTGACCTTGGACTAAAATCTGTTTTCCCATTAAAAAATGTGTGTGGGTGTGTGTGGCAAGAAAACTATGCAGGAGCACAGTGAGAAGCAAGGCCATACCCCTTTCTCAAATCTCTCTGTCCTTGGATCCCTCCAGCCAGTGAGAAGACTCAGGGAGGACCCGCTCGCTGTGGTGCTTGTCAACAGCAGCGGCTCCTGGGAATCTGGTGATATTTTTTTCTGTTTGAAGTGGCAAGTGAGAACAATTGCTCTGTGAATTCCTCTACCTTGAATACCATCAGGGTTTGAAACTTGGGGCTTTTTCTGGTTGCCCTGGGCTCTGCACAGCTGTCACTTTTTACACTCTGGAAAAATGTTATGAGCTTCAGCCAGTAGCTTCCTACAGAAAAGAGCAGGGTTCTTCCCTTAGATGTAAGGGCTCTATATTGTTATGGTTTGTATTAATTTTTTTTTAATTTACTTATTTATTTGAGAGGTAGAGTTACAGAGGTAGAGACAGATCTTCCATCTGCTGGTTCACTCCCCAAATGGCCACAACAGCTGGAGCTGAGCTGATCTGAAGCCAGGAGCCAGCAGCTTCTTCTGGGTCTCCCCTGTGGGTGCAGGGACCCAAAGACTTGGGCCATCTTCCACTGCTTTCCCAGGCCATAGCACCGAGTTGGATTGGAAGTGGAACAGCCGGGACATGGACCGGTGCCCATATGGGATGCCAGCACTGCAGGCAGAGGCTTAGCCTACTACAATGACAGTGCCAGTCTCTAGTTCATTAATTATATCCAGGACATAGTAAGTGTCTTTTCAGTGCCATGCACTAGGCTGGAGACTACTAGACAAAGAAAACATGCTCACAATCCTTAAGGCATGTGTAATTCTGCAGGAGAGCCTATAAGAAAATCAGTGATTACAGGACAATGTCATAAATATTACAACAAAGATATGCACCTGATGAACATGGATCAGAGACTGCTGTGTGCAAGAGGTCAGAGAGGGGTTCTTGGAGAAGGCATTCTTTGAGCAGAGATTTTGAAGGAGAAAGCAGTATTAGCTGAGTGAATCTGTACATAAAGGTGTTAGGATTGGGTGGGCCAATTTGACCATGTGCTTTCTTCAAATGCTTTAAATACAGTTCTAACTACTTAGTACTTAAAGATGAATCCCGGAGGAGGAGGTGTCTATTTTTCTCTCAGCTTTAAAGTTCAATGCTAATGAAACTTGGTTTCCTCAGGCAGTGAGATTTTAGGATAATCATACAGTTGGAGGAGATACTAAAGATCATGTATTCACAGTTCTCTCCAGTGCCCAAATTTCCCATGCACCATTCTTGAGAAAGAACTTTTCAGATATCCTTGGATATTTTAGTGATGGTAAAGTAAAAGCACAGGGAAAGTCAGGTATGCATGAACTTTCTCTCTCTACCCAGGATCCCACTCAGTGTTAAGAGTGAAAGGTGTGGGGCCGGCGCTGCGGCTCACTAGGCTAATCCTCCGCCTTGCAGCACCGGCACACCAGGTTCTAGTCCCGATCGGGGCGCCGGATTCTGTCCCGGTTGCCCCTCTTCCAGGCCAGCTCTCTGCTGTGGCCAGGGAGTGCAGTGGAGGATGGCCCAAGTGCTTGGGCCCTGCACCCCATGGGAGACCAAGAGAAGCGCCTGGCTCCTGCCATTGGATCAGCGCGGTGCGCCGGCCGCAGCGCGCCAGTCGCGGCGGCCATTGGAGGGTGAACCAACGGCAAAAAGGAAGACCTTTCTCTCCATCTCTCTCTCTCACTGTCCACTCTGCCTGTCAAAAAATAAAAAAATAAAAAATAAAAAGAATGAAAGGTGTGGGCCCTGGAACCAGATGCTGTGGCATCGAATCCTGACACTGCAACTTTCTAGGTCCTGACCCTAGGAAAATGACCTGACTTCTGTTATCCTCTGTCTCATCATCTCTAAAATAGAGAATGATAGGATGGCTATCTCATGGAATAATCTCTGTACCTGGTACAGAGTAAATGTTCAATAAATTATACTCTGTCTGTGTATCAACTCTCCATCCCACTTTCATAAATCTCACAACTCATTTCCGTCCTAAATAGGCAGTTGGATTATCTATAGTTCTTCTGCTGACACACAAATTCGCATTTATTCCCACTGAAATCATCATGAAGTCTCAGGAAAAATATTGCATGTTTTATCATAATTGATACTGTCAGAACTAAGAACCTCTTAGGAAATAAAATATAAAACTTAAACATTAAAGCTTTGAGGAAATTGTAGAGTAGATGCACACTGGGACAATACCCTGCCTTTTTTTTTTTTCTCCAATTTCTGTCTCTTCAAGGACTAGATGACCCGGGACACACATACTATTGATAGTCCAAGTTATGGGTGGCAGTGAGATGCATGGGTGGGCTGTGGATAGGGGAAACATAGCAATGTTTTCTCACTCCCTAGTGTCACATAAAAGCATGCTGGCATTCTAATTGGCCTTTGTCATACCTGATTTTTCTTTTCACTACTCCCAAAATAGACAAGATCATGCTTTCACATTTATTTATACTATACTAGTACTTGATTTACACTTTCCAGGACCTGAAAGAGATGCAAAAGTCTTTATGGAATAACTTAATAGCAGCACAAGCAAG
This sequence comes from Oryctolagus cuniculus, assembly GCF_964237555.1. Taxonomy (NCBI): domain Eukaryota; kingdom Metazoa; phylum Chordata; class Mammalia; order Lagomorpha; family Leporidae; genus Oryctolagus; species Oryctolagus cuniculus. Next base: position 34,878,357 of record NC_091444.1, read on the forward strand.
CACAAGTCTCATTTTAATGCCTATTGTGTTAGTTTATTAGTCATAACATGGTCACAGGGGAAAGGGAAATAATAAACTGAGTTAGAATAGCCAGAAAAGATTTCAGGAAAGAATTGAGTGTATAAAGGTAGGATGGAGCATCTGGAAAATTGACTTTCAAGTTGACAGAGATTAAAATGTAGACCTCCAAACTGAGTGTTTCGGTTGCTAGGCTGCACTGTTCCTTACTAAGGAGGATTAAAATATTTATCCCAGATTTTTCTATATTGAGGGATTTGAGATAGACTGTATGTTTGATCTCTTATGACTGTGGTGAATGACTTTAATGCAGATTTGGAGCTAAGGAGGAAAGTGAGAGGTGAGCAGGACTGTAAGAGTGAGCTCAGTATGGAGACTATAGCAAGAAAGCTACAGAAGGATGTTTGGTTGCCCTGGAGTGCAGTGTTTGCAAGGCGGGCGAATTGCTGATATTTGCAAATTTTTTTTTGGAAGCTGCATCCTCCTTCAGGATAGAAAGAAAGGAGTACCTGGGTATATGAGTTCTACAGAGATCTGTCACCATCCTTTGCCCACGTACTATCAGAGACTATGTAAAGCTGGGTTGATGCAGTGAAAGGTGAGGAGAAATTTAATCATGTAGAAGGGAAAGATAACATCTTCTAAGATCTACACCAGACAGAAATGATGAGTAATAGTCCAGAAAAAAAAGGGAAGATAAAATATAGAAAAGTGCATGACAAAATGAGAAACAGAAGGAGAAGGGATGAGGATGAGAGGGTGGGCTGGGCAAGAGATGGTAGAGACAGAATGAGTGGATTCTTTTTTTTTTTTTTTTTTTTTTTTGGTTTGCTGGCCTTTGTGGTTTCTGTGCAAATTGATTTAAAGTCCTTGGGCTGCGGTTGATTGCAAGGTGTGTTTATTGAATAATTCCCTTAGCATTTCTTTGTGTTTGGAATATTTCATTTAATACGAAAGTTATTTCTACAAAATATTAGCTCAAGGAGCTAATTCTACAGATGAGTCAAACCTTACCTCACCACTAATAAAGTTAAATGGATATTAATACATTTTCCAATATTTGTTTCAGATATTTTTTCTTTTTAAAGAAAATGTTCATTTTACAGGGTGTCTTGATCTCTCCTCTGAGCTGCAGATTCAGCTGCAAATTAGATACCTCCATCTGGATGTCCCATAGGCACCTCACACTCATTGTGTTAACAGCTGAACTGTTACCTTCCCTTCAATCTGCTTCTTGTCCTGTAGTCCCTTTATTACAAAGGGAAGCCATCATCGGTTCTAGTGGTCCATAAAGTTGTTTCATGTTTTTTACCTACTCATGAGTACACAGGATGGTGCATCTATCATCCTTCCCTCTGTCTTGCCAAGTGGGTCTTTGTAACTGAGGAAACTACTTTGGTAACCAGCAGATAATGGGGTATGGGCACAGATATATGAAAGAGACATGTATTGTTCTCCAAAGTGTTTGTTTCCACACACATTTTGAGGTATACCCTGCTCTTGTTTCAGCCAGCAAATCCCTAAAGCAATGATCTTAACAACTTCCTTTTGTAATTTAGGGCCATATATTTCTAGGGAAAAAGAAAAGATCAGCAATACAAACACGATCAGGTTCCATTATCTTCAAGTCTGCACAAAAGACTTAAATTCAAGGCTCTACCATTTGCGAAGGAGAACTGAACTGATTTGAAGATGAAGAGTTGTTTCTAAGGTGTGTTCATTGTCTGTCTGTATTGCGTTTTCCCATTTTATTCCATGCCCAGAATACTTTGCTTTCTTCAGATGCCGTTTTATTTAGATACTGTTCTTGACTCTTCACTCTTGCTCTTGGCCCAACAGAGTTATGAATCATTCTGTTATGTTCCCATAGAGAATACTTCCAACTTTTCCCATCAGAATGTCTATGAATGTCTGCTTCTTTAATTTCCTAAATTCCCCTCCCCTGTTGGAAAGCAAACTCCAGGACATCAGGGCCATGTGTGTCTGACTTGTCACTGATTTCCCTAGGCACAGCAGAAGCTCTTAGATTTAGCAGGCAGTAGTGGATATTTGTGGATTGAATTAAGTCTTTTCAGCAATTCCTTGATTCCTTTCTCTTTTTCCTTTTCCACCTTGATGCCTCTACAGTTGTCCAGCTTCCTATAACCTCATATGGATTACCCAGACCCTCTACCCTTCTGCAATTCCATAGTTCTCAACTTCCCAAATCATTTTATGCACCAGTGACACATACATAAGCCAAAATTCGTCCTATGGCTTCCTTGAAATTTGTACAATTGCTCCTTGATTTGTGGTAAGGTTATATCCCAATAAACCCATCACAATTTGAAAATATTGTAAGTTGAGGACACATTTTGATACATCTGATATACCATACATCATAGCATACTGTAGAGTGTTGGTGGCTGTCTCTCATGACCACGTGCTGACTGGGAGCTGGGGCCCAGAACCACGAGAGAAGATAATATCATGTGTCATTATCCAGGGAGAAGATCAAATTTTTTTTTTTTTTTGACAGGCAGAGTGGACAGTGAGAGAGAGAGACAGAGAGAAAGGTCTTCCTTTGCCGTTGGTTCACTCTCCAATGGCTGCCGCGGCCAGCGCGCTGCAGCCGGCGCACCGCGCTGGAGAAGATCAAATTTCAAAATCTGAAGTACAGTTTCTACTATACGTGTATCACTATTATGCTATCACTAAGTCAAAAAGTCATAAGCTGGACTTTTTGTGAATTGGGGACGTCTATAATTGCTTTCAGACCTCATTCAATGTCCTTTCATTATTCCAAGATGAATGTTCCAGGCTTACGTAAGTACACAAACTCTGGTACCTGTTATTCCCAAATATAAACTCTTATTCTTTTTTTAAAAGATTTATTTATTTATTTGAAAGTCAGAGTTATAAAGTTACACAGAAAGAAGGAGAGGCAGAGAGAGAGGTCTTTCATCCACTGGTTCACTCCCCAGTTGGCCACAACTGCCGGAGCTGTGCCGATCCCAAGCCAGGAGCCAGGAGCTTCTTCCAGGTCTCCCATGTGGGTGCAGTCCTTGGGCCATCTTCCACTGCTTTCCCAGGCCATAGCAGAGAGCTGGATCAGGAGTGGAGCAGCTAGGTCTCGAACTGGTGCCCACATGGGATGCCGGCACTTCAGGCGGCAGCTTTACCTGCTACGCCATACCTCCAGCCCCATAAACTCTTACCCTTAGAAGTGCTGTTTCTCTATAATCTCACACACATGCTAAAATCAGTCTTACCTCATTTTTAATTTTTTCCCCCACCTGTCTTCCCCTAGCTCCCTATTATCTGTTCGAATGCTTTTCATCTTTCAAAACGCAGTCCCATCTTGTTGAAGCCTTTTTTTCATTTATTCACACTAACCACCTCTGAAATTTATAGCCAGTTATACAACATGAATACTCTGATTTGTTTCTAATTTCACTGGCAATATTCTCCACTCAATTTTAAGATGCCTGGAGTCAAGTATTATGCTTGCAATAGTGTATCAGAACCCATTCCAGCATATGCAATGAATTGATAAACTATCCTTTAAAAAAAAAGATTTATTTATTTATTTATTTGAAAAGCAGAGTTACACAGAGAGAGAAGGAAAAGCAGAGAGGGGGTGGGGGTCTTCCATTCACTGGTTCACTCCCCAGTTGGCCAAAACGGCCTGAGCTGTGCCCATCCAAAGCTAGGAGCCAGGTGCTTCTTCCCAGTCTCCCACATGAGTGCAGAGGCCCAAGCACTTGGGCCATCTTCTACTGCTTTCCCAGGCCATAGCAGAGAGCTGGATTAGGAGTGGAGCAGCCAGGTCTCGAACTGGTGCCCATATGGGATATCAGCACTGCAGGCGGCAGCTCTACCCACTACGCCACAGTGCCAGCCCCGATAAACTATTCTTATGCCTAAGAAATAGTCCCAAGTATTAAGGCATCAGAAAAGTCACAAAACAATGATTTAATTTACTTAAATTGATGCACTTATGGTACCAGATGTTGGGGGAATTTGACACTGCAGTCTCCAGGTGACTGGAGCAACACTTGGCAACTTAAACATTCAACAAGCAAAAAGTGGAAATTCCAATTGATACTGAAACATGCCAAGGGCCTGCAGCAAGTTCCTCCCATTCCCTATCACCAAGCAAAAGAAAGGTCGAGTTGTTGAGAGGGCATATATAAACGGATGACTCACAGCTCCTGCCCTCTGAGCACTTGAATCCAGTAGGGCACTAGAGAAGCATACAAATAATTACAATACTGATAGAGGGACTGTAGGGATGAACTAGAAAAAGTTCCAAGGTCTTAGTCTGGGATATTACAACAAGACAATATCAGGAAGAGAAGTCATTGTGAGGGACAAAGATGCAAAATTTGGTTTTGAGCCTATTTGAAGTTAAAGTAGAAATGTACTTCATTTCACTGAAGGTAGATAAAAAAATAAGTGGCCTTGGTGGGAAAGTAATTTGGAGGTTTGGGGACATAGAGGTAACCATTGAAGTATGTAGATAAGTTGCCCAGGGATTGTGAAGGAAGATTTCCTATTTGTTGTTTTTCATTTCTGAAGTAATGTTAATAATACTTGATTTCTACTTCATGTGGTGTTCTGAGAATTATTCTTACATCTTGAAAGTGCTTGTGCTGATTGACAAAATGAGTGGGCTTTCAGCAGACTGCTGAGAGGTTCCTGGGAGGCTTTAATGCAGGGGTGGGGGCAAGAAGTTGCTTTTGCCCCATATTTAAGTGGTGGCTTGTCCAACCGTAACCTGCAGAGGAGGGCATAGGTGGAAGCAGCATATCTTAGACATTCAGCTCAGTAGTGGCGCTTGCACAATGGTTCATCTTCTTTCAAACAAATTGTAAGACAAAGCATCCCTGATCCTAATTAAGAAAGCTCAGATCAGCTCAGATTAACATCTTTACAGGAAGTTTAAATCCAGCCAATAGTGCTTTGGCCTAGGTATGAGTGACTGCTCTTGTTTAAAATGTTTCTACATAGACTGCCTCATATTTATACTCATATACGCAGTAACTAGATAAAACTGCCCCTTTCATGAGCACTTTCTGTGTGTTAAATATTAAATTAGAAATTTTCCACTCAGAGGGTTTCATGGGTGTACACCTGCACAGTTGAACATGACACTAAGGCTCAGAAAGGCCTTGATTGATGTCACCATCTTGAAATGATAAATAAATTTTTTTAACAAGAGCCCTAACACTTTCATTTTTCATGGGACCTTGTATGTCATGTAAATAGCCATGTAAAATGGGTTACTTCCTGCAATGTTTATCGCTATTCTTTGTGACAGGACATTCAATGCAATTTCATAGATAAGGAAAATAGGGCTCATAGAGTAATTTACCAAGATCCTAACTGCATTGGAGTTGGTCTTTCAATTCCAGTCTGTGTAACTCCCAAACCTATGGTCTCAATAGGTACTTCCAGGTGAGTATTTATGCCAGGGTGTTCATAGCCTACTATATTAGAATCACACAAGGAGTTTATATACATGCAGATTTTTAATAAGCAGATTCTGTGAGTAGAACCTAGGGATCTGAATTCTAACCCACTGCTCGGAGAACCAAAACTCTAAATCTACGGCTTTCAACACTTTTTGGCCCCAAACCAAGTTAAGAAACAGACTTTTCATTAAGACCCAGTACACACATGAAATAATATTTACCTTCTCTATACAAGATACTAGTGATCATTTCATTCTATTCTAACTCATTTTCAAAAGGCCTACAATGATTCATGATATGGATTACAAATGTAATTTGAAAAATAGTTTCCAGGGAGCAGGAAATATTAAATAAGGTTTGAATCTAGCATTATGGAAAACTTGAGAGCACAGAAAAAGAGCTAGTCTTCTATTTCGAATTGCTTTAATTAGAGGTTTTAAGCTTTCTTTTAAAAAAAAAATGCAGCTCTTTAAAAAATCTGACTAAAAATAGGACCTCATTTTATAGAAAAATTCATAGATATACATAGTTTCTTCCTACTTTCCAGGGAGAAGGATGTTTCAGGATATTCTTGTTTCTCAGATACCATATAAATAATTATATTTTAATAATAGCTGCATGCAGAAGTCAAGAGTAGGCCATCTCATTACATCGTGACTGTATCATTGAAAGAAAGACCTTAAGTTTTAGGAAATTATCTCCCTTTAGGCTTTAAATTATAAGGATAGATACTCATTGACTACTCTTCTTTATTTTCTATTTATCTTATATGACAAGAATGCAATCATTAGAGAAAAATGTTACCAAAGGATTTCTAAGAATGGGTGCCTGCTTGAAGTTTTTTTTGAGGAGGCAGATGCCATTAATGGAAGTGGCAGAGGACATGATAATGAAAGCCTTCAATACTTCCTGACGGGGGGCCTCACAGTCTGTGGAGCAGGAATTGGGACATTGAGGACCCAACTTTGAACTTAGATGTGCTCGACTCTGACTAAGTAACAAGACTGTAAGTCTCGGGAATCTCCCCTAGATAGTTCCGGAGTGGTATGCAACTTTAGAGTGGTTTGGGCAAGCTTAGAATATTAAGCCTTCTTTATAGGGAGCCTGAGCCTATTCCCAAGAGTTAGGGAACTGCTCAGCTTCATCTCTTGACTTCAAATGGAGAAGAAAAAATGAGAAGATGCTCTATAAGCATCTCCAAATCTCCCATCATTATCCATGCACGACCCTACAGACTCCTATATGCATAGGCAAGTGATCAATGCTAACATTTTTGATAGAACATTTGACACAATGGTTAAGATACCACTTGGGATGCTCACATTCCATGCCATGGTGCCTGGGTTTGACTTCCAGTTCCATTCACAATTCTAGTGTCCTGCTAGTGGAGGCAACAGGTGATAGCTCAGGACTGGGTCCCTACCACACATGTGGGAGACCTAGATTGACTTCCCAGTTCCTAGCTTCAGCCTGGCCCATCCCTGGCTGTTGTGGGCAACTGGGGAATGAACCAGCAGATGGAAGCATTTGCGCTCTCTCTCTGTCTCTGCCTTTCCAATAAAATGAAAAGGAAAAATAATTTTTTAGCAAGAACATTTCTGGGGAAGGCATAGGAGTAAATGATGGAAAGAGACTTTAGGGAGAGAATTTTAGAGCAGCACTACTAAAAATACGGTTAGTTTACATATAAATGCCAAAGCCTGAATCACCAATTTTTGTTCAGTGATGAGCTGGGTACAAGTTGACTGTATTTAAAACCCTATGGGGCCGGCACCATGGCTCACGTGGTTAATCTGCTGCTGGTGGTGCCAGCATCCCATATGAGCGCCAGGTTCTAGTTCCGGTTGCTCCTCTTCAGTCCAGCTCTCTGCTGTGGCCCAGGGAGGGTAGTGGAGGATGGCCCAAGTACTTGGACCCCTGCACCCGCATGGGAGACTAGGAGGAAGCTCCTGGCTCCTGGCTTTGGATTGGCGCAGAGCCAGCTGTAGCGGCCATTTTGGGAGTGAACCAACGGAAAGAAGACCTCTCTCTCTCTCTCTCTCTCTCTCACTGTCTATAACTCTACCTGTCAAATAAAAAAAACCCTATGGAATTTAACAGAGTAATATTTTATCTGTTGGATCTAATAATAAATGCATTTTATTTTGTATGTTTATATTCAAACATTTTATGTGAATTTATTCTTCCTGTGTTTTATAAAAACATTAGTTTTTGACAAATTTGAAATTTGGAGATAGAAAACTTGGCTTCTCAGCATGTACAATTTGATAAGCATTGTTCTAGAGCAATCTAATTACTTCAGAAGTCTAGGAAAGTCCTTCAAACACCAGAACCACGAATTTCTCCCTTTGAATTGCACCACATATAAATTAATGCAATTTTTCAGTAGCATCTTGGTTACCATCTAAGAGATCTAAAGTGAATGGCCAATTCTCTATCCTGGTGATTTTTCTTATTATATCATATAACTTTTTTTTTTAATTTTAGTCATACATAGGAGGGAGCAAGTACTTTCAAGCCTATATTTACACTTCACTGGGGCTTTGGACACATTTTATAAGCAACTGGCTGTGAAGTTAGGATGGCTATCTCTATTCAATAAACTGAGGCACAGGAGAGGAACATAATCAACTGGAGGCTAGGAACCAGACCCAGAGTTCCTATCATTCCATCATCTGGAAAGGGTTAACACCCAGACACCACTTCCTCCCCAGAGGAGATGCCAGGGGAGTGGGATTGTGTTGGTTTATTATCTAAAGCTCTTAGTATTACAAATAAATGGCTTATAAAAATAACATACAGCAAAGCAAAGCAAACATATTTCTTTAGCATTAAAGTATCTTACTAAAACAAGTTTCAACATGTTGAACTGCAAAATATTTTTTAAGCATAAATAGTTGTGGTTTTTTGTTGGGAAAGAATGTCAGAAAATGCACAACAATGCATTTCAACTATAAATAAAGATTATATTCTGAAGGAAATAGAAAACTTGTGTGTTTTTTTATATATTAAAAAAAACCTAGTTTCTATAGACCCAAAGGAATGAGTGCTGCTAGAATTCAGAGCAGGCCAAAGACAAGGAGGATTGAACAGCCGCATTGGGAGAAAACTATTAAGGCATTAAAAACAGCAAGTGCTGTTTCCCAGTGTTATTTGAAAGCCATCTCAGTAGCCACTAATGCTTCCACAGCCAGTAGTAAGGCTCTACTGGGGAAGGATGATGTACAAAACAAAAGCACATATACTTGAGTTCTTAAATATATTTCCACACAAATGATTCTTCTGGACTGCTTAAAACTTGGTTCAAGTCAGACAAAGCTGCTTGTCATCTCCTGTCCACAGCGTGCTCATTCTTGCTTCCATGCCTTTGCCCTCTCCAGAGAATGCCTGATTCACTTTACTCACATTTATCCTTTTTGTCTTTTCAGACAGCTTAAAGCTCTGCTCCCCCAGAAAGTATTTTTTAAGTAATCCTATAGAACTGGCTCAGCTATTTCTTCAGACTTAATCAATGCATTTTATATTATATTTCCATGCAGTTATTTTACCATATAAGTGCTTTTGGCATGCTCTCTCTCTCTCTCTCTCTCTCTCTCTCTCACACACACACACACACACACACACACAGCAGCAGCAGCAGCAGCAGCAGCAGGAATCCAAGTACTTGGGCAATCATCTGCTGCCTTCCCAGGCACATTAGCAGGAAGCTGGATTAGAAGCGCAGTAGCAAGGACTCCAACTGGCACTTGAATTGATGGCTTAACTGGCTGCACCACAGCTCCCATTCCTTACCTATCATTCTTAAGTGTGAACTGACTGAATATACTCACAGTCACTTCTCACATGATAGTTAAGACTTCCTCCCAGGCAAAGTGGATAGGAGTTGGGTCTAACCAGATTGTGAGCTCTTTGAGAGCAGGGATGATTCCCTCTGGTGGCATAGGGTTAGGTGGAGTCAGGCAGATTCTGTAATTGTGTGTGTGACTTTAGGTAACTCCCAAAGGATTGTTGTGAAGATTCATCTAGATGGTAATTGTGAACTGCAGGCCACTCCTTCTATTTTTGTGTGTGATTCTAGTATAAGGCTTAGTATGTGAGTTGTTAATTCCAGGTTGCTTGTTGTTTTTGCTGCTGTTAAGCTTACTTAATAGAAATGATTTGCACTGATTCTTCTACAATAGTTAGATGGTCATTAAAACTGACGCTGGCATTTAGGACACACCTTGTCTTTCACTAACTATCCTCCTTGGGCAGGTGGTTAAGGTCAGTGAAGTTTGCATGGACTGAAGTCATAGCCTTCTTGTTCATGCTTCTTTTTTTTTTTTTAAGATTTTTATTATTTTATTTGAGAGGTAAAGTTACAGATAGTGAGAGGGAGAGACAGAGAGAAAGGTCTTCCTTCCCTTGGTTCACTCTCCAAATGGCCACAATGGCCAGAACTGCACTGATCCGAAGCCAGGAGCCAGGCGCTTCTTCCCAGTCTCCTCCGTGGGTGCAGGGGCCCAAGGACTCGGGCCATCTTCTACTGCTCTCCCAGGCCATAGCAGAGAGCTGGATTGGAAGTGGAGCAACCGGGACTAGAACCAGCGCTCATATGGGATGCCGGCGCCGCAGGCGGAGGATTAACCTACTTTGCCACAGTGCCAGCCCATTCATGTTTCTAAAGCATAGCTAGTAATGATAATAACAATAACAGCAAAAACAATAACACATTACTGAAAGTTTATTATGGGGCCAGGAACTGTGTTGTGTATTTTATGTGCATTAATTCACTTAGCCCTCTGAATAGCTCTTCCAGCAGGACTGGGTACAAAAATTGTGGGCCCCGGTCAGAAATCCTTGTTCAAACATTATTCCGAATTTCAGAGTGATGACAGCAGAGCATTAAGCCACGCTTGGGGCCCACATGGATGTAGAGCACTGTGTGGCTTCTATGTTGATGAAGCCAGCTCTGCCTACAGGAATGGTCTAATTATTTCCATTTGGGTCAGCTTATTTCTTTTTGACTAATCAACAAGTACTGAATCGTTCCTAAATCTTTTGAGAGTTGGCCATTATTTCCTCAGGCATTTTCTTAAACTATTATGTACTTAACTGTGAAGCAAATATAGGTGGGATTTCAGACTTAGTATATTTATTGCATGGTAGCCTTGTTGTTCCTTTTTTAAAAATCTAGTTTTTGAAGAGAAAGAGGGAGAGGGAGAGGGAGAGAGGAAGGGAGGGAGAGAGGGAGAAAGAGAGAGAGAGAGAGAGAGAGAGAGAGAGAGAGAGAGAGAGATTGCACTTCCATCTGCTGCTTCACTTTCCAAATGCCTGTAATAGCTGGGGTTAGGGCAGACTGAAGCCAGAAGGCAAGAACTCCATCTGGGTCTCCCACCTGGGTGGCAGAAACCCAAGTACTTGGGCCATCATTGGTTACCTTCCCCAGAACATTAGCAGGAAACTGGATTGGAAGCAGAGTAGCAAGGACTAGAACTGGCACTTGGATTATAGTTTAACCAGCTGTACCACAGCTCCCGCCCCTGACTTGTCATTCTTAATTGTGCATTGACTGAATTAACTTACAGTCATTTCTTGCATAATAGTTGATTAAGCAATTTGACTTCCTCCTAGCAAGAGAAAAGACCGCAAGTCTTGAACAATATAATTTGTCCATAAGCCCGCTTCAGTTCATCAACTAGGAAAACTTTCTCCCTAGTTCTGTGTATAGATCTCTTCTCCTCTTACCTGCCTCCACCCGTAACACGTAACCTCCAGGCTATAAGTTACATCTTTTCATTATTTTTGTCCTAATTCTAGTTTGCTATTGGCATTAATTCTAATCTGATTTCATCCATATAAAAACATCAAACAAGCTACAAGGTGCAGTTTGGCCTGGATCCTGTTCCTAGGGCCAGACTAGATTTTATTTCACATTTATAGCAGAATAAGTTCACAATAATTATTAGTATTATGCCCTCAACACTCTCGGTTGCACTTATGTTCTCATATTTTAAAGGCTGACAATATCCTTAGGAAGAGTAAAAAGGGAGACAGATGTAGAAATGAGCAATTATTATGCAGGTGCCTGTGTATACATGTGAGCAACCCAGGAATGAATGAAAAAGGCCTGCGTTTGGGACCAAAGGACCTGGATAACCAGAAAAATTTGTTGTGAAATGTATGCTACTAGGAAAATAATTTCTCCTTTGGGCCTTGATTTCTTCTTTGGAGAAAGGACTAAGAATATTTGTCTGTTCACAAGATTTTTAATGTGGATGATTAGAGATTATGAAACTAGTCTTTAGAAAACCCACATAAACTCTTTTTTATTATTATTTTTATTTTGTTAACATTAACTCTTAATGAAGATGAGGATGTTGTGTTTGATGCTCCTATATGAGATTCTTTCTTTGCCTCCTGTGCTCTTTGGACACTTAGCAATCAACACTATTTTGTTCTTTAGCTTTCATCTCATTCCCTTAAGATCGCATATTTTGTAACTGCATGAACCATATAACCACATGTAGAAATGCTTATGCAATGATGAGTTCTGATCTTAAACACTTTTCAAGGTTTTGTGCTTGAAAAGAGGCTGTCATCTTACCATGTTTGGAATGCTTCTTTAAAGAACAATCCCATATGATGCTTATAAGAAAATATTATTGCTTTCACTATTACGTGTCTGTTGTTTGATAAAATGAGGGATTATCCGATTCAATCACTCATGTAGTCATCAAAGTTGTTTTTGAATGACTCTTCAATAAAAACAAACTATCACAAGACATAGGTTTTCCACCACTGAGAATACACAAAAGATGGTGCCACAGGTCCAGAAGCACACGAAATAGAGGAGTTATTAAGATATAACAGCCCTTGGCTGGTTTAAATATGTATTTGTACTTCCTTAGAGGCACAACTTTGAAGACTCAGCTCAATTGTTGCTATAACTCTTGGTGTATTTATTTAAAAATTAATTGCAACATATTAGTGTCACATACCCAGCTCCTCTTTCAACAGAACTGAGAGTGCAGTGGGTAGGGCAATAGTATACAATTGATTGTGTTTAGTGTTAAGACTGACATGAGAAAAATAAATAGCAAAAGAATGATTAAAAGTATGACAAAGGAAAAATATTTTTCGCAAGTAAATAAGCCTGGATTCTAGCCATGGTAATCTGATTGGTTTCCCAGTTATGGCACTGCTTGGGATGTCTGCATATCTGAGTCCCTAGGTTTGAGTCCCAGCTCTGCTGCTGATTCCAGCTTCCTGTTGATGCCACTCCAAGAAGCAGAAAGTGACACTCAAGTAGTTGGGTCCCTGCTGCCCATTTGGGAGACCCAGATTGTGTTCCTGGCTCCTGGTTTTGGCTTGGCCTAGCTCTGGCTATTGTGGGTATTTTGCAAGTACACCAGTGTATGGAAGATCTCTGTCTCTCTATGCCCTTCAAATAAATAAAAAATAAATGAATTTTAAGATACATTTATATTATAAATTTAGAAGCTTGTTTTAGAAGTAGGGAAGGAAAATGTTGGCAAATAGTGGGAAAAGTCCCTCTGAGAGCCTTGGCAACTGAGCTCTTGAGCAATGGATATCAAATGCCCATTGGGTGACTATGGAGAGCTATCCTGGAAAGATTGAAGGGCACTTCCTCTGGATTCTTTATTTATGAGTGGCAATACAATAAGGTCATCTGAAAGAAATCTGGGATCTGAAAACATATGTTCAAATTCAGAGAAATCATTATATCTGGTATTCTTTCATCAAATTAATGGAATAACTGTTATACACGAAACACTAGGGGACACAGTACCTACTGAATACTTATAGTGCCTCCCAGTTAGCCACTGTTTTAAGAGCTATGAAGGGAAAGTGGAATATACTACCAAAATATATTACTAAAGAGAGTAATAAGAGGCAAGGGAAAATGTTCTGGGACTGTTATCTATTAAAATGGCTATCAATATAGATTCCTATTTACTATAGGGTTCTTGCTGAACTGCTGAATGTTAACCTCTCTGGCACTAATGGAAATAGGAAGGAAAAAACTACCAATGACTGAAGACAAAGCAGATCATGGTGATAAAATGTAGGCAGTGTACTGATGTCAGTAAAATACAGCTGGGATAATATCATAACATGCAGATCAAACACAAATCACCTGCTCAGGAAGGATCTTAATTCTGGTTTTACAGTACGCAAGTTACTTGTGGAACCAGTTGAAGCCGTTTATACAAAAGCTTATTGGAGAAAGGCCAACGTATTAAGAGGCAAAGCAATTATCTCGGATTGGAGAAAAGATCTAGATACTGCAATTCATTAGTTTAAAAAATTCAAACCTGGGTAATTGTGTTTGTTAAAGAGAAAAATAGTGAATGCATAGCAAAGTGTTATTTGTATTATAGAATCCTCTGGTTTTGAGCTGTCTAGACACTGAAAGTGCTCATCAAAACATAAACCATGTAGGTGGGGATGATGTCTTTTGTCTGCTGCTCTTTCTGAAGTCCTTAGAATAGAGCCTGGCATTAGCAGGGCACACTATTTTTAAATGACTGCACAAATAAAAAGCAGATTTACACATCATGAAGGATATAAGAGAAGGGAATAAAATAATCAAAATATAAGAGATGTAATATTTAATATAGAAAAACAATTAGAAAGATCAAATAAATTGAGTCTATAGAAGGAAACTACAAAACTAATGTTTTCACATTAACAAAATAGTATAATGATATAAGGGAACAAAACACTCAGTATGTTGTTAATGAAATCAAATATTCAAATTTCATGGTGGTTTAAAAGGATATTGAATTTTATTATGTTCCATTTGTATTCATAAATGCCAAGGTGAAATATAACTGAACTCCTACTTTAGGGTGGCTACCATGAATTTCAAAGGATTGTTTTACTTTCTATGTGATCTTAGAAAAGTATAATAACGTGGCTATAGCCACTCCTAAAAATTTATGAATCTGTACATAACCATTGTCCATTTATTGAATGAAAATGCTATTAATGTTGATTTTCATCTGCATTTTTCCAATGTTACTAAAGATTAGTGCATAACTCACTACCAATAGCCACTCCATGTGTCATCTCCTATCTTGATACTCCAATTTGTACTGCCAAGTAATGATAGGACACCCAGACTGCTGAAAAGCAAGTCCTGGTGACTGCTCTCTGGGCCTGATCAGCCAATTCCATTGATGTGTGGCACTCCATTGTCATGTTATTCTATCTTAAAATGTTCAACCTACTTTTGAAGTGCTTCCTTCTGAGCAAGTACTTGTTGTCATTACTCTTTGTTTTATGCAGATATTCACTTAAAAACTGTTCTATGAATACTAATAATCAGCAATTCCTGTGTATGAATAAAAATGAATGATTATAAAATTAGCAGCATATTTTAAGCTTCTTCTATATAGGAGACAAAACAGAGTGATTTTGATATCTAATCAATAACATTGGGAAGATATTTTGTACACTGTGTGGACTCTTTTAGCTTGTGGTTGTAAACTTCAGTTTCTTTCCTATATACATTTTCAATTCATAGATGATGATTCTTAGAAATTCAAAAGAATGTGGAAATTCAGGAAAATTTTTTATTTAAATAAGACAAGTCAACAAAGGTCATTTTGGAAATTGGCATCTACCAATTGCTAGGCATTGTGGTAATCCCTGGGCAGAAAGTATGAAATCAGACATAGCTCCTTCCTTTATCTTCCTTTATAGTGCATGGTCAGATATTGCACCAGGCAGGTACACAGGGCACACACAGCAACAGTAGAGGATTGTCCAAGGTATGGAGGTGGTGCAGAGAGAGGGATTAACTAATTTTCTGTAGGTGTGTGGAGGAATATAGGTATCAGTGAGGGTTGCAAAGGTTTTTAAAGATCAGCTCTGAGCACATTAGGCAGAAAAGAGGGAAGGACATTCCAAGAAGAGAGAACAGATACCAAAAAGGAGTGGAGGAGTAAGTAAAAGGAGTGTGGTGTGTTTGGCAGATTTGAAACAGTGCAACATTGCTTAACCTACAGCACTTGTGGAGAATGTAAGCAAACATCCCTTAGATGTAAGCTATATTTGAGAATCACAGAATGCATTGGGATGACTCCTGGGCTGACACTTGTACATACATGGTGATGGCTATGAAGTTCAATGTAATTTAAATAATACCAAGGACTTTGCCATCTTTTATGACTTTATACCAGCACACATAACTAAAGAGCAGCAGCTTCATATAGTGTTTGAAATATATCTTTTCTCTTGAGACCCTTGTTTATTTCAGTGATCACACATTTTAAGTGGCAAATGTTGACACACAATAAAAATTTCCTTTGCTAACTATAGAAGTACAGTCAGACTAAGCCTACTTATGAAAATAACTGATTGTTTTTTCCTGATGGATATTAACCATGTTTCTCTTTAGCTAAGACAGCTGTTACCATCCACAACTGTTTATCCTATAGTTTTCTTGGGTGGTTAAATGAAAGGTTATAAATAGCCTTGTAGGACATGTAATGAAGTATGCCCTCAATAAATAATTATTGATGGGCTATTAGGCATTAGATACATTTAGAGCATATAATATTAGAGTTGTACAATTTTATGAGTTTACTATTAACTGTGCAAAATCTGTCACATTTGATAAATTCTTTGCTTACAAATTACTACAATCTGTGAATACTCAATTGTATGAATTACATGTTTTCCACTCAGCTCTCTTAAGAGATTAAAATCCTAAATGATGATAACTATTAGGTGAAGAATATTCTCTTTAAATAGCATAGCTTCCCATGTGGTGTAATAACAACCAATAAGTGTTTATTGAGTACCAATCTACCATAGAATGAATTACTTGGAGCTTCTAATCAAGGTCTTTGATTCTTCAGCAACTTAATCTCTATTTGCAGTTTTGACTTGGTGGAGATAATGCTGTTCAACAGAGGTATAATGAAAGTTACAAATGTATGTTTATATTTTTCAGTGTCCACATCTGAGAAAGGAAAAAATGTTGAAATTAATTTTAATAAAATATTTCATTTAACCTGATCAAAACATCAGCTTTCCAATATGTAATAACTATATTTATTAATGAGATATCTTAGTCTTCTTTTCCTTTACTAAGTCTTAAAATCTGGTGTGCATTTTTTACTTAACAGCACAGCCCAATTCAGATGATAAATTTTCGTCAGAAATACTTGGTGTACATTTAGATTTCAAAAAATTTATAGTTGAAAGGGAAGATTCACATTTTTGTTTTATCAAACATAATTTTAAAAATTTTCAAGCACTGACTCAAATCAATTCTTAAATTTATTTAAAACTAAGTCAAATGAAAAATTCAAACCACATGTCAAATGCTGAACAGACACATGTAGCAAGTACCTTATTGGTATTGAGCAGTATGATTCTAGAGAATTCTATTCCAATGTGCTGATGGTATGCAGTGTTCTTTTATGACATATCAGTAAGTTTAGCACCTTGTAGATGTTTATTTCTCTTCTAATTTGTTCTTAAAACTTCTTCTGAAACTTTCATTACCCTATTACCTTGTTAGAAGCCTCTAATGTGAACATGTCACACTTGCTTAATAACACTAAAGAAAATGACCCAAAGTCTTAAAATACTGTGTTTTGTCATTTCTCTGTTGTCAGCCAGGCACAAGATGAAATATATAATGATACAAGAAAATTTTGTTCATGAGCATTTTCATGATTAAGGACTAGGACCAAACTGTTTTAATTCCATCATTATACTGCCTCGTGCATCTGAAGGGGAGACTTGCTCACATGGGGGTGGGTACTCACTCACTCCATAACTCCTTTAAAAAATACAATAACTTGTTTTTAAACCATGAAAAGTGCATTTTCATTTATTTTAAACTATATCAAGCCTAAAATTGTAGGTGTTAATAAAGGATTATCTGAATGCCATTTTTTAAATAGAGTTGTTTCTAATCTATTTTTGTTAGTCAGAATTATGATTTTGAGTTATCCAATGATTTTCTTTAAATGTAACTTCAGTGCTTATAAAGCTTAAGAAAAAGTTGACTTAAAAAGTATTCTTTACTATTTCCATATGGTAGCACAGTATAGCAAATATACCTAAGAGACTGGCCACATTTTATTTTAAAAATTTGAAAGTTTTTAATGTGTTTTAAAGCAGAAAGAGAAATCTTCAATTTACTGATTCACTTCCCAAATGCCCAAAACAGGCTGTGCTGGGCCAGATTGAAAGCAGGAGCCTGAAACTCAATCCAGATCTCCCATGTGGATGGTAGGGTCCCAAGCACTTGAGCCATCACCTGCTGCCTCCAGGGTGCATCTTAGCAGGAGGTTAGAATTGAGAGCTGAGCTGGGACTAGAACCCAGGCACTCCCATATGGGATGCTGGTGTCCCAAGTAGGGTCTCAGCTGCACCAAACACCCACCCCATGAATTTTAATGTGTACTTCAAAGTCTGTGGAAACCTCCATGCCAGAGTCCTGGGCTCTCCTTCCAGCTGTCTCCAATTAGTCATTATATTTTATGGGGGTTAACCTGTGTGTTTTGTGACTGGTGCAAGACTGAACAGTACCACACAATCCAGTTATCTGCTTCTGTATCTTATTAACCTGGTGCATCTATGACCTTAAATCAATCACTCTAGTAGAACTTTGTAAAACAGAAATATATATATGTGTGTGTATGTTTGTGTGTGTGTGTATATATATATATATGCCTCTCAGGTCACCATGAGGATCAAGATTTAGGATAATCTGAAGGAGGAAAATCTCAGCTAGCAGTGAAGGAATAACTCATGTTTTCGTGGGGCTAAACACCCTTTCACAGATACTTTATTCCCAGGTTAGTACAGGGACTATTGTAACACAAGATCCTCTTGTGTGATTGCAGTGACACTGTCTTAGCAGCCCCTATAGGCAGCAGCTTCTGCCCTGGCAACTTCAGTCCATCTTGGTGATTCAAGATCTTTGCAGAGGAACTATAAAAGCTTGGCATTCTCAGTTGCACCCCACAATTCAGAATGCAGCGTTGCAGTTCCAAAGCCTTAATTCTTTCTGAGGAATGGCGGTGACCACCAAAGGGGTCTTGTGATTTTTATTTGCTTTGTGAACTTGGGAAGTGTTTATAACACAAAACGCTTAAAGAAATAAATACACAGAGTGTTCCAGAAGTGAATTTACACTTAGTGAGAATTTATTTTTCCTCAGAGGATTTTTGTTTGCTATTTTTAGGTCTTTTGGACCCATGTTCTTAGGGTCAAATGTTAACTTTTCAGAAACAACCTTTAATGAGACAGGGTAGGTAAAAAGCATCTGCTGTAGGGGTTCTTATTTAAATGGATGAACTTCAGGAGACACGATGACTTTCCCACCATCATAAGATTTAAAGAAGAAGAAGAAAGAGCTATCCTCTCTATTGCGTCTTTATCTTCCAACCAGGAAAGGATGTGCAAAGGAAATCTTGGAAAGAGCAATAGAGAGACGGTCAGGTTTTTGTCCTAGAGACTGTGCAAAACTAAGCTCTCAAATAAGATAGAAAGAAAAGCAGCATTGCTTTTTAAAGGGCTAACGGGTCCCGGACTATGCGGTATACACTCGCAAAGTCTGCAGAATGTAACGAGTGGCAGGTGTACCGGAGGGTGAAGAAGCCACCTGAGTTAGGAAAGGGCCCAAATCAGAGGCAGCTCTCCATCCTCCCTAAATGAGCTCGCTTAAGTGACACTTCCTTGTGTCCCAGGAAGTGACGATCAGCCAGTGTAGATGTTGTGACTCGCTGGTCTTACCCGCTCCACGGTGCTGCAGGACGCGGGGAGACCTCCCTGGCCGGTCCCATTCCCAAGGAGTCCACGCAGTCGGGGGCCTCAGCCCCTTACACCGAGGCTTCTCCGGTCGCCCCTCCGGGGTTGCTGGCGCTGCTGTGGGGCTATTGTGCCCTTTACACAACTATGAGGGTGACCCTGAACCCTATGGCTCCCTGGAGAAGGAGACTGAAAGGGAGGTTCAGGCCAGGAATTGAGAAAGCTGGGGAACGGGGGTGGAGAAACATTTCAGAATGAAAAAAGTCCTGAGATTGTAGACGGGAGTGTACGGTCTATCGTAGGATCTACTCAATGCTTCCCGATAAAAGCGACAATAAAAGGGGGGGAGGGAGCACTTCTCTGCATCAGCTCCCACGCACCCCAACCCGACAAAAACCAAACAAGAATAAAAATAAAAGCAACACAGGCTCTTAGACGACCATAAACTCCGCGGGTGGGGCGAGAAACAAAAATAAACAAGGACAGGCGGGCAGGAGAGCGCGGGAGGAGGAGGAGGAGGCGGCTCCGCATCCCTAATGAGGGAATGAATGGAGAGGCCCCCTCGGCTGGCGCCCGCCCACCCGGCGGCGGCGGCCAAGTGCCTCTGGGCGCTGCGTTCCTCGCCCGCCGCTCCGCGCGCAGCCGGCTCGGGCCGCTCCTCCAGGCTGAAGCGCGGCGGCGGCGGCGGGGACGGCGGGGACCCAGCCCGGACGCGCGCGCCGGTGGCTCGGGCGCCAGGAGCGGGGGCGCTGCCGCCGCTGGGCCCCGGGCGCGTGGATGCGGCTGGGCCGGGCGGCGCCGCACACCTGAGGCGGGGCGCGGCGCGCGGCGCGGGCGCGGCGCTGTCAGGGCCGCCGAGCCGCGCTGGTCGGGACTAGCCAGGCAGTGATTTGAGGCGCCGGGTTCACCTTCAGCCATGGCCCGGAGAGCCTAGCGGGGTCTGGACACCGCCCCCCGGCTCCCTTTCCCCGCCTCCTATCCCTCGGCGCCGCATCCTGCCGTGCTACTGCTCGCGCCTGGAGCCCTCCCTGGCTCTGGCCCGCGTCGCCCGGCGGCGCCGCCGCGCGGAGCGGCTCCCCCTCCTCTTCCTCCGCGTCCTCTTCCCCCTCTCCCCTGGCGGGGCCGCTTGTTGCACCGCCCCGCGGCCTGCGGGAGCCGCTCGCCCGGGCCGGGCCCCGGCCTTGTGCTCGCCTCTGCACTCCCTCCCTCTCGCCCTCGGGGCCCGCACCCGAGCCCGGCCGGTGAGACCCCGGCCCGACCCCGCCGCCCGCACAAAATGTCGGCCCGGACGCCATTGCCGACGGTGAACGAGCGGGACACGGAGAATGTGAGTAACCGAAGCCTCCCCCGGCAGCGGCGAGGGCAAGACCCTCCTCCCAGCCGCACTTCACCCCCGCTGGGGCTGCTGCACGTCCCCATCCCCCCACCCTAGGCGCGGCCACCCGCGACAGGGTCTCCACCTGGTGCCTGGCGGGACCCTCACCCACTGCTCAGCCCTATTCATTCCAACCCCATTGCGTTGCGTTGCCCTCCACGCTGAGGGTGGGGGCACTGGCGGTGGCGCCCTCTTGCCCAGAGGTGGTCCTCCGGGAGAGGATGGGGTGATGGAGGGCAGGGAGGCAGAAGGCGAAGTCAGAGTGGGCGTCCGGGATTGCTTTCTTTCTACCTCTGCGTTCTGTATCCCCACCCGAGTGGATGTCAGCTTCATGAGAACCCACGAGTGAGCTACCCCTACACCCGTGCCTTTCTGGATCTTTCAGCCTTTTGCATACCCCCCCACCCCCCGCATTGCCCCATGACTTTGCTTTTTGTAACATTGGGTCCACATTTTGGGTCATGGGCACCAAAGAGAGAAGCTCGAGAATGGAAGCAGAGATGTGCGCGTGTGAGTTTGTGCTGTCTGAGACTCTTTGGCAGAGATGAGTAGAAGAATTTTACCGGCAGCTTCTTGTGGACCAGGGGTTACAGCAAAATGTTCAAATGCCGCCTGAAGCCAAGTGCTTTTTTATCCTCTGCCTCTAGTCAGGGGTGATGATTCAGGGCAGGTTTTACTTTAAATATCTCCTTCCTTCTTGGAGGATCACAAGGTGCATTTCTTTGAAGGAAGGATTTTCTGTGATCAAATTGCCCTCAGGAGTTTTTATCAAGATGCAGATGTACCTGGTGTTTAAACTCCGAAAACTAAAAGAACAAGACAAGACCAGTTGTATTTCCGCCTAATGAAACGTACAGTTGTGTATGTGTGTGTGTGCAAGTTCCTTTGTGGGTAAGGTTTTATATTTTGTTTTTGTTTCATGTTTTACCCCCCTCCCCCACCCCCCATGACCTGGAAATAGGCCCTTAGCAAATTTTCCAGCTAGTTTTAAGGAGCTACTGGGGTACTAAGTTTTGGTCTGTTGTTCGGAGCACTCTGGTAGTCTGCTTAACTCGGTCAGCCCTCCTGCCAGTGACTTCATAGGCTCGGTAAAATAAAATAATGAAGTGCTTTGGCATTCTTAGACAAAAGGGATGGGAGACAAGAGATACAAGCCCGCTTGTGAAGCCTTGGAGGGATGTGTAAACATTATTTAATCTTGGAGAGAAGGGGAGCACAGAAACTTAACCGAATTATATGAAGAGAATAGAAATTCTAGTAAGAAACCATTTTTAGAAGACCCATGAAGATGCTTCAGAGTATGCTTTTGTCCTCTTTAGTGTTGTTCATTTAAAATAGTAAAGGTAGTGTAAGGTTGCCTTTCTCATAAATTATAATGTAATTTGCATCATAAACGTTTTTTAAAATATAATTTCTGCATAATTTGGAGAGATTGAAGGTCAGAGAAAAAGGAAGAATTTGTTTAAAGTTGATTTTAAAGCCAAGTTGATACAGGATTTTTCTAAGAGGGACTCAAAAAAATTCTTGTCATTCACAAGTGTGAATGAAAAATAAGACAGATGATGACCCTTGTTTTATTAACAAAATACTGTGTCTGTTAACCAAGGAGGAGTGTAAAAATGCATTATTTGTATTTTCTTTTGGGTTTTGATGAGTAAAACTCTTCTCTTGTTTGAAGGTGGTGTTTTATGCAGACATGAGATAACATTAAAGAAATACGCGTCAAGGAATAGTACAAAAGCCAGCATGTTTGTAAGACTCCTCCCAAAAGATTTCTAAGCTAAGCAGTTGTAGTGTACAACATTTTGCTGTACCTTCTGAAGACAATTATACTGTGTAAAGTCATTTGCTGTGTTTCTGAATATTATTTCAGAGTCACTTTTATGGTCTCGCCCCTTATTGTGTTGGCTATAACTGAGTCTCCAGATCTTTGCCCACATCCTAATTTTGTTCTAATTGCTGTGGAAAGTGTCCATTGTACTTCAGCTGTTAATCAATAAGTATGCACTGAACTCTGGTTTTTAGCTTTAAGGGAATATAGAATAGTATTTTAGACAAGGCCTCTCCCCTCAAGGAGCTTACAGAAGAGGTAGATGGAATCCTAAACAGTATACCATATAAGGTAGTGTGTACTAAGAACTATATTGGTTTATAAGTGTTCCAGGTGTTTACCAAAGGGCCCACCACTGGTGATGTCTCTCTTTATTCTCCAATTGGTAGTAAATGACAGTATTGATCCTTACCTCTCAGGGATGAAGAATAGTAACACACCTGCTTGTAAGCTAATGTGTTACTGCTAATATGGCAGTCAAAGTGTACATTTGTTTGTAGTCATTTTGATTAAGTGATTGATTTTAAAACATTTGTGAAAATTTTTATATTTATATGACTATTAAAGGCTTCCACGTCTTTTGAAATATCTAAAGATAGCTAAAATCTTATATTCATCTTATAAATTAAAAATCAAGAAATTTGTTTTTTTAAAAAGGCATCTTGATAACATATGGATTTTGCGTCCTTGGGAAAATGTACTATCTATTCTTCCCAATATGACTAATGGACACTCAGGATAAATTTAAAAATTCAAAAGTTGAATGTTGTAGCGCTGATTTCTTATATACTGCTACTGTGTATTGTAGAGTGAGAAAGAATTGCTTTGCTTTGAGAACATTCTCTGTGTTCTTTTTCAGGAAGATTTTCTTAGATGAAGGCTTTGTGTGTGGCTTATAATATGGCCTCAGCGAAATACAGCCAACCAACCAATGATTAACTTTTTTGAAGCATTGAACAATTTGTAATAAAATAGGAAAGACATGTTGCACATAATACAATTTACACAAAATGTGTTTGATTTTATGGTGTAAAGAGCAAGTCCAGAACAAAATATGTATTTGAAAGATTTCTCTTTTTTTCTTATGTTAGATTATACGTGGATAATTCCAGCATGAATGTAAATAATATATTAGTATTACTATTATGTGCTTTTAAATGAAATAAAATTTTTTTACTGTTTTAGAAAAACTCAATTACGATAGTCTTAAAAATATTCATTTTATTTGAAAGAGAGATAGCAACAGAGAGACAGGGATAGATCTTGCATCTACTAGTTCATTCCCCACATCTTGCAACAGCCAGGGCTGGGCTAGGCTAAAACCAGGAGCCAGGGACTCAATCTGGGTCTCCATTGTAGGTGGCAGGGACTCAAGTATTTGAGCCATCATCTGCTGCCTCCCAGGGTACACAATAGCAAAGAGCTAGATTGGAAGTGGAGCCAGGACTGAATCCCAGATGCTCTGATATGGGATCTAGGTGTCTCAAGGAGCCACTTAACCATTAGGCCACATGCCCACCTCATATTATGGTAATTTTTACAGGTCAAAAATGCCCTGACTAGTTTTCTGTGATGAAATTTTGATCAATCTGAAGGAAGCTAATTTGACTGTTTCTTAGGATGTTTGAAAGTTGAATTAGGTTATATTCAAGAACTGTTAAAACTATTGACAGTGAGTCTTTGGGTAGATCTGAAATTCAAGATGGTAGCTTAAGTACTTCATGTGACTAAGTTATCCTTCAGTAGTTTGTCCTCTGGAAGTCACTGTTAATAGCTTGAAAAGGAAAGAAGAGAGCAAGCATTTGTCACTACCCCTGTGTTTATGCAGTACCATGTGCATCCCCCTTAAGTCACAGTACCTGTCACATTGCCTCCTAATTGCTGCCTTTGTCTCTTTTTTTCTTCAAGATTTATTTATTTATTTGAAAGGCAGAATTACAGGGAAGCAGAGAGAATGAGGGGTCTTCCTTCTGCTGGTTCACTCCCCAGATAGCAGCAATGGCTGGAGCTGGGCTGATCCAAAGCCAGGAGCCAGGAGCCAGGAGTTTCTTTTGGATCTCCCACGTGGTACAGGGGCCCAAGGACTTGGGCCATCCTCTAGTGCTTCCTAGGCCATAGCAGAGAGCTAGATTGGAAGTGGAGCAGCTGGGACTCGAACCAGTGACCACATGGAATGCTGGCACTGCAGGCGGTGACTTTACTCACTACATCACAGCGCCGGCCCCTGTCTCGTCTCCTTTGTTCTTTATTGCTGATGCCCAGCATAGTTATTAGTGGTAGTATAAAAGAGATCAATACTGTACTATTCCTCCTTTTCCCCACTTATTATCTAGAAATATTAGGGTCAGTGGTTACGAGTGGATGTAGTATGTTACAACCTGAGAGACTGAAGCATTTGGAAGCAAAGTGTAGTGACCTGCCAGAGGTTATAATGCATCTCTGATTCTTGTCTACTCATGCTGTTGTTTCTCGGAAGTGGGTTTTTTTTTTTTTTTTTTTTTTTTTTTTTTTTTTTTTTTTTGTCTCAGAGGTTTTAGAAGAAGATATGAAATAATGTAAGTTATGAGGACTAGGGTATCCCGTCTTTATCTCTACTTCTGGATCTTGATTATTTCTACTGTGTGGAGTGTCCAGCTCTTTCCCCTTTTTGTCAAACTTACAAGTGCTGCTTTGTAAATTGGCTCATGGTTTTAACAAAACTCCTGAACTGATGGCAGCCAACATTGCTGTCTGTTGTAGCTGAACACTGGTGTGTGTAAAAGTCTATGCTAATAGTGTCCAGTGTGGATGTGCAGGGCAGTCCATTTGGAGAAGAAATTGCTGGTGTCAATGACTTCATTTCTGACTTACATGCTTGTCTTTTTTTTAAAAGCTCCTGTAATGTAAAAATAACCAAATAACTGACTTTTTATTTTTTTATAACGTACTTTTTTTCTTTATTTTTAAAGATTTATTTATTTGAACATCAGAGTTACAGAGAGAAAAGGAGAGGTGGAGAGAAGGAGAGAGGTCTTCCATCCCTTGGTTCACTCCCCAATTGGCCGCAACAACCGGAGCTGTGCCAATCTGAAGCCAGGAGCCAGGAGCTTCCTTGGGGTCTCCCACGTGGGTGCAGAGACCCAAGGACTTGGGCCATCTCCCACTGCTTTCCCAGGCCATAGCAGAGAGCTGGATTGGAAGTGGAACGGCTGGGACTTGAACCAGTGCCCATATTGGATGCCGGCACTGCAGGTGGCGGCTTTACCTGGTATGCTAAAGTGCCGGCCCCAGCCAAATAACTTTTAAATTATTAGTCTCTTTTCCTCTGCCGGCGCCGCGGCTCAACAAGCTAATCCTCCACCTTGAGGCGCCGGCACACCGGGTTCTAGTCCCGGTCGGGGCGCCAGATTCTGTCCCGGTTGCCCCTCTTCCAGGCCAGCTCTCTGCTGTGGCCAGGGAGTGCAGTGGAGGATGGCCCAAGTGCTTGGGCCCTGCACCCCATGGGAGACCAGGATAAGTTTCTGGCTCCTGCCTTCGGATCAGCGCGGTGCACCAGCCGCAGCGCGCAGGCCGCGGCAGCCATTAGAGGATGAACCAACGGCAAAGGAAGACCTTTCTCTCTGTCTCTCTCTCTCTCTCACTGTCCACTCTGCCTGTCCAAAAAAAAAAAAAATTAGTCTCTTTTCCTATATGAGACTGTAGGGGACATTTTCTCTCTCTCTCTCTCTTTTATTTTTTTAATAATTAAACTTATTTGAAATGCACACACACGTACACACACACACTACAGAGGAAGAGGGAGAGATCGTCCATTTGCTTGTTTACTTCCCAGATGCCTGTGTTGTGACTGGGCCAGGCCACAATCAGGGTGGGGCCTAGAACTCAATCCAACTCTCCCCTTTGGGTAGCAGGGACCCAGCAACTTGAACTATCACCTGCTGCCTCAGCGGGTGTACAGTAGTGGGAAGCTGGATCAGAAGTGAAGTTGGGGCCGGCGCCGCGGCTCACTAGGCTAATCTTCCGCCTGCGGCACCAGCACACCGGGTTCTAGTCCCGGTCGGGGCACCGGATTCTTTCCCAGTTGCCCCTCTTCCAGGCCAGCTCTCTGCTGTGGCCAAGGAGTGCAGTGGAGGATGGCCCAAGTGCTTGGGCCCTGCACCCCATGGGAGACCAGGAGAAGCACCTGGCTCCTGCCTTTGGATCAGCACGGTGCGCCGGCTGCAGCACACTGGCCACAGTGGCCATTGGGGGGTGAACTACTGGCAAAAGGAAGACCTTTCTCTCTGTCTCTCTCTCTCACTGTCCACTCTGCCTGTCAAAAAAAAAAAAAAAAAAAAAAAGAAGAAGAAGTGAAGTTGGGGCCAGCGCTGTGGTATAGTGGGCTAAGCCTCCACCTGCGGCACTGGCATCACTAATGGGCACTGGTTCGAGCCCTGGCTGCTCAACTTCTGATCCAGCTCTCTGCTATGGCCTGGGAAGGCAGGAGAAGATGGCCCAAGTCCTTGGGCCTCCTGCTCCTGGCTTTGGATTGACTTAGTTCCAGCCATTGCAGCCATTTGGGGTTGAAGACTTCTCTCTCCCTCTGCCTCTCCCTCTCTAAGTGCCCTTCAGATAAATAAATGAATAAATAAATCTTTAAAAAATCATTTATAAATCCAGATACACTGATATGGGAGGTGGGCATCCCTAGCAGCGACTTAACTGTTCCACCAAATGCTTGCCCCTTTTCCACTTTTCTGGATGAATATCTTTAGAACTTTCTTAGTGAAGGATTTTCAATCATAATTTTTCCTTATAAAATCTTAAAACAGGGCCAGCAATGTGGTGTAGTGGGTAAAGCTGCTGCCTTCAGTGCCAACATCCCATATGGGCGCCAGTTCAAGTCCTGGCTTCTCCACTTCCAATCCAGCTCTCTGTTATGACCTGGGAAAGCAGAAGATGGCCCAAGTCTTTTGACCCTTGCACCTGTGTGGAAGACCCAAAGAGGCTCCTGGCTCCTGGCTTTTGATCAGCCCAGCTCCAGCCATTGCAGCCATTTGGGATGGAAAATGTCTGTCTGTCTGTCTCTCTTTAAATTTGCCTTTCAAATAAATAAATCTTTAAAAAAAAATCTTAAAACACATTTTACCCTTATTATTGAATGATATCTTTGCCCAGATTATAACCCTAGGTTGACA
This sequence comes from Oryctolagus cuniculus, assembly GCF_964237555.1. Taxonomy (NCBI): domain Eukaryota; kingdom Metazoa; phylum Chordata; class Mammalia; order Lagomorpha; family Leporidae; genus Oryctolagus; species Oryctolagus cuniculus. The sequence goes on from NC_091444.1 coordinate 34,905,975, forward strand.
GTTTTATTTATTTCACTCCCCAGAAGATAATGTTCTGTAGTCTACTGATAACCATTGATTCTATTCAAAAGTCATCTGTTAATTGATAGATGATCTTTTCATCTGCTTTTGTCAGGTTCTTCTTTTGGGTATAATTTCACTACAGTACATTTAGGTATGTTTTTCTTTTCATTGAAGCAAGAGGAAGCATCCAGTTTATGGTGAAGCTTGAGTGGAAGAAATGTGAAATCATTGAGACTTTACAAAAAGTTTATGGGGACAATGCCTCAAAGAAATCAGCAGTTTATAAATGGATAACTCATATTAACAAGGGAAGAGATTATGTTGAGGATGAAGCCCACAAGCAGATCATCTACATCATTTGCTAGAAAAAAATTAGTCTTGTTTGAGCGTTAATTGAAGAGGACTAGCAGCCGAAACAATAGCCAGCACCACTGACATATCCATTGGTGCAGCCTACACAATTCTGACTGAAAAATTAAAGTCTGGGAAACTTTCTGCTTGATGAGTACCAAAACTGTTGGATAGATCAGTTCCAGATAAGAGTAGAGTTTTCAAAGGAAATTTGAGACAAGTGGGATCAAGATCCAGAAGCATTCTCTAAGAACTGAAGCGGGAAATGAAACATTGGCTTTACCAGTATGATGCTGAGCATAAAACATAATCAAAGCACTGGCTACCAAGAGGTGGAAGTAGTCCAGTCAAAAGCAAAACAACTGGTCAAGAGCAAAGGTCATGGTAATAGTTTTTAGGAAACTATCTTTTAAGCAGTATTTTATAGTTTCCAAGACACAAGTCTTTTGCTTCCATGGTTAAATTTACTCCGAAGTATTTTATGCATTTTTTTTTTATTTGACAGACAGTGAGAGAGAGAGACAGAGAGAAAGGTCTTCCTTCCGTTGGTTTACCCCCCAAATGGCCGCCACAGCTGGCTCTGCACCGATTCGAAGCCAGGAGCCAGATGCTTCCTCCTGGTCTCCCATGCAGGTGCAGGCGCCCAAGCACTTGGGCCGCCATCCACTGCCTTCCCAGGCCACAGCAGAGAGCTGGACTGGAAGAGGAGCAACCGGGACCAGAACCGGCACCCATATGGGTTGCCGGCACTGCAGGCAGAGGATTAACCAAGTGAGCCATGGCGCCAGCCCCTGCTTTTTGATGCAGTTGTAAAAGGCCTTTATTTTCTTAATTTCCTTTTCAGATAGTTTCCTATTATATAGAGCTATACAACTGATTGTTGTGTGTTGATTCTTCAACTTTGCTGAATTTGTTGGTTAGTTTTGTCAGTTCTTTTGAGTGTGTAACCTTTCCAATTTTCTACATATGAGATTATCTCAGTTTTAAGCAGATTATTTTATTTATTCCTTTCTGATCTTTTTATTTCTTTTTCTTGTCTAATTACTCTGGCTAGGACCTCAGTACTATTATTATGTTGGCTAGAAATGACAAGATTGGGCAAACTTGCCTCGTTCCCAATCTTAGAGAAAAACTTTGTTTTCTATTGTTGGATATGATATTAGCTACATTTTTAAAAAAGATTTATTTTACTTATTTTAAGGATAGTGGGTAGAGGAGAGAGAGAGATTGATTTATTGATTGTTTTTCTTTCATCCATTTGTTCATTCCTCAAATGGTCGTAATGGCCAGGGCTAGAGCCCTGAAGCCAGACTGAAGCCAGGAGCCAGGAGCTTCTTCCAGGTCTCCTATGTGGGAGCAGGGCCCAAGGACTTAGGCCATCTTCCACTGCTCTCCCAGGCATGTTAGTAGGGTACTGGATCAGAGGTGGAACATCCAGGACTTGAACCAGCACCCATACTGGATGCTGGCATTGCAGGCTTTGGCTTTATCCACTCTGCCATAACGCTGGCCCCAGCTACGGGTTTTAATATATGGTCTCTAGTATGAAGTAATTTCCTTTATTACTGTTTTGTTGAGTGTTTTATTGTGAAAGGGTGTTGAATTTTGTCAAATACTTTTACTACGTCTTCTGATGATCATGTGATTTGTATCTTCCTTCTGTTAATGCCGTATATTACATTAACTAATGTTGGTATGGTAAACTCTCCTTGGATCTCAAGAATAATCTCACACGATTATGGTGTATATGCTCTTTTAAATTTCCTATTCAGTTTGGTTTGGTTTGTAGTTTTCTTTCTTTTCATTCATTCTTTCTGTATATTTTTTTCACTTATGTTCATTAGGATTATTGGTCTATAGTTTTGTTTTAGGTAATGCTGTTTCATAAATTTCATAAAATAAGTTAGGAAATGTTCCCTTTTAAATTTTTAGAAGAGTTTGAACAAGATTAATGGTAATTCTTTAAATATTTGTGGATTCTTCAGTAAAGTCATTTGCTCCAAAGGCCCAAGAACCAGGACTCTGATGTCTGAAAGCCAGAGAAGATGGATGTCCCAGCTCCAGAAGAGAGAATTCACCCTTCTTCTGCCTTTTTGTTCTTTTTGGACTGCCAGTGAATTGAACGATGTTTGCCAAATTGAAGAGTATATATTGTTTGTTCAGTCTGTTGAAACCTAGAAAGGATGCTTTATCAGGTATCCAAGTATCCCTTAGCCCATCCAGGTTGACATATAGGTTATTTGATTTTAGTAATCATTTGTTTCTTCTATGTCATGTACTTTATTGGCATATAATTATTCATGATGGTTTCTTATAATCCTTTTCATTTCTGTGGAATTAGTTGTAATGTCTGATTTTATTTGCTTGAGTCTCTTTTTTCTTTTTTTTTAAGATTTATTTATTTATTTGAAAGTCAGAGTTACACATAGAGAGAGAGAGGAAAGGCAGAGAGAGAGAAGTCTTCCATCCGATAGTTCACTCCCAAGATGGCCACAGTGGCCAGAGCTGCGCCTGTCCGAAGCCAGGAGCTTCTTGCGGGTTTCCCATGTGGGTGCGGGGTCCCAAGGACTTGGGCCATCTTCTACTGCTTTCCCAGGCCATAGCAGAGAGCTGGGTCGGAAGAGGAGCAGCCAGGACTGTTCGAGCCCATATGGGACGCCAGCGCTTCAGGTCAGAGTGTTAACCCACTGCTCCACAGCGCTGGCCCCCTCTGTTTTTTTCTTAGTCAGCTAAAGGTTTATCAGTTTTGTGGATTTTTGAAAAGCCAATTCATAATTTCATTGATTTTTTTTCTGTTTTTCTATTTCATTTAGTTTTACTCTAATCTTTATTATTTCTTCCCTTTTGCTAATGTTGGATTTAGTTTGCTCTTCTTTTTCTAATCCTTGTGGTATAGATTTAGGTTGTTTACTTGAAATCTTTCCTTTTTTTCTATGTAGACGTTTTTTAATGAAGTCACCATAAACTTCCTTTTTTGTATTACTTTTGCTGTGTCTCATAAGTTTTGGTATGTTGTGTTTTTGTTTTCATTTATCTTAAGATTATTTTCTAATTTCCCCTTTGATGTCTTCTTTGACCCACTGGTTGTTCAAGAATGTGTTGTTTAATTTCCACATATTTGTGGATTTTCCAGTTTTGTATCTGTCATTAATTTTCAGTTTCATTCCATTGTGGTCAGTAAAGACACTTGGTATGATTTCAATCTTAACTTTGTTAAGATTTGTTATGTGACATGTTATCTATCCTGGAGAATGTTCCATGTATGCTTGAGAAGAATGCATATTGTATGACTATTGAGTAGAATGTTCTATATATGTCTGTTAGGTCTGCTTGGGTTATAGTGTTGCTAAAGTTCTCTATTTCCTTGTTGATTTTATTTGTTTGTTTTTTGGTCTAGAGTTCTATCCGTTATTCAGTGGATAGGATATTGGTATATACTTTTCAAAAATATTTGTTTATTTAAAAGTTATAGAGAGGGAGAGACAGAGAAATCTTTAATCAACTGGTTCACTCCCTGGATAACCGCAATGGCCTTGGCCAAAGCCAGGAGCTCCATTTGTATCTCCCACTTGGGTGGAAGGGGCGCAAATTCCTGGGTCATCTTCCACTGCTTTTCCTAGGCAATTAGCAAGAAGTTGGATGGGAAATGCAGCAGCTGGGACTGGGACTGGCATCCATATCTGAAGCCAGTGTTGCAAGCAGTGGCTTTACCTGCTATGCCACAATAACGGCCCCAGATATTGGTATATTCAGTCATTATTGTGTTTCTGTCTGTTTCTGCCTTTAGCTATGTCAAAGTTCGATACCTATATTTAGTTCTAATGTTGGGTGCATATATATTTATAATTGTTACACCTTCCTCTTGAATTGACTCTTTCATCTTATGTAATGTCTTTCTTTGTCTCTTGTGTGGCAGTTTCTGACTTAAAGTCAATTTTATCTGATACAGGTATGGCCATCCCTGCTCATTTGGTTACTCTTTTCATGGAAGATCTTTTCCCATGCTTTTACTTTCAGCCTGTATATGTATTTAAATCTAGAAAGAGTGTCTTACAGATAGCATGTAGTTGGATTTTGTTTTCTTTTTTCTTTCTTTTTTTTTTTTTTTTTTTGGACAGGCAGAGTGGACAGTGAGAGAGAGAGAGAAAGGTCTTCTTTTGCCGTTGGTTCACCCTCCAATGGCTGCCGTGGCCGGTGCGCTGCAGCCAGCACACCGCGCTGATCCGATGGCAGGAGCCAGGTACTTATCCTGGTCTCCCATGGGGTGCAGGGCCCAAGCACTTGGGCCATCCTCCACTGCACTCCCTGGCCACAGCAGAGAGCTGGCCTGGAAGAGGGGCAACCAGGACAGAATCCGGCGCCCTGCCCGGGACTAGAACCCCATGTGCCAGCGCCACAAGGCGGAGGATTAGCCTAGTGAGCTGCGGCGCCGGCCGGATTTTGTTTTCTTGATCTATTCAGTCATTCAGTCTTTTGATCAGACATTTAATGCATTTAGGTTTAATCTAATTAGTGATAGGGGAGAACTTATTGCCATTTTGGTAATTGTTTTTTGTCTTTCTTGCACCTCTTTTGTCCCTCTTGTGCTCACTTCTAATATGTTCATTGATTTTTTTTTTTTTGTCGTGACATCTAAAATATGCTGGCTTCTGTCAGCATACAGAAGCGATGCCTTTGGCAGTCGGCAGTCCCCCCAAAATTGCATGCATGCTACATTGTTTTCCCCCAATCTGTTGAATTTTCAGCCTTATCAATCATATTTAATTTCATCAATTCCATATTAGTAAATGTTCTAAGATTTTTCTGTCAAGCCAATCTTGCCTTTTTAAATAGTCTTTTGGTGCTTGCTTATTTTTATGATTTTATCTTCATTTCCCTAAATATTTAATATATAATTATTTACATTCTGTTTCTGGTAATTCTGTTATCTAAAGGCCCTGGAGTTTAGGTCTTATATGCCTACTAATTCTTATCCTTTGTATTTGTTTCTTTTTGTATGTGTTGGTCTTTGTTGGTGAGTTCCTATTTACCTAGTTTTTATCTGTGTGAAACCTTGGGACTAAACTGAGAATGCCTTCCTCCAAAGGGAGTTTGTGTTTCCTCCTACTGGGATGCCCTACTGACGTGGGACACTTGAGTTTCCTATAGGGATCCTGGCCCCATGAGAGTTATTTGTTCAGCTCTCTCACCATGTCCTTGGGCCAAAGCTTAGATACTTGACCCCAGAATAACTGGCTTTTGTGGAAGCTCTCAGCTGTTTACTTGTTTTTTTTTTGAGGGTTGTTTGTTTTTGGTTTGTCCTTGAATGACTTCTCTTACTTTGTTTTAATAAATTTACTTTTTTTTAAGGATTTATTTATTTATTTGAAAGGCAGAGTTACAGAGAGGCAGAGGCAGAGGCAGAGAGGGGGAATGAAGGGAGGGAGGGAGGGAGGAAAATCTTCCATCCGATGGTTCATTCCTCAAAAGCTGTAACAGCCGGAGCTGGGCTGATCGGAAGCCAGGAGCCAGAAGCTTCTTCCCGGTGTCCCACTGGGGTACAGGGGCCCAAGGACTTAAGCAATCTTCTTTGCTTTCCTAGACCATAGCAGAGAACTGGATCAGTAGTGGAGCAGCTGGATCTCAAATCAGTGCCCAGGATGCGGACATCGCAAGCAGTGGCTTTACCCACTACACCACAGTGCTAGCCCCAAACTGTGTTTTATCTTGCCTAGTTTGTTGCAAAAAGACTGGAATAGTGGGTGATTACAAATTTCCATATTTACATGATTTTGTTACCTTCAACCATATATGCATACTTAAAAATGTGCACAATTTTCTGTTTATGTCTTCCATTTCAAAAATTTTAGTAGCTTTTGGAAACCTTTTGTTGTAGTTATTTAAATGATTAGTTTTTAAGAGCAGTTAGTTGTTATCAGGAGAAGTGGAATTTTGCTATCAAACTTTTACAAAAACTTTCACATAATTATTGGATAAGTGAAATATAAGCATCATAATTAAATATGAATACTTCATTGCTTTCATTTATGTGAAGTGCCTTTAGCCAAGACTGTCACTGACATCAAGTATTAATTTAACAAACTAAACCTGTGACCAGCCCTTCAGTTTTCTTTATAATAAATTGTTAAGCCAAAATTTAAAAAAATCTAGAAACATTCATTCATATTATGTGATAGTAATATTTTACTAATCACTGGAAAATTTGTGCCATTATAATTTAATGCTTTCAATTTTTTTCATTTAAAAAAGAACTTTAAAAAATATATTTATTAGAGAGTGAGAGTAAACAAGCAAGCACAGTCCCTCCACATGCACTTAGATATCCGCTTGGGACATCCACTTCTTAAATGGCCACTATGGCTGTGCTAGGCTGGGGTTGGAGCCAAGAGTCAAGAATAGGGCAATTTAGGGGCAGGCATGGTGGCACAATGGGTAACTCACAGCTTGTAGTATTTGTATCCCATGTTGCAGTGTTGGTTTAATTCAAGTCATGGCTCCTCCACTTCTAGTCCAGCTTCTTGCTAATGAATCCTGGGAAGCAGAAGAGGATGGTTCAAATGCTTGGGCCCTGGTGGGATTCTTGGCCCAGTGGATGGAATAGATATCTCTGTTACTTTTTCTTTTGGAGTACAAGGAAGTAAAGAAATACGCATTAAAAAAACGCAATCCAGGTCTCCCACATAGATGTCAGGAGCTCAACTACTTGCGCCATGGCTGCTGCCTCCCAGGATGTGCATAGGCCAGAATCTGGAGTCCAGAGCCAATGGTGGTATTGAATTCCAATGGGGGACACAAGAGTCTTCACTGAGGCTTAACTGCTAGATCAGATGCCTGCCCTCATCTTGTTAATGTTTTGTAATGTACAAAATTATTTGTAAAGTAATTCAATTTATGACTCTTGTGGGAGTCCCTACTTAAAAAGTATAGTGACCTTACTAAAGAAAAATAGTTAGTTAGCATTGTTCTTAATTGTTCTGTGTGTGGAGCTTTCTCTTTCTAAGAAAATTGGAAATACTTTGAATTCATGGAAATACTTTGAGGCCTTGAACCTATTTCTAACATTACTATGTATATTATGTATTACATAGTATATTCTTTGACCTATTTTTTGATATTCAACACTTTAGTAAATCAGGGTCTGTTTATTCATTTATTCTCAAATAAAGTGAGTTTATAAACCACCTTGGAAGATGGTTTCAAGTTCTTATTCCTAATTTCTGCTTCCTCTCATTCCATGTTCTTATTCAGTTTCTCTAGGATGAAGTCCAGGAACCTCTCTTTCTTATGATCCATAGGTAATTCTGATGCAGGTATCCACTGACTAGGCTTTGGAAAATACTGATTTATGTTATGATTATTATATTGTAATAACTCAACTTTTGACTAAAATGAAAGAAGAGTTATATAGTCGGTGGTTGTCTTATAGAAAGTAGAGTGGGAGAAATGACAAATCAGTCCTTTTGTAAGTAATGACAATAATAGAAAATACCAGGGAATTGTCTGATTTGGAGGTAAGAAGGTATGTGTATGGCACTTGTAGTTATGAGATAAAAGAAGGGACTAATAAGAGGAATTCTATATTTTCCTTCCTCTTCCAGCTTTATGTGGTTAACCATATTGTTGGAGGAGTTCACCTATGGCTCTTCAGGTTATAGACTGAATATTTCATCCAATAAATTATTTAATATTTTTTGATTGCTGTATTAGTTTAGTTGGGGAGTAAACAAATCAGAAGCTGAGAAACAGCCCAGAATTTTAGTGAACTGCCTTTAAGGGATATGGTAACAGGTTAGCCTGGCTACCTTTTCCTTTTGGAATCAGCAGTGCTGCTTTCACAATTTGAAAAGAGGGTTTGCTTTTATTTCCTTTTCTATTCATTTCATCACAATTGAAGACGATAGGGTACAAAGGCAAATGAAACCTGTTCTCTGCTCTGCAGTGACTCAGAGCCTGAAGAGGGAGAAAGCCACAGAGACAAACAAGTGCAGCAGAAAGTTCCTGTTTCTTGTCATCTGACTGATCAGAACACAGAACAAAGAAGGAAAGGGGAGGCAGGAAGGGTGCTCAGGACAGCCTTTGGACTAAGGCCTGAAAGATAAGTACTCCTTCACCAAAGGCTCCATAGAAAGTTGAGTTGGCGGGAAGTAGAGGGTACTGGGCTGATGGAATTATGCACAGAGGCCCTGCGTGTGATGCTGAGAGCAGAGGAGCCATAGCCTCCTGGAAGGCAGCATTTTGCAAGAGAACCTAAGCGGAGTAGGCAATGCTTTGCATGCTTCAGCAAGAACTGGTGCGGGAAGCTGCCATAGCCTTTGGGAGTTATTAAGTACAGGGTCAACATGGTTAGGTTTGTATTTTCTTTGTGCCTGTGTATTTTAGAAATGTTCTGGTTTTTAAATTTAGTGGGCTACCTTCTATGGCCCATGGCAGAGCTTTTAATAAAACACTTATGGGGGCCAGCACTGTGGTGCAGGGGGTTAAAGCCCTGGCCTGCAGTGCTAACATCCCATATTGGCGCTAGATAAAGAGTCCTGGCTGCTCCACTTCTGATCCAGCTCCCTGCTAATGTGCCTGAGAAAGCAGTAGAAGATGGCCCAAGTGCTTGGGTCACTGCACCCATGTAAGAGATCCAGAAGAAGCTCCTGGCTTCTGGCTTCGGATCAGCTCATCTGCAGCCATTGCAGCCATTTGGGGAGTGAACCAGCAGATAAAAGACCTCTCTCTGTGTGTCTCGACCTCTCTCGGTAACTCTGTCTTCCAAATAAATAAAATATGTGTGTGTGTGTTTTTTTTAAACACTTAGGAAAGCATAATTTGGCACACTCGGAGAAGGATTTGGTAAAGAGTAGATGCCAGAACTAGACAAAAGTCAGCCAAACTTCAGCTGAGCTCTTTTGAGCCTTAGTCTCAACCTGGCCTCAACTTTGGCCTTTGGTGTCCCATCTTATCCTTGCTGGACCTGCACAGCCCAGTCATTGCAAAGAATGCTACTCAGTCAGTTTAGGGAGATATCACCCTTGATATGTGACCACCTTGATATCCGATTGAATTCTTTAGCCCCTTACTCTTGGTGTGCCTTCTTTGTAATTTTCTATCCACTGACCCCCTCATTCTGCTTCTTGTTTACAAATCCCCAGTCATTTTGGCTGTATTCAGAGTTGAGCCTGGTCTCGTCTCCTCTTGAATTGAGTCTTCCTTACTGTTTTAATAAGTCATCAGAATAATTTTTTTAACACCAGTTAAGAAAAGATAATACATTTCATGATGAAATCCCTTTCACATTTCATTGTGATGCTCTGTTTTTGTTTAAGGTTAGCGAAGTCCCCGGTTATCATTAAACAATCAGTAAACTAGAAAGTAGAGCTTCTTTAGATTCAGGGAAGAAGAATAGGGTGAAATAAAGGGGCTAAGAGAGGATTTAGCAAATGCTGGGATTTGTAATTCATTGTCCTTTAATGGCATTCTTTGTGATTTTGATCAGTGGCAAAAACAGTTGACCTAAGGGAGAAGATTTAGCTGCTGCTTCATTCTGATTTAGATTTATCTCTTTTATCACAGTTTTTAAACTTCAGTTACTTTAAGAAGGCATTATTGCTATTTAAAGATAGTCTCCAATCTGCTTGTCTTGAAGAAAAGAATCTAGGGATAGAAATCTGAAAGGTATGGTGCTAATGACTTATTAGCCAGTTTATCTTGGGTGAGTCACTTCACTTTTCTTCTTTATGTTTCTTAACTGGTATCTGTTACTTTGGTACTTATCTATAAACTGCCTTGCATAGTTTTCTCTCTAGAAATTATTTATCAACTGAATAGCACCACTATATCATGTCACTGTTAATTCTCTCTCTCTACTGCTTAAATACCAAAAAGTAGAGGGAAATAAAATACAGAAAAAAAGTTCATGGAAAATTATGTTAAAAGATAAATTTGCTTTGGTGCAAACAAAAATTGAAATCCTTGCAGTTTTTTCACAGTATGCATTTTTTTAAAAGATTTATTTTATTTATTTGAAAGGCAGAGAGAGAGAGAGAGAGAGAGAGGCAGAGGCAGTGAGATCTTCCATTGCTGTTTCAGTCTCCAAATGGCTGCAAAACCTGGGCAGGGCCAGGCTGAAGAAGCCAGGAGCCTGAAACTCCATCAAGGTCTCTTAGGTGGGTACAGGGGCTCAAGAAGTTGGACCATCTTCCACTGCTTCCAGGCACATTTAATCCTCTGCACCACAATGTGGGCCCACACAGTATGCATTTTACATGACCTTGAAGACACCTAGTATGTGCCAGTGGTTGCATGTTTAAGCCCGGGGAATTGGCATTTCAATGAATTCTTAAATACCAGTGCCTGGAAGGCATCCTAAGGGGAAAAGTCTTAAATACAGAAGGCTGGGCATGGCTTGGTGATGGCTTCCACCTTTCCCTTGTACCTTCTTCTCTCCGGAAGAAGGGGCAAAAACGGAGGACAGGAGAGAGTATGTTGAGGAGACTGTACTGCCTTTCTGCCGGAATTGAGGATCAGGTTGTTAATTCTCCATTGTGTGCCCTTTGTGGCAGTACTTTCAAACTGTACTGTATTTTTCTTAACGCTGCACAGTTCTTGAGACCAAGAATACTTTCATGACTCCAATAGCAAGTGAGTAGTGGTTTTGAACACTTTGCAGATTTGCTTGCTTATGCTGGGTTCAAAACAACCAGAGTATGTCAATAAAATACAATTTCCTTCCTGTAGGACTTTCACAGTTCAGTATACACAGTAACAACTCAGTAGATGTTTAATATAACATATAATATATAACTCAGTAGATGTATAGATATATGCAATTAAGATTCGTTCTTTGGAAATGCTGAATTATTTTAAAATCTGAGGTAGTGTAATAAAGAGCAATATTGGCTTTTTATATTCTGATCAGTTTTTATGAACTTAGAGCACTTTATGAACTTATGTATTGGAGACCCGTCTCCTCATTTTCATGTACATAAGTTAAAATTTCAGTGTACTTCAAAAAACTTTATTTACAAAGTGAATTGTCATTTAAATTGGCATGATTATTAGCTTATATTAGGGAATAATTTCTGGATTTTGTTAGATTTATTGACTGAAGGTCTTAGAATCAAGCTTTGATTACCAGAGTCTTAAATTAAGTCAAATATAATGATTTAAGGAACAAGCAGCTGTGTAGTTTCTGGCAGGAGTTTGCTATAATGTTTTTGTACTTGCGGGAATGAAAGAATTAGGAAGTTTCGGAAAGAATTTAACACCACAATTTTAGGTGCAGATTTGGGCAGATGTTTTACTCCCTGGGGACTCAGTTGCCTTAGTGTGTAATGTCCTCTGGCAAGCAGTAGGGAAAAGCCTCTTGAGTTTTATGAAGAGTAGGGGAATACCTTAGGGAGGAGTGCCTCTGCGTGCAAACACAGGCTCAGAGCCCTGCCTGTCTCCTGTATCTCAGCCCCAGGCTGTCTGTGGGGGCAATAGGGGTCTTCCTCCTCTGTATGCATAGTTCAGAAATAGAGACCAGATAGCTTCTTGTTAACTACAAATTCACTGAAGCGAGACTCCTTCAGTGAAAATCCCAGCCACGCCATTTCTTAGTTGTGATCTTGGGAAGCCATTTAACTACTTTGTGCCTCAGGTTCTTTATCTATAAAATAGAATAACAGAAGTGCATATATTATAGTGCTGATGTGAGGTTTAGCTAACTGAATACATATAAATGCCCTTAGAACAGTGCCTGGCACCTAGTAGAAGCTATGTAAGTGCTAGCGGCTGTTGCTGTTACTGTTATTGTTGCATTTAGCTGAAAGTTGGAAGACATCAGAATTTTAAGTGTATCTCAAGATTACTGGGTTATACATGATTGTCACTTTAAAAAATTCCTGTATTCTAAGCCATGGATTATATTCCTCTCACACTAAGAAAAATGTGAAATTGGACTTTTCTGTTTTACTGGGATACTTGTATTGAGTGTATAAGAACTGAATTATCTGCACATGGCTTGGTGAACAGGGAGTTGGAGCAGGGTGCAGAGTGGGTGAGCTGTTGAGTGACATAGGTGTCCTCTGGGGAAATGGACAGAATAGTGTTGTGTCATATTGACGAGCACAAGCTTTGTAGCTAGGACATCCCAGGAGCTTCTTCCCAGCTCAGCCTCATACAAGATGTATAGCAGTGGCGTGTTTCCTTACCTGAGAATTGATGATAACACATACTTGGTTGGATGGTTGTCTAGTTTAAGTTAGTAAATTGATATAATGCAATTTGATGTAATAGTAGTCATCAGTGATGGTACCAAACCAGCAGTTTGAAAATGCACAATTACTGATCAGAGTACAATGATGAAAATACATAACAAGATTCATGTTTTCTGGGTTCGCTTTTTCCCAGGCTTACCATTTTCTTCATGTTAATATGTTAATTCTTGAGACTGTTTACAAATATACTTGAATTTTTTACTGCTTTAAACATGTTAATGGAATCTTTCTCTTGAGACTGCATTGATTTTTACTGAACCCAAATATTCAGGCAAGCCTTACGTCAGGGATTTACAGGTTGAAGAGACTTTTGATAATGTCATTGAGTATGCAGAAATACAATGTTCTTCTATAGTTGTCTTTTCTGAATCATAATGCTTTTGTTTTGGCCTCTTAGAAATTACAATAGCCTGACAAGAAAGGTTGCGGTGGAGTTATGAGAAACTCTTCCAATTCTGCATTTGTTTTACATCTCTTTGAGGAAAGATGTTTATCTTTCTAAAAATAATGCTTAGTAGGTTTTTTTACTCCAAGGACTTAATTTCACATTAGTCAGGTTTACATAATGGCAACTTAAATTAGAAATACAATCCCATGTTCAACTACCTTTTAAAAGTAAGAACACTGAAATTTAACTTATGTTATTAAATCAAAATTCAGTCAAGGAGGCAGAATCCTATAGAATAAGGCTTTTTCACTATGGGATTACACTTACACAGACATGGGAACTGGCTAAGCATTCTGTGTGGTTGCTGCTTCAGTCTGGTATTAAGAGGTTGGCAGGCATCTTAATACTGCAGGGCTAGCAGTCAGTAAAGAAGGTGACTGTGATGTGAGGGAGGAAAAGCACAGACTGGAACTCATGTCTGTCTCATTGCTTTGTCACTTCTAAGTGGGTGACCTGCAGGAGAAGGTGTGTCCTTCATCAGAGTTGCCTGTGCAGCTGGATCAGGATTCAGAGCAGCCGAAGCAGGTAATCCAGGCGGAGCTGAAGGATCTTTGAGGCCTGGCTGCTGCTCCATGCCCGCAAGTCATGCCAACACATCAGCTATGGTAGGCATGACTTGTGGCTGTGTCTAGCCCTGCAGTGACCTTCAGAGCATACAAATGGCTACTTTTCTATATCTGCCTTCCAAATTTTGTGCAGATTTCTCTTGTGGCCAGTAACTATTGAGGAAGGAACAACACAGTAGCAGCCATCAATGCCTATCCCTGTCAGCTTAACCCCCACCCCTTTTTTTTTAAGATTTATTTGTTATTTACTTGGAAGAGTTAAACAGAGAGAGAAGGAGAGAGAAGGAAAGGCAGAGAGAGAGAGAGAGAGAGAGAGAGAGAGAGAGGGCCTCCATCCGCTGGTTCACTCCGTAATTGGCTGCAACGGCCGGAGCTGTGCCGATCTGAACCCAGGAGCCAGGAGCTTCCTCCGGGTCTCCCACGCAAGTGCAGTGGTCCAAGGACTTGGGCCATCTTCCACTCTTTCCCAGGCCAGAGCAGAGAGCTGGATCAGAAGTGGAGCAGCCGAGACTCAAACCAGTGCCATATGGGATGCCGACACTGCAGGAGGCAGCCTTACCCGCTACGCCACAGTGCCGGCCCCAACCCTTCCTTTTAATTACAGGATAAGGCCACGCTTCTAATAGTTATATTTAACTTCTGAAAAAGATAATAGAAAAATCATTCTTTTGCATCATAAATACAGCTATCCTAGATATACCCAAAATATGCTTTCTCCTCAAAAGAAGATAAAAAGCCCCATTACCCATTTTTGGATGATGTTCATTTCTCCTCTCAGCCACACTTTCCTTTCTATGCCCTATACTGTCAATATTAGCGTAAAAGTTAACTAATATTGACATTTCAATGTATGGCGGAAGAGAAATGAAAAGGAAGAAAAGGATTGATTAATATGTACACAAACATATGCATACTAAAATAAGGAGAAATACTTTTTTAAGTGTTACAGTTGTTTCTGCAACTATAATGTTATGGTCAAAACACATGGTCATAGATGATATTTATAGTTACCACAGTCTACTACTTCCATATTCCCTTTGCCTTTGGAAATGTTTCATATGATTATAGTTCCTTGCCTGGTAAAGTAAGTTGTACCTTCATTCCTGAAGAGTTTGGGCCATCAGAGGTCTTGCCTGTATTGGGTAATTAGACTTTACCATTGACTTAATCTCAGGACATGAGAATAAGAAGAGGTACCCCAGAGAATCTTCCATGTTTTAGATATACTACTACTTAACAGTCATTATCTAATAATCAATTTTCCCTTAAGAATCAGGATCAGTCACCCCAGCCAGTATGGTAACCTCCTTTTCCTGTTGATTCCTTGACACAGTGAAGCAATCTCAATTTGCAGTTTAATGGATTGTTGTTATGATATCTGGTGGAAGCATTTCTCCCTAGGCATTAAGACTTCTAGACTAGCAGAACCCAAAATTTCAGGGGCTAGGAAAAAAATTCACTAGTGAATCACCAAAGGGTAATAGTGAAAGGAGCTACTCCCATTTCTTTCCCTTGATTCCTGGCCAGAGAGTTCAGCTATGGGAAAAGTAGTACCATGTATTAGTCACTGACCTAAAAGTACATGATGCATCCTGGAAGATGCTACCCTAGCTCCACAAAGGCTGGTCTTGTAACAAAATCTTCGAAAGGCTGTTCCATTGTTGTATCAGGCAGGCTGTTTCAGGGTTTTAGGGAATATAGTAAGACTGATGAATTCTACAAGCATGGGCCCATTTTTTTTTTGCTTCATTTGCTATAAAATGAGTTTCTTACTTAGAAACAATGCTGTGTGGAATCCTTAGAGGGTGGAAAACTATCATGATGGTAAAAATTTATTCTGAAAGTCTTAGCAGTGGAGATTTGGGCATAAGTGTTGTGGGCAGAGAAGACAATGTTGAATCTGTAAGTGTCTGTTCTAGTGAGAACAATAGGAATAGATATGGCCGGCGCCGTGGCTCAATAGGCTAATCCTCCGCCTTGCGGTGCTGGCACACCGGGTTCTAGTCCCGGTCTGGGCGCCGGATTCTGTCCCGGTTGCCCCTCTTCCAGGCCAGCTCTCTGCTGTGGCCCGGGAGTGCAGTGGAGGATGGCCCAAGTGCTTGGGCCCTGCACCCCATGGGAGACCAGGAAAAGCACCTGGCTCCTGGCTTCGGATCAGCGCAATGTGCCGGCTGCGGCGGCCATTGGAGGGTGAACCAACGGAAAAGGAAGACCTTTCTCTCTGTCTCTCTCTCTCTCACTGTCCACTCTGCCTGTCAAAACAAACAAACAAACAAACAAACAAAAACAAAAAACAAAAAAAAACCCACCAAAAACAAAACAAAACAAAACAAAACACTGACCATTCTATATTTTCTATGATGAAAATGGTCAACCTGCTACCAGGTAACTGTTCAACCTCTCCTCCCAGTCTCTATGGTGCTATAGGTATGGATTTAGATAGTATAAGGAATGGAGCTGGAAAGCTGGATAGCAGGAGTTTGGATCAGGAATATCTCATGCATCTTGTGCCTTCAGGATCTGCTCAAGCCTTATCTAGCATGTACCATTTCCTTTTGAAAGTGGAATGTTGTGCTGTGCTTGCCCAAGTTTTTGTCTTGATGCATCAGAAAACACCCAGGTCATAATGGGAAGCTTGGGTTGAATGGTGACTTGGTACCCTCTTGTCAACTATTTGTTCTTTACCTGGGCCCAATCGCAAGCCAATAGCTGTGACCCTCCCCCCCCCCCCCCCACCAAAGAAAATGTGGTTATCTGCAGAGGATGACATCTCTTTGCTCTAGAATCCTGAGTCTAAGCCATAATTCACTATAGAGCTGCACCAAAGGCTCATTACTAAATTTCTGTTGGCCACAAACACTTCAAGCCCCCATGAATCTTCTGAGTGTAAGTGCCTGAGCAGCTTGCATGACAGCCTGGGCATATTGCAGAGCCATTCAAACTAGCAGGTTTTCAGATTACCTGTATTGGTGATGAAATGTCCTCCCTTCAAAATCAGCACACAAGGTGCCCCTTTCTTTGTGGTATGTTTTGACCCTGGAACAAATACCTCAATATGTGCCAGACCACTAAACTGAGAATTTCACTGAGGAGGCAAGCCTCTGAATTTCTGTGGGCTGTATTTCCCTCTCCTACCCCTGCTCTGCCTCTGACATGTTAT
This sequence comes from Oryctolagus cuniculus, assembly GCF_964237555.1. Taxonomy (NCBI): domain Eukaryota; kingdom Metazoa; phylum Chordata; class Mammalia; order Lagomorpha; family Leporidae; genus Oryctolagus; species Oryctolagus cuniculus. The sequence continues at coordinate 34,922,748 of NC_091444.1, forward strand.
ATCCAGTCAGGTGTCTAGAGTAGTGGATACCTCCTTCTCTGTGGTCCAGTCATTGTATCATCAACATAGTGGACCAGTGTGATGATCTGTGAAAGGAAAGTGATTAAAATCCCTGTGGACTAGGTCAATGGTTCTCAACTGGGGGACAGTATTGACTCCCAGGGAACATTTGCCAGTGTATGGAGACTTTCCAGGTTATCACAAGTGGAGGTTGGGGGAAACTACTGGTGTCTAGTGAGAGGCCAGTGATGCTGTCAACATCCCGTAATGTATAGTACAGTCCCCTACAATACAGAATTACCTGGCACAACACATCTGCAGTGCTGAGATCGACTAATCCTAAGGCTCGAGTTTGAAGTAGCTCTGGGGAAAGATAGTGAATGAAGCAGTAAAGTGCTTCAGATGTTCTTTAGTTACAAGTGTAGAGAAAAAAGCACTCAGCAGTTTAGCAGCTGCATACCAGGTGCCAGGGGCTGTGTAGATTTGATCCAGCAAGGAACTCACATCCAGAATAGCAGCTGTTATTGGAATTACCAACGGATAAAGTGTTTTTTTTTTTTTTTTTTTTTTTTTTTTTTTTTTTTGACAGGCAGAGTAGATAGTGAGAGAGAGAGAGAGAAAGGTCTTCCTTTTGCCGTTGGTTCACCCTCCAATGGCCGCCACTGTTGGCGCACCACGCTGATCCTAAGGCAGGAGCCAGGTGCTTTTCCTGGTCTCCCATAGGGTGCAGGGCCCAAGGACTTGGGCCATCCACCACTGCCTTCCCAGGCCACAGCAGAGAGCTGGCCTGGAGGAGGGGCAACCGGGACAGAATCCGGCACCCTGACCGGGACTAGAACCCGGTGTGCCGGCGCCGCTAGGTGGAGGATTAGCCTAGTGAGCCGCGGCGCTGGCCTGATTAAGTTTTGATAATCTGTTCTGACTTGCACAATCCACAGAGGTGATTTGAGTGGAGACGTGGTAGAATTACTGTCCCTCCATCTTTTAAGTTCTTTATGGTGGCACTTATCTCTGCACTTCCTCTAGGAACTAACATTAATGTTCATTCACCATTTTGATAAGCCCAGGTCATTCTAATGGCTCTTTCCCAGTAAAATAGCTCTTCATTCACAGGCCGGGAAATAAATACATAGGTTCTGAAAGGTGATGAGTTATATTCCACCTGTGCATTCTAAAATTGGGGAAGCAGCCACCAGTGGTTTTGGAGACCCTCTGATACCAGTGTGAGCTCACCTGGTTCAAAAGTTTACTCATCATCTGATTTCCATAAACTTAAGCTCTGAGAGCACAGTGGAATTCTGGGGCTCTAGCAATTATTATTACTTTGGATGTTTCTCCCATATAATCAGTGCATAATCACTATAGCAAATTGCCATAGTTCCCATTAGGGAAAGCCAGGAGGAAGATTTATGTTATGCATTTTGGGGTATAAAGCAGTGTCCTTCAAGGATACTTGATTCAAGGGACTCTGTGTCTTTAAAATAACTCAAATCTGAGAGATGTTTGAGAGGTTGTGACTTTGTATTTTCATTTTTGGCACAGTGTGAGCTGCAAAAACACCTGACCTAAAAGGAGAATAACATTTCTGCCTTCCAGATTTGACAGTTTCAATTTATGGCAAATAATAATGCAGACCCCTGGAGGGAAGGAATTTAAGGAAATGTCGTCGCAGCTTAGTTAAGTTGATGGAACAAAACTACCACAGTTTTGAGTGGTATATTGAATACAAAGAAGTTGTTATTGCCACTCATAGGGACCATGGGGTCATTTAACTTTTCTAGCTGATCGTATGTACAGTCCTATCAGTTATTTTCTTGGTTTAGTTACCCATGAGGTACAGCTGAGGTCAAAGCCACTGAGTAGGTGCACAGACTCTGTACAGTCCAGGGGTCTCCACTCCTATAGATTAGGGTGTGATAGGTGTGCCCTAATGTTGTGGGACACAGCAGGTTGACTAGGTTTTATATGCAACTGCATGAACAACACATGATGAGGGTTTTCCTGGCTTTTAAGGGGTTGAAATAGTTTTGATCAAAATTTAAATGGGTTTTGTGCATTTAGAAGGATGTGGCTTTTGATAACTAGTCATGCAAGGAGGTGATATTGTGTAATTTTTGTTGTTAGTTTAAACATAGAAATTTTTTTAAAAATTTTGGCTATTCAAAACAGTGATTTTGGCAAATAAAAGGTGTCTGAATGTGGTATCTCTTTTCCTAAAAAAATTTAAAAATGAAAATCTAATTTAGAACAGTTGGCTGTATATTAGTACTCAGCTCTGTTGTTTGGTTTTCATCCTCTGTAGTATGCAGGCATCCAATAATCACTTCAAAACTGTTTAAATTACAAATGTTGATATTGTCAGATAAAAGATTGGATAGTTTTAAATTGATGTTAATAACATTTACAAATATGCATTTTTTGGAGTACAATTCAGTTAGCTTTGATAATTAAGAACTTACTATGATTAAAGTTCCTTTCTACCTTAGTTTAATTAGCACCCGCCCCCTTCTAGAACTTGATATAAGTGAATCTACCTGGTGAAGTTTCCTTTATTTACCTTGTCTGTGAGATTAATCCATGCTATATGCATCAATAATTTATTTTTGTGAGTAGTATTTTATTGAATGAATATAGCAGAATTTGTTCACTCATTCTCCTCTTGATGACATTTGGGATGTTTCCATTGTGGGGCTATTTGGAATAATGCTGTTGTGAACATTCTTGTACAAGTCCTTGTGGGCTTATATTTTCATTTTGTTTGGGGAAATATGTAGGAGTAGGAATGTCATGTTGTAGTAAAGGCATATTTTTAACTTTATTTATTTATTTATTTATTTTTTACTTAAAAGAGACAGAGACAAGCAGAGAGAGATCTTCAAGGGCGAGTGTTTGGCCTGGCAGTTAAGATGCCCGTATCCCACACGTGAATACCCAAGTTCAATTCCTGGCTGTGGCTCATGACACCAGCTTCTTGTAAATGTAGACCCTTTGAGGCAGTGGTGATGGCTCAGGTACTTCACAGAGATCTTCCATCTAATCTGTCATTCCTTCAACAACTGGGACCAGGTCAAGTTGAAGCTAGGAGCCTGGAACTCAATCTGGGTCTCCTACATGGTGATAAACCATCACCTGCTGCCTCACAGGGTGTTCCTTAGCAGGAAACTGGAATTGGGATTAGAGTCAGAACTCAAACTCAGGCACTCCAAATGGGATGTGAGTGTCCTAACTGCATCTTAACATCTAGGCCAAATGTCTGCTCCATATATTTTTAATTTTAAAAGAAAGTGACAAAAATCTTTCCCAAGGCATTGTACCATTTTTATACTTCTACTAGCAATGTTTGAGAATTTTGGCTGATCCACTTCAGTATTTGGCCATTCTTTTTTCTGTTTTAGATATTTTAATGAGTACCTGTAGGTTTCTCTTAGTGATTTTCAATTTGTATATCCTGAGCAGAGAGAATACCTAGCATTTCAGGTGGGCCCGAACTTGGCATATTTGAAGAACAGACAAAAGGTCTTGTTGTTTGAAAAGTAGTCTAAAATGCGGCCAGATAGATAGGGAGCCAGGCGAACAAATCCTATAGTTTTTTATAAACCTATGTAAGAAGTTTATTTTTTTCTAAGTGCAGTAGAAAAACATTAGACATATTTAACTGGGATAGAGATAATTGCACATGATCTAATTTGTGTTTGAGAAAGATTACTGTGGCTGCTTTGAGTAGAATGAATTTTTGAGGGTGGGGAAAATGCAAAAATGAGAAGCAGGGGAAATCATTGGGAGGCTAGCGCTCTATTAAAGCAAGAGATGAGTTAATCAGGATTGTACAAAAAAGGAATGGATTTGTGATATGTTTTGGATTTAAGGATGACTAAATTTGCTTCTCGGACTTGATATAAAATAGGGTGAGAAAGAAAAGAACCAACATTCTTGATTTTTCACATGTAGAGCCGTCTACAACTAGATGATAGATGAGCAATGCTATAAGAGGAAAACATCTGGAGTTGGAAATTGAAAGTTCTGTTTTGCCATAATAAATTTGAGGATAATTAGAAATCCAAGTGAAGATGTCCTGTAGATAGCCATTGATAAACATGTCTAAAATGTAAGGAACGACCGCAATTGGAGATAAAAGTTCAGGAGACACATAGTAGAGATAATATTGAAAGTCACCTAATTGGATAAATTCACCTAGAGAACACATAATACAGCTAGAGAAAAGGCAGGAGTACCAGAAATGCGGTGTTCTGAATTATCATTGTTCCCCACGCCCTATCTTGCTACAAACACATAGATTCTTAAAGTATAACTTTTAAAAGGTTTACTTACTATATAACTGAGCTTTAAAGGAGAAAAGAATGAAGAGAAATTAAAGCTGGAATGGGGAGCCGCAAGCTGAGAGCCTGACAGTCCTCAGGGCTTTTGAATAAGCACCAGGAGCTGTGGTCTCACACCCCAGGGGAACAGATGTGGCATTAGTAGCATCACTGGAGCTAGAGCCTGCTGTGTGAAACTCAGTGCCTTGAGAGCTGTCTTCCTGCAAAGAAAACTAGAACAGTCTCTGCTCCTTGTTTGAGGGAGTTGACAAGCTTGCCACCTACTTAAAGCTTTAAATTTAAGTAGGGTGGGGGGAGGGGAGGCTAGTCTAAATAAAAACTCCAGCTCTATACTGTATGTAGAATAGAAACCCCAAAGTAAGATATTAACATTAAAATAGCTTTATGATTATGGTAGACATAAATGAAAAAAAAATGCTAATAGAACTACTTGTAAAATCTGGGCATCATGTGACTGTCACCAGAAAAACAAATAATGGATTATTTGGGGAGAGTAACCTCCTTTGGGTGGAGGTTAGCAAGCACAAAAACAGAAATACCACACTAGAAGTGGAAATAATGGAACAATTGAAATAAACTAGAATATAATTTTTAATATAGAATATTTTAAGAGGCGAAAGTTAAAGCCACAATGAAATAATATGCATATTGGAATTACAAAGGAATTACATAAGTGAAATACATAGTCACTGAGATTGGAAGCAGAGTAGAGTGATTAAACAGCAGATTATACCCAAAGACAGGTTGATAAACTGGTATTGATGTAAGGCAGTGACTTGGAATGAATTACAGAAAAACAGGTATTGAAAAGTTTAAAGACTGTGTAATAAATGTGACACATACAATGAGACAGTACAACATATCTCTGTTAGACATTCCAGAAAAAAGATAATAGAGGATATCATTGAGAGACAGTATTTAAAAGATTGTAGCTGAGAGTTATCTAAAATTGAAGAGATACATATCTTCAGATTGATGCACAGTGAATGCTTACAACAATAAATGAAAAGAAACTCTACCTAGTGGAATTGCAAACTCAGAAAGAAAATCTTAAGAAAGCAAACGTGATTTCTAAAGGAACAGTACTTAGATGAAGAGTATAATTCTCATCAGCAATAATAGATATTATTTTAAGTGAAATAATATTTTAGAATATGTGTGTATTTAGGGCCTGGCACCGTGGTGCAGTAGGTTAATCCTTCGCCTGCGGCACTGGCATCCCAAATGGGTGCTGGTTCTAGTCCTGGCTGCTCCTCTTCTAGTCCACTCTCTGCTGTGGCCCAAGGAAGGCAGTGGAGGATGGCCCAGGTGCTTGGGCCCCTGCACCCACATGGGAGACCAGGAAGAGGCACCTGGCTCCTGGCTTCAGATCAGTGCAGCTCCGGCCGTTGCGGCCATTTGGGGAGTGAACCAATGGATGGAAGACCTTTCTCTCTGTCTCTCCTTCTCACTGTCTGTAACTCTACCTCTCAAATAAATAAATAAAATCTTTAAAAAAAATGTGTGTATTTATTTAGTTACTGAGATAGAAGGTGAGACAGAGAGATTACTTTCCATCTGCTGGTTCACTCCTCAAATGGCTACAACTGCTGGGGCCAGGCCAGAAAGAAGTCGGGAGCTTGGAACTGCATCCATGTCTCCCACGAGGGTTCAGGGACCTGAATACTCAGGCCATCTTTTTTTTTTTTTTTTTTTTTTTTAAGATTTTATTTATTTGAGAGTAGAGTTATAGACAGTGAGAGGAAGAGACAGAGAGAGAGAGGTCTTCCTTCCCTTGGTTCACTCTCTAGATGGCCGCAGTGGCCATTGCTGCACTGATCCTGGGTCTCCCACGTGGGTGCAGGGGCCAACGGGTGCAGGGACCCTAGGACTTGGGCTATCTACTGCTTTCCCAGGCCATAGCGGAGAGCTGGATTGGAAGAGGGCCAGCCGAAACCAGAACTGGCGCCCATATGGGATGCTGGTGCCACAGGTAGAAGATTAACCTACTGCACCACGGGGTGGCTCCCATCTTTTGCTTCTTTCCCAAGTGCATATGCAGGGAGCATGACCAAATTAAAGCAGTCAGGACCTGAACTGGTACCCATATGGGATGCTGGCATCACAGTTGGCAGCTTAACCCACTGTACAACTGGAATAATAGTTTTAAAGATTGTGATGCAATCTCAGATTCTCTTAATTCTTTAAGAGTAAGTATAAAGTATAAATATTTTTGGAAAAATACTAAAATTTCTCTACCTACATGTTCTTTTTGAACTACCAAAAACTATAGTTTAGGAAGAAGGGAATCAAATCTAGAAGAGATTTGATACAAGAAATTATAATATGCAAATAAACTACAGGTTGATAAATACTGACTATAAAACAAACAAAATCGCCAGTGCCACGGCTCACTAGGCTAATCCTCCACCTTGCGGTGCCAGCACACCAGGTTCTAGTCCCGGTCGGGGTGCTGGATTCTGTCCCAGTTGCGTCTCTTCCAGGCCAGCTCTCTGCTGTGGCCCAGGAGTGCAGTGGAGGATGGCCCAAGTCCTTGGGCCCTGCACCAGCGTGGGAAACCAGGAGGAAGCACCTGGTTCCTGGTTTCGGATCAGCGCGATGCGCCGGCCGTAGCGCACCAGCTGTGGCGGCCATTGGAGGGTGAACTAACGGCAAAGGAAGACCTTCTCTCTGTCTCTCTCTCTCTCACTGTCCACTCTGCCTGTCAAAAAAAAAAAAAATCAATTGCTTGTTTTTAGGATATTGAAAAAGATGAGACAAAAATACTAGGTAAGACTAACCATGGAAAATGGTAGGGGTGACATTCTGAAGTCCTGGGTTATTGGAAAGAAGGTTGGAAAATGGATTATTTCATGCAGTATACCTCTTGAAATTTAAAAGAATAGAAATTGAGGGGCCAGCGCTGTGGCGTAGTGGGTTAATACCCTGGCCTGAAGCTCCAGCATCCCTTATGGGCACCAATTCTGGTCCTGGCTGCTCCTCTTCCGATCCAGCTTTCTGCTATGGCCTAGGAAAGCAGTAGAAGATGACCCAGGTCCTTGAGCCCCTGCACTCATGTGGGAAACCTGGAAGAAGCTCCTGGCTCCTGGCTTCAGATCGGCGCAGCTCAGGTCGTTGCAGCCAACTGGGGAGTGAACAGCGGATGGAAGACCTTCCCCCTCACCCCCGCCTCTGTCTCTCCTCTCTCTCTGTAACTCTGACTTCAAATAAATAAATAAATCTTTTAAAAAAAAGAAATTGAATGTATAACTTTATATCAGCCTGAAGTGGAAAGGATGGAGAAAGGGAGTAAAGAAAAAAATAAGTAAAATAATAACAAAAATAAGGAATTAAACTTTCCTGTTTAAAGAAATGGTTTCTCAGCTTGTATACATTTAATATTGCCAAAAGATTAGAAGCTTGTGTAAAAACTAAGAGTACCTAATTATAACAATGTAAAAATGACTTATTTTTTTCCTCCAAAGAAACCTTTTATTTAAGGAGTAAAAATTTCAAAGTACAACTTCAGGAATATAGTGATTCTTCCCACACCCACCACACCACCTCCTCCCTCTCCCATTCCCAGTCTCATTCTCCATTAAGATTCATTTTCAATTAACTTTATACACAGAAGAGCAACTCTGTACCTAAGTAATGATTTCAACACTTTGCACACACACACACACACACACAAACTGAGAACAAGTTTTACAGTTAATTCTCATAACTCATTAAGGATGGAGGTCCTGCATGGGAAGTTAATGCACAGTGACTCCTGTTGTTAATTTAACAATTAACACTCTTATGTATGACATCAATGATCACCCAAGGCTCTTGACATGAGCTGCCAAGGCTATGGAAGCCTTTTGAATCCACAGTCTCTAAAAAATGACTAAAATTTGTTGGCAATCAAAGAGTAAAATTATAAAATCATGACACAGTCAACATTAGTATCAGGCTAATAAAATAAAGAGCATTCTGCGAGAAAAAGAGGTCATCATCCTAATGTAATAATACATAAATATCAATTCTCTACATATAACAATGTGTGCTCAAAATATATAAAGTGAAAAAATTGAAATTTTATAAAATAACTTAAAAACATCTTATGTAACAAATAGAATAAACAAAATTTGAACTAGTAAATTAAGTTTTATTCAATGAACATATATAGAATTGTGTACTTTAAGAATATGCTCTTCTCAGGGCCGGCACTGTGGCTCACTTGGTTAATCCTCTGCCTGTGGCGCCGGCATCCCATATGGGCGCTGGGTTCTAGTTCCGGTTGCTCCTCTTCCAATTCAGCTCTGCTGTGGCCTGGAAGGGCAGTGGAGGATGGCCCAAGTGCTTGGGCCCCTGCATCCACAAGGGAGACCAGGAAGAAGCGCCTGGCTCCTGGCTTCCAATCAGTGCAGCACCGGCCGTAGCGGCCATTTGGGGAGTGAACCAGCGGAAGGAAGACCTTTCTCTCTGTCTCTCTGTCTCACTGTCTATAACTCTACCTGTCAAATAAAAAAAATTAAAAGAATATGCTCTTCTCTCTGAACATATGAAAAGCATTTCAACTATAGTGCAACTAAGATGAAAATTTTTTATCCTAAATGCAGATGTTAACATAAGGCACTGAAAATTAATAGTGGAATTTGGAGGAGTTATTAATAAAATAGCAAAACAACGAGAAATTAAGAACACCAAAAGCTGGCACATTGAGAAGATGAATAAAATAGAAGTGGGTTCAGGACAGGGCCCTAGTGCGTGCCAGCATTTGGCTGTGGAGAAGAAGAGCAGAGGGCACTGTAGTAGCTGCTAATCACTTAGAGAATCTGGAGAGTGTGTATTACAGAAACCAAGAGAATTAAAAAAAAAAAGTTTGTTATTGTCAAATGCATGTATTGCATTTGTTGACAAAGAGGTAACTGGTTGGGGTTGGCACTGTGGCTTAGTGAGTAAAGCCACTGCCTGCAGTGCCGGCATCCCATTTGGGCACGGGTTTGAGTCCAGGCTGCTCCACTGTTGATGCAGTCCCCTCTAATGTGCCTGGAAAAGCAGCGGAAGATGGCCCAAGTGTTTGGACCCCTGCACTCATGTGGGCAACCTGGAAGAAGCTCCTGTCTCCTGGATTCTGATCAGTGCAGCTCTGGACATTTCAGCCATTTGCGGAGTGAACCAGAAGACCTCTATCTCTCTCTCTGCCTCTGCTTTTGCCTCTCTGTAACTCTACCTTTCAAATAAATAAATAAATCTTAAAAAAAAAAAAAAAAAAAAAGAAAAGAGGTAACTGGTGACCTTGACAAGACTAGTTAGGCCTTGTGGACTGGTAGAACGCACCTAGTAGAATGTGTTGAAGCAAAGACTATGAAAGGATGACAGCAACTTGCAACTGACTGCAAAAGCTTAAGAACTTTTTTATATAGGGAAGTAGAGAAATAGGCCCATAGCTGGAAGGGGACATGTAGTCATGGAAGTTTCCTCTTTTAACTTAAGATACAAGGCATATTTATAAGCTATTGGACAGAGTTCATTTTAGAGGGATAATGATGATACAGGTAAGCCAGAGTAAGTGCTGGAACAAAAACCCTTTAAAGGATGAGCATGACTGAGGCCCATATCAGAATAAAGGGTGAGCATGACTGAGGCCCATATCAGGAGAAGTGGTTTTGGCTTCTGACTATACCAGGGACATATTGTGTAGACACAGAAGATGAGGTTGTGGGTAGGCCATAGTTTTGATGTGGGTCAGTGGCTGAGGGGCTCTCCAGTTGTTTCTGTATTATTAATAAAGTAAAGACATCAGTTAGCAGTTGGAGCTGTAAGAGGAGACAGAAGAAAGCATGAAGTGGACATTTTAGAGAAGCTAAAAGAGCAGTTTCAAAGCACAGAGGATTATCAGGTGGTGTTGAAGGTCTCTTTGGATTTGTGACCAAACACTAACGTGAAATTGGGTAACACATTTGTCTATGTGTCTGACAGTTGAGCTTTCAGGTTCAGGTGTGGAGTATGTGCGTCACAGAATTCTGGGGTTTGCCAAGCAGATATGGAGGAGAGGGCGTAAAGCAGGGGAGTTGGAGTGTTTGCGAGGAAACGGTTACAGTAAAGGATCTTGGCCTGTAACTGGGTGAGGATGTGTCAGGGATGAATTGCAGTGAGAATGGGGAGGGTCAGTAAGTTACATGTTTGTGTTTTAAAAATTAATGATAATGAATTATTTGTTTATAATAATTAATAATGAATCATTTCTCTGAAACACAGTGGGGGAGGGGTGGTGAGTGTACTCCTGTCTGCTGGTACACTGCCCAGATGCCCATAACATCCAGGACTGAAAGGTGTGAAGCTGGGAGCTGGGAACTCAATCCAGATATCACATATGGGTGGCAGTCACTACATGCATTTTGATATAGGATGCAGGTGTCCTGACTGGCGTTTTAATTGCTGAGTCAAACACCTGCCCTGAATTACAAGTGTGAGGTTGAAGAAAGCTTTGAACATTATTGTGCTCTCAAGATAACATTATAGTGCTCTTAAGATTTATTTAGAGGGGCTTCATGCAGTTATAAGGTCACAAAAACCATAAACAAGAGCAGTTTGATAATAGTGTAGCCATACCTGACAAGATTTAAGCACTTCCTTGAAAGGTCCATGCTAAGTTCAAGCACATGGTTAGAAAAATTGTGTTAATTTTGGCTGAGTTATAATTAAGATTTGTTGGAATAGTATGAACAGTGGTTCATGACAGTAGGGCTTTGTTGAATGACAAGACAGTGTTAATGAATAAGATAAACTGTTTTGTGTTTGAAGTTTGGCCTGACTGCTGTTAATTGTATTTTTTTACATTTAGATGTTATGGATTTCAGAATTTCATGGACTGACAAGATTTGTTAAAAAAAAAGTGATAGTAAATGAAAGCATTTTGCCAATGGAAAGACATTACCAACTTTTCATTTGTTTAGTTAGTAGGGAAAAACTCACTGTGCGCAATCAACATAATTACTGAAAAGAGAAGGCAGCTGAATACCAAACTGGTGGAAGGACATGGTCTCCATGTAAAGGATGGTCCTTTTATGAGAGAACATTTGAAAGTCTTCTAATAACACACATATATACATTTGCATATACACATATGTGTTTCTTGTTTTGGCGGGGACCCATGCAAACTTCTATCTGTTTGGGAATATTTCAGACATGCCTCATTTGGTTATTTGAGAACCTACATAGCAAACTTGTTTGCCTTTTGGTGATATTACCATCAACCAAAATTGCAGGTAGGGTAGAACTTCATCCTTAACGAGTTGAATCCTTGCTTACATTACATTGACATAAGTGGTATGGCCAAGGCACTTCACCAATGCACACTCTTGGATGGCTGTGTCTATAGAATGTGGTTCATAGTTGGATGTTCAATCAGTGTCTTAGGTGAATATAAAAGAAATAATCTAGCCCTATGGCCACTTCTGATCCTGGAAAGGAAAATTCTTTCAGGCAGTAAATTAGTATAATTCTTGATTATGGTGAATAGAAAATAAAACCTCAAAAGACAATGAGGAGAATTGTTTAAAGAGGTAAAAGAAAAGTCATAGAATACTAATTACCTGAATAATAATATTTATTGAATGCTTATTAAGAACTTAACTGAGTTGTATATTACTTATCCAGTTTACCTAACAGATATTTGAGTTTCTACTTATGTGTTTTGGGCACTATTCTTAGACACCAGGGATATAGAGGTAAATGAATCAGGTGAGAGTTTTGTTCTTCCAGGGGACATCATTATATATCATATATATGATTTTAAATAGACGTAAACTATATGCAGAAAATAGAGGAGAGTTAAAGGATAAAGAGGAACTAGCAGCAGACTGTATTAGCGTGGTAGTTATGGAAGGCCCCTCCTGTGCAGCCGAGTGAGTTGAACATTTCATATGTACCATGGATGATAAGTATTCTCGGCAGTGACTGTCTCTTGGAGTCTATGGATGCCTTTGATCAGCTAACACCTATTTCAGTTTGTTCCACATTACTGAAGTCCTCCTGGGAACTTCTAGGGTCCCCAGGGTAACACTCAGAGAATACCACTGTAATGCTTACTTTGGTGAAGTGGTCCATACCCTCAATTTGTTCAAGTTGTCTTTATTATTTTGGAGGAATGGAAGGAAATGATAAAGTGTGAGTGTATGCTTGTGCTTGTACCATTCTGTGAGGGTGGTGCTGTTCTGTGACACTGAGCCCCAGTCTTGGTTCTATTACAAAGAGGGACATTTGGGGCAACAAAGTGCAATGGGGAGTAAAGAGAAGACAAAGATCTTCCCAGGTCAAAAGTTGTGGCTATGGGCTGTGTATAGGAAACTGCCCATATCATGGTGGCCAGTGAGAGATCCCACTAGGATTTTTCCTTGTCCCTGTCCTTAAGAATTATCTTCAGATCTTTGATTTCTTCCTTTCAACATCTTGTTTTTAGTCATTGGCAAGCCTGGACAACTGCAGGCCTCTGGCAACAGGGCCAGATCCTGCCCTGCAAAACTTACCCCGTGGAAGAGAGCTGATAAGGACATTTGTCCTCTATAGACACTCAGCTCTGAAAGGTGTTCTAAACAACTACTTTTGGTAGGTTCAGAGACTGTTAAAATCATATTGGGATAGGAGGCAGGTTTTGAGATGTAGCTTGGAATTCTTACAGTTAGATCTGGGTTTGACTCCGAGAACTACTGTTTAGTGTGTGATCACTGGCAAGTTTCTGCCCCAAGTTTCTGATGGCTCACCTTTAAATTGGGTAATTTTACTCAAGTTTAGAATGAGGATTCAGTGAAATCATGTCTTACAAAAGCATTCAACACAGAAAAACATTGTCAGTATTGAGTAAATGGTGTCAACTGTTGTTATTTTTGGACTGGTAGTAGCAGAATTCCTGTTTTCAGAGATTACAAGTGGTTGTCAATATATTCTGCTCATAGTGGAGTTAGGACAAAATGTGGTAGGACTAGCCTGATGGGAGGTTTGCTATTTGATATGAAATCTATTTGATTTAGTCCTGAATGATTTAATGAATAATATAGAGTCAGATCATCTCACCATACCTCTAACCACTAGAATTCCCTAGTTTGAATCTTCATCAACAGACCCAAAAGAACTGTGCTGGGGATTATTATTGGCCAGGCAGTTTACTGAGAGCAAATCATGGCTAAGGAGTTTTTATTTCTAGTTTGTGTGTTTGTTTGTTATTTTAAAGAGGAGGTAATGTGAGCAGATCTGAATACACTTTGCTTGCCAGGTACAGTAAATGTGATTTGAATGGACATGTGGTTCCACATCAACATCAGTTTTCATCAAGTAAATAAGTTGTCAAATTGAAGACAATAATGCAACACATAGTAGGTATTCAGTTACCATTGGGCTAATAAATTCAGGCATAACTTACTAATTTGCCTAGAATGTAACTACTTAGTAGATGGAACCTAACTTAATAGTCTTGTAAATATTTTTGATGACAGATTCAAATAGGTGAAGATGTTAATGTTCAAAAGGGTATACCAGTGGAAAGTTTTCTTCCTAAGTTAGTTTTTTTCCAGAGATACTGTGTGCATAAACAGTTGGCCCTCCATATCTGAGGGCTCCACATCTCAGTCAACCAGGTGTGAATCAAAAACATTCTTTGAAAAACTGGCTTCTGTACTGAACATGTACAGACTTTTTTCTTGTCACTGTTCTCTAAACAGCACAGTATAACAATTGTTTACATAGCATCTACATTCTTTTAGGTAATATGAGTAATCCAGAGATGATTTAGTTTACAGGTGGATGCTTGTAGGTTTAATGCAATTACTATACCATTGTATGAAGGGACTTGAACACTCTCAGGTTTTGTTGTCTGTGGTAGCTCCTGGGGAAAATCTCTCCCAGATACCAAGGAATGACTGCAAGCAAATATTGACTCCTCCCTATGCAAATGAAGCATATTGTGCTTTTATTCCCTTGCTATTTAAAAATTTTATTTTTTCTTTTTTTCAAGAGTGTATCTTGATTCTCACTATCCACAAAAAAAAAAAAAAAAAAAAAGAGTGTATCTTGGAGATTATTCCTTATCACTGTATGGAGATCTTATTGTTAAAAAATTGCTTAGTACCAGCCGGTGCTGTGGCTCAATACGCTAATCCTCTGCCTGCGGCGCCGGCATCCCGGGTTTTTTTTTTTTTTTTTTTTTTTTTGACAGGCAGAGTGGACAGTGAGAGAGAGAGAGAGAGAGAAAGGTCTTCCTTTGCCGTTGGTTCACCCTCCAATGGCCGCCGCGGCCGGTGCGCTGCGGCCGGCGCACCACGCTGATCCAATGGCAGGAGCCAGGAGCCAGGTGCTTTTCCTGGTCTCCCATGGGGTGCAGGGCCCAAGCACCTGGGCCATCCTCCACTGCACTCCCTAGCCACAGCAGAGAGCTGGCCTGGAAGAGGGGCAACCGGGACAGAATCCGGCGCCCCGACCGGGACTAGAACCCGGTGTGCCGGCGCCGCTAGGCGGAGGATTAGCCTAGTGAACCGCGGCGCCGGCCATCCCAGGTTCTACCTGGTCGGTTGCCCCTCTTCCAGGCCAGCTCTCTGCTGTGGTCCGGGAGTGCAGTGGAGGATGGCCCAAGTGCTTGGGCCCTGCACCCCATGGGAGACTAGGAGAAGCACCTGGCTCCTGTCTTTGGTGTGCCAGCTGCAGGGGCCATTGGAGGGTGAACCAATGGTAAAGAAAGACCTTTCTCTCTGTCTCTCTCTCTCACTGTTCACTCTGCCTGTCAAAAAAAAATTGCTTAGTACCCTATTATATGGATATATTTAACCAATTTTTCTACTAATGGTTATTATGTTGTTTCTGGCCTTTTGTTATTACAAATATTTTGTTGCATAAAGAAGTCTGACTTGTTCTTATGTCATTTCTTTTTTTTTTTTTAAAAAGATTTATTTATCTATTTGAAAGTCAGAGTTACACACACAGAGAAGGAGAGGGAGAGGGAGAGGGAGAGAGAGAGAAAGAGAGAGAGAGAGAGGTCTTCCATGCACTGGATCGTTCCCCCGTTGACCACAACAGCCGGAGCTAGGCTGATCCAAAGCCAGGAGCTTCTTCTGGCTCCATGCGGGTGCAGCAACCCAAGGACTTGGGCCATCTTCTACTGCTTTCCCAGGCCATAACAGAGAATGGGATCAGAAGTGGAGCAGCCGGGACTTGTGCCGGCATCCCATATAGTGGCAGCTTTACCCGCTATGCCAAAGCGCTGGCCCCTCATGTGTCATTTCATACTCACACATGTGAGAGTTTATTTGCAGGCTAAATTCTTAGAAGTGCATTTGCTTGTTCCAAGTAAACACTTAAGACACCTCTGATAGGGTGCAGTATTTGTTTTCTACCTTGGAAAGGAGGAAAAACCTAGTAAGAACAGCTGCCAGTTAGGTGGTAAACCTTGTGATATTAAAGGTTTCTTCAGGCCTCTTCAAATACCTGAAAATATATCTGCTACTCTGGTCTTTGCCTATATATTAAAACAACCCTGATTACGACTGTTTTTCTGACCCTAGAAATTTTGAAACAGGACATGGACAATGGTTATGCAAGGTTCCAATGTGGAGCACGTGCCTTGCCTGTGTTAAATGCTTTTCCCAGGTAATTAAAAGCACTGACATACAGGCAGTGTCTGCATCTTGTAGATGAGTAAATGAAGCTCAGAGGGATAACCTCCCAGCATGGCTCAGTGACATAAGCACTATGAAAGTACTTAAAAGTCTGTGGAAGATGGAATTAAAAGAGAGTTGATCTTGATACAAAAAATTTGAAATCCATGCATAGTTTTGTCATAGAATGCATTTTCTATGAACTTTTGAAGACACTGTGTATTTGATTCCAGGTCTGTCTAGCTTCAAAATTTATCCTTGTAACTGCCACCTGACTGCTGCTGTCTATTCATTTGTTTTTATCCAGCATATTTTGGTATATTCTGTTACTTTTTCACCTTTTTTTTTTTATTCTATTGGCTTTAGATGTCTCTTATAGTTGAATTGAGGTGCATTCTTAGCATAAGTTGTTTTTGTTCGTGTGTGTGTGTGTGTTTAACAAAAAAAGTAGGTTAGAGGTGCTGTTGCTGTAGCACAGCAGGTTAAGCCACTGCCTGCAGCACCAGCATCCCATATGGGCACCTATTCAAGTCCTGGCTATTCCACTTCCAATACAGTTCCCTGTTGATGTGCCTGGCAAAGCAGCAGAAAATGGCCCTGGGCCCTGGGCCCCTGCACCCATGTGGGAGACCTGGAAGAAGCTCCTGGCATCTGCCTTTGGCTTGGCTCAGCCCCAGTCGCTGGGGAGTAAGCCAGTAGATGGAAGATTTCTTCTATCTCTCTTTCTCTCTCTGTAACTCTGACTTTCAAATAAATAAATAAATCTTTAAAAAGAAAAAGAGTAGGCTAGCATATCACCTACTTGTGCTCAATAATAGATATGCTTCATGTTGTTAAATTATTTTGTTTGGGACTCTTTAGTGCTTCTGGATTATTTGTACTTTCTCAGTCACTGGGATATAACAGTAAATTAAATAAATAAGTACCTTTTTTCTTATGATGGTGGGGGAGGAATGAGAACATTAATAAATAGTAAATAAATAAGTAGGGCAAAGTGTATTATCACTTGGTCAGAGTAAGCCTTACTGTATAGATAAGATTTGAGGAAAGACTTGAGGGAGTGCAGGGAAGAACTTTGCAGGCAGCAAGAACAGCTGGAACAAATGCCCTATGGGATGAGTGTGCCAGACATGCCTGAGAATGGCTGTGAGACATATTCGGCAGGAGCAAGTGAGTGAGAAGGGGTACTGTGTCAGATGAGGTCAGAAAGATAGTTGGGGCAAGGTTTTATTGGGGCTGCCTTATTAGCCATTGTAAGGTCTTTGGTTTCCCTTTGAGTAAAGTGAGGATCTGTTATAGGATTTTTAGCAGAAGAGTGCCATGTCAATGTTTTAAAAGAAATACTCCACAAATAATAGACTTGGGAGAGGGAAGTGATGAGGGGCAAGGTTAGAAATGAGGTCAATAAAATAATCCAAGTAGTTCAGATTAAGCTGATTGCAGTAGGGGTGGTGAGAGTGGCTAGATTCTGAATGTACTTTGAAGGTAAAACCAATAGCATTGTGGGTTAAGATAAAGAGACAAATGGGGGGGGGGGATTGGGAAGCTGTGAGGTCAAGATGACCTTAGAGGTTCTGGTCTGAGCACCTGCAAGTATGGATTTGCCACTACCAAGTCAGAAAAAGCTGTGTTGGAGCTGGCTTTTCAGGGATTGGGATGGAGATGGGTTTGAGGCTTGCTGAGGTTGGGACATGTGGAGGTTGAGATATCAACATACAATCAAATGAACTTGTCAAGATGGCAGCTGGATAATAAAAGTAAAATTCAAAAGAAGTAGCTGGAGATAGAAGTCTTGGAGATGTGTGTATATACATATTAGTTAACGCTATGAGAGTAGATGAGGTCACCAAGTGAGTTGATAGAGTGTGTACAGAGAAGATGAGACTGCCAAGCTCTGAATTCTTCAGATACTGCGGTATTAGGAATGGGAGAGAAGGGAAGCAACCAACAAGGTCTGAGAATCAGGCAGAAGAAAAATATGAAAGCCAAGGAAAGGGAGTGTTTAAGGAGAAAGGCGGGATCGACTTTTAAAAAGATGCTTATGAGTCAGGAAGGTACTTTCCCTCTATTCTAGTCTGTGGTTTTTGTATCTCCTGTCTCCTTTTAAATTTAATCAGTCTTGTTTGAGAGGTAGTCTAGAATAGTAGTTAAGACATGGACCCTGGAGGCACTCTTGCTGGGTTTTGGTCCTGGCTGCAGATGGATAGCTAGCAGAGTGACGTGGGGAACAGTGTCAGGCTGCTCCTGTGTCCATATGACACAACCTCATTTATATTGCCTGTTTCCCTGCTTGTAGCACAAGGTGTCCAAGGTTCATCTTGTAAACCTCTTTTTCCTTCTCCCTCTACCCCCTGATCTGGAATCAGCTATTTCTTTAAGAGAGTACCATTGTTACCATTGTCTATATTTCTAAGCCTTTTTTTCTTTGTGGACAGTCAGGATTTCATTCTTTTTTAAGGCTGAGTATTATTCCATACCATAATTTCTTTACCCAGTCCTCAGGGTTGATTCTGTTGTATTGTGTCCCACAATGGCTGTATTAGTTTTTTTTTTTCCCTTATTTATTTATTTATTTATTTATTTATTTATTTTTGACAGAGTTAGAGAGAGAGAGAAAAGTCTTCCTTCCGTTGGTTTACTCCAAATGGCTGCTACAGCAGGTGCATGGCAGCGGCCAGAGTGCTGCGCCGATCCGAAGCCAGGGGCCAGGTCTCCCATGCAGGTGCAGGACCCAAGCATCCTCCATCCTCCACTGCCTTCCTGGGCCACAGCAGAGAGCTGGACTGGAAGAGGAGCAACCGGGACAGAATCCGGTGCCCCAACCGGGACTAGAACCCGGGGTGCCAGTGCCGCAGGTGGAGGATTAGCCTGGTGAGCCACGGTGCCGGCCGCTGTATTAATTTTTAAAAGTAATATATTTTAAAATGTTTTTAATTGAAACAAATAGCTGTACATATTTTTCAGGGTACACTGTGGTATTTTAATACATGCTTGTATAATCATCAGATATGGGTAATTAGTGTATCCATCTCCTCAAACATTTATTATTTCTTTGTGTGAGAAGAAGTCAAAATCATCTCTATTAGTTATTTTGAAATACACAGTTAATTGTTGTCAGCCATAATACTTGTGCTATAGGACATTAGAAATGGAAATTATTTTGTTAAAGTAAAAATCATGAATTCATGCTGACATTTTAACTTCAAATTAATATTATAGAAATTTGGTTCTAATAATGAAAATGTATATAACAATATTTGCTGTATCATACTTGTATATGCATATGCATATCTAAAATACAGTTTCAATAATACTGACATTAATAATAAGACTACTGAATGATATTTAAGAGTTTTTTTGTCAAAAATATATTCTAAAGATATACAATCCAAATACAGTTCTAAATTAAAATAATTTTTCCTTCTGGTTATATCACACAGTTTAACTATTATTAATTTGTTTCATTTTGTATTAAGTGTTTCAAGATGATTGTCTTCTTTAGTATTGGTTTATATGTTTACAGCATCTGTGTTATACTCAGGTTTCTCTTCAGATTGTGTAAATCTTTTGCATTTTACAGCATCTGTGTGATTTCTGCTTTACCACTGTATAACAAGGTATGCTCACAGAGTCTTCTTGGCCTCCCTGTCCCAAGTCCTCTTCTCTCCTTCCCCAGCTGGTAACCGTTTTTATTAGTTTTCGGATTATCTTTCTGGTGTTTCTTTTGCAAATATAAGCCAGCTTGTATATATGCTGAGAGGGTTATCTAAAGTGCTTATTGTGTTCTTTCCCCATTCTTGAAGTAATTCTTCCATAGTGCATGGGCACCCCACAGGCATTTCGTCACGAAATTCATTCTTTGTGTGGAGAATTTTAATGTGATCTTCTATTTGATTAGGAATAATGTAGGTGGATTCTCCTTGATTTACCTCCCTGTTAAGTGGAAATAGAACTTTACTGACAGCTGGGTAGAAGTACTAACAGAGTCATGGTCTCAGTTCTTCAGCAGCTTGCAGGAAGTGATGAGAGTGGGAGGAGGATGGAAATTGGTGGTGGTGGTGGTGGTTCAGGTATAGGATTCAGGTAACCTCAGGTATATTTATATATAAATCATTTTTAAATGTTATTTAAGGTACACAAATTTCATGTATTTCATATACACAGATTTAGGAACATAGTGGTACTTCCCGTACTGCCCTCCCTCCTGCCCATGCTCCTACCCTTCTTTCTCCTTCTGCTCTTACTCCCTCTATTAATTTTTACAATGATCTATTTTCAATTTACTTTATACTTGTAAGATTAACTTTTGAGTAAGTAAAGAGTTTAACAAATAATATGAAGAAAAAAATCATTGTTCTTCCTCAATAGAGACAAGGGCTCTAAACAATCAACGAATCTCAACATATCAGTTTCACTTACATATATTACATTTTAGGTACTCTATTAGTTACCACAGCTCAGGGAATATATATGGTATTTGTCTTTTGGTGATCAGCTTATTTCACTTAGCATAATTGTTTCCGGTTGCATCTCTTGTTGCAAAAGACAAGATTTCATTCTTTTTTAAGGCTGAGTATTATTCCATACCATAATTTCTTTATCCAGTCATCAGTTGGTGGACATCTAGGTTGATTCCATATCTTAGCTATTGTGAATTAAGCTGCAGTAAACCTGAGTGTACCAATGACTCTTTCATCTGCTGATTTCATTTCATTTGGGTAAATTCTCAAGAGTGGGATTGATGGATAATATGGTATATCTATTTTCAGCTTTCTTAGGTATCTTTGTATTCCACATTGGCTGTATTAGTTTACATTCTCAACAACAGTAGATTAGGGTACCTTTTTTTCCCCACATCTTTGCCAGCATTTATGATTTATTGATTTCTGCATGAGAGCCATTCTAACAGGGGTGAGGTGAAATCTCATTGTGGTTTTAATTTGCATTTCCCTGCTAGTGAGACTGAGCATTTTTTTCAGTGTATGTTGGCCATTTGAATGGAATCCTTTGAAAAATAACTGTTCAAGTTCTTTGCCTATCTCTTAACTGCATTGTTTGTTTTGTTGTTGTTGCATTTCTTGAGCTCTTCATAGATTCTGGATGTTAATCCTTTACCAGTTGCATAGTTTGCAGATATTTTCTTCCATTCTGTTGGTTGCCTCTTCACTTTTCTGAGTGTTTCTTTTGCAGTGCAGAAGCTTTTCAGTTTGATGTAATCCCATTTGTTAATTTTGGTTTTGATTGTCTATGCTTTTGGGGTCTTTTCCAAGAAATCTTTGCCTTTGCCAATGCCTTGCAGAGTTTCCCCAAGTTTTCCTCTAATAATTTCATAGTATCAGGTTGTAGATTTAGATCCTTGATCCATTTTAAGTTGTTTTTTGTATAAGGGGTAAGGTGAGGATCTTCATTCATACTTCTGCTTGCAGAGATCCAATTTTCCCAGCACCATTTTTGAAAACTGTCCTTCTTCCAGGGATTGATTTTTTTTTTAGTTCCTTTTTCAAATATTAGTTGGTTATAGATGTGTGAATTGGTTTCTGAAGTTTCTATTCTGTTCCATTAGTATGTCTATTGTTGTGCCAATACCAGGCTTTTTGTTTGTTTTTATTATAACTACCCCAGAGTATGTCTTGAAGTCTAATGTTGTGATGCCTATGGCTTTGTTTTTGTTGTACAAGATTGCTTTAGCTGTTTGTGGTCTCTTGTGTTCCGTATGAATTTTATCTTAGTTTTTTTCTAGAACTGAAAAGAAACTCATGGGTATTTGGATTGGGAGCACCTTGAAACTGTAAACTGCTTTTGATAGTATTGACATTTTGATGATATTGATTCTTCCAATCCATGAGCATGAAAGATTTTTCAATTTTTTGTGTTTTCTTTATTTCTTTCTTTAATGATTTTAATTTTTATCATAGAGATCTTTTATCTCCTTGGTTAAATATATTCCAAGGTCTTTAATATTTTTGTAGCTATTGTGATTGGGATTCATCTTAGAAGTTCATGGCATTGTCTGTGGATACAAAGGCTATTGATTTTTGTGTGTTAATTTTATATCCTGCCACTTTACCAAACTCTTTTATGAGTTTCAATAGTCTCTTAGTAGAGTCTTTTGGTTCCCCTACATATAGAATCATGTCATCTGCAAATAGGGATAATTTGACTTCTTCCTACCTAGTGAGAGACACTACCAAGGAAGCTGAACTTATACTGCAGACTACACAGATCTTTTGTGTGCTCCTTGGGGAAGAGCAGACGAATATTATACCCACTGGGGCTAGTGGTCAGACACTAGTCTCCTTTGAGGAGAGGAGCTCAGGTGAGCAAAATAAATTTTCCATCTGATTAAAAAAAGGAGAGAAGATATACCATGCAAAACCTGGGTGTGTCACCTTAGACATGCCCTTAACCTTGGAGAACTGAACAGAGCTCCCTGGCCACACCCACTACAAGCCTCTAGATATTCACTGAAAGCAGATATTCCACTTATCTACAGAGTCATGGTACAAAGATAAATGCTGCCATAGCAAAAAACAAAGAAGAAACCAATGAGTATCTCCACAAATGCCAAACAATAACTGCACTAATTCAAGAAACAAGAAAAAAGAAGACAATACAACACCCTCAAAAGAACACAACACTTCAATACCAGATTGTGAAGATGGTGAGATGGAAGAAATGCAAGAAACGCAATTCAAAAAGATGGTCATAAGATTACATAGAAGTAATCAAGCAAATGCTTGAACTACTGAAATCCATACAGGACATGAAAGAAAATTTCTCCCATGAAACTGAGATTTTAAAGAGAAATCAAGGGGCCAGTGCTGTGGCTCATTTGGTTAATCCTCTGCCTGCGGTGCCGGCATCCCATATGGGCTCCGGGTTCTAGTCCTGGTTGCTCCTCTTCCAGTCCAGCTCTCTACTATGGCCTGGGAAAGCAGTGGAAGATGGCCCAAGTGCTTGGGCCCCTCCACCCACATGGGAGACTGGGAGGAAGCTCCTGGCTTCTGGCTTCCGATCGGCCGTTGTGGCCATCTTGGGAGTGAACCAACGGAAGGAAGACCTCTCTCTCTGTCTCTTCCTCTCGCTATCTGTAACTCTACTTCTCAAATAAAGAAATAAAAATATTTTTTGAAAAAGAGCTCCCATAAGAAACAGAAATTGAATTTGTCACTACCTGTTGCCAGTCCTACAAAAGATATGTAAGGATGTGTTACACACAGCAACACAGAAACATGGTCTTCATTACGAAAGAAGGTAAAGGAAGAAAATCTCCCAGTAAAAGTTCAAAGGAAATTCAAAGTAAAAAAAAATTAGAAATTTTTTTTTGAAAAATGGCTGGGCAAAGTCATTACTTATCAGTAGTCACCTTGAATGTAAATGTCCTCAGCTTTCCAGTTAAAAGACACAGACTGGCTGAATGGATTAAAAAATAAAACACATCTATATGCTGCCTACAAGAACCATATCTCACCAGTAAATATGGACACAGACTGAAAGTGAAAGGATGGAAAAAGATATTCCATGCCAACAGAAACCAATAAAGAGCTGGTGTGGCTATCCTAATATAAGACAAAATAAACTTTAACACAAAACCTGTTAAAAGATAAAGAAGGGCACTATGTAATGATTAAGGCATCAATTCAACAGGAAGATGAAACTATTATAAACTTATATGCACCTGATTACAGGGCACTTAGCTATTTAACAGAAATGTTATGGGGTTTAAAGGGAGACTTAGACTCCAATACAATAGTAATTGGGGACTTCAGTACCCTCACTTTCAGCAATGGACAGATCAACCAGACAGAAAATCTGCAAGGAAACAGCAGTTAATCAACAGTGCAGACCAAAAGGGACTAACAGATATCTATAGAACTTTTCATCCTACAGTTGCAGAATAGACATTATTCTCAGCAGGGCATGAAACTTTCTCTATGATTGCCCACATACTAGGCCATTAAGCAAGTCTCAGCAACTCAATGTCAGCATCATATGGAATGGGGAAAAGTTGGAAGATTCCCACTGAGATCCAGTACCAGATGGGGATGCCCACTCTCAGCTTTGCTACTCTATATAGTCCTGGAAGTTTTAGCCAGAGCCCTTAGGCAAGAAAAAGAAATTAAAGGGATACAAATTGAGAAGGAGGAAGTCAAACTATTCCTATGTGCAGATGACATAATTCTATATACAGGGGATCCAAAAAACTCCACTAAGAGACCATT
The DNA here is from genome assembly GCF_964237555.1 of Oryctolagus cuniculus. Taxonomy (NCBI): domain Eukaryota; kingdom Metazoa; phylum Chordata; class Mammalia; order Lagomorpha; family Leporidae; genus Oryctolagus; species Oryctolagus cuniculus. The sequence goes on from NC_091444.1 coordinate 34,946,919, forward strand.
GGGATTTATAGAAGTGTTTGGTAAAGTAGCAGGATAAAAGTCATTATACAAAAATCAACAGCCTTTGTATACATAGACAATGCCATGGCTAAGAAAGAACTTCTATGATCAAAACCATTCACAATAGATACAGAAAACATCGAATACCTTGGAATAAATTCAAAGGATGTCAAACATCTCTACAAGGAGAATTACAAAACATTATAGGATGAAATAGAAGAAGGTACAAAAAAATGGAAAAATCTCCCATGTTCATGGATTGGAAGAATCAGTATCATCAAAATGTCCATTCTTCCGAAAGCAATTTATGGATTGAATGCATTACCAATCAAAATACCGAAGACATTCTTCTCAGATCTAGAAAAATGATGCTGAAACTCACGTGGAGGCACAGCAGACCTCAAATAGCTAAAGCAATCTTATACAACAAAAAAAAGCCAGAAGCATCACAATACCAGATTTCAAGACATACTACAAGGCAGTTATAATCAAAACCGCTTGGTACTGGTACAAAAGTAGATACATAGACCAGTGGAACAGAATGGAAACTCCAGAGATCAATCCAAATGTCTAGAACCAACTTATATTTGACCTAGGAACTAAACCCAATCCCTGGAGCAAAAACAGTCTCTTCAACAAAAGGTGCTGGGAAAACTGGATTTCCATATACAGAAGTACACAAAAATCCACTCATCATGAATTAAAGACCTAAATCTGTGACCCAACTATATCAAATTATTAGAGAACCTTGGGGAAAACCCTGCAAGACATTGATACAGGCAAAGAATTCTTGGAAAAGACCCCAGAGGCACAGGCAGTCAAAGCCAAAATTCACAAATGGGATTTCTTCAAATTGAGAAGTTTCTGTATAGCAAAAGAATAAGTCAGGAAAGTGAAAAGGCAACCGACAGAATGGGAGAAATTATTTGCAAACTATGCAACTGATAAAGGATTAATAACTAGAATCTACAAAGAGATCAAGAAACTCCACAACAACAAAACAAAAAGCCCAGTTAAAAGGCCAAGGACTTAAACAGACATTTTTCAAAGGAGGAAATTCAAATGGCCAACGGACACATAAAAAAGTGTTTTGGATCACTAGCTGTTCAGGGAAATGCAATCAAAACTACAATGAGCTTTCACCTCACCCCAGTTAGATATCTTTCTCATTTTTAAATTTTTTTTTTTATTTTTGACAGGCAGAGTGGACAGTGAGAGAGAGAGACAGAGAGAAAGGTCTTCCTTTTTGCCGTTGGTTCACCCTCCAATGGCCGTCGCAGCCGGTGCGCTGCTGCCGGCACATAGCGCTGATCCGAAGCCGGGAGCCAGGTGCTTCTCCTGGTCTCCCATGCAGGTGCAGGGCCCAAGCACTTGGGCCATCCTCCACTGCACTCCCTGGCCACAGCAGAGAGCTGGCCTGGAAGAAGGGCAACCGGGACAGAATCCAGCGCCCTGACTGGGACTAGAACCCGGTGTGCTGGCACTGCAAAGCGGAGGATTAGCCTATTGAGCCGCGGCGCCAGCCAGATATCTTTCATGCAGAAATCAGCAAACAACAAATGCTGGCGAGGATGTGGGGGGAAAATTACCCTAATCCACTGTTGGTGGGAATGTAAACTATTAAAGCCACTCTGGAAGACAGTATGGAGATACCTCAAAAATCTGAATATAAACCTAACATATGATCCAGCCATCCTACTCCTGGGAATTTACCCATGGGACATTAAATCAGTTAACAAAAGAGCTATCTACACCTCCATGTTTAGTGCAGCTCAATTCACAATAGCTAAGATTTGGAATCAGCCTAAATGCCCATCAACTGAAGACTAGATAAAAAAATTATAGGATATATACACTATGGAATATTACACAGCACTAAAAAATGAAATCTGGTCATTTGCAACAAAATGGGTGAATCTGGAAAACATCATACTTAGTGAAATAAGCTAGTTCCAAAGGGACAAATACCAATATGTTCTCCCTGATCGTGAGAACTAATAGAGCACCTAAAAAGCCATCTGTAGAAGTGAAATTGACACTTCCATAAATTTGAGCTGACCTTTTCTTGACTGTCAAGAAACTGTTTCGCTTTCTTTGTTTTTTTTTTTTTCATTTGGTTTTTCTTCATACTATATGTTGAATTCTTTACTTAACATAGAGTTAATCATCTGGGTATGAAGTCAATTGAAAATAGATCTCAGCAAAAAAAAGTGGGAATAAGAGAAGGAGGAGGAAGTTTGTAACTGTAAAGCTGTATAGTTCTGCATACATTCCTGCAGACTTCTAAGGGTACAGTTTATTTTTTTTTAAAGATTTATTTATTTATTTGAAAGTCAGAGTTACACAGAGAGAGGAAAGGCAAAGAGAGGAAAGTCTTCCATCCTGTGGTTCACTCCCCAGTTGGCTGCAACGGCCGGAGCTGCGCCGATCTGAAGCCAGGAGCCAGGAGCTTCCTCCAGGTCTCCCATTCAGGTGCAGGGGCCCAAGGACTTGGGCCATCTTCCACTGCTTTCCCAGGCCAAAGCAGAGAGCTGGATCAGAAGTGCAGCAGCCGGGACTAGAACCAGCACCCATATGGGATGCCAGCACTTCAGGCCAGGGCATTAATCCACTGCACCACAGCGCCATTCCCAAGGATACAGTTTAAAAACTTGCCATGAGATTCCAAATGCCATTAAAATTTGCAGTAAAAATGCCATCTTAAGTGTTAAAGTGATCATATTAAGTATTAAAGTGAACATATAGATAGGATTAGTGTTAAAAAAGATCATATAAATAGGATCAAGTGCCCAGCAATATTAATAGATTTTAAGAAGAGAATGTCCAATGTGGGAAGCAGTCCACACAGCAGACTCAGAATGACTATCATTTAAACTACTATATATAGATAGATATCCTCTGCATATTCTCACATTTCCTGTCGAGTGTTTTGTTGATTTGTCAGAGGTTTTGGTGTTAAAAAAAAAAAAGTAACCATTTGCCTGCCATGTGTTGTAAATAATTTTTTCTCAATTTATTATTTATCTTTTTACTTTAAGGAGAGTTTTAAAAGAACAAACCTTCAACATTTTCTAAATAAAATGATATCACATTTGTCAAACCTTTTTTTTTGGCTCCTGCTTTATATCATACTTAGAAAGGTGTTTTCCTTACAGAGACTAAAGCAGCCTAGTTGCTAGCTTGTCACTTATTTATTGCTTATTTTTATAGCTCCTTCATTTTTGTGCTTGTTTTTATGTTTATATCCTCAATTCATTGCCAAATTGCTTTGGTGTAAGTAGTGATATAGCACACCATTGGAGACTCTATTTTTTTTTTCTTGTTTTTCCAATATCTCTAGTTGAAGAGTCTTATTTCCCCATTGATACATAATGCTAAATTTGACATTGACATATCACGAATTCTCCTCTGCATTTGAATCTGTTCCTCAAACTTCTGTAAAAGTTTTGTCACCTGGAGGTTCTGTAGAGGTTCTTCTCTCTTACATTATTTTGTAATTTGTGAGTCATACTTTAATTATGGTGATTTTCTGGTTACTAGGAAAGCATGTTTCTAAATTTTCAGATTTGGAGAATAAATCCAGAAATAAATGGAAGAATGTACCTTTCTAACTATTCTGTATCCTCTTAATCAGTTTATATGAGAAGTTAAAAAGAAAAATTAGTAGCTGCAAAGATTCAGAAAGTGCCAGTGTATCTCCTACACACCTATCTTAAAAAAAAAAAAAAAAAAAACCTTGCAAACTAGAGAAAGTTTCCATTGACAAAGGGAAATTCAGTATTGTAAGAAACTATGATAGATAATGTAACCAGTGAACATTATGCAAAATCAAATTAATTTCTTGGGGCCGGTGCCATGACGCAGGTTAATTCTCTGCCTGCGGCACCGGCATCCCATGTGGCCACCGATTCTAGTCCCGGCTGCTCCTCTTCCAATCCAGCTCTCTGCTGTGGCCTGGGAAATCTGTAGAAGATGGCCCAAGTGCTTGGGCCCCTGCACCCACATGGGAGACAAGGAAGAAGCACCTGGCTCCTGGCTTCAGATTGGCGCAGCTTTGGCTGTTGTGGCCATTTGGGGAGTAAACCAATGGATGGAAGACCTTTTTCTCTCTCTCTCCCTCTCATTGTCTGTAACTCCACCTCTCAAATAAATAAAATATTTAAAAAAATTAATTTCTTATAATGTTGCCATGCAATTTCATTCAGTTTCTTAAAAACATTTGAAAAGCAGAACAAGCATGTGTTTAAAAAGTCTGTGAAAATCTAGAACAATTCTTGATGATTTTTAACAAAACATTCTATACTGGTAGCATTCTACCCTGTTTTACATTCATTATCACTAAATCCAGTCACCTGTATCTCCAACGCAAGTGCCTGGCCTTCAGTTGGTTTCTCAGGTGCTCTTGCTGTAATTATTCTTTGTTCTTATTTGTGTCCTCCATTATATTGGCCCTTAGTTCTCCTTATCCATCAGTTGTTTTTGTCTTTGCTCCCTTCCCTTTCCAGCTTAGATTTTTATTGTCTGTCATATCCAAAAGTTGCCAGCAATCTAATTGATCTTCTTACTCTTTCTTGATGTTTATTTGACAGAAGCCAGTCCAGGATGTACTTCTCACATCTGCTTTCTAGGTAACCTGCCTCTGGGCATTTGAAGATTGCTAAGGGAGAGATAACAGATTGCAAGGGTGGAGAATGTCTGACCGCCTTAAGGTCCTTGAAATCATTTGGTCTAGCCCTGCCAAGACAGCCACAGGTGGGACTTGAAATTCAGTACATCTATAGCAGGCTTTTTTAAAAAAATATTTTTAAAAGATTTATTTATTTGAAAGGCAGAGTTAGAGAGAGAGAGAGAGAACCTTCCATTTGCTGGTTCATTCCCCAAATGGCCACAATAGCTGGGGCTGGGCCAGGCCAAAGACAGGAGGTCTGAGGTCTCCCTCATGGGTAGCAGGGGCCCAAATACTTGTACCGTCTTCCACTGATTTATCAGGGGAGCTGGATTGGAAGAGGAGCAGCCAGGACTCCAACTGTTGCTCATATGGGGTGCTGGCCTTTCAGGTGGTTACTGAACCCTCTGTGCCACAGTGTCAGCCCCAGCAGACTAATTTTTAAGTTGATAATTTTGCATGGCCCACGATGTTATAAATATCTAAATGGCCCTTGGCATTAAAAAGGTTCCCCACCTCTGGATTATAGCCACAATGAATTCATGGTCACCAATGTCAACTTTACAGTGCTGTTCAGCGGCCCTAAGAGGCTTTTTTTTTCCGCTCTTTTTCAGAGATAATTTCAAATTGTTTCTACTCTGTCAGTTTCTACGGCCTGTCCTCCCTCACTCTTATCTGGTAACATCATCTCCAGCCATACAAGATTTCTCTTCCTTTTGACTTGTTATAGGAGAAAAGGCAACTTTTTTCCTGCTTAGGAGCCATGTCTGCATCTGTGCTGTAAATCCACTCACTTCCTGGTCCCAAGAACTGGCTTACCTTTTCTCTCTCTCCACTGGATCCTCTCCATGGGGGTTACACACACACACACACTCACAGCTCTCTCAGTTGTGCCCGTTCTTCCTGGAGACTGCTGACGATGCTTACATGCTCTCATGCTCTCATGCTTCCATTCCCTCATCTCCCGCCTCCCCTACCCAGGACACTGAACCTTAGCTTTCAACCTTATAAGTTTAAAATAATCACCAGTCACACAAAAACAAAGATACAGAGCTTTCTAATCAGTGGGGGAACAAAAAGGGAAGAAAATCCATTGAATATAGGGAAAATCAAAAGAGTCACTTAATGTGAAACACAAAACCAAACGCTGAAGTAAGTCCAGTAGGTTCCAGTGACAGTGATTGTAACCAGTTAAACTCGGTTTAAACAGGATTCAGATGACCTGCGTTGTTGTCGCTCCCCGTCTTCGTGGAGGAACAACACAGGACCCTGCGCTGTTCTTTTGTCTGCTCGGCCCTTCCCGGGTTTGCTGCTGGTTCTTCCCGGGTTGGCTACCGTCCCTTCCACCTCCGTGGAAGGGCGGTTCCCCCTAGCCACTTTCCCCACTTCCTCGGGGGAGCGGCACACCACCGGCCGGCTCTCTCGGGGGCTGCACAGGTGTTCCTTCAGATAGATGTTCCTGGTGCATGTTGTCTCTCTCCTCCTTTATAGTCCTCTTCCACCAGTCCCAACTCTGCTACCCACACGCCGAGTACGCTGCTCTCCTCCAATCAGGAGTAGGTCCTACAGTTTATTGGTTGAACTGGAGGCAGCTGTGTAGAAGCTGTTTCTCCCTTCTCAGCGCCATATTGTAGGAGAGCAGATGCATAGAATAAGTCTTAATTCCAGTAACTTAGTCTAGTCCGAGTTGCTCCCCATAGTTGTCATCTCTATCTTCCAGTAAAGTCCAGGTATATGATCTCTACCATGATACAGACCTAAACATAATAGGAAACAGATTGAAAATAATTATTGTTACAAGGTGTTTGGCACAAATCACATTGTTTACCCAAACAGTTTAGGCAAAGTGAACCACTTACCATTTAGGAAAAGTTTTGTGTTATTGGGAAATGTTTATCAGTCATGTTTCCTTATGTTAACCAAGGGCCAAAAAGCAGAATTTTCTAAAGCTGAAACTATTATTGATCCCGTCTCTTCTTGGTGGACCTTGAGGTTGTTTCCCAAGGTCAACCATTACAAATAATACAGCAATTGGGGCTGGTCCTGTGGAGTAGCAGGTAAAGCCGCCATATGCAGTGCCAGCATCCCAAATGGGCACTGGTTCAAGTCTTGTCTCCTCCACTTCTGATCGAGTTCTCTGCTATGGCCTGGGAAAGCAGTGAAAGATGGCCTAAGTCCCTGAGCCCCTGTGCCCATGTGGGAGACCGGGAAGAAGCTCCTGGCTCCTCGGATTGGCGCAGCTCCGGCCTTGTGGCCAATTGAGGAGTGAACCAGCAGATGGAAGACCTCTCCCTCCCTCCCTGCCTCCCTCCCTCTCTCTCTGCTTCTCCTTCTCTCTCTGTGTAACTCTGACTTTCAAATAAATAAATAAATCTTAAAAAAAAATGCAGCAATGATTATTTCTGTATGTGTTGCCTATCTGTGTGAATAAGTAGCTCCAGAAGTGAAATTCCAGAGTTTTAAGGATGTACATTTTAAAAAATGACAGTGAGTTAACACTCTCATTAACAGTGTATTAAATATTGCTAAAATTTACACTAAAGTTTGATATTTTCACACTTCTAAACTTTTCGTCAGTCTTATGGGCAAAATAATGCATGTGAATTTATATTCTCTAATTACTAGTGATGTTTAACATGTTTAAAAGGGCTTGTTTTTTCTCTTTTACATTCATCAGAGAAATGTGTATTTGAAGTTTATTTTCCTATTGTGCTGCTTGTGATATTTACATTTCTGACGAATACCCTTATCACTAAATATTTTCAGAATTTCCAAGCCCTACTGACAAGCAAAAATGGTTTATCATTGTTTATATCTTAGTTTATGCAAGTATTTCTAATTTGAAGGGTTGTTTCTATTTCCTTTCTTTCTGTAAACTTTTATCTTTTGCCCATTTTTTTAATAGGATTTTTCTTAACATTTACTGTCAGTCTTCTTTTGACTATAATTTGAAAAATTCATTTTGGGGAGTGGATGTTTGGCCTAGCAGTTAAGCTAAAACGCCTATCAGGATGTCTGGATTCAAGTCCCCGTCCTGCTTCCTATTGAACCACCTTCTAATGCACACCCTGGGAGGTATTAGGTGATGGCTGAAGTTGTTGGGTCCCTGACACCCATGTCAAGAGGCCTGGATTGGGTTCTCAACTATCTACTTTGGCTTGGCCCAGCTCTGGCTATCACAGACCTTTGGGGAGTGAACCAGTGGATGGGAGATTCTCTCTGCTTCTCAAATAAATATAAATAAAGTTCATTTAAGAAATGTTTGTCTTTTAAATTGTAAGTATAATCTTTTACATTTGTTGTTATTACAAATATCTTTGGATTTATTTCTACTGTGTTATTTTGCAGTTTCTAATTATCTACTGTGCTTTTATTATTCTTGAACTTGCTCTCCAATCCTTTCTGCCTTCTACTATTTTGGCTGACTTTTCTTTATTTACTTTTCTTCCCACTTATTAATTTGGAATTCATATATTTAATTTCTGTACTTTGATTAATGACCCTTAAATTTTACATACATTTTAAACTTTAAGTTAATTTATTTCTCTTTCCCCACATGAGCAGATATTTATTATCTCTTTTGTTAATTGCTATTATAGGCTTTGGAAATAGTCCTTAGAAAGGAAATCTCCCAGAAATAAATAACAAAAAATGAAGAGTTGAACAATAGAGGAGGTGTGTTTTAAGTTTGTTGATCAGAACCTAGTCATATGGCCATATTTAACTAAGAAAACACAGAATCCAGTGACACATAAGGGATTGGAATGTTTCAGGACAAGGCATTTGCCATAGGTACAGAGATAACTAGCAGAAGGACATAGATGCAGTTACTAACTTCAGAAAATGAAAATTTTAACAAGAAAAGTATACTTATCATATGACCTAACAATTTCATACCTTGATATTTAGCCAAGGAAAATAATATATCCATACAAAAATCAAAAGGAAAGTTTGTGGTCACAGAAATGTTCACAGAGGCTTTATTCATAATAGTAAAAATCTAGAGGAACATCCAACTGAATGGATTGTATTATTGTTTTTTTTCCATAAACGGAATAACTTAGTAATGAAAACAGAAAAACACTATATACAGCAACCTGGGTGAATCTCAGTAGCAACATGTTAAGTAAAAGAAGCCAGAGAGTAAAGATTGTAACATGGTATGATCCATAGCATTCTAGAAAAGGCAAAAGTATCATAACCAAGGGCAGATTCTTCAGAGCAGGGTTTCGACAGAAAAAGTACACAGGAAACTTTTTGGAATGATGAAAATATTTTACATCTTAATTGTTTTGTTTCATGACCGTGTGTATTTGTCATAATTCATCTAATTGTGTATTTAAATGACATTATTTTTATGGTATATAAATTACACCAAAATGAAGCTAACAAAAAGTTTAATGAGAAGCATCATAATATATTATTTGGCTATCAGCAAATTCATGATTACAAGATGCAGTATAATATAAACAGGTTACTTTTCAACAGAGTATTTAATTATATTGCATTAGGAAGGTGGTGGCATTGCTAGAAGATCCTATTCTGAATTGACCATAGTGGAAAATTTTGAGAGACTGTGTAAGGTTGATAAGTAAAAATGAAAGCATTTTGTTTAGAAACACTTAAGGAAACAGAAGAAAAAAACTAAAGGAAAAGATTTCAGGGAAGCAGTCTTGAAATCTGGAATAGTGGTGTAGGGGACTAGTATTTTTGTTAATGGCCTTTTAGAATTACTTGACATTGTTGATTATGTGTACATATAATTTTAAATAAAAATTTTAGAATTTGAGGCAATGGATTCCTAGAGATAACAACATTCCACATTGCACTTGATTTTAGGGAACATTAGAAGCTCTTATAAGTGTGGCTTTTCCTAGGAGCTAAAGTCTAAGCTGAGTATGAGGTGACTTAAGAGTTAATCCATTGGGAGGCTAGAACTGTGGCATAGTGGGCTAAGCCTCCACCAGTGGCCCCAGCATGTCATATGGGCTCCAGTTCATGTTCTGGCTGCTCCTCTTCCAGTCCAGCTCTCTGCTATGGCCTAGGAAAGCAGTAGAAGATAGCCCGGGTGCCTGGGCCTGGGCACCACATGGGAGACCCAGAAGAAGCTCCTGGCTCCTGGCTTTGGATTGGCCCAGCTCCGGCTGTTGGGGTCATTTGGGGGAGTGAACCAGCAGGTGGAACACCTTTCTCTCTGTCTCTCCCTCTCTCTGTCTGTAACTGTACCTCTCAAATAAGTAAATAAAATCTTTTAAAAAAGTTACCCATTGAATCTCTCAGAATGTAATTGATTATTAGTGATGTGTCTTCTCCCTTGCAACTTTGTTGAACCAAGTAGTATTTCCAAAAGATATTTTATTGATTTTCTTAATTTTTATAGGTTTATATTCATACAGTTTCACAATATGATACAAATAAATCCTTCCCCCTTTTATATTCTTTTTCTTCTTAAATGGCATTGCTTATGAAATGAACCAGTACTATTCAGAAGAAAGATGTTTGAAAGGATATTCTTTTTTTAAATTTTTATTTATTTATTTATTTATTTGACAGGCAGAGTGGACAGTGAGAGAGAGAGACAGAGAGAAAGGTCTTCCTTTTGCCGTTGGTTCACCCTCCAGTGGCCGCTGTAGCCGGCGCGCTGCGGCTGGCGCACTGCGCTGATCTGAGGCAGGAGCTAGGTACTTATCCTGGTCTCCCATGCGGGTGCAGGGCCCAAGTACTTGGGCCATCCTCCACTGCACTCCTGGGCCACAGCAGAGAGCTGGCCTGGAAGAGGGGCAACCGGGACAGAATCCGGCGCCCTGACCGGGACTAGAACCTGGTGTGTCAGCGCCACAAGGCAGAGGATTAGCCTAGTGAGCCGTGGCGCCAGCTGAAAGGATATTCTTGTTTCTGTTTTTATGGTTTATCACTCAGTCTTACTCCATGCATTTCAAAACGAAGTGACAAATTTTATTTTTCTTGTACAGAGATAACTTTGCCTTCTGATCGTATATCTGATTGGTTTTAGTGATAACTCCTTAAAATATGTTGTTGAATGATGTTGGCTAGAATGTTCCTTAGATTCCTATTAATAAATTGTACTAGTCACTGTTCTTCCATTTGTGTTATATAGGTTTTAAAATTAACTCCAGTTCTGGTTCCTAAAAAGAGATCAGATAAAAGTTTGCTTGTAATATGAAAGCTTGGGGGGCTGGTGCTATGGCATAGCAGGTAAAACTGCTGCCCACAGTGCCGGCATGCCATATGGGCGCTGGTTTGAGTCTTGGCTGCTCCACTTCTGATCCAGCTCTCTGCTATGGCCTGGGAAAGCAGCGGAACCCTGCACCTACATGGGAACCTGTAGGAAGCTACTGGCTCCTGGCTTTGGATCGGCACAGCCAGTCAAATTAGGAGTGAACCATTGCATGGAAGATCTCTCTCTCTCTCTCTTTCTCTGTACCTCTCCTCCTCTCTTTGTGTAACTCTGACTTTCAAATAAATAAATAAATCTTTTAAAAAAATCATTAGAAAGTTTGGAAAACTGCGCTTACTCATTAAGAACAGGCAGAATCACCATATTGTGCAGTTTGTCCCCTTGGGTTTATACAGTGCATACAGCATGGTGGTGGCTGGCAGGAAATTTTAATATGAATTTAGTAGTTTTTTCTTTTCCTGTTGTCAGACTTCATTGTTTTGTGTTTCTGAAATAGATGTTTGACTGCCTTGTCAAATCTATTGGCATCTCATTGAAATAAGCTCCAGTGTATAAAAGGAAATCTCTCTTTTATTCCATTTGAAATAAAATTATATTTTGTTGGAGATTTTTAGTCCTGTGGATTTTCGGAATTAAATAAAATGCTAGTCGGTTCTGAAAGGACTTTAAAGTATTTAATATGAATGATAACATATTTAGTGAGTTCATTCATATAGTCGTCACTATAGTGAATGATAAAGAAATTGAAAAAATACAGTACTTCACAATCTAAAAGGTCACAGTCTCCTAGGAGAAAGTTAGGGTTTTAAGTATTGTGTAAAATAATGTAGACCACAGATTCTCGATAAGCATTCTTTTTGAGCAATTTGAATGTTTCTGACAGTCATAAAGCTACTACTTCTGTTGACACCACCCACCAGTGTACTATTTAAAATGAAAATTCACCATGGAACACTGAAATGGGGGAAATGGAGAGTCATTATTATAGGATATCATAATGTAATAAATGAAGCAAACCAAGTAAGAGAAACATTTTGAATTACTTATAAAATAGACAGTCATCATTATCAATGATATTTTGAGCAGTGCTTTTGTACAAGATGTAGGTGTTCTTTAAATTTCCTGTTGATAAGCTAAAGTTGTCATTCTAAAGAGAACTAAAATAGTATCTGTGTGCAGAGCTTAAAGGATCTAGAGAAGGGTTTTTGAAAGAAAATCTATAACCTTTTGAAGGAAATCTATAACCTTCCTGAACATGATAGTGTTGTTTAGATCTCCTGTATCCTAACTGATTTTTTTTTCAAGTGCACTTGTTCTTTCAGCTGTTGTGAGAGTGATTACAATCTCCAGTCACAGTTGTAGATGAACGGCTTTTTATTTTTTCTGTGCTGTTGTTGCTTACTGAATCTCAGCTCTGAGGCAATATATATTTAGGATTGTTATGCATCCCTGGTGAATTGGTCATTGTATCATTATGAAGCTTTATCCTTTTGTTAAGTCTGTTTTACCTTTTTATTAAGACTTTGTCTAGCTCTCATACTTCCAGTTTGCATAGTATTTTTTCACATTTTCTTTCAGTCTGTCAGCACACAGTTGGATTTCTTACCAAAAAAATTCACTTGATAATTATTTATTTGAATTGAGTTTTTTTAGTTTATTTACATTAAATATGATTGTAAATACATTGGTTTTAAATTTCTTGAGTTTGTTTTTTTTTTTTTTTTTTTGGCCCATCTGTTTTTTGCTGTTGTTATTATTGGTATTTTTCCTGTCATTTTCCTTTCTTGCCTACTTTTGAGTTAATCGTACATTCCCATTTGCATAATTCTCTTGGCTCATGACATATTCTCATGCATTTTTTTCCAGTGGTTGCTCTAAAGATTACCTAATGTATCCATATTTTATTGCATTCTATATAGTTAATAGTATACCAGTTTACATCAAATGTAAAAATCTAATCATTTCTCCTGACCTGTGGGTTTGTTTAGATATACTTAGATCTGCTTGTGAGTTCTACATATGCTATCATGATGGTTTCCTGAAAACAATTGTACATCTTAATGATATGGAAATATAGAAATATGTCTACTGCTTTATCTTTACCCGTATATTTACTATTTCCAGAGCTCTTTTTTTCCTTTGTATAACCTCTATAGTTACTTTTCTTTTAATATCGTAGAGTAACAGTCGTAAGTTGTTGGAAGCTCAACTTCCAATTCAGCTTCATGCTAATATACACCCTTGGAGGCAGCAGGTGGTGATGGCTCACTGCCATCCATGTGAGAGATTCTGGATTGAGTCTTGTGCTCCTGGCTTCAGCCTGGCCCAGCCCTAGCTATTATGGGCATTTGGGGAGTGAAGCAGCAGATGGGAGATTTCTGTCTCTGTCTCTCTATCTTTGAAATTTTAGAGTAAATAAATTTGAAAATACAGTATGTTTACTGATTCGAACTTCTGGGTTATCTTGAGGTTTGTTTCTGTTGACTGCCATTTCTCTTGCAGAAGGTCGTGTTTGTGTGTTCCTTCATGTGTTTACTAAGTTTTATTAACTGAATATTATCACTGATACTCAATAGAGACTATGAATTTAATGAAAAAGTGTTTATTGCTAAAAGGTGTTAATTGCTTCAGCAAATAGTTATTTTGGCTTGACTCAAACTTCAAATTCAGCCATCCTGTGGTGGAGCAGTGTGAAATCACCATTTATTTCTTTAAACTTCTGACTGTCTCCTTCTGACATATTTCTTGAAGTTTCTCTTGCTCATATTTAATTTAGGACCCAGCAAAGCACCTATAGTTGATATAAAAATTACACTATTTTCTTCTCTTTCATTTCATGTTTGCCAAGAGTTTTGTTCTCACTTTGCAGGCATTTCCTTAGCCCCCAACTTCATCCTCAAACTCCGTTACCAGTAGAACTGTTGCTTTCTGCTTCAGTATAAGTCATGTGGAACTAGTTGGACCAAGGTGTTTTTTTGCCCCCCCCCCCCCCCGGTAGAAACCATTTCACTTCTTAGAAGGATCAGCTTCCCTCCAGATTTTGCTGCTTTTTTTATTTTTAAAAACTTTTATTTAATAAATATAAATTTCCAAAGTACAGCTTTTGGATTACAGTGGCTTTTTCCCCCCATAACTTCCCTCCCAGGAGCAACCATCCCATCTCCCGCTCCGTCTCCCATCCCATTCACATCAAGATTCATTTTCAATTATCTTTATATACAGAAGATCAATTTAGTATATACTAAGTAAAGATTTCAACAGTTTGCACCCACACAGAAACACAAAGTATAAAGTACTGTTTGAGTATTAGTTATACCGTTAATTCACATAGTAGAACACATTAAGGACAGAGATCCTACATGGGGAGTAAGTGCATAGTGACTCCTGTTGTTGATTTAACAGTTGACACTCTTGTTTATGGCATCAGTAATCACCCGAGGCACTTGTCATGAGTTGCCAAGGCTATGGAAGCCTTTTGAGTTCGCCAACTCCAATCTTATTTAGACAAAGTCATAGTCAAAGTGGAAGTTCTCTCTTCCCTTCAGAGAAAGGTACCTCCTCCTTTGATGGCCCGTTCTTTCCACTGGGATCTCACTCACAGAGATCTTTCATTTAGGTCATTTTATTTTTTGCCAGAGTGTCTTGGCTTTTCATGCCTGAAATGCTCTCATGGGCTTTTTGGCCAGATCCGAATGCCTTAAGGGCTGATTCTGAGGCCAGGGTGCTGTTTGGGACACCTGCCATTCTATGAGTCTGCTGTGTATCCCACTTCCCATGTTGGATCATTCTCTCCTTTTTAATTCTATCAGTTAGTATTAGCAGACCTTAGTCCTGTTTATGTGATCCCTTTGACTCTTAATCCTATCATTATCAATTATGAACTGAAACTGATCACTTGGACTAGTGAGATGGCATTGGTACATGCCACCTTGATAGGATTGAATTGGAGTCCCCTGGTATGTTTCTAACTCTACCGTTTGGGGCAAGTCCGATTGAGCAAATGCCGAACTGTACATCTCCTCCCTCTCTTATTCCCACTCTTATATTTAACAGGGATCACTTTTCAGTTAAATTTAAACACCTAAGAATAATTGTGTGTTAATTACAGAATTCAACCAATAGTATAAAGTAGAACAAAAAAATACTAAAAGGGATAAAGTACTAAGTTGTTCCTCGACAGTCAGGACAAGTCATTGTATCTCATAGTGTCCATTTCACTTCAACAGGTTTCCTTTTTGGTGCATGGCTAGTTGTCACTTATCAGGGAGAACATATGATATTTGTCCCTTTGGGACTGGCATATTTCACTCAGCATGACGTGTTCCAGATTCCTCCATTTTGTTGCAAATGACCGGATTTCCTTGTTTTTTGCTGCTATATTGTATTCTATAGAGTACATGTCCCATAATTTCTTTATCCAGTCTACTGTTGATGGGCATTTAGGTTGATTCCAGGTCTTAGCTATTGTGAATTGAGCTGCAGTGAACATTGAGGTGCAGACAGCTCTTTTATTTACCAATTTAATTTCCTTTGGGTAAATTCCAAGGAGTGGGATGGTTGGGTTGTATGGTAGGGTTATATTCCGGTTTCTGAGGAGTCTCCAAACTGACTTCCATAGTGGCTTAACCAGTTTGCATTCCCACCAACAGTGGGTTATTTTCCCTTTTCCCCCACATCCTCTCCAGCATCTAGATTTCTGAATGTGAGCCATTCTAACCGGGGTGAGGTGAAACCTCATTGTGGTTTTGATTTGCATTTCCATGTTGGCTAGTGATTCTGAACATTTTTTCATGTGTCTGTTGGCCATTTGAATTTCCTCTTTTGAAAAATGTCTATTGAGGTCCTTGGCCCATCTCTTAAGTGGGTTATTTGTTTTGTTGTGGAATTTCTTGATCTCTTTTTAGATTCTGGTTATTAATCCTGTATCAGTTGCATAGTTTGCAGATATTTTTCCCATTCTGTCAGTTGCCTCTTCACTTTCCTGATTGTTTCTTTTGCAGTACAGAAACTTCTCAATTTGATGTAATCCCAATTGTTGATTTTGGCTTTGACTGCCTGTGCCTCCGGGGTCTTTTCCAAGACAGATTTTGCTTCTTTTTGAGGTTCTTCAGAGCCTTCAAAGAAAATTGTTCTTAATATTTTGTCTGAAGGTTATATTTTTATCTACTGATAGGTTTAGTCAGACACAACCTGTTCATCTATTGTTGAAAGGTAGAACTCCCCCAGTCTTATAATGAAGAGACTTTAAGAACTGAATGGTTATTTCTAAATTGCCTTAGCTTGTATTGATGCTGGTGTAAGTTCATCAGAGACTAGTTGTGGTGTCTAAAAGTAGCATAGCCCAGGGTTGGGGAACAAGCAGTCCCACGGGCCATGTAAGGTGCATGAAACCATCCGTTCTGGCCCAGTCAAGGCAACAGTGGGACTTGAAATTCAATAAATCTGTGCAGGCTAATTTTTTTGTTGTTGTTTATTTTATTTTATTTTATTTTATTTTATTTTATTTTATTTTATTTTTTTTTTGACAGGCAGAGTGGACAGTGAGAGAGAGAGATAGAGAGAAAGGTCAGGCTAATTTTTAAGTTAATAATTTTTTATGACCTGTGAATGACATTATAAATATCCAGGTGGCCTTTGGCAGAAAAAGAAAAGGTTCCCCGCCCCTGGTGGAGCCCTGACAATCCTGCTTTCAAGTCTTATAAGTGATTTGACATCCCAGAAGTATCTGAATATTCAAATAGCCATCAAGCAGGTTAAGTGACAACATAACACATCACAATTTGCTTTTGGTATCAGTAATTTTTCATAAGTTGATAAGGTTTTCATCTTTATTGAAATGATATTTGGCATTAACCATGGTAGAGAATGAGGAACTATATCTAGTCACTATTGGAGAATTTGTTTTCTTTCTTTTTCATGTTGCTTTTGGGCAGCATCATCTTTCCAAGTGTGGCCAGAAGGCACTCACAAAGGAAAAAATAAAATCCATTTTGAGATTAATAGACTTCCTTCCATGCTATCATTGGTGGTGCTCAGCCCAATTCCTCTTCCCCTCATTCTGTGACATCACTTTATTTTATTTTTAACCTTATTATTACCAAGTATAATTGTTTTATTTTGGCTCTTTGCACATTCTTGTCTTCTTTCACTGGAATACAAGTCTCACTCTTCAGCTACCTGTAGACTTAAAAAAATGTTTCCTTTTCTCCTTGAATTAGCATAGATTGGTTTCTGTTGCTTGTAGATAAGGAACTTGATTGATAAAGAAATTGTTCCCATATAATAGTTGTAGGGAACAAACACACAGGGAAATAGGATTGTTTATCTTGTCTAGGAGTTGGGTTTTTTGCTTCCTTTATTTGTATGATTTTAATTAACAAACACTTACATAGTGCTTACCATAGTACATGGTAAGCACCTGTAATTGTTTTATCTCATCCTAAGAATAACCGGAGATCATTCCAAGGTATAGAGGTAGAGGTAGGTCTTATTATTGGCTCCATTTTACAGATAAGGAAACAGACACGTAAGGTTAAATAACTTGCCCAAGGATACACACTTAGTGGATAGAAGAACTTTATTTCATCATTGCCTTCATTAAAGGCAAGGAAAAAATTCTGTGATCATTCAAGAATTGAAGTGGGGTAATCGATGGGGCACAGTGTTCAAAAACAAATGAAGCTTCTGTGTGACTG
The DNA here is from genome assembly GCF_964237555.1 of Oryctolagus cuniculus. Taxonomy (NCBI): domain Eukaryota; kingdom Metazoa; phylum Chordata; class Mammalia; order Lagomorpha; family Leporidae; genus Oryctolagus; species Oryctolagus cuniculus. The sequence continues at coordinate 34,964,479 of NC_091444.1, forward strand.
TTTTGACTGTGCTGCAGTTAGTGCAAGCTGTAGGGTCATGTCGCCACTACTGCAGAAAGATTGAAGGAATTTAAAGTTGACTGGATTGAGTAGACAACCTGAAGAAAGAATGACAGGATCCAAATCTGTATTTTTAGATGAAGATGGAAACTAGAACTCATACTATAATTGAGTTAACATAATTTCTTATATCTAAAAGACTTAGGGTTGTGGTGTTTCTAAATTGAATTCATTGTTTAATCCAGCATGAGCTGAATTCATATTCTTGCCAGGTTTCCAATTTGAGAATTAAGCTATTAATAAGTAAGAAGTGAGATCAATTACTCCAAACTGTTCTTCAAAAAGTCCTTTCAAGGAAAGAGGGTGCTCCTGAATGGTGCTTTGACAATCCTGTGGAAAGATGTAACTTTTTTGAAATATTTGTTTTAGAATCAGCCCTTAAGGCATTCGGATCTGGCCAAAAAGCCCATGAGAGCATTTCAGGCATGAAAAGCCAAGACACTCTGGCAAAAAATAAAATGACCTAAATGAAAGATCTCTGTGAGTGAGATCCCAGTGGAAAGAACGGGCCATCAAAGGAGGAGGTACCTTTCTCTGAAGGGAAGAGAGAACTTCCACTTTGACTATGACTTTGTCTAAATAAGATTGGAGTTGGCGAACTCAAAAGGCTTCCATAGCCTTGGCAACTCATGACAAGTGCCTCGGGTGATTACTGATGCCATAAACAAGAGTGTCAACTGTTAAATCAACAACAGGAGTCACTATGCACTTACTCCCCATGTAGGATCTCTGTCCTTAATGTGTTCTACTATGTGAATTAACGGTATAACTAATACTCAAACAGTACTTTATACTTTGTGTTTCTGTGTGGGTGCAAACTGTTGAAATCTTTACTTAGTATATACTAAATTGATCTTCTGTATATAAAGATAATTGAAAATGAATCTTGATGTGAATGGGATGGGAGACGGAGCGGGAGATGGGATGGTTGCTCGTGGGAGGGAAGTTATGGGGGGAAAAAGCCACTGTAATCCAAAAGCTGTACTTTGGAAATTTATATTTATTAAATAAAAGTTTAAAAAAAAAAAACAAAAAAAAGAAATAGTTGTTTTGATGACCATCTTGTAATAACTAACTTATAGTTAATTATAAATATGCCCTTTATATTCTCACTTAAGACTCATACACATTTATTCTTTATAAATTGGATGATTCATGCAATGCTCATGTTTAATATTGCAAGCTAAGGAATCTTTTAAAAGAAAATAACCAGAAACAGTTTAATCCTCAACCCAAAATATGACATGTTGCACCAAGTATTGGCTGACTGCAGCCAGTGGTCCTAATATTCTCCAAAATTTTTGCTGGCTCCTTTTATACCATCCTTGGTGCTGAAAATACAACACAGTCAAAGATTCTGACCCAAATGGCTTACAATCCAGGGTTTCTCCTTAGAGAATTAATACAGTTCTCTTTCTTTTCTTTCTTTGTTGGAATGTGAACATGTCTGATAAGAATGTCCGATTGCTCATGTCTTGTCCCTTAGTTTACCCCTTATTTTATTTTTATTTGAAAGATAGAATGAAAGAGAGGGAAAGAGGGAGAGATGAAGGGAGAGAGAGAGAGGGAAACAGAAAGAGAGAAAGAAACAAACAGATATCATCCATCTGCTGGTTCACTCCCTAAATGCCTGGAATAGCAGGCAGGGCCAGATGAAGCCAGAAACCAGGAACTCCAATATTTTCTTCCTCATAGATAACAGGGACCCAAACACTTGAGACATCGCTTGCTGTCTGCCAGGATGTGCATTAGCAAGAAGCTGGATCAGAGACGGAGTAGACAGGCCTCAGTCAAATATTTGATATTAGATGCCGGTGTTCCAAGCAGTAGCTTAACTTCGTGTGCCAAAATAACTTGCCTCTTAATTTAACAATAGCAGGAGTGGGTGTTTGGCCTAGCAGTTAAGCTGCCAATTGGGATGCCTGTATCCCCATTCGGAGTGCCTGGCTTCGAGTCCTGGCTCCCTATTCCAACTTCCTGCTAATGTGCATCCTGGGAGGCAACAGGTAATGGCCTAAGTAGTTGGGACCCTGGCACCCACATGTGAAACCTGGATTGAGTTCCTGGCTCCTAGCTTTGTCCTGGCCCAGCTCTGGTTGTGGTGGACATTTGAGATGTGAACCGATGGATGGATATGCATGCACACATGCTTGCTCGCTCTCTCCTTCTGTGTCTCTCAAATAAATAAACAATAAAAATAAACAGTAATAGCTTGTGTATCACTGACATTGCTGTGTAACAAAATCATCCCAACACCAAGTGCATTTAATATTCCCCAGAGATCAGAGGGTTACCAGGAGTCAATTGGTTTAATCTGGGCTTAGCTAGGCATGGCTCTGTTTATGTATTTCTCTTCCTCTTTCTGGGATTAACCTGAGGAAGTCCTTCTGATGGTGACAGCAAAATTTTAAGAGAGTGCATTGAATCACAGAAAGGCTTCTTGAAGACTAGCTTGGGACATGCATGGCATCACTTCCAGCTTATTCTGTTGGCTAAGGAAAATTATATGACTAAACTTAAAGGATGGAGAACTATGCCCCACCTTCAGGGTGGGCACTAGAAAATTACATGACAAAGTTTGTGAAAATTAGGGCTAATGCACTCTTTCACAGATTGGTTTAGCATCAAGACAGCCTACCAGCTGTGTTGGGGGCGGGGGAGGGGGGGAGTTTCCTCACCCCTGTGAGAAGATGGTATGATAGTTCCAGTAACAGAAATATTTACTGGATATAATGGTAACAGTAAAGGAGAGGAGTAATCTCTGCTTTTGAAGAAAGGGAAAGCTTTGTTGAGGAAATAGTCATATTAAGTTTAGAAGGATGAACAAGTCAGCATTCCTAGCAGAACATGTGCTGGTAGTACTAGCAGTCTTTTAACTCTTAGATATTGAAAATAATTGAAATCTCCTGTATGTGCCTTGATAATGGAAGTCTCTAAAAGCCAGTGAATAACTTTTTATTTAGCTCTTTCATACATTATTTATGCGGTAGTTCTCAAACTTGTGTGTGTATTGCTTCTTGGCCTTTTGGTTAAGATCAAGTGCAAACTTGAATCAGCTGGACAACTTTGCTCAAACACAGTTTGCTGGATCCTATCCCCAAAATTTCTTATTCAGAAAGTCTAGAACAGAATCAGAGGGATTACTGATGCCATAAACAAGAGTGTCAATTTGTTAAGTCAACAACAGGAGTCACTGTGCACTTACTCCTCATGTAGGATCTTTGTCCTTAATGTGCTGTACATTGTGATTTAATGCTGTAACTAGTACTCAAACAGTATTTTTCACTTTGTGTTTCTATGTGGGTGCAAACTGTTGAAATCTTTATTTAATATATGCTAAACTGATCTTCTGTATATAAAGAGAATTGAAAATGAATCTTGATGTGAATGGAAGGGGGAGGGAGAGGGAAAGGGGAGGGTTGCGGGTGGGAGGGAAGTTATGGAGGGGGCAAGCCATTGTAATCCATAAGCTGTACTTTGGAAATTTATATTCATTAAATAAAAGTTAAAATAAATAAATAAATAAATAAAAATCACATGAAAAAAAAGAATCAGAGGGTTTGTAAATTTTTTTTAAGATTTATATATTTATGTATTTGAAAGTCAGAGTTGCACAGAGAGAGGAAGAGACGGAGAGAAAGATATATAGTCCATTTGCTGGTTCATGCCCTAAATGGCCACAACTGTCAGGGCTGGCCCAGGCGGAAGCCAGGATTTGGGAGTTTCTTCTGCATTTCTCATGTGGGTGTTAGGGGTCCAAGCATTTAGGCCATCCTCCACTGCTTTCCCAGGCACATTAGTAGGGAGTTGGATCGGAAGTGGAGCAGCTGAGTCTTGGCACCAGTGGCCATATGGGATGCTAGCGTCGCAAGCAGCAGCTTTACCCACTACACCACACACTGGCCCCAGGATTTGCATTTCTAACAAATTCCCAGATCCAGAGATAACACTTTGAGAGCTTTTGGCTTATTATATCTTTCCTGTGTGTTCTGGTGTTCTGCGACACTACTGTAGTAAGTATGTAAAGATAGAAAATGTCCCTGCTCTAAAATTGCTCATGGTAGGATGATAGAGACAAACAAGTAAATGTATGATGGAGTGAATGCTGTAAGACATGGAAATCTGGTTGCTATGAGAATACACCAAAGGAACATGTAACTCAGAATGCGACCAGAGACCACAGGTGTTTGTAAGACCCAGAGAAAACCCTTAATCCTGAGCTGAGTTTAACCAAAAATTTAAGAAAGTAACAACATAAAAAATATGAAAGCAATAATAGAAAAATGACTGTAAGTCATTCTTTGCATAAGATTGGAAAATGGATTCATCTTCAATGAATTTGATCAGAAATTTAAGACATTTTTGCTCAAGAATTTTATTTTCTTAAAAAGATTATTTAATTTATTTGAAAGGCAAAGTGACAGGGAGAGAGAGAGGGAGCAAAAGAGATCTTCCATCTGCTGGTTTACTCCCCAAATGGCTGCTGTGCCTGGCACTGGGCCAAACTGAAGCCGGGAGTTTGGAACTCCATCTGCATCTCTCATGCTGGTAGCAGGGGCCCAAGTACTTTGGACTGTCATCTGCTGTCTCCCTGGTACATTAGCATTAAGAGAATCAGAAGTGGAGTAGCTGGACTCAAACTGATGCTCTGATATGGGATGTGTTCCACATGGTGCCTTCTCCTACTGCGCTACGATACCCACCCCTTGCTATTTTTATTTTTAAGAAGTCAGAGAAAGATGTTAGGTTTATCTTGTGTAATTCTATTTTTTCACAATAACTGCTAGAAATTTTATCTATGTCAGAATGCAGACAAAGCTAGATAAGAGTGGAGGCCATCAGAGCTCATGAAACAGTTGGTTAGGGAGCTTGCTCTGGAGTTCAGGTAGTCGGCCCAGAGGTGAGCAGGATCAGCTACCCATTGCAGTTGTAGGCAAGTGTGCAACTTTCAGATGAAGTGACATCTTTGCCTCAAGAACAGCACTGAGAAAGTTGCTTGAATATTAGGCAATGGGCCTGGTCAGGCCTGTAGATAGGACTTATATGGGCATGGGAAGATGGGGGCAGGAATTGAATAAAAGGGTACTTGATGAGTTAGTTGATTTATTTGCCAAGTAAATAGAAAAGACAGCATGACAATTGATGAGGCTAGTTTAGAGGAACAACTAAACTCATGAAGTTATCTTCACCATATAGACATTCTGTACTTTTAATGAAGCAATCCTGCATTATGCTGTCATTTCAGCCCAAAGGGGTAAGTAACTACCCTTCCAGGCTGTGGGACATCTGCCAATCTATATCCATTTATATTTTTTAATCAAAAGTGTTTATGTAAAGCTGTGTAGAGCATTTCATTTTAAGTATGTTCTCCCAGTAGAGGGAGTAGAAGTCAAGAAGAAATTATAAAATAAATGATCAACCTTTAAAATTGAGTAGTGCCCCTGTCTCTCTTACTTTAACTCTGACTTTAAAATAACTAAATAAATCTGTAAAGAAAGAAAGGGAGAGGGAGCAGAGTTGTTGCATAACTGATAAATCCTCCCTCTGTGATACCTGCAACCTATATGTCACCTGCAGTGCCGGCCACTTCCTGTCCTGGATACTTCACTTCCCATCCAGCTTCCTGATAATGACCTGGGAAAAGCAGCAGAAGACGGCCTGAGTTTTTGGTACACTGCCACCTATGTGGGAGACCCAAATGAAGCTCCTGGCTTTGGCTTGGCCCAGTGCTAGCCATTGTGGCCATTTGGGGAGTGAACCAATGGATGGAATATCTCTCTCTCTCTCTAACTCTGATTTTCAAAATGAATAAATAAATCTTTAACATAAAATTGTGTAGTCCAGTGTGTTTTCATTGAAATTAAATTGTTAATGGAAATTATTCATAGTATTTTAAATTAGCCTTTTGAAATATAATTTAATAATGAAATCTTGTAACCTTTTTCTTAGCATACTTCTGTGGATGGATACACTGAACCACACATCCAGCCTACCAAATCAAGTAGCAGACAGAACATCCCTCGTTGTAGAAACTCCATTACGTCAGCAACAGATGAACAGCCTCACATTGGAAATTATCGTTTACAAAAAACAATAGGGAAGGGAAATTTTGCCAAAGTGAAATTGGCAAGACATGTTCTAACTGGTAGAGAGGTAAGTTTTTTTGCTGCCTTTTAATATTTTCCTAATAGACTACCTGAAATGTAATGTATTGGAGTGAAGTGGACATTTTGAGATTTGATGATTGTTTACAGCCCTTATCTCTTCCATTGAGTGTTTTTTTTTTCTTCATACTATTTGTTTATCTCTTTTACTTTGTGTAGGATTAACATCATTAAGTAAGCTGAAAATAGATCTTTGTGAAAAATAAGAGTGGGAATGTGACAGGGAGGAAGAAAAAGGGTTGGACTGAGGGCGGGAGGGAGGGTAGGGGAAGTATCACTATGTTCCTAAATCCATATAAATGAAATAAAATTTTAAAAAATAAAAAGCTTTCCGAAACCTCTTCAGAGTCTTCTATGAAAGATTTCCTATAGCTGATGTCAGGGAATAAATGACACTTGCAATATGGTAAATATACATGATTGGGTATGTGTGAATGAAATGTTAGTAGACAGAGCTGTGTCATTGTGTGAAAGCTGACCTTTTAACATTTAGAAATGAATCTCCCCTCTATATTAATATCTATTATAACCCAGCTATGCTATAGATGAGCTGTTTTCAGGCTTCTCTTTCATTTTTGGTTTCTGGGAATATTTCTGATTGCCATTGCTACCCAACCCCAGGAACAAGGCTAGGATAAGTTGGTTTTTATTAATTTATTAATAATGAAAATATTAATTATTAATTAGTAATGTTTAAAGTATGCTAGATGTAAATAAGTAGAAAGCCACACACTAATTAATTTTTGTCTGTTTTAGAGACTACAATGAGCAAATAGTGCTATTATACAAGTTGTTTTCTCAGGTTTTAAGAGAATTGGTTGTTTAAAATCCCATGTATTTTAAATTATCTGTATTTAAAGTAAAAACTTGTAGATATGTGCATTGTACATATGTGTCTGTATGTTGAGGTTAAAGACTTTAAAGAGTTAAGCTTTTAACATTTTGTATTATGTAGTGTTCATTGGATCTCCTTAGGATATTATTTTAAAACTCAACCATAAGATTGGTTAAATAATTTTTCTGTTTGCTCTATACTCAATATTATTGCCATTTCCCATTTAATTTACTCATTTCTTATCCTAGGAGCTGTTCTGACACAGGCTGCACTAGGCAGAGCCTTGGAAGATACACAAATACATTTTATCAGTTTGCTATAAGGAAGCTTGGTATCTAATCTCTCTACCCATAGAATAATTTTATTCACAAAATGCTTTATTTACCGCAGATTTATAAGACACTCCCTCCTATAATTACTGTTTACCAAGATCATGAATAAAAGATTAAGATATAGAAGGAATTTTATTTTAAAATGAGAAACTTGTAAGAAATAGCAGATTTAATTTCATTGGCTCAGGATTAGATAGATTAAAGACAGATCAGTGGAATATATTCTAAGGTCACCAGATTATCAAAGCTTTACCATCCAATTATGTGAACACCTGAGTAGAGCTAAACTATATCTAGTTAAGGAGGAAAAATTATGTTTTTTTACTAAGTTTTTATATATTAAAAATATATTCTGAAATATGTATGTTTAATGATTCTCTCTTTTAGGTTGCTGTGAAAATAATAGACAAAACTCAGCTAAATCCTACCAGTCTACAAAAGGTATTTAATTAATTTAATAATAAGTAATTAGAATGGTTGTTTATTTTTAATATGTGACGTTATATAAAGTTAATTATCCTAAATTTCCTATTAGGTACAATATTACACTTAATCATTATAAAAATGAAAGACTTCATATGAAGCATAATTCTGATGATATATAAAGTAATTGAAAAATATCTATAGCTTGAATGCTTATACCATATGAAAGGAGTTTCTCTTTGAATCAGCTATAATAAAACTGTATCAAATATTTTGAAGTATCCAAGGTTCTTCTTAATTTAATGTCTAGTCATGATAAATATTGTCATAAGTCTGTTCCTTTTCTTGTTTTACTTGCTCTTCTACAAGAACTTGTTCTTTGAATAATTCACAATAAGAAGTGTTTCTTCAAAGGGTTAAATATCAAACAGCATAAGAAAGAAGTGAAAGCAGCTAGGATGGGGATTGCATTGGTCAACCAAAGCTGTTTTGTGTTATTTTATTACTTCAGTGAAAAAACTTCTTCAGACACATAACATATTTTGAAGGTGTACTGCCTTGGGCAATTGGCCTAGCAATTAAGATCTTATTAGGATGCCTGCATTCCATATTGGAGTACCTGGATTGGGGTCCACTCAACCCCAGATTCCGTATTCCTCTTAGTGAACACATCCTTTGATGCAACACGTTAAGGACTCAAGTAGTTGTATCCTGCCTCCCATCCGGGAGACTTCGTTTGCATTCCTGGCTCCCAGCTTCAGCCTGACTCAGCCCTGACCATTGCAGGTATTTGGGGGGCGATTGGTAGCTCACTTTGTAGAGACTGACCAATCTCTCTCTCATTTCTCTCTCTCTCTGCCAGTCAAATAAAAAAAAAAAAAGATAATATATTTTAAACACAAATTAAAAACTCTTATGAGGGGAAAGAGTTGGCAGCATTTTAGCCTAGCAGTGAAGACACCTGCCTCCCAAATCTGAGGTCTAAGTTTGATACCTTCCTAGATTTAATTCCTGACTCCAGAATCCTGACAGTGCAGAACCTGGGAGATAGCAGTAATGGCTCAAGTAATGGAGTCAATGCCACCCATGTCAGAAACCTGGTAAGTTCCCAGCTCCTAGTCACAGCCTGGCTCAGCCCTGGCTGTTTCTTGCATTTAGAGAGTGAACCAGTGGATGGATTCTCCCTGTCTCTGTCTGTCTCCCTATTTGTATCTGTCTCTGTATCTCTACCTCCAAATAAATTTTTGAAAAGTAGTTAATTTTAAAAAGTATATCAAAATACTCTTTATGCTATCTATGTCCTTTGTATATAGTAGGGTGTATGCTTTGTAATTTTTATTATAATGTAGCAAGTTCATAGTCACATATGTAAATGTGACATAAATAACTCCATAAACTGTACTTTGGAAATTATATTTACTAAATAAAAGTTTTAAAAAAATAAATAAAGGCTAAAAAAAAAGAAAAAAAATTACTTTGGATTTCTAAAACAGGATTTTTTTAAAAAGATCTGGTATTATTTTAAAGGTACAGTTACTGAAAGAGGGGGAAAGAGAGAGAATCTTCTAACCTCTGGTTCACTCCTGACATGGTCACATTGGCTAGGATTGAGCCAGGCTGAAGTCAGGAGCCTGGAATTCCATCTGGTTTTCCATGTGGGTACAGAGGTACAAGGATTTGGGCCTTCTACTGTTTTTCCAGGCACATTGACAGAGAGCTGGATTGGAAGTGGAGCAGCTGGGACTCGAACCAGCACCCATGTAAGATGCTGACATTGCAGGAAGCAGGTTAATTCACTGTGCCACAATGCCAGCCCCCAAAGAATATTATAAGAAATTTTTAATTTTTAATAGGGTATATTTAACTAGACTTGCTGTGATTGTAACATTAGATTAAACTTTTGGGTTTGTGATATGAAAACTTTCTTCCCAGTTGGATCAATGCCAGATAAATTAAATCCCCTTTAAATATGACAACCAATGTAACTTTTCATAACACTGAAATTTCTACTCAGAACATGAAAGGTTGCTGTAGTTTTTATATGAATGTATATGCACATACTATAGGTCTCTTTAGGGAGAAAGCCTTTTTTAACACCAGTCTTTCAGTGAATCATGATGCATTTGTGTGAATGATAAAAAGACATCCTCCCTGAGCCTGTGAATTACCCAAAGATGTTGATTTTTACTGGCTGGGAGCCAGGGTGGCAATTTTGCCCACCCCTGTGCTGAAAACCCTTTGAAAATCCACAAACTGGAGAACTGTACCTACTGTCTCTGTCCAGACCTGCCTTGCTTTTCCACTTTTCCTCGATTAAGCCCTGATTTATTCTGGTTGACTGAATGATTTTAAATGGCATTTAGAACTTATGAAGGCCTCTTGTGCTAGCTGAGACACACAGTCATGTGTCCCTCACTCTGGCTTTCCCAAGGGGTCCTGGAGAAGGTCATGAAGCAGATTTGTGCTGTTGAAACATAAGAACACAACACTGAATATTGCTTTGTTTATGTGAATAACTAAAAAATGTGCTTGCTGATGCCAGGTAATTTCTGTTACGAATTCTGCTATTTGTGCTGATAAATTTTTGCTTTTCCAAACAGGCTTATAAAGCATGATACCATTTTGTTTTCTTCAATCTGTGAAAATAAAAGCAAACATTGGGATTCACTAAATATAGCCGATACACTGTGTGTGCAATGGTTATATAAAAAATACATTTATATTCATAGATTACTTTCTGTTAAAAATTTAAAAAAATAATCCAGGCTTGGATTATTTCTTCTGTGTTACAGAACATTCAACATTTGACCTTACCCTGTCCATGTGGCCAGGAGGGTGTCATAGTCAGTCATATGTAAATAATAAACAGTGAGGTGAAAAAACATTGTTTTCCTTCACATTTAGTCCTATAGATAAAAAATCGTAAAATATACCCCTTGCATTAGGCATGCTTATGAAAAGACAAGTGGATGATAGCACATTTTCATGAAATAAGTTCATTTTAATGTCACCTCCAGAAGTGTTTGCATAAATCTTTGTCTGGTTTGATCTGATTTTATGCTGTCTCCATACATCTCTTTCTGTGTATTTCTATGGGAATACTGCCTACCTTTGCCAACATCAGTGATAGATAAAAGAATCTAACATTGAGATGCCAGCTGTTTAAAACTTCTAAAATGCAAAGTTCTAAAGAACAGTTTGCTTTTTGAATTGCTAAGCATCATTGGCTTCAACATTGTTCATAAAATATGCTCATATTATTTGTATTACCTGTTTTGAATGAATGGAACCCAGTTTTTAAATTTCAGAGTTAAAAAAGTATCTAAGGTAGGTGCTATAAGTATTCATTCCTCTTTGAAGCATCTGTCCCAACTCATGTATTTGTGTTATTTGGAGGAAGATTCACAAACCATAATCATGAGCCCTGGATATCTTCTAAGCAGCTCAGTGATGTTGAGGGAAAAGTGAAGCAATGAAGCAATTTTGCTTAAAGTAAATAAATTTGAAATGTAAGATTATTATTTTCTCAGAAACCCCACTAATTTGAATCTTGTACATATTGGCTTAACCATGGATGACAAAAGTTTCTTAGTCTGTCTCACCTCACTGTCACCAGGGTGCAGTTTGTCTCTGCTATCATGTTTATATCTTCTGCATATTGTTACTGTGCTTTATTATGTTACCAGTTCACAGAAAAGGTTCAGTGGTTCAGGTTTGATCTCCTTAGTAGTAAAACCTGTAAGGAAAAAAAAGATCAAGATTTGTACAAGTCAGAATTATGTTACCAAATTGTAGAGGTCTTCTGCATTAAAATTATACAGAATGTGAATCTGTGCTAGGACAGTGGTTTTGCCTGAGCAGGAAAAGTATAAAAACTTTGAATAATTGCCATCTTAAAATTAGATTTTATTAATTAAATAATCTTCCATTTACTGCTAGTGTCCAGTGAGTTTAGCCATTGAAATTTTTGTGAGTTTTCAATTTAAGCCCAAGGACCTGTCTGTAGTCCAGGAAATTTTCTAGCGGTTCTGGAAAATAGTCTTCACTATGTTGAAAAATTTGGCTACTAAAGAGAAAACAGAACTGTGGGTGCAATGTTTAGAAATCAGTGTCTTTGAGCAAATTATCAAGAAACCAAACTTGTAAAACCAAACACAAAATTATTAACATTTTGTTCCATGGGTGAGCAGAAGAACTTTTTTTTTTAATATTCCTTAACTAATATTCCCTAACAAATGTCTCTAGGGGACATAAATTGATACACTAGTTATAGCACATTTCATTTGACAGTTAAAAGTGCTTCCATATGAATATTCCCTTCAAATAGTTCTTGTCATGTGTATGGGTCATTGGAAAGAAAATCTTGTTCAATTCTTTTTTAAAAAATGTTTTTCTATTGTCTCTGTTTAATACAGAAAAATTAGGCCGGCGCCGCAGCTCACTTGCCTAATCCTCCATCTGTGGCGCTGGCATATCCCGGGTTCTAGTCCTGGTTGGGGCGCCGGATTCTGTCCTGGTTGCTCCTCTTCCAGTCCAGCTCCCTGCTGTGGCCCGGAAAGGCAATGGAGGATGGCCCAGTACCTTGGGCCCTGCACCCATATGGGAGACCAGGAGGAAGCATCTGGCTCCTGGTTTTGGATCGGCGCAGCATGTGGGCCGCAGCACGCTGGCCATAGCGGCCATTTTGGGGGTGAACCAACGGAAAAGGAAGACCTTTCTCTCTGTCTGTCTGTCTGTCTCTCTCTCTTTCTCTCTAACTCTGCCTGTCCAAAAAAAAAAAAAAAAAAAAAAACAGAAAAATTACACACATTTATAGGGAACCAAGCACTGTCTCAGTACATGTATGAGTATACATTGGATGCTGTTCAAACCTAGACATAGACATACCTATCTCCACAGTTATCATCTGTTTTTGATGATCTTGACCAATTCTTATGTATTCAGTGAAAACCCAAAGTTATTAGAGAATTTATTTTGTAAGCTAAAGTGAGCCTGTAAAAATTAATATTAGGTAATATTACCATTACCTAAAATATCAACAGTTTAAATGTTGAGGATAAAATCACCAAATTTTTTGAGAAGACCAAACTGTGTTTCAAGCAATTCATTGACAAAAAATACGACTTTTCCAGGCCTTGTTTATCTTCTGTAGATATTCAAGAAAAGGTTCAGTTACACCTTACTAGGCTGATGTAACACACATTGCAACATCCAAGTATGAAAGATACCTTCTAGAACAAGCATATCAAAAATATATTAAGAGTTTATTTGAGGGTATCCCTTAAATTAAAATTTCAGTCACTTGATTTTTGAGTGTGATAAGCTCAGCCAACTAGAGTTTGTCTTAGAGCTGAAAGTAATCTCCAGGGAGAAGTAACTTACATAACATTGGGTCCAGGGACCAATCTGAATTATCTGACACATCACCTAAAAGTTATTCTTTTCTCCAGTCAGTCTATGATTGGGACTTGGAATTTTAAGTTTAGCAGAAATAAAAAAGTAAAAAGGAGACATGGTTAGAACTAAATGTCCTTGAGCCCAATACTTGTGCTTATTAATTAATTCTTAACCCAATGACTATTTTTTGAACTTTTTTTTCCTCTTCATGTTTTCCTCTGCTTGTTTTGGCTCCTCCTTTTCTGTTTCCCTAAAATGGGATCATTGTCCTTTTGCTGGCCACTAAATGTTGGAGGTTTGCAAGTCTAGGTTCCAGAATGTCTCTTTTCCTTCTGTATTCTCTTTTTAATTTGTCTCAAAAGTTACCATCATTTAAATTATCACCTGTTGGTAAACTCAAAAATGCATGTCTGAAACTCAGACTTCTGTTAATTTGCTTGTAATCTTCTATCAAAGATACTGCAAACTCATCATGATGTCTAAAACTGAACTTGATCTCCTTGCCTCCTTGCATATTTTAAGCAAATGATAGAATGCATGAACAGACACTGCTGGGACTTCTAAGATGAATGAAAAGCAGTTCCAACAATCATATGACCAGGAGCTGCATTAAATGGTTAAAAGATACATTAGAGGGGTTTAAGATGGCGGAGTAGGGAGGGAGCTTACTGCTCTAGTCTAGCAGAAGATAGTTTTAAAAGAAAGTACACTCTCAGGGAAGAGTTATGGAGAAGATGGCACAGGAAACTCCACGCAAATCTGAGGCATACTGTGGACCTACATGGAGAGTGGGACATCCACAACTCATGACCCCAGCAGCCAAAAACCTCCACACTAGTTTTGGAGAATGAGGTGAGACCAGTCTGCAGCAGCCCAAGCCACTGGCGATAAAGCTGCAGGAAGAACCTGGAGGGAATCTGGCTTGGAGCCCAGTGGGGGATAGTGTACCCTCCAAATGAGAGTAGAAAAAAGGAGGGGAAAGTTTTTCTCTCCCTGATCACCCTGCAGTGTCATCCTGTAATAAGCCAAGAGATGCAGGTACCATTTTGGACATATATAACAACTACACCATCTTATATCCAAGCCCAGCAACCAGCCCAGCAGAGACAACTGAGTCTGGCAGGGAGAACTGACATGGGGCTTGGTTCTTGGGACTATGGGAGGCTTGTGTGCCAGGACTGTGAAAACACTGAGGCTGCATGGGAGGGCTCAGGGTGTGGCAGGGACTTCGGGCAGTCACTGTAGGAGGCTCCACACATTTAGAGCTCCCTGGTTCCCTGGTAAAGGACATTGTTGTGGAATCTGTGCTTACTGCAAGGACTGCACAGATCTTTTGTGTGTTTCTTGTGGCAGCATGGATGAATACTATATCCCACAGGGGCTAGTGCCCAGGCATTGGCCTCCTTTGAGGAGAGGAGGTGAGCTGAGTCTAAACCAACAGAGCAGAACAAACCTCCCTTCTGATTAAAAAAAGAGATTTATCATGCCCAACCTAGGTGTCACCTTGGACACTCCCTTCACCCTGAAGCACTGAACAGAGCTCCCAGGCCACACCCACCACACGCCACCAGGTATACACTGGAGAAGTAGACACCACTAATCCACAGAGGCATAGTCCAAAGATAAAAGCTGCCACAGCAAAAAAAACAGAAACCAAAGAGTATCTCCACAAATGCCTCATAATAAACACACTAATTCAAAAGACAAAAATAAGGAAAACAGCATGACTCCCCAAGACCACAACACTTCAATACTAGATTATGAAGACAAAGGTATTGAAGAAATGCCAGAAATGGAATTCAAAAAATTGATCGTAGGATTACTTAGAAGTAATCAGAAGCAAATGCACAAACTACTGAAATCTGTACATGACATGAAAGAAAATTTCTACGAAATTGAGATCTTAAAGAGAAGTCCAAATGAAATCTTGGAAATGAAGGATTCAATAGAACAAATAAAAAATGCAGTGGAAAGCCTTAACAACAGAATTAGTGAAGCAAAAGAAAGAATATCTGACTTAGAAGACAAAGCACAGGAAATTATACACTCAGACTAAAGACAAGAAGAAAATTAGAAACCTAAAAAACACTGTTGGGAATCTACAGGGTACTATCAAATGATCCGATATACGGGTCCTAGGTATTTCTGAAGGCGTGGAAAGAGAGAAGGGATTAGAAGGACTTTTTAGTGATATAATAACAAAAAAACTTTCCTGATTTGGAGAAAGAACGGAACATCCAAGTATAGAAAACCCATAGAACTCCTAGTAGACATGACCAGAAAAAATCTTCGCCATGACACATTGTAAAGAAATTCTCCACAGTAAAACATTAAAAAAAAAAATACTAAAAATGAGAGAAACACCAGATTACTTTCAGAGGATCCCCAGTTAGACTCACAGCTGACTTCTCATCAGAAACCCTATAGGCTACAAGAGAATGGTGAGATATATTTCAAGTCCTAAAAAAACCATCAGTGCAGAATACTGTACCTTGCAAAGCATAACAATACCAGATTTCAAGACATATTACAAGGCAGTTATAATCAAAACAGCCTGGTACTGTTACAAAAACAGATAGATAGACCAATGGAACAGAATAGAAACTCCTGAAATCAATCCAAGCATATCCACCCAACTTACCTTTGACCAAGGAGCTAAAACCAATCCCTGGAACAAGGACAGTCTCTTCAACAGATGGTGCTGGGAAAACTGGATTTCAAGATTCAAAAGTATAATGCAAGACCCCTACTTTACACATTACACAAAAATCTACTCAAGATGGATTAAAGACCTAAATCCACAACCTGATACCATCACAATATTAGAGAACATTGGGGAAACCCTGTAAGACACTGGCACAGGCAAAGAGTTTTTAGAAAAGACAACAGAGGCACAGACGATCAAAGCCAAAATTAACAAATGGGATTACATCGAATTGAGAAGCTTATATAATGCAAAAGAAACAGTCTGGAAAGTGAAGAGGCAACCAACAGAATGGGAGAAATTATTTGCAAACTATGCAATTAATAAAGGGTTAATAACCAGAATATATAAAGAGATCAAGTAACTCAACAACAAAACAGATAACCCAGTTAAGAAAAGGGGAAAGGACTTAAACATACATTTTTCCGAAGAAGAAATCCAAATGGCCAACAGACTCATGAAAAAATGCTCAGGATCATTAGCTGTCAGGTAAATGCAAATCAAAACCACAATGAGTTTTCACCTCACCCCAGTTAGAATCACTTTCATACAGAAATCAACAAACAGGAAATACTGGTGAGGATGTTGGGTGAAAGGTACTAATCCACTGTTGGTGGGAGTGTAAACTGGTACAGTCACTGTAGAAGACAGTATGGAGATACCTCAGTAATCTGAATATAGACCTATCATATGACCCAGCCATCCCACTTGTAATTTACCAAAGGAAAATGAAATCAGCGTATAAAAAAGTTATTTGCACTCCTATGTTTTTTGCAGTTCAGTTCACCATAGCTAAGACATGGGATCAGCCCAAGTGCCTGTTAACTGAAGATTGGATAAAGTATGGGGTGTGTACACCATGGAATACTAAACAGCAGTTAAAAATAAAGAAAGAAATCCGGTCATTTAGAACAAAATGAATGTATCTGAAAAACATCATACTTAGTGAAATAAGCCAGTCCCAAAGGGACAAGTACCATATGTTCTAACATGACCTATGATAACTAATAGAGCACCTAAGAGGCAATCTGTAGGAGTGAAATTGACACTTTGAGAAGCAATGACTGAAACAGCCCTTGTCTTGAGTGTTAAGGAACAATTTTTTTTTTCTATACTATTTGTTGAACTCTACGTAACATAGAGTTAATCGTATGTGTATAAAGTCAGTTGAAAATAGATCTCAGTAAAAGATAAGATTGGGAATAAGGGAGGGAGGAGAAAGAAGGTTGAGAGTATGGGTGGAAGGGCAGGTATGGTGGGAAGGATCACCATATTCCTAAAGTCATAATTATAAAGTATATGCAGTTTGTAACTGTAAAGCTGTATAATTCTGCATACATTTCTACAGATGACTTCTAAGGGTACAATTTAAAAACTTACCATGGGACCCCAAATCCTCTCAAGCTGAGTGCTAAAAATACCATCTTAAGTGTTAAAGTGATCATATGTATAGGAATAAGTGTCTGCTAATAATAATAGATAGAATCAAAAAGGAGTGAATGCTCCAACATGGGAAGCAGTCCACACAGCCAACTCACAGAATGACAATCACTTTAAGTAGCATTCTGACCTCAGAGTCAGCCATTAAGGCATTCTGCTGTGGCTAAAAAGTCTATGAGCATTTCAGGTATGGAAAGCCAAGACACTGTGGCAAAAAATGTCCTACATGAAGGACCTCTGTGGGTGGGACTACAGTGGAAAGAAGTGGTCATCAAATACCAGGTACTTTTCTCTGAAGGGAGGAACTTCCGCTTTGCTTATGGCCTTGTCTAAATACTGTCTAAATACTGGGTATGGTGGGAAGAATCACTACATTTCTAAAGTTGTACTTAAGAAATACATGAAGTTTGTTTTCCTTAAATAAAATATTTATTTGGGGAAAAATTTAAAATAAAATAAAAGTGAACTCATGATCCCTGTCCTACCTACTCACTGCCTATCTGTAATTCTACCATCCTTTCTGGGGATTGGCACTGTCCCACGTTGTACAAGTCAGAAATCTCAGACCCTTGGTGGACTTCTTTCTCATTTCACCATCTAATTCAATCCTTAATCTTGCTGATTTTATCCCATGTATCTTTATAAGGATCTGCCTTTTATCCTAGTCTATCATGATCACTCTAGACAAATGATATTATTATTTTTGCTTGGACTATCCCGCTAGGTTTATAACTGATCTTTCTGTATACACTTTACATCCTTCCAAACACACATGCACACACACATATACCCAAAGAATTTAAGAACTATTGCATAGAGTTTAAATGTCATCAAGGATACAAAATGCATCTCTAAATATGCCATCCCTTTGTTTAAACTTTTATATGGCATTGCACTGTTGGTGATCTAAAAATCAAATTCATTACATTGTATTTTACAAGGCTCTATGTTCGTCTTCCACATCTTGGACCACCATCTCCCTCAAAGCCTCTTCCCACTCTCCTCATCTTCCATACCTCCAGGTTCAGTGTCTTTCTTTCTTCTGCTCCTGTACATATACTGTATTCCAGCCACCAGGCCTATGCAACTTTGTACCCCACCTCCTGGATAAGATTTACTCCCATTTGTCACTTAATTAGTCTAACCTATCTCTTAACCTGGCAGTCTTAGAATCACTTTTTAGCCAAGCCTTTCTTGTTCTCCAGTACTCTTGAAAATCAAGCACTCATATCCAAGCATTATTCATGATAATCACTTTAGGCTTTTTATTTTATTTTGGTAGAGTTTTGTTTTTGAAGGTTTTTTAAAAATTTTTTATTAATGTCTGTATTCTTCTGACTCTGAAAACCTCTCTTTTCATTAAAGCTTGGCTTTTTTATTGCCTGTAAAGCATGCATCTAGTTCTTTAGTCTCAAGAAACCACTTCAGATTTACTGTGGTAAACGTGGGAGAACTTTTTCTTGAAGGAAGTGGAGGAGGCTAGGAATCCTTATGTCACCTGTGAATTTTAACCTAACCATCTGGCTGTTTGAAGCCATAGCCTCGTTTGTTATTTTAAGAGTTATACTCCTATTTTTTCCCTAAGTTTGGCAGTTTGTTGATACAGTAAACTAGTCTATTTTTAATTCTTGGATCAGGACTTCAAAATATCTTTCCCATTTAAAAAAAAAAAACTAGCTTTCTCATGATACATATTTATTGTACTAAAATGTTTTATTTCAAATCCGTTTTTCCAAGAAATAAATCATCACAGATACAGTTGAAGCCCCATGTATCATTTCTTATTTCCATTCCCATCTTTTCCTGTCTTGGAATAATGATATTCTGAATTTGTTCTTATTCCCACTCAATTAAAAATGTTTTACATATGTTCATATATATAAACACTATATATTATTTATTTTTAAACTGAAGGTCAATCGGGCAATGTAGATGACCTGCGATACTGATGTCACCAGGGCCATGGAGTAGGCAGATCTGATGGAGAGAAAACAGTGTAGGTGTGACAGGCTCCTGACGGTGATACTTTGTATATAAGTAGGATGGTGATTGTCTAAACCATGTCCAGTTGACTAATTCTAAATGTAACCAGTTTTCCTACTATAAAAAAGAATAATAATAGGGAGAAGGAAGAGATATGAAGAAACCAGAGTATTTGAGAAGAAGCAAGGAAAATAGTCACAATTGAGGAAAATATTGATTGACACTAATGGAGTTTAGCTAATCCTGACCTCAGCCCTAACCAGGAAGGACTGAATTGCAAAGTAAATCTCTCTTCATAGAATTAAAGATTGCTTACTAACTTCAAAGCCAAGAACTAAGAAGGAAACAATAAAGGCCTCTATTAACCAGAATAGCTGTTAGAAGTCCTAAGGGTGAAATTCCTGCCATTTGGTTATTAGGAGACCCATCTCAAGCCATCACTTATTTCTTGAAGTTAACACCTAGTTGTGTGTGTGTGTGTGTGTGTGTGTGTGTGTGTTTAATTCTGGGCTTAATTTCTAGCCTATGGCAAATGTGAAACAATAAATTTGAAGGAGAAGAGTGAATTTAGAGCTCTGTATTTTAGCAAAATCATGACATCACAGTTTGAGAATGAGAAAGAAAAAAATAAAACCTAAAATTGGAGTCAGAAACCCGAATAGTAGTGTGGGACTAATACACTTGGAAACATCACTCTTTTTCTTGTACTAGAACATAAGACACATAAAATAATTGACTTTTTAAACAATAACTCTGCCTTTTAGGGTAAACTTGTGAGGGTCTAAATGTTCTGCTCTACTTCTCACCATTCTTTCCTCTTTCCTTGGAAGAGCAAGCACCGATAAGATTGCTAACGCTTCTGGTAAGGGTTTGTTCTGGGAGAAAATATCAGTTGTGCACTTGTGGCTCTCTGTGTCACCCTAGTCCCTGGCTCCTATTGAATCATCAGCTCACATAGAAGATTGACATTAACTTCAGTCTCATTCTTCTGTGTAGCCAGCTGGAAAACACAGAATGTTATGCAGGGGTTCGTGGGATGTGAAAGAGGAAGATGCACCTTAGACTTTGCTGAAGCTGTGTACTACTGTTTAATGGGCCAGAATTCTCTAGATTTGGAGGGTTAGCATATTAGTCTACCACTGCTGTCATGAAAAACTTACACAGACTGGGTAGCTTAAACCACACAGTTTCTCACAGTTCTGGGGGCTGAAAGGTAAAAGGGTCAGCAAGTTTGGTTTCTCCTGAGGCATCTCTCTCTGACTTGCAGATGGTGGCTTTCTCTGTAACCTCACATGTCTTGTTCTTTGTGACAATTCATCCCTGGTGTTTTTCCTATTACAAAGACACCAGTCCTATTGGATTAAGGCCTCACCCTTACAACCTCATTAAGCCTTAATTATCTACTTAAAGTCCCCCGTATCCAAGTGCAGTCACTTTGAGGGTTAGGGATTCAGCATGTGGCTTGGTGGTAGAGAGGTACGGTTCAGTCCATCATAGAGGACCTAGATCCAGCTGATAGTTGAAGTATTTCTTAGAGAGTAGCATGACTGATGAGACAAGATTCTAGCATGTCAGTATACTGTATCAAACATCATAGTTACTGCCTCCAACAACAACTAACCCTACTTTTTCCAAATTGCCTATAATATTTAGCCACCACACAACAAACACACATACATCTTCATCTTCTTGCTTAGTGTGGGTTTTTTTTCCCCTCATTTCTTATCAAAATCTGCTGAAAGAAGAAACTAAGGACAGAATGATATTTTCAGGACATCTCTGAAATATAGGAATGCAGTGACTGCATTATTGTTTTACTTGGAATGAAAAATTACTTTCTAATGAGAACTTTGAACCAGTCTATAACTGTTTCCCTTGCTTCATCTTCAGATGGAAATGCAGTGTCCTTCAGTGGAGGTACTATTTTTGTTAGATGTTTCAGTTTTCACAAGCTGATTTTAATCATATTCCTAACTCATCACTATTCTTGGTAGAGTGGAATACCTACATTTCACATATCATTCAGGGGCTAAATTCATTAATTCATTAGTACTCAAAGGCTTAGCTTATAGAAGAAATAAGTAAGAAAACAACAGTTGTCTGAAGGATATTAACTAACATTACCTTACATTTTGAGATACAAAGGTACTTCCAAAAGTTTTTGGCAAATGGAATTAAAACATGTTTATTTTGGTGCAAAATTTTTTTGAAATTCATGAATCATTTTTTCATGATATGTATTCCCTTGTACTTTTTGAAGATCCTATATATGTATGGATTTTGAAATATTTTTACCAAAATTTCATTTTCCATGAATTTTTGATGTACCCAGTGTACTTCTAAGAAAAAACTACCAAATTTGCCAATCATATAATGAAAAATAACAAGTGTTATCCAAAATTACCCATAATTTTATTCCCTCTATTATTTGCAATGTGATGTGCTTCCTCAAGACAGAAGAAAATAATAGGATTTAGAATCAAGGAGCCAATGCAGCTTATTCGTTCGGTGCCTATGCCATAGTACGGTAAACACACTCATCTATGGTAAAGGACAGAACTGGTTATTGTAAAGTAGGTTAAAAGGGGGGATTAATATATATGTATAAACATTTAACGTTTAAATTGAAAATATAAATATATATCCAGTGACCAAACATTTCATGTGAGGCTAAAGCTTTTTTTAAAGAAATTTGAGTCTGCTGGTTAGATCATGCTATATCTTATATTAGTAATACTTATAAATTTACATTGCATTTGCTGCTATTTCCAATTTGGTTTTAATTAATGAAGGGGAGACTTAATGATACTTGTGAAGCAATCTGAGAGTAGAATCCAGGATTTTATTTTAGTCATTTACTTTTATCTGATTCACATCTAAACAGCATTTTCCTTAGCAACTTTTAACTAGTACTCCCAAGGTATTCATTCTGATTTATTTTGTTAAGTGATAAATTGGTAAATCATTGCTTTTCGTAAAATTTATGTTGGACAAAGTTTAGGGCAACCCTCAGTGGTACCCACTTTCTGGTGTTGACATCTTTGTATAATGTTTTCCACTTTATTGTAAGCAGGTTCTGTGACTTGCTTCTAACAATTGAATAGGGAAAAGGTAATGAGAGCTTATTCTCATGATTACATTACAGTATCTGAGGATACTTTGGAAAGTTCATGTAAAATGGAATCGAAAGATTATTTAGAGCTTCCCAGATAGTGGAGTAGGGAGGGAGCTTACTGCTCTAGTCTAGGAGAAGATAATTTTTAAAAAGTGGAAAGAGTGCAGTCTCAGGGAAGAGTTAGGGAGAAAATGGCCGAGGAAACTTTATGCACATTAGAAAGACACAGTGGACCTACGTGGAGGGCATGGACACCCACAACTCAGGAATCTAGCAGCTGAAAGTCTATTTACCATCGTTGGAGAGTGAGGTGAGATTAGACTTCAGCACCTAAGCCACTGGCAATAAAACCACAGGAAGTGCCTAGACAGAATCCGGCTTGGAGCCCCGTGGGGGATAGTGAACATGCCAAACTAGAGAAGAAGAAAAAAAAAAAAAAGGAGAGACAAGTTTCTCACTCCCTGATCACCTTAAATGGCATCCTATAACAAGAAGATAGGATGGGTACCATTTTGGAAAAATGTAAAAGCTGCGCTATATCGTGTCTGTGCCCAGCAACCAGCTGAATGGAGACTACTGACTCTGGGTGGGAGAACTAACAGGGGGCTGGGTGCTCGTGACTGTGGGAGGTTTATGTGCCAGGACTGTGGAAAAAACTGAGGCTGTGTGGGAGGACTCACTTTGTGGCTGGGACTTTGGGCAATCACTGTGGGAGATTGCACTTGCTCAGGGCTTCCTTGTTACCTGGTGGGGGACATTGCTGGGGAATCTCACCTTACACTGAGGACTGCACAGATCCTTTGTGTGGTCTTTGGGACAGAGCAGACAAGTATTATACCCACTGGGGCTAACACTAATGCACTACTCTCCTTTGAGCACAGGAGCTCAGCTGAACAGAATAAACCTCCCTTCTGATAAAATATATAAAAAAGAGGATATTTATCACACCAAACCTGAGTGTGTCACCTTAGACATTTGCTTCACCATGGAGAACTGAACAGAGCTCCCTGGCCACACCCACCACATGCCTCTAGATATTCACTGAAAGCAGCACTACACTTATCTACAGAGACATAGTACAAAAATAAATCCCACCACAGAGAAAAAAACAAAGAAGAAACCAACGAGTATCTCCACAAATACCAAACAACAAATGCAGCAATTCAAGAAAACAAGAATAAGGAAGACAACTTGCTGCCCCCAAAAGAACACAACACTTCAATACTAGATTGTGAAGATGATGAGATTGAGAAATGTCAGAAATGGAATTCAAAAAATTGATCATAAGATAACATAGAAGTAATTAGAAGCAAATGCATGAGCAACTGAAATCCCTACATGACAAGAAAGAAAATTTCTGCCATGAAATTGAGATCTTAAAGAGAAATCAAAATGAAATGAAAAATTCAATAGAACAAATGAAAAATGCAGTGGAAAGCCTTAACAGAATCAGTGAAGCAGAAGAAAGAATATCTGACTTAGAAGACAAAGCACATGAAAGTACACAGTCAAACCAAAAACAAGAAAAGGAAATTAGAAATATAAAAAACACCATTGGGAATCTTCATGATACTATCAAACAATGCAAGATATGGGTTCTAGGAGTTTATGAAGGTGTGGGAAGAGAGAAAGAATTAGAAGACCTTTTTAGTGATATAATAACAGAAAACTTCTCTAATTTTGAGAAAGAAAGGGAAATCCAAGTACAGGAAGCACATAGAACTCCTAATATACATGACCAGAAAAGATGTTAGCCATGACACATTGTAGTACAACACCCACAGTAAAACATTAAAAAAGAAGATTCTAAAATGTGCACAAGAGAAACACCTGGTTACTTTCAGAGTATCTCCAATTAGACTCACAGCTGACTTCTCATCAGAAACCATACAGGTTAGAGAGAATGGTGAGATATAGTCCAAGTCTTAAGAGAAAAAAACTGTCAACCCAGATCTGTACCCTGCTTAGCTCTCATTTATGAATGAAGGTGAAATAAAAGACCTTCCTTGACAAACAGAAACTGAAAGAATTTGTCACCATCCGTCTAGCCCTACAAAAGATGCTTAAGGATGTGATGCACAGAACACAGAAACATTGTCATCACTGTGAAAGAAGGTAAAGGAAGAATATCTCCCATCAAAAGTGCAGAAGAAATACAAAAGTAAAAATAGGGATATGTTTGGAAAAATGACAGGACAATGTTGTTACTTATCAGTAGTCACCATGAATGTAAATGTCCTCAACTCTTCAATTAAAAGACACAGACTGGCTGAATGGATTCAAAAACAAAACCCATCTATTTGCTACCTACAAGAAACAAAGCTCACCAACAAAAATCCACACAGACTGAAAGTGAAAGTATGGAAAAAAGATATACCATTCCAACAGAAACCAAAAAGAGCTAGTGTAGCCATCCTAATATCATACAAAAGAGACTGTAACACAAAAACTTAAAATAGACAAAGAAGGGCACTATAAAATAAAAAAGGGATGAATTCAATAGGAAGATGAAACTATTATAAATTTATATGCACCTAATTACAGGGCACCTGGCTATCTAAACGATGTTAAGGTATCTAAAGGGAGAGATAGACTCAAATACAATAGTAGTTGGGTACTTCAGTACCCCACTTTCAGCAATGGACAGATCAACCAGAAGGAAACAGCAGAGTTAATCAGCACTATAGACCAAACGAATGTAAAAAGATATCTACAGAACTTTTCATCCTACAGTAACAGAATACATATTCTCCTCACCTGTGCATGTAACATTCTCTAGGATTGACCACATACTAGGCCATGAAGCAAGTCTTGGGAAATTCAAAAAATCAAAATCATAACATACGTCCTGGACCACAATGCAGTGAAGCTGGAAATCAGCAACTTAGGAATCTCTAGAACATATGCAAACACATGGAAACTGAAAAATATGCTCCTGAATGAACAGTGGGTCATAGAAGAAATCAAGAGAAATCAGAAATTTTCTGGAAACAAATGAAGACAACAATATCAAAACTTATGGGATACAGCAAAAGCAGTATTAAGAGGAAAGTTTATAGTAGTGCTTATTATCAAGAAATGGGAAAGGCAACAAGTAAAAGAGCTATCAATACATCTCAAGGATCTATAAAAATAAAACCAAACCCAAAACTAGCAGGAGAAAATAATTAATTAAAACAAGAAAACAATAAAATTGAATCAAAAAATATACAAAAGATCAGCAAAACAAAGATCTGGTTTTTTAAAAAACAGAACAAAATTGATATCCTATTTGCCCAACTAATCCAAAAAAGGAGAGAGAACACCCAAATCAATAAAAATTAGAGATGAAAAAGAAAATGTAACAACAGACACCACAGAAATAAAAAGAATCATCAGAAATTACTACAAAGAGCCGTATGTCAACAAATAGGGAAACCTAGAAAAAAATGGATAAATTCTTGGCACATACAACCCACCTAAATAAAGCCATGATGACATAAAAAACCTAAACAGACCCATAACCAAGATG
The DNA here is from genome assembly GCF_964237555.1 of Oryctolagus cuniculus. Lineage (NCBI taxonomy): Eukaryota > Metazoa > Chordata > Mammalia > Lagomorpha > Leporidae > Oryctolagus > Oryctolagus cuniculus. The sequence goes on from NC_091444.1 coordinate 34,990,443, forward strand.
GAAATTAAATCAGTAATAAAGACCCTCCCAACAAAGGAAAGCCCAAGACCAGATGTCTTCACTGCTAAATTCTACCAGACATTTCAAGAACTAACTCCAATTCTTCTCAAGTTATTCAATTTAGGAATACTCCCAAATTCTCTATGAAGTCAGCATCACCTTAATTCCTAAACATGAGAAAGATGCAACAGAGAAAGAGAAGTACAGACCAATCTTCCTGATAAACAGATGCAAAATCTTCAACAAAATTCTATCAAATTGAATCCACAACACATCAAAAAGATCACCCAACAAGACCAAGTGGGATTTATCCTTGGTATGCAGGGATGGTTCAACATTCACAATTCAATCAATGTGATACATCACATTAACAAACTGAAGAACAAAAGCCATATGATTATTTTAATAATGCAGAGAAAGCATTTGATAATACAACACTCTTTCATGATAAAAACTCTAAGCAAATTGATAAAGAAGGAACATTCCTTCACAATCAAGGCAATTTATGACAAAGCCATGGCAAGTGTCCCATTGAATGGGGAAAAGTTAGAAGCATTCCCACTGAGATTCAGAACCAGACAAAGATGTCCAGTCTCAGCATTGCTATTCAATATAGTCCTGGAAGTTTTATCCAGAGCCATTAGGCAAAAAAAAGAAATCAAAGGGATACAAATCAGGAAGAAGGATGTCAAACTATCCCTACTTACAGATAACATGCTAGCAATAAGGGATCCAAAAGACTCCACCAAGAGACTATTGGAACTCATAGAAAAGTCTGGTAAACTAGCAGGCTATAAAATCAATACAAAAAATTCAACAGCCTTTCTATACACAGATAATGCCATGGCTGAGATTGAGTTTCTAAGATCAAACCCATTCACAGTAACTACCAAAGAACTCAAATACCTTGGGATAAATTTAACCAAGGATGTCGAAGATCTATATGATGAGAGTTACAAAACATTAAAGAAAGAAATAGGGGATATCAAAAAATGGAAAAATCTTCCATGTTCATGGTTTAGAAGAATCAATATCTCCAAAATGTCCATATTTCCAAAATCAATTTACAGATTCAATGCGATACCAATCAAAATACCAAAGACAGTCTTCTCAGATCTAGAGAAAATTAGACTGAAATTCATATGGATGCACAGGAGAACTCAAATAGCTAAAACAATCTTAAACAACAAAAATAAAGCTGGAGGCATTACAATACCAAATTTCAAGACATTCCTCAAGGAAGTTATCAAAACAGCCTGGTTCTGATACAAAAGCAGATGGATAGACAAATGGAATGAAATGGAAACACCGCAAATCATCCCAGCATCTACAACCAACTTATATTTGACCAAGGAGCTAAAACTAGTCCCTGGAGCAAGGGTAGTCTCTTCAACAAATGGTGCTGAGGAAACTGGATTTCCAGATGCAGAAGTGTGAAGCAAGACCTATACCTTACACTTTACACAAAAGTCCATTCAAGTTGGATTAAAGATCTAAGTCTACAATCCAGTTCCATCAAATTATTAGAGAACTTTGGAGAAACCCTTCAAGACATTGGAACTGGCAAAGAGTTCTTGGAGAAGACCCCAGAGGCACAGGCAGTCAAAGCCAAAATTATCAAATATGATTACATCAAATTGAGATGTTTCTGTACCACAAAAGAAACATCTAAGAAAGTTAAAAGGCAACTGACAGAATGGGAGAAATTATTTGCAAACTCTGCAACTGATAAATGATTAATAACCTGAATCTACAAAGAGATCAAGAAACTACACAACAACAAAACAAACAACCCACTTAAGAGATGGACAAAGGACTGAAACAGACATTTTTCAAAAAAAGAAATCTAAATGGCCAGAAGACACATGGTAAAATGTTCAGGATCACTAGCTTTCAGGGAAATGCAAATCAAAACCACAACGAGGTTAACCTCACCCATTTAGAATAGCTTTCATACAGAAATCCACAAACTATAAATTCTGGTGAGGATGTGGGGGAAAAGGTATCTTAATTCGCTGTTGGTGGGAATGTAAACTGGTAAAATCACTATGGAGATACTTCAGAAATACAAATATAGACCTACCGTATGACACAGCCATCCCACTCCTGGGAATTTACACAAGGGAAATGAAATCAGCATGTTAAAGAATTATCTGCACCCCCATGTTTTTTGCAGTTCAATTCACAATAGCTAAGATATGGAATCAACCCAAGTGCTTGTTAATTGAAGACTGGATAATGAAATTATGGGATATGTATACTAAGGAATACTACATGGCAGTAAAAAAAAAAAAAAATGAATGATTCTGGAAAACATCTTACTTAGTGAAATAAGCCAGTCCCAAAGGGACAAATACCTTATATTCTCCCTGGTTGTGAGAATTAATAGAGCACCTAAGCCAATCTGTAGTAGTGAAATAGACACTTCCAGAGACTTGAGCTGGCTTTGTCTTGACTGTCGAGAAACCATTTCACTTTGTTTTTTCTTTTTTTTCTTCATACTATTTATTGAACTCTTTACTTAACATAGAGTTAATCATCTGGGTATGAAATCAATTGAAAATAAATCTCAGCAAAAAAAAAAAAAAAAGAGTGGGAATAAAAGAGGGAGGAGGAAGTTTGTAATGTAAAACTGTATAGTTCTGCGTACATTCCTACAGACTTACTTCTAAAGGTATGGTTTAAAAACTTCTCATGGGACCCTAAATCCTATTAAGCTGGGTGGTAAAAATGCCATCTTAAGTGTTAAAGTGATCATATAAATAGGATAGGATTAAGTGTTAAAGTGATCATATATAGATAGGATTAAGTGTTAAAGTGATCATATAAATAGGATCCAGTGTCTGTTGATAATAATAGAAATAAAAAGATGAGAATGTTCCAATATGGGGAGCAGTCCACACAGAAGACTCAGAATGACAATCGCTTTAAGTAATACTCTGACCTCAGAATCAGCCCTTAAGGCTTCCTGGTCTGGCTGAGAGCATTTCAGGCATGGAAAGCCAAGTCACTGTGGCAAAAAGTGTTCTACATGAAGGTTCTATTTGAGTGAGTCCCCAGTGGCAAGAAGTGGCCATCAAAGAAGGATGTACTTTTCTCTAAAGGCAGGAGAGAACTTCCACTTTGCTTATGGCCTTGTCTAAATACTGACAAAGTTTGTGGATTCAAAAGGCTTCCATAGCCTAGGCAGCTCATGTTAAGAGCCTCAGGTGGTCACTGACATCATACTTAAGAGTGTTAACTGTTACATTAATAAGAGTCACTGTGCACTAACTCCCTATGCAGGACGTTTTTACTCAGTGAGTTGTAGTATGTGAGTTAACTTTAAAACTAGTTTTCAGGTTTTGTGTGTGTGTGTGTGTGTGTGCATGTGTGTGCAAATTGTTCAAATCGGTACTTAGTATAGTATTAGTCTTCTGTGTACAAAGTTAATTGAAAATAAATCTTGGGGCCGGCGCCGTGGCTCACTTGGTTAATCCTCTGCCTGCGGCGCCAACATCCCATATGGGCACCAGATTCTAGTCCCGGTTGCTCCTCTTCCAGTCCAGCTCTCTGCTGTGGCCCGGGAGGGCAGTGCAGGATGGCCCAAGTGCTTGGGCCCCTGTACCTGCGTGGGAGACCAGGAAGAAGCACCTGGAACCTGGCTTCAGATCAGCGCAGTGCCAGCCATTTGGGGAGTGAACCAGCGGAAGGAAGACTTTTCTTTGTCTCTCTCACTGTCTATATCTCTACCTGTCAAATAAAAGAAAAAAAAAAGAAAAGAAATCTTAATGGAGAATGGGACTGGGAGGAGGAGAGGTAGGGGGAGGATGGGTGTGAGTGTGAGTGGGAGGGCAGGTACGGTGGAAAGAATAACTATATTCCTAAAGCTGTACTTATGATAATTTAGGTACAAAAAGTTGGGAAAGAGGTGTCTTCAAAAGTTAATAGAAAATAGCCCAGACCAGCAGAGGCAGCAGCCGGAGCAGCCGCAGCCTGCGCCCTCTCCCGCCCGCCCGCCCTCCGCCGCCCTCCGCCGCCCTCCACCGCCCTCCACCCTTCCCGGGGTCTCTTTCCCCCTTCCTCCTCCTCCTCCTCCACCCCCCCTTCCTCCTCCGCCCGCCCGCGGGGCCCCCCTCGCCTTCCCGCCCGCCCCTATTGTTCCGCCCCCGGCCTCCCGCCCTTCCCCTTCCCGCCCGCTCCCCCTTTCCCCCTCAGTCGCCTCGCGCCTGCAGTTTTGGCTTCACCCCCATCAGTGACCAAAGACTTTACCACTCAGTCCAGCTCCCAAGAACACCGCTCGAAATGGACACCGGTGTGATTGAAGGTGGATTAAATGTCACTCTCACCATCCGGCTACTTATGCATGGCAAGGAAGTTGGTAGTATCATCGGAAAGAAAGGAGAATCTGTTAAGATGCGCGAGGAGAGTGGTGCACGTATCAACATCTCAGAAGGGAATTGTCCTGAGAGAATTATCACTTTGGCTGGACCCACTAATGCCATTTTCAAAGCATTTGCTATGATCATTGACAAACTGGAAGAGGACATCAGCAGCTCTATGACCAATAGCACAGCTGCCAGTAGACCTCCGGTTACCTTGAGGCTGGTGGTTCCTGCTAGTCAGTGTGGCTCTCTCATTGGAAAAGGTGGTTGCAAGATCAAGGAAATAAGAGAGAGTACAGGGGCTCAGGTGCAGGTGGCAGGGGATATGCTCCCCAACTCAACTGAGCGGGCCATCACTATTGCTGGCATCCCGCAATCCATCATTGAGTGTGTCAAACAGATCTGCGTGGTCATGTTGGAGACTCTCTCCCAGTCCCCTCCGAAGGGCGTGACAATCCCGTACTGGCCCAAGCCGTCCAGTTCTCCGGTCATCTTTGCAGGTGGTCAGGCCTATACCATTCAAGGACAGTATGCCATTCCACAGCCAGATTTGACCAAGCTGCACCAGTTGGCAATGCAACAGTCTCATTTTCCCATGACCCATGGCAACACCGGATTCAGTGGCATTGAATCCAGCTCTCCAGAGGTGAAAGGCTATTGGGCAGGTCTGGATGCATCTGCTCAGACTACTTCTCATGAACTCACCATTCCAAATGATTTGATTGGCTGCATAATCGGGCGTCAAGGCGCCAAAATCAATGAGATCCGTCAGATGTCTGGGGCGCAGATCAAAATTGCGAACCCAGTAGAAGGATCTACTGATAGGCAGGTTACCATCACCGGATCTGCTGCCAGCATCAGCCTGGCTCAATACCTAATCAATGTCAGGCTTTCCTCGGAGACGGGTGGCATGGGGAGCAGCTAGAACAATGCAGATTCACCCATAATCCCTTTCTGCTGTTCACCACCACCCATGATCCATCTGTGTAGTTTCTGAACAGTCAGCGATTCCAGGTTTTAAATAGTTTGTAAATTTTCAGTTTCTACACACTTTATCATCCACTCGTGAATTTTTAATTAAAAGCGTTTTAATTCCTTTCTCTGTTCAGCTGTTAATGCTGAGATCCATATTTAGTTTTTTTTTTTTTTTTTTGACAGGCAGAGTGGATAGTGTGAGAGAGAGACAGAGAGAAAGGTCTTCCTTTGCCGTTGGTTCACCCTCCAATGGCCGCCGCTGCAGCCGGCGCACCGCGCTGATCCGATGGCAGGAGCCAGGATCCAGGTGCTTTTCCTGGTCTCCCATGGGGTGCAGGGCCCAAGCACCTGGGCCATCCTCCACTGCACTCCCGGGCCACAGCAGAGAGCTGGCCTGGAAGAGGGGCAACCGGGACAGAATCCGGCGCCCTGACCGGGACTAGAACCCGGTGTGCCGGCGCCGCAAGGTGGAGGATTAGCCTATTGAGCCACGGCGCTGGCTCTAAAGATCCATATTTAGTTTTATAAGCTTCTCCCCGTGTTGTTTTTTTGTTTTTTTTTTTTTTTTTTTTTTTGGTTTTTTTTTGGCTCATGAATTTTTCTGTTTGTCATGGAAATGTAAGAGTGGAATATTAATACATTTCAGTTTAGTTCTGTAATGTCAGGAATTTTTCAAAAAAATTAAAAGATGGACTGGAGCTTTTTCTTTGTGAATAGAAAAAAAAGTTAATAGAAAATAAATATGGAAAAACTATGCATGGATTGCAAATTTTTTTAATAAATTGTTGCAATCACAGTTTGTGCAGATTGCATATCTTTTCTTTCTTTTTTTTTTTTTTGGCTTTTGTTTGTTTGTTTGTTTGTTGGAAAGATAGAGTTACAGAGAGGTAGAGCCAGAGAGAGAAAGCAATCTGCCATCATCTCATTTACTCCCCAAATGTATGCAATGGCCAGAGCTTAGCCAATCCAATGTCAGGATCCAGGAGCTTCTTCCGGGTCTCCCAAGTGGATGCAGGGGCCCAACGACTTGGGCCATCCTCAGCTGCTTTCCCAGGCATATTAACAGGAACTGGATTGGAAGTAGAGCAGCCAGAACTTGAACTGGTGCCCTTATGGGATGCCGGTGCTCCAGGCTGGGGCTTTAACCTGCTGTGCCACGGAGCCTCCCCCTCCCTTTTTTTTAGTATTCATTTATTTACTTGAGATGTAGAATTATAGTCAGAGGGAGAGATGGAGAGAAAGGTCTGCTATCTGCTGGTTCACCCCAAAATGGCTGCAATGGCTGGCACTGGGCCAATCCACAGCCAGGTGCTGGGAGCTTCTTCTGGGTCTCCCATGCAGGTGCTGAGGCCCAAGCACTTGGGCCATTTTCTACTGCTTTCCCAGGCCATAGGAGAGAGCTGGATTGGAATAAGACAGCCAGGACATGAACTGGTGACCATTTGGAATTTTGGGGCCACTGGCAGAGGCTTAGCCCCCTAACCACAGCCCCGGCCCTGGATTTCTGATACATTTAATTTCATTTTTCCATGAACTTTATGATATACCCTTGTATAACACTGTCTTGCTAGCAGCCTCACTCTAGAGATTATCCACACCAGCTTTGAGTAATGCCCATGTTAGAGAAGCCCACTTATGAACAGGTGATCTCTAAAAGGTAAGAGTGACCTTTAGTTGAGAGCCAGTAAGAAGCCAAAGTTCTCAGTCCTATAGCTAAATGGAAATGAATTCTTCCAATAACCTGGATTGGATTGTAAGTAGATATTTTCCCTCGTCAAACCTTCAGATAAGAATCCAACCTGGCAACATGTTGGTTGCAGCCATGTAAATACCTGAGCAGAAGACTCAGTTAGTCCATGGCTGGAATGCTGAGGCCCAGAAACTGAGGTAATAAATATGGGTTTTTGTAAGTTGCTGGGTGTGGTAATTTAGTTTTCAGTGATAGAAATTTTTAAAAACATTAGTTAAATTATCTATTTGCAGTAACAGCTTTGACTGGCAAACTTATTGGGGACCTCGATGACCTTTGGTGAGCATATTGCTCATCTACAGGAAGCATAAGGAAGTACAGGAAGTTGTGAACACTGCACATGCACAGATGTCACTAGATGAGTTTTGCGCAGGGAATATAGAGCATATGTTCATCTAACAAATTGGTTAACTGAAGCCAGTAACATAGCTTTCTCCTGTACTGTAGTGCTTGTGACTTGTGTTTTGTAGTCATTTACTCTATCTTAACAGATAAATAAAGCTTTAATAAGAAGGCAAGAACTGACAAAGAAACAGAGAAAGTTATTTATTTACATATAAGTATGGGAGAGCAAGACTGATATCCCCAAGACGGATAAAACAAAAGAATGCAAATAAAACTTGTAATGCTACTCATATCAAATGTATAAACTTTAGAATCTAAATAGTATGATAAATCCAAATTTTTTTGTTTATAATTACATTCTTAGGATGTGGTATAGAAGCTAAGGGGCCGGCGCCACGGCTCACTAGGCTAATCCTCTGCCTTGCAGCGCCGGCACACCAGGTTCTAGTCCCGGTCGGGGCGCCGGATTCTGTCCCGGTTGCCCCTCTTCCAGGCCAGCTCTCTGCTGTGGCCAGGGAGTGCAGTGGAGGATGGCCCAAGTGCTTGGGCCCTGCACCCCAGGGGAGACCAGGATAAGTACCTGGCTCCTGCCATCGGATCAGCGCAGTGTGCCGGCCGCAGCGCGCCGGCTGCGGCGGCCATTGGAGGGTGAACCAACGGCAAAAGGAAGACCTTTCTCTCTGTCTCTCTCTCTCAATGTCCACTATGCCTGTCAAAAAATAAAATAAAAAAAAAAAGAAGCTAAGGGGAAAATCAATTTGAAAGAAAAAAATCTTAAAAGAAAGCAAATAATAGATTTTAAATTTTTAGCTGGTGGTTGCCATTGGGTGGTTTTTTTTGGTTTTTTTTTTTTTTTTTTTTGTAAAAAGATTTTTTTAATGTTTAAATGCCTGATTTTCAATTCCTATGAAATTTTTGTATGGGAGTCATTTCACAGTAAGAGGCTTTTATAATATTTGACCTTTTTTGGAAGAAAAACAGTTGATTACATTAAACTTAAGATTATCAGATTTGTGAGTTTTGATTTTATAGTTAATTATGTGAATTGTGTTATTTCATGTGTCATTGTAAGAAAATCAAAGATTGAAACCAGAACTCTAGATTTTCTGAAAGTCCAATCCAGAGACTGCTCCAACTTTCAGCTCTGGGAATCTCAGGCCAGTGTGGGCATCTGATGCGGAGCCCATCACTTCCTCTTTGAGTTTCTTGGGGAGGTGAGAGCATCAGTCTGAGGGAGCATCAGATAGACAGAGAGAGTGCTTTCTGGTGGAGTTGCTTGGCCAGACCAGAGCGGATTCCACTGAGCTTCACACCTGCTGTCAGTCCAGGAACTCTGAGGCAGGTCTTAACATGGGGAGTCCCCTCAGTTCTTTACTCTGCATCATCACCCAGTTTCCCTAACATTCGCCTCTGCTGACCTGAGGGTGTGACTCAAATCAAGGTCTCACTTCCCTGAGGCTTTTGAGGAGGAAGTGAGGGTGTGGCACTTTTGATTCCCTATGCCCTGGTCTTCTGTGATTGCTGATGTGAAGAACCCATTCTCTGATGTGACAAATTCAAATCCACAAGATGATGATGAGCATTCTGTGCACCCACTGTGCATGGGTGACTGATATTTTTGAGGATCGGAACAGCCTCTTGAAAATGTGGCTTGGAAAGGTTATTAAAAACATGGGAAAATGGTCTGAATAAACACATCACCAAAGAAATTATACAGATGGCAAGCAAGCATATGGAAAGGTGCTTTACATCATGTGTCATCAGATGATAATTGAAACAGTGAAATACCACTACACACCTATTAGAATGGTGAACATCTGAACCACTGGCAGCATCAAATGCTTGTGAGGATGTGGCGTAGCAGAAACTCTTCATTGCTAGTTAGATTGCAAACATGGTACAGCCATCATGGTAGACAGTTTGACATTTTCTTACAAACAAATCCATCTGTTGTACTCCTTGGTTTTTACCTAAAAGAGTTGAAAATTTATGTCCACACAGATGAAGCAACCAAGAAGTCTTTTTTTTTTTTAATTGATGTTACTCATTTGAAAGGCAGAGTTAGAGGGAGGGAGGAACAGGATGATAGAGAGATCTTCCATCTGCTGGTTCACTCCCCAAATGGCCAAGCAGCTGGGATTGTGGCAGCCTAAAGCCAGGAGCCATGAATTCTATCTGGGTCTCCCATGTGGCTGGCAGGGGCCCAAGCACTTTGGCCATCATCTGCTGTTTCCCAGGTGCATTAGCAGGGAGCTGGATGGGAAGTGGAGCAGCTGGAATTAAAACCGGTGCTCATGGAATGCCATTGCTGCACTACAACACGGGCCCCACCAAGACACCTTTCAGCAGATGAACAGATAAATAAAATCTGGTAGGTTTAGACAATGGAGTATTATTCAACACTAAGTAAATGAGCCATCATGCTACAAAAAGACATAGGAATGTGAATGCATATTACTGAAGTGAAAGAAGCCAGTTTACAAAGGATGTATGCTACATATTTCTAAGTATATGACAGTTTCAGACAAAATTATGGGGGCAGTAAAAGGATCAGTGGTTGCTGAGGGTTGAGGAGGAAGGGATGAATAGGCAGAGCACATGGGATTTTTTAGTGCAGTGAAAGGGTGCCTGATACTAAAATGAGGGATACATGTCATTGTGCATTTCTCCAAACTCATCACAGTGAGCCCTAATGTAAACTGTGGACTGGGAGATAATGGTAAATTGATGTAGGTTCATTAGTTGTAACTAATGTACAACTCTGGTGGGGGATGCTGATAGTTGGGGGAGGGAGTTGTACATGGTGTCGGGGGCCTGTGGAAACTACTGCTAGGTTTTGCTTTGGACATTAAACTGGTCTAAAAAAATTTGTGTGTGTGTGTGTGTATGACAGATAATAACTTGTGTTGCCTTCCTTGCCTTTTCCTGGTTCACATACCTTAATAAGTCAATTTGGTCAGTCAATGAGGTAGTCCCTCTGTGGGTTAGGTGTTCAGGAGCCCAGCAGCATGCTAATAGCAGCTTTTCAAAACCAGTTGGCCCTGTTTGAGTGGTGACAAGTCCCAAACACCAAGGGGCCCTTTTTGGGTGGAGTTGCCTCCCCTTGACAGCAAAATCATTAGTGACTTTGAGCTCAAAAGAGTCTTTAGGACTGCGGGGCCTCAAAGGTAGACCAGGCACAGAATAGACACTCAGTATTTCTTCATGGTAGGCCTTCAAATGCAGAAAAGAGAGGTGCGGGTAATTTGGAAAGAGCTAATAAAATTGTAGGTAAATATACTCTTCCATCAAAAAATGGTTTCTAGGTATCTACCTTAGAGAGACATATGAGGAATGTTCATTGTAGTAGCACTGTTTGCAATAGTGAAAAAAAGGTAAAAGTAGCATAAGACTGTGTAAACTATAGTTTCTTTATATAATGTGATAGGACACAGCAGTTCAGTAGGTGAACAAGATCTATGCATAATTGAGGGAAAAGTCTCCAAATCATGATGTTGAATTAAAAAAAGTTTAGAAAGATCTATTGAATATTATTCAGCTTATCTATAGTTTAAAACACAAAAAGTAATGTGACCATTTATATGTATATGTGAGGAAAAGTATGTGAGATGATAGTGTACAAAGCTCAGGGTAACAGGTATCTAGAGTGGGAATAAAGTAAAAGAAATGATTTGAAACTAGCTATACCATTTATGGTTAATGTCCTCATAATACTTTATTAAATATATAATGTTCAATATATTAAAATATAATTTTTAACTAAAAATTCATGATTTCTTAAAAATATACATGCAGTTGTAACAGTGCAAGATATCGACATCATTTGTATAATCTTGGTGGTAGATACAAAGGTCCTATATGGACTTTTGTACTTTTCAAGAAAATTAAAATATTTCATAATTCTAAAAAAGAAAGCTGGGTAGAAGAACATTCTAGAGAGGAACAGCTTGTGCAATGCCCTGAATAGGAGGGAATCGTACTGCACTTGAAGACCTCAGAAAAATGCTGGATAACTGGAGTATAGTCTATCCTGGGGCTACTGTGTTGTGAGGGAAGGCTGCAAAGGGAACCAGAATCTTGATTTTTCAGCCTATGTTAAAAGATTATGGGCTTTGTTCTGATGTTCTTTCTTTCTTTCTTTGTTAATACACCAATGTGTTTTAAGTTGCAGAATGTTGTATGAATAATGGATTGGAGTATAGAAGACAGCAAAGAAAGTGCAGAATGGATGTACAGAGATCAGCAGGATCCAGGGTTACATTGGGGTCAGCATGGCAGGGAAGTTGGTTATGAGAGAAATTTCAGAGGTAGTCAACATGTCTTAGTGATAAATCTGATGCAGAAATTTGGGGAGAAAGCATTGTTAAAGATGATTCCAAAATTCATGTACTAAGGTGCTAGATGGATATGTAGAGCTGGAGAAAAACAGGAAAGGATCAGATATGATGTAAGAGGTCAAGTGTGTACAATTTCTGTGTGATAGGCAAGTGAAAATATTGATACTTGAACATAAATGTTGGGATAGGAAAAGTGTTCTGGATAAGAAACTTAATTTAGAAGTCAACAACAAATTGGTAACATTTGCATCATGACAAAGCACCCAGAAAGAGCACGTAGAATGAGAAGGTTGGGGGCCACTGTTGTGACAAAGTGTGTTAAGCTGCCTCCTGAGATGCAGGTATGCTGTATGAGCACCAATTTAAGTGCTGGCTTCTCCACTTCTGATCCAGCTCCCTGCTAATGTGCCAGGGAAAGTAGCAAAAGATGGCCCAAGTGCTGGGCCCCTGCACTGACATGGGAAACCTAGATGGAGTTCTAGATTCCTGACTTCTGCCTGCCCAGCCCAGACTGTTGGAGCCATTTTGGGAGTGAACCAGCAGATAGAAAATATTCATTCCCTCCTTCCCTCCTTCCCTCTTTCCCTCCCCCACCTCCCTCCCTCCATCCTTCCCTCCCTCCGTGTGTGTGTGTGTGTGTGTGTGTGTGTCTCCCCCTTTCTTTACCTTTCAAATAAATGATGAATTCTAAAGAGAAGGAGAAGGGGAAGGAGGGGAGACGGAAAGAGAATGGGAGAGGAGAAGCAAAACCCTGAGGAGCTCCATGTTTAATGGTTGAGTAAGGGTGAGAGGATCTAGCAGAAGACTGAGTAGCTGGTGAGTCAGGAGAATGTGCTGTCAAAGTGAGAAAAGCTGCAATGCATTGAAGGCCACTGAAATTAAACTGCATGCATTTTGTCCCAAATTTGAAATAATGCATTTCAGTTACAGAAAGGAGCTTTTTAGAATGTGAATGCACTTGCCTTGATATTCTGTTTACTGCTATATGATTTTTAAGTATTAAGTTTTTGATATCATGAACTTAATAAAAGTTTGTGAATATATGTATGCATACACACATATATGTATACACTTCATGCAGAAATTATTGACTATTGTTAGGGCAAGCTTTATGGGAACAGATAAGCCTTAAATTGATTTTTCCATTGGGCTGAAAATTTACTGATGCATTTTCGCACATTGTATTTCTTTTTTAAATTGCTTAAAAATATATGTGACAAAATTTACCATTTAACTATTTTTAATTGTACAATTCAATACATTAAGAACAAATTATTGTGCAACCATCACCATCCATGTTCAGAATTTTCTTTGTCATCTAAAACTCAAACTTTGTACCTATTAAACTATAATCCTGCCAGCCCCACCCCACCCCCATGATCCCAGCCCCTGGCAACTGCCATTCTGCTTAGACTCTGAACTTGGCTACTCTGGGTACCTCACATAAGTGTACTCATAAAGTTTTGTTCTTATGTAACAGGCTTATTTCTCTTACATGTGTTCTCAAGGTTCATTCATGTTGTAAAACTTAATCAGAAGGTCTTTCCTTTTTAAGGCTGAGTAATATTCCATTGTATGTTTATACTACATTTTTGTTACCCATTCCATTGTTGATAAACTGTTGCTTTCACTTTGGGATCTTGTGAATGATGTTGCTATACCTGTGGATATGCAAATATCTGAACTTCTGCTTTCAGTTCTTTTGAGTATATACCAAGAAGTTGAATTACTAAATCATACTGTAATTCTATTTTTAATTTTGTAATGATCCACCATGCTGTTAACATACCAGCTTCATTGGAATCCCCATTATCAGTGCAGAAAGGTTCCAACTTCATCACATCCTTGCCAACAAAGGATTTCATTGTTTTTTGTAGTAGTCATACTGATGCGTGTGAGGTGCTATCTCATTGTGGCGCTGGTTTGTATTTCCCTAAAGATTAATAATGTTGAGCATCGTTTTATATTCTTCCTGGCCATTTGAGTAACTTCCTTGGAGAAATGTCACCATTGAAAGTACTATAGACTTCATTCTGACAAAGCCCACATACCTTTTTTTTAAGATTTATTTTTTATTTGAAAGGCAGAGTTACAGAGAGATGACTTTCATCACTGGTTTCCTTCCTGAATGACGACAATGGCCAGGGCTAGGCCAGACTGAAATCAGAAACCAGGAGTTTCTTCCAGATCACCCACATGGTTGCAGGGGCCCAAACCCTTGGGCCATCTACCTCTGCTTTCCCAGCCACATTAGCAGGGAGCTGGGTCAGAAGTGGAGCAGCTGGGAATCAAATTGACACCCATATGGATGACAGCACTGCAGGCCACGGCTTAACCTGCCATGCCACTGCGTTGGCCCCAGCTCAGACATCTTAATATGAACTTTTTGGAATATCACCAGTGTTGGTTCTTCTGTTTTATTGAGCAAATTACTTGATTTTCAAACTAATACATACTTAAAGACAGACTTAAAAACACATACTTAAAGAAGAAAAAGAGAACCAAATCATACCTTTGAAAAACAGGCCTTACTCTATTTAAAAAGTAAAATTAAAAGGAGAGGTATTTAATATTCATGGTTTGAGTTACTTCTTGTTTTAATTTTATATAAAGTAAATATTTATTTATTTATGGTGAACTCAGGAGGCTTCCATGGCCTTGGCAGTTCATAACAAGAGCTTCGGGTGATTACTGCCGTCATAAGTAAGAGTGTCAATTGTTAAATCAACAACGGGAGTCACTGTGCATCTGCTCCCCATGTGGGACCTCTGCCCTTACTGTGTTGTACTATGAGAATTAATGGTGAAACTACTACTCAAACAATACTCTATACTTTGTGTGTCTGTGTGGGTGCAGTCTGTTGAAATCTTTACTTAGTATATACTAAGCTGATCTTCTGTATATAAAGATAATTGAAAATGAATCATGATGATGAATGGGATGGGAGAGAGAGTGGGAGATGGGATGGTTGCGGTGGGAGGGAGGTTGTGGGGTAAAAGCTGCTATAATTCAAAAGTTGTACTTTGGAAATTTATATTTCTTAAATAAAAGTTGAAAAAGAAAGAGCAGTAAAACTTGTCTTCAAACTGTACTTTATACTTTGTATGTCTGTGTGGGTGCAAATAGTTGAAATCTCTACTTAAAGTTGGTTTTCTGTGTATAAAGTCAATTAAAAATGAATCTTAATGGAAAATGGAATGGGAGAGGGAGTGGGAGGTGGGATGGGAGTGGGAGTGAGAGGGCGGGAATGGGGGAAGGAAACACTATATCCCTAAAAGCTGTACATATGAAATTTGTATTCATTAAATAAAAACCTTCTAGAAAAAAATTCAACTTACTAAAAAAAAGTATATAAAGTAAATATTTATTTATTTATTTGAAAGTCAGAGCCACAGAGAGACAGACAGATCTTCCATCCACTGGTTCACTTCCCGTATGGCTGGGCCAGGCCAAAGCCAGGAGCTAGGAGCTTCATCTAGGTCTCCCACATGAGTAGCAGGGGCCCAAGCATTTGGGCCATCTTCTGCTGATTTTTCTAGGCCATTACCAGGGAGCTGGATTGGAAGTGGAATAGCCAGGACACGAACGGGCACCCATATGGGATGCCTCATTGCAGGTGGTGGCTTTACCTGCTACATCAGAATACTGGTTTAACATTATTTTGTAAGTCTACCTAAAAATGCCACTGAATCTTTCATTAAAAATGTCTGATCAACCAATAGAGAAAACTTTGGAGTTTCAGACCCGAAGAAAAGTTGTTTCTGGATAAAGATCATGTGAATTATCATTCGGTGTCACTTACACAGTGTTTTTCTTTTGTTCCTAGTTATAAAGACTAGTTGAATAAGTTTCTGTTATGTAGAGCACATTCACACCCAAGCCTACAGAACCATATGAGTTCGTCTACTTAAAATTCTTGTAGAAGCCAAGTCTCAATGAGATTAATCAGAGCTAGGCTGAGAAAGGAATCTTTATTGCACTTCATTACCAGAATCTTGTAGTGTAAAATGATGAATTTTTAAAATGGATGTCTTATTCAGCTCTCTCTGCTTGAAGGTTATGTTTAAAAAAAAAAACAGAAACAGAAATATATCTACCTGTTTTCTTTAACAGTTGTTTCGGGAAGTACGAATAATGAAGATATTGAATCATCCTAATATAGGTATGAAATTTATATCTATAACTAGTGGTTAAATATTTAATTTAGGGAATTCAGAATTACACAATTTTAAGGATGTATTATATATACAAGCGAAAGTGATAACCTGAGTGATAACCTGGGGAAATGATACTTTGAATAAAAGTAAATTATAAAGAAATTAACTGAAGACTACAATTGCTGTTTCTTACTATGTTGCTATCTTCTTGTTTTCAGTAAAATATAGAAATGATTTGGGGCTAATGTGCACAAATATGTTTTTATATCTCCTTACTAAATCTCTGTACCTACAAATCACTTGCAACAGGCATTTATAAGAAATGAATTCCAGATATTTTTATAATAGGCATCTGGATTTGATCATACTTTATAGACAAAGTATTTGAATTTTAAAGAAAATAAAGATTTAATTTCAATTTTAGTAAATTTGTTTTAATAAGTTCTGATTTTCTTTCTGTCTTTACAAATAAGATAATTGATCAGATATAAAATGGAATCATTTGATTATAAGAAGTCCCTTCTTTAAAAATTTATTTTTAATCACTTGTAACTTACACTATTATAAATATTATCTGTATTATATTTATTAACATGATTATTTGTGGTAAATAATTTTAACCATTTATGTCTAGTAAGTTAGTAGTTTAAATCAGAAACTTTTATATCATATGAATATAAAATTTTTGTTTCTAAACCAGAAATTATTTAACATTATCTAATAGCTCATTATAACATGATCTCTTTTAAGCTTTAGTTAAAATTCTATCATTCTGGTTTTAAGATTTTTTTTGTTGTCTTATTTTTAATTGCGAAAAGTAGTAATAGTTCTTTAGTCCCAGAAACTTAACTCTTTTATTCAAGAAGATGGTTTCAAGTAATGTTGTGGTAAGTTGTTTTCCTCCATAGGCAAAATAACCCTTGGAGTTTTTTTTTTTTTTTTCTTTTAATCATAATTAGTATTTTTACCCAGTCCCAAGTTTTCCACTGGCTTAGTATTACCTTAGATTTTCTTAAAGCATATCCAATCTGTGTTAACAATTATAGCATTATTTCTCTATTTTTCAGTAAAATTGTTTGAAGTTATTGAAACAGAGAAGACCCTCTATTTAGTCATGGAATACGCGAGTGGGGGTAAGGATGAGAGGGACTGGAAAGTTCTCTTTGACGAAACTTATAATTACTAACATGTAGTTTCATTATGACGTTTATTTCTTCAGTGATGTTAATGAATCTGCTTTTATTAAAATGCCTTTAAATTATACCTTATGGAAAAGTCAGTGTTTACTTTCAAGACCTTTTTGATCCTACATTATAAGTAAAGCTTTTGGTTTATTTAAAAATTATTTTGGATATTTTTTGAAACTTTAAATTTGTATTATCACCTTTTGAATGCTTTGATTTTTTTCATCTAATTATTATTATAATATAATGTGGTTGGTAGCTCTTGGCTATGAGCAGGGAATCTCAAATGCACAATATATTTAATAGTCTATAGTAAAATGTTTTTCAAGGTCACATGCTTGTTTGATTGTTCGTATATGGAAAGTTCTCATATATACATTTTGAAAATTACCCATGGAATCTTTAAATTAAACAAATATTGATGTATATAAATTATAAGACTTGGTTGACAAGGAGATAGATATATTTACAGTAGAATATAATACATATTTTGACATAATAGTGTCAAAAATAGGAATGACTTTAACATGCTGATATGTAGTAGAAAATTGTTTTTGTCCTCTACCCTTAAGTCAGAGATAAAATTTTCAGAAACATGTTTGCAATTTATAGTTCAATCATTTAATTACTTAAAAAAAAATTAAAAAGCTGAATACCGAAAGGAAAGCTCGAAGGGTACAGATAATTTGAGCAATTTTTGAAAAAGAGAAAAGGCAGCAGAAATTTGGCTTTTTGCTAAATAGAAAAAAGCTTGGTGTTATTATTGCCCTTTTAGCTAATAACATTTATCGATTTTTAATGGTGATCCAGATTTCATATAAACTAAAATAATTTTAGCTTATTTTATATCTAAATTATATATTTTATAATCTTACATTTGTAAAAAAATTTATTACAAATTATATTTAATCTTTTTTTCAGTTTTTTATTCAGGTTAAATATTTTAGTGTATATGCTTTTTGCAAAGCTTCTTTCCACCCTAAAAATATTTGAATGTAGTTTTGTTTTTCACTTAACCTGTGTCATTAATGTTTAATATTAGAAGATTTAAAATTACATTAACAAGCTACACAAATTTATATAAAATATAGGTCTGTAATAAAACTAACAGACATGCAAATACTACATAAGCTATTTCTCTTTTTTTATTCTTGAGTTAGATTTTTGTAAGAGACTGTCAGCATGGGAACTCTAAAAATTATTTTTAATCCAGTTAGACTCTTCCCTTTTAGTGAGAAGGAGCCTAGACATACTTTGATTTGAGAAATTATGGAATGCTAAGAGACTGTGGACACTCCTGTTTTTATAAAGGTCCACTGTGGCAAGGCTGTGTTAATATTGATATGTGTACTGATGTAACAGTTAGTGGTAAGTACAGTCAACTCTGTATTGATGCTAATGAAGCGGAGCAATGGCTGGAGTCATGCAGAGCCTACAGGGTCATTCCTGCTCCTGCTCCTTCAGTAGCATAGTTAGAATTACAGCAGAGAGAAGGTACTGGAATTCAGCCCAAACCAGTTGGTTCCGCACTGAATTCTGATTCCTACTGACTGGGTTTTCTTTCTTCTCTAACAAAAACCATCATGGTTCTGTGACAATAAATCTAGGATCATCTTCTTGCCCTTTTAATGCATAAATAGCAAGGTTACTCTGCAAAATAAAACACTGGATATCTTTCCTCTGGAATTTCTAGATAGAGATTGAATCGGACATGCACACAGGAAATCTGGCATGAGCAACAGCTGAGTCAGATAAATGCCTCTTTGCCAGGAGTTGATCAGTTGATTCTGGCTCTCTGATGAAGCAGAGATCTTCAGAGATTAGGAAGTCAGGGAAATGTTTTATGATTTTGAACCATGTTTAGTGCCAAGGAATGTATTAAAAGTAGGTGTCACGGACAACTCTTTGTGGGGTGATGTGTTTATTCCTTTTTTTTTCATTCATGTGAACCATGTTTGCTAAATGAGTTTGATGTACTAGGTAATATCCTAAGTACTTGGAATACGTGGGTGAGCAGAGACAAAGTCCAACCCTTAGGAAGATTACATTATATTTGCAGAAGAAAATTATACACAAGCAATGTGTGAGAAGTGAAGGACTGAGTTACATAAATGTCAAAGCAGGAATGCTCCAGGCAGAACTTAAGAGTAGATCTAAATTTTTTAACCCTTCTATATGTATTTTCTGACCTAAATTCACATATCCAGAATTAAGTTCTCTGGTAGGTTAACTGGAATTAACAACTATTAATACATATCTAGTATTAACTACTTTGATAAATAAAATAGAACATCCATTCATTTCTCTGTTATCTCATTTGATCACTTAAATATGCTTGATATAATAATATACTGTTCAACATTGTAGATGTATCAGTTTCATCTGAAATATTCATTATGTGTTTGATTTCTAATATTTTGCTTATATCCTAGGGTCTATATTGCATGTATATGTATTATATCCATATTCCTACATACAAATATATCATTTATTGAGTGCTTACTATATGCCAGTCACTGTGCTAGGCACATGCATTATTTCATTTAATCCTCACAGTAGCCATGTAAGTAGATTGTAGGTAGAAACTGAGACTTACTGAAGTTAACAAATCTTCATAATGTTTCCCAGTAGCTACTTAGGATTAAATGAGATTTAATTTATCTGATTTTAAAATCTGAATTTTTAACCACTTTACTGTACTTTATAAGAGCTCTTTAAGCTGTTTTGTAAGTTATATAAATTATAGGCTACAAATGTAAATTTTGTCCTTACATTAAAATAGTATTTTGGTTTTGATATTGTAAACAAGGACTGTCATTTTAAAACTCTTACTTACTGGAGAAAAATGATCCAATAGAAATTTTCTGTAGTTTCTAGCTACTTTTAAATTATTTCAACAAGTATTGTGCCCTGGAGATGGGGATATAAATTACCTATGGATGCAATGGTGATGTTCAGGCAGTTTTCTAGTTCATTTGAAGTAGCAGAGATACATACAAGAAAATTTACTTATGTATAATTTGTAATTAGCTACCAAAATATATTAATTGAATGGAGTGAGAGCAAGCATAATTGGGATATAGAAAAGAAAAAAAATAGAAATCAATGTGTTGGATGTAGTGAAATGAAATGTGACCCAGACTGCACAGAAGGTAGACTTGAAAAGAGCTATCCAACATGGTGTGACTTTTTAATTTTGTTTGAAAGGCCTAAATACAAAGCCAAATATAATTTTTGATTTCTAATGGTGTGGCTTCCCTTAATTGGAATAGATAATAAAGAATTGACTCTATTTTTACATAATTCTGGAAAGCAGAAGATAAGTTTTCTTGGTTGTATTTTTATGATTTTTTAAGAGTTTTGCTAAGTCATAAGCTGCTGCAGATACTCAATTCTATGTGTATTTTTTCCTTTTTTTCTATTCATGTGTTAGTTGTCAAATTACATAGACAGAAAGTTGTAGGCTGAAGGTTTCTTTAAAAACTAGGCAAAAACTTGACATTGCGTATATTGTTAACCAAAAATCTATGTATATTTTACTACTTGCTTTACCTTTTTGATTCAGGTGAAGTATTTGATTACTTAGTTGCCCATGGAAGAATGAAAGAGAAAGAGGCCCGTGCAAAATTTAGGCAGGTATGGAAAGTAGTTTCAATTTTGTTTTGCTGATATTTTTAGTGTTGTACAATAAAAGTATCAAAAACTGGACTTCAGAGTATATGGTATTTTCAAAAGAATAATTGCTGCCTTCTTATACATTTTAAGAATGGAACTCCCCCCCTCATAAAGTTAAAAACTGTCTTCTTCTTGAATTTAAATTTAAAAGAGTTGCAGATCATTATTTTAGATGGTCATAATAAAGTGATTTTTTATGAGATTTACCTTGTTATCTCTTAGAAATATAGACTAAACTGAAATAAGAAAAGAATTATTTCATCCTTTGATGCTTTATCCAATGATTATTGTCAAATATTATTAGCTCCTTGTATGCAGCATACTGTTTAAAGATATGATTCTATTATTTTATAATTAAAGGTGTTTTGGTATTAAAACTTATTTTATGGATTTAAAATATATGGTCAATTTTATTTAGCCTGATAGGAACCTGATGTGACAGCAGAATATGGTGACATACTCATATTTCCAGGTCAACTTGAATATAACTTGTTATAGAAATAATAAAATAAAGGCAATTTAAGTTCATCCAGGTTTTTTTTTTAATTTTTAGGGCTAGAATCATAAAAATAAGCACTTTATTTAAGATTTATATATTTATTTGAAAGTCAGAGATACACAGAGAGAGAGGCAGAGAGAGAGAGAAAAAAAGAGAGAGGTCTTTCATCCACTGGTTCACTCCCCAGTTGGCCGCAACAGTCGGCACTTTGCCATTCCGAAGGCAGGATCCAGGAACTTCCTCCCAGTCTCCCATGTGGGTGCAGGGACTCAGGGACTTGGGCCATCTTCTACTGCTTTCCCAGGCCATAGCAGAAAGCTGGATCAGAAATAGAGCAGCCAGGACTTGAACCGGCATCCATATGGGATGCTGCCACTGCAGGTGGTGGCTTTACCTACTACACCACAGCGCCGGCCCCTCAAATAAGCATACTGTATAAATTACTATAGAAATGGCAAATTTATGAGTTGTAAATACTTCATAAAATTTATGTTTCAACAGACAACTTAACTCTTTATCATTAAACTTTCAGTTTTTCGTTTAAAAGTGGCTCAGTACCTCTTAACTCTAATTCTGTAATTAAAGGGATTCTGTAAATCAGTAGGTTTGGAAAACACTGAATACTTACCTAAAATCTTCTGTTAAGGTATTTATATGTATGTTAACATGTCAGGCAACCAAGAAAGTACTCAATGGGATGGGAGGAAAAAAATCCTTTGGAGTAGCATTTTCAAACTGACTGTGGAGTGCGTGCGTTTGTTTTGTGAAGCCTCTGTTGTGCATATATCACAGAATTACTACTCTTTTGGACATTTATTGCCCATTTATTAGGATAGATTGCTAAAAGTATCCATATTAGAATAGCAGAAGGTAAAGACATTATGGCAATGAGGAAGGCAGTATTAAGAAACTGAATGGTATTCAGCCACTTCCTATTTAATTTTTCCCTATCCTGGGTTGGGAGTCCAAACTGGCACTTAAGTAAAGCACTATATCACTCTAAATATCACTCTTTTTTCAAAATCAGTTACAGTGGTTTTAGTTACTAGCAGAACCAGCAAGAAAATTCCAATTAGCATTAAATATTCTAATAAAAATCTTAATTTATATTTTAAAGATTATTGCTGTCACTACTTACCCATATATTTTTATTCAGCTGTGTCTACTTTTTGAAAAGTTTACTTGTTGAAGACATACCATGTCTAGAAAATTTGAGATACTCTATGCCATTAGAAAAGCTGAAAATGACTGCTATTTTAAAGAGCCTATTATCTCTGGTGGTGGAGTGGAGCAGGATGAGAGGTTAAGGTGGAGATATTTTCATATAGATTTAAATAATAACTAAAATTGTCTTGTTTTTTTAAATAAAACCTAAATTGTTTTGATATTTCGGGAGTTAAGTACCAGATGAATGCTTTTTCAAATGTAAAACAATAGAAAATTTTCATAATTATTTATTATAAATATTTAATATCTATGTATGTTCCCTCAAAACAAGAAAGGTAACTAACGTTTTTGGAAACCAGGGATACACACACATACACACAAACACATTTTTTAGTTATCTAACTAAAGGTTATGTTTATTTTTAAATTTATTTTTGAGGTACTTTTAAGTTTATTGTGGTGCCAAAAACTTTTGAAATTGATGCATTGCTTTTTTTATATAATAGGCATTTTCCAGGACCTTTGTGAAGACCTATTGTGTATGTCCTTCACCCTCCTATTAGATTTACCAAGATACTAAGGGCAGTTTAACAGCACTTTAGCAACCTTGCCCATACAGTGCTTCTGTATTCCTTAAGATTTTAGGCCTGAGAAAAAAATAGTATTGTTTCAGCCCTTCCAATATCAACCTACTACTTCAAGCGTAGTTAATTCTTGAGTCGCTGAAAAGTAATCACATAGTAACCCCAACAACTGCAGCTCACTGGAAAACACAGGACTGTCTGGTCAATGGAGGGTGATTGTAAGTCATGATTTCAAGATCCATGATAGATCACATGAAATTCCTCTGTCCTATCTATGGAGGCACATGGTATTTTTAACTGGGAAGGCCTCGCCATAGAATAATGCAGAAAAACATAGGCTTGTGAATGAGAATTCTTGCAGTTAGGCAGAGGCCAGAACTCCATTCATGGCAGAAGTTGTACCCTGCAAGACAAGTGTGGTATTACTGTAAATTACCACATTTGAATACTAACTCAGAGGTCATGAGTAAGGAGGAAATGCATGCTTAGTACAGAGCATTCTCTAATTTTCTTTCCATTCTTAAAGCCTTAAAGTACAGTAAACTTTTGATTCCATAAATGCCTATAAAACTTCGTAGAGGCCAGCACCGTGGCTCACTAGGCTAATCCTCCGCCTGCGGTGCTGGCACACCGGGTTCTAGTCCCAGTCGGGGCGCCGGATTCTGTCCCAGTTGCCCCTCTTCCAGTCCAGCTCTCTGCTGTGGCCCAGGAGTGCAGTGGAGGATGGCCCAAGTGCTTGGGCCCTGCACCCCATGGGAGACCAGGAGAAGCACCTGGCTCCTGGCTTCAGATCAGTGTGGTGCGCTGACTGCAGTGGCCATTGGAGGGTGAACCAACGGTAAAGGAAGACCTTTCTCTCTGTCTCTCTCTCTCACTGTCCACTCTGCCTTTTAAAAAAAAAAAAAAAACAACTTTATAGAGACCATTCTGCCTAATGTGAAATGCATGGACTCAGGTAGCGTTTAGAAACCAAATCCTTACCACTATCTGTAGCATGCCTTCACTGTATCATACAAATATGTAGCTTGTAAAGGGAATACCATTAGTGGAAAATTTCTAACATCTATGATTCAAAAATAGCCTGAAAGATGGAATGCCATAGTCCATAATAGTACATCCAATAAATATATAAGATAAAATATATAGTTATTTTGACTAATGGTTATAATTTAATGAATATTGGCTATTATAATTTTGAAGTATAATGCTTAAGAAAACTAATACTATAAATATTTATAGTTAGGTTCTTTTGTATTTAGGGGACTCACACTTCAAACTGATCTTACTCGTTCAGTTACCTTCTCACAAAACATTCAGTGGTTCTGCAATATTTGTTTAGTTTGAAATTCAAGGTCTTTACTAACACATCTGTCAAGATTTGATTGCCACTTTCACCATTTCCCACTTACTTTTGGGAGGAAATGTTAATGCGTTTTACCACCTT
Organism: Oryctolagus cuniculus; assembly: GCF_964237555.1. NCBI lineage: Eukaryota > Metazoa > Chordata > Mammalia > Lagomorpha > Leporidae > Oryctolagus > Oryctolagus cuniculus. The sequence continues at coordinate 35,014,923 of NC_091444.1, forward strand.
ACCCCCATCCCCCATCCCCAGAAGTCCACATTCTAAAATATTGTAACATTTAAACTATTGCTGCTACTCAAAGATGGCTTAGATCAAATGCACCTACTCTAGGAGGCATTTCCACCTGAAATTTTTCTTTATTTTTTATGATTCTTTTCACTTTTTTGTACCTCTGCTTCTGCATTTTTTCTTGTATTATAGTTATTCACATACATGTTTTCTCTTCTCTATCAGATTATGAACCCCTTAAGGGCAGGTTTCATGTAGTATTCATTTTTGTGCTCTCCTAGCAACCACATTTTCTTGCACATAGCAGGTACTCGATAAACTGAATGTTGAGTCCAATGTATTTAATTGAATTATATATTACTCATGTGTTTATAATTTTATTTTTGAACTCTTTTCTATCTTTGAAACATTTTAATATACATTGGAAATGTCAGCTTCAGTTCTACTTTGATTTTTTTTTTTTTTGCATCCATATTCCTATTAGCACGGTCATACTCACATTACTTTTATTTTTTTAATTAATTAATTAATTTATTTTTGCCAGGCAGAGTTAGACAGTGAGAGAGAGAGAGAGAAAGGTCTTCCTTCCGTTGGTTCACTCCCCTAATGGCCACTATGGCTGGTGCTGCACCGATTGGAAGCCAGGAGCCGGGTACCTCCTCCTGGTCTCTCATGCAGGTGCAGGGACCCAAGCACCTGGGCCATCCTCCACTGCCCTCGCAGGCCACAGCAGAGAGCTAGACTGGAAGAGGAGCAACCGGAACTAGCACCCAGCGCCCCAACTGGGACTAGAACCCAGGGTGCCGGTGTCGTAGGTGGAGGATTAGCCAAGTGAGCCACGGCACCAGCCCACATTACTTTTAAACTTTAAAAAAATTCATCTCCATTTGTAAATGTCCAACATTTAATTTTCAAACTATGTTTATACTTAATCTATAGAATTGAATGTTCTGCTTTGCATTGAAATGGTCATACTGATACACATCAGATATAATGATGGGTACAAAATAGCCCTTAATTAGCTAGCAGACTCTTTTCATTTTTGCACTTTATGTAATAATTATCATAAAATTATCTATAATTTATTTCTCATTTATATTTTTGGCCTTTAAACTATTGAGTTCTTCCCTATTCAACCCTTGCCCCTTACAGAACCCTGTGTAATGGTTAAAAATTACAGTTGCATGCAAAATCTAGTCACAGATCAGAATACTTTGCCCAACTAAATTATTAAGAGATCTAAAATTTAATTTCATTTTTCCCTTTTGTGATAATTGGGTTTCTTTTTAAGGCTCAAAATTTTCCTGTTTAATATGTGAACAAATATAGGATGTTGATAAATACTTCATCGATAAGTTCTTAGTAAAATGGCCTCACCAAAGAAATATGTCCTGAGCACACTTTAAATAATTACTAGAACAGAATTTTGCTTTTTTTAACTTGAGCTGACTGTCTTGAAATACTAATTCACATGTGTCAAAGCTCTTATTCCAACACTGTAATAAGCCATTTGACCAAAACTATAAATTGAACACATTCAGTCTTATAAAGGGAGAAATGTTATAACCCAAACAAAATATTTACAAAATCTGACTAAGAAATTTTCTGTGTATTTTTAGTAGAATATTATTTTCCACATTTCTACATTTAGAAGCATAAGTTTGATCACTTTAATGTCTGTAGTTTTCTAAATGAAAGGAATAGTAAAATTGTTAAATATTACTTTAAAATCTCAATAATTTGTCCCAGTTTCAAGTGGGAATTAGGAGAAAGTAAAATGTTTCTGCTATAAAATAATTGTGACTTTCTTGCCAAATTTTTTATTTCAGATTGTATCTGCTGTACAGTATTGTCATCAGAAGTGCATTGTTCACCGTGATCTTAAGGTAAGCCACTGCTTTTGTAACCCAAAGTTCTTATTATCAGACATTTAATATTAGAACAGTCTTAGTGGTTGTCTGATTGTGCCAGACAATGTACAGAATAATTTTATTTACTCCTCATAGCAGCTTTATGAAAGGCCATATTTTTACTGAGCAAATGAAGAAAATATGATCAAGAAGTTTTCTAGCATCAAAGGTTAGAGGATTTGACTCATTAATTAGCTTGTTTGAACCGATAGATATGAAACTTTGTCCCCAACCTAAAAGCTTGAAATTCTATTTAATCAGAAGCAAGATCCAACTCTGTTTGATATAAGAACCAGTGTTTGTTCAATACTTAAAGGTAAAAGAAGGAAAGCTTTTAAATGTTGTTAAAAGCATTAAATGCATATAATTAGTATAAACTAGCATACTTAGAATAAAAAATTTTTAATAGTGAAAATGATTATGGCCAAATAGGTGGTTTTTTTTTCTTGGGTTTGTTTGTTAATGGAATGTTTAAGTCTCTTCCTTTTACTCAAATTTTCCAAATTTAACTTGCATTATTCCTTACCTATTTCTTCTTCTTTTCCCACTGCTGGTGTCATAGCAACACCAATTTGTGTTATATTTGAAAATCCTGTACTAAACAGTTCAAAAGACTAATCCTGTATTTTGCTCTATTTTTCTGAGCATGCAAATTTTCTACTGCTCCACGTTGTCCTTTTTTTTATGATTTATCTATTTATTTGAAAGTCAGAGCTACACAGAGAGAGAAGGAGAGGCAGAGAGAAAGAGAGAGAGGTCTTCCATCCACTCCCCAATTGGCCACAATGACTGGAGCTGTATTGATCCAAAGCCGGGAACCTCAAGCTTCCTCTGGGTATCCCTCGCTGGGTCAGGGGCTCAAGGACTTGGGCCATCTTGTACTGCTTTTCCAGGCCATAGCAGAGAGCTGGATCAGAAGTAGAGCAGTTGGAACTCGAACTGGCACTCATATGGGATGCCAGCTCTGCAGGTGGCGGCCTTACCCACTACGCCACAGCGCCAGCCCCCTCCACATTTTTCTGTTTCTTAGTTATATTCCTTGGTTATTTTAATCACTTAGACAAAGAAGAGGACTGTTTAGCCACCTCTTGTGTTTGACTCCCAGTTTATTAGCTCATTTCTTATGTGAAAAATCTGCAAAATAAATAAATAAAAATCATGTTCAACACCTTGGGTTCTCCCTCCAGTACAGTGGAGAAAGTCTTATGTGGTCCTAGGGGACCTGATACCCTGCTATAGCTCTTTTCTTCTGAAGCAGGGTAAGTGCTTTGATAACTGCCAGTTTTAGATAGACTGAGAAAAGCCCAGCTTGCTCACAGGTGGCCTCAGAAATTTACAACGACCAGGTCCTTATGTGAGAACATCAATAAAACCTAGTTTTGTCACACATTCCACATGTTATCATCTAATATAAATCTCCCAAATTTATGTGCTCTTATTATATTTATGCCACAAGTAATACCAGATATTTTATTTATTGCATATTTTTGGGTGCTATATTGTGTCTCCATTGTCTAAAACAAAATGAAGACAAATATCCTAACGTGGTATACCATAAAAAAATAAAGACAAGGAGGCATGAAGGAAGCTAGTGATAGTAGGCGTTGTGCCTGTTCTTGTGACTGTTGGAACCTCCAGTGAAATAGAAAACTCTGGTTTTCATGTTATTTTACTCTTATTTGGAACCTGATAAAGCATATCTACAAGTGACTTGTAAGTTTGTTAGTCTTTTTATCAGTTGTAACAGACTTTGAAACAAAGCATGTACAAAAGTAAGTCTTTTATTGAACAAGTTGTATTTACAAAAAGCACGTTAAAATTTTTCTTTGAGTGATTCTGTTTTAGGATTTTAGAATAGGCCGGTGCCGCGGCTCACTAGGCTAATCCTCCGCCTTGCAGCGCCGGCACACCGGGTTCTAGGCCTGGTCAGGGCGCCGGATTCTGTCCCGGTTGCTCCTATTCCAGGCCAGCTCTCTGCTGTGGCCAGGGAGTGCAGTGGAGGATGGCCCAAGTGCTTGGGCCCTGCACCCCATGGGAGACCAGGAGAAGTACCTGGCTCCTGCCATCGGATCAGCGCAGTGAGCCAGCCGCAGCACGCCGGCCGCGGCGGCCATTGGAGGGTGAACCAACGGCAAAGGAAGACCTTTCTCTCTGTCTCTCTCTCTCACTGTCCACTCTGCCTGTCAAAAAACAAACAAACAAACAAAAAACCTAAAAAAAAAAAAAAAAAGGATTTTAGAATAGAACCAGTGTTTTTAGCAAAGAGGGCAGCATTTAGTGATTTCTGCATAATATTACTTCCAGCAGAGAATCTAGTTTTAGACAGTAAAAGGAAGCTTAAAACTGACAGGATCTAATGGAAGTTGCCTTACTTTGTTTTGTTTTCCTTAAGCAGTACTTTGTTGGGAAAACATTCTACAAGAGAAGACAAAGCAATGAATTCAGTATTCACAGGAACTCTTGACTGGCTGTCATTTTTTAGATAGACCCCCAAGGCTTGCTTTAACCCTTGGTACTCTATTAATTGGAGCTCCTTTGGGTAAACTTGTTGGTTTAAGTCCAAAGTGGATTGCTGTCAGGTTGGCTTACATTCTCTAGGCCATCTATAAGGTACACTTCCAGGATGTTTCTCATCTATGAAAGAAAATAGGTTTTAAATAACTTTTCTTAAATAGTTGTGTATGCATATTGAAATGAGACCTTTCGTTTTCCAGGTCTTAAAATTCTCCTATTGTAATTCTGGACAGTTACACACTGAAGTACCATACAGGACTTCTAAACTTGATGTTAGATTTGGAAATTAGAGCCCAGCAATTTTGACAAATATTTTTACTTTGTGTAGGCTTTTTACATTGTCCTTTTTATTATTTCCCTCTTAGGCTGAAAATCTTCTTCTTGATGCTGACATGAATATTAAAATTGCTGACTTTGGTTTTAGTAATGAATTTACAGTTGGGAACAAATTGGACACATTTTGTGGAAGCCCCCCCTACGCTGCTCCAGAGTTATTCCAAGGGAAGAAGTATGATGGGCCTGAAGTGGATGTATGGAGTCTTGGCGTCATTCTCTATACATTAGTGAGTGGCTCTCTGCCTTTTGATGGCCAGAACCTAAAGGTATCAGCTAAATTTATTCCTAATATTTTTATCCACAAAGACAACAATTTCAAAAGCCAATTATATGTGCTTTCTTATACCATTTTAAGGAGCTGCGGGAGCGAGTCTTACGAGGGAAGTACCGTATTCCCTTCTATATGTCCACAGACTGTGAAAATCTCCTGAAGAAATTATTAGTGCTGAATCCAATAAAGAGAGGCAGCTTGGAAGTAAGTAATTTTTTTTACTTAAAGTTAGCCAATTAAAATATTCCAGAAACTGAAGAACATTTTTTTCCTATTTTTTTAGAGAAAATTGCCAAGTCATTTAATTTGCCTTTTGTTTCTCCTGTAGTAAAGTATTAAATTAAGATGCCCCCCAAAAAGGGGTAAAATCAACTTTTGGTAAAAGGAGGAAGAAAAGCCTAGCCTTTGCCAGAAATAGCTTGGTTCAACACTAAAACCTTATTGCCAATCAGTAAATATTTTAAAGATAAAAGAAGCTAGTAAAAAAAAAAAAAAAAAAAAAAAAAAACACTCTAATCCAGTGAATGCTTCCTGAGTATATCTGAAATTGGAGAATCTCTTAGAAACCTCTTAATATCAGTACAGAGCACTTATAAATATTTAAGGAGAACATACCGGAAATGGTTATTTCATTTCTGACAAGCTGTTATGTTAAGCGCCATACATTCCAGATGTGAGCCTATTTATAGTAATAGACACCATTATTAATTTACTAAGTGTGTTTCAGCCAAGTATTAGCAGAAGTTCCGTAAGCAAAAACATGGCAATCAGAAAAGCCTGTTTAAGTATTTTGTCCATATGTGTTTAAGAGTGGTATTTTGCCCTATACTAAGTTAATTGCAGAGACTCAGGATGCATTTTTCATTAATGCTTTTTTGCCTTCTTTTATTTGCCTTAATAAAAAGGGTAGACAATTCAGAGTTAACCTCAGTTAAACTGTACTTTTTTAGTGTAGCCATGGGGCTCTCTGGTATGGAGTCCATGCTCGTTAGGAGGCAGCCTTATACTGAGCCATCCCTGTGCACAGAGCTCTCAGATTACTTTGGGCTCTGTATTTTTATTTCCACAAATTTTTTTTTTTCCACTGAAAAATACAGTATGCTTTGATGGAAATTAAGGAATGGTGACTTCCACTGGGAAGTTATTTTAAATGCTTTGTATCAGTGTATCAATTACTCTTCCCCTTTTTTGTTTTTAACTGGATTTTGTGTTTAATGTGATTAGTTCCTCCTTATGATTTTGTGTTTCTTCTACAAGAGTAAAAGGATATGTTAGAAATGGTTTAACGGAGAACATGTGTGGCAAAAAGCTCCCTGTGTATCCCTGCTTTTCTAAGCTTACTCTCCATTATGATTGACAGAAGATTGTGTGAAACAGTTGAAAAGGTAGAATTGTTGACTCTTGTGTCAGTTCTAAAATTGCTGAACTTTAGAGAACATTAGGCTCTTAAGCCTACTTTTTCATTCACTTTTATCGTAGAAACCCACTTTACCTAAGTGTCACTTAATAGGACAGCCAAAGGTAAAGCAGCAGCTTAGCTAATGAGCAGAGCAAAAAGAACATGCAAAAATTATTTGGGTGGGGCCAGCACTGTGGTGTAGTGTGTAAGGCCACTGCCTGCAGTGCCGGCATCCCATATGGGTGCCAGTTCGAGTCCCAGCTGCTCCACTTCCTATCCAGTTCTCTGTTATGGCCTGGGAAAGCAGTGGAGGATGGCCAAGATCCTTGGGCCCCATACCCGGATGGGAGATCCAGAGGAAGCTCCTGGTTCCTGGCTTCAGATAGGCACAGCTCTGGCTGTTGCAGCCATTTGGGCAGGGAACCGTGGATGGAATACCTCTCTCTCTCTCTCCTGCTCTTTCTGTGTAACTCTGACTTTCAAGTAAATAAATAAATCTCTAAAAAAAATTATTTCGGTACTGTATCTTATAAGTCACTGGGGGTAGTTGATGAGATGTACTTTTCTGTCTTAAAGATGGTTAACATAGCCAAATATTTTAGTCTTTCATTCTTAGCATTAAAACACTGAGGATTACAATATTAGAATTAGTTGAATTTAAAAGTTAAATTACTCCTGTTAAAACATGTGACCATCTGAAACTTAAGGTGGTGTAATTGAATATAGCCTGGAACCTCCTGTTCCAGCTTATCAAAACTAATTTTTTTCAGCCATAGAACTAGGAGTGCACATTAGAAATATTTTCATAATATTGCAGATATCATTGTGTACTTCACAATTCCCAGAAATGAGTTTTCAAAGAAACCTGACACCATTTAAAAAAAAAAAAAAAAAAAACTTACACCAGGCCTTAAGAAACTCCACTTGGAGACTGGCATTTGACATGTCCCCTAAGCTGTCAGTAATCCCATATTGGAGCACCTGGGTTTGATACTAGGCTCAGGCTTCTGAATTGAGCTTCCCAGTGCAGACCCTGGAAGGCAGTGATGATGGCTCAAGTAGTTGGATTCCTGCCACTCAAGTAGGCGATGTGGATTGAATTCCCAAATCCCTGTCCCTGGGCTTTTGCAAGCATTTGGAAGTGAACCTGTGGAGGAGAGCTCACTTGCATGTTTCTCTGTCTCTCAAAAGAATATACATATAAAATAAAAATAAATAATAATAATAAAGATAAATAAATAAAATAATATAAATATTAAATAAGAATATAAATATAAAATATTTTTAAAAGTTCCCCTTGAAATATCAGTGACTTCAAAAATTATATTAGTCTTCATTTTTATTTTCATACCAACTTAATAAAGCTGATAATCAGCTTTATAGTGTGAAATCTATAAACTATTAAATGATTAAACTGTAAACTATTAAAAAAAACTTTTTTTAAAGATTTATTTATTTTTATTTGAAAGTCAGAGTTACACAGAGAGAGGAGAGGCAGAGAGAGAGAGAGAGGTCTTCCATCTGATGGTTCACTCCCCAATTGGCTGCAGCGGCTGGAACTGCACCGATCCAAAGCCAGGAGCTTCCTCTGGGTCTCCAACGTGGGTGCAGGAGCCCAAGGACTTGGGACATCTTCTGCTTTCCCAGGCCATAGCAGAGAGCTGGATTAGAAGTGGAGCAGCTGGGACTCGAACCGGTGTCCATATAGGATGCCGGCACTTCAGGCCAGGGCATTAACCTGCTGCGCCACAGCACCGGCCCCCCAAAAAACCCTTTTCAAAACACTCATCTTCAGTGTGAAACCATAACTTTTTATATAGTATAATGCTTTCATGATGTATTGCATTCTTTTTAAAAAAATATTTTATTTATTTGAAAGGCGGAGTCATAGAAAGAAGGTGAAACATAAAGAGAGAAAGAGAGATCAATCTTCCATCCACTGGTTCACTCCCAAAATGGTCACAATTGCCGAGACTGGGCCAGGCCAAAGCCAGGAGTCAGGAACTTTTTCCAAGTGTCCCATGGGGTGCAGGGACCCAAGGACTTTGGCAATTCTCCACTGCCTTCCCAGGCACAATAGCAGGAAGCTGGATCAGAACTGTGGCAGCTTAACCCACTGTGCCACAGCACCCATCCCCTGCATTTTTTTTTAACCTTAAGAATTCTCAGTGTTCTTTCTGCTTTATCATCAGAGTGAGCCCCTTCCTTTTCAATAGCTTCTTGATCTCCCTGGCTTATGTATGATAATTTAGTTAACTATTCCCTGCTTTTGGCACATTTGAGTCGTTTCCATTGTTTTTTGTTAAAAATACCATGGTGTACTTGTTTTTGCCCATGGAACATATGCTTAGATAAATTCTCCAGAGTGAAATACTGGGCCAAGTGGTACAAGTGATCTGATAGCTCTTTTGTTTCACTGCCAGAGATGTGTACAGCCCACAGCTTTTCAATACAACCACTCTCCACAGCTTGGCTACCACAGTATTGGATATAATAAGTTCTAGAATGGTAGTAATATGGCTTGTTACAATCACTTTAATTTGCATTACTTTTCTTAGTCACACAGCTAATAGAACTTCATGTGGCTTTTTCAATGTGACTTGAAGATTATGAATTACTAGTTAGAGTAACCTCTTGTCTTCACTATGTACTTTATTAATACAGATATTTGATTTATAGAAATCTTATGTGGCTATTTATCTTATTAAACTTCTTAATTTACACACCTTTCTGTTGCTTATGAAACATACTTGTAAATTTTATTATTTATCCTCCATGAAAATAAAGTTAATGAAAGTTTCCCATTTTTCTGGCTTACCCTGTAATTGTTTGTCCTTCTAAGCATCCATTATATAATCCTTTCAGGCTGTTGACCTGAGTACTCTCAGCTCTTCCTAATTGTACTAGTTGAGAGGAGACCTTATCACACATGCTTTTCAAAGGGTTTGTGTTGTCTGTTTGCTGGGGATGTCCCCCCATTTATTGGAATATTGGTGTGTATGCCTTTTTATTGGGAAGAACTGAAAAACTTTTCTTTCTTCTTTGTGTGCATTTGCTTTTATTTTTCAGACTCTTAACCAGGATAGACTAAATTACCTTTCAAAGGAATGCAAAATGTTAGCCTGAAGCACAGCTCCTCTAATTGCCCTCTTTCTGTCATCTTTGGTCTTTCCACAAAAGGATTTTTAATGCCTTCTTTTCCAGCTGCTGTTACAGTAATCTTTAAAATCTTGATTATGTTCTGCCCAATACAAGTGACAGGCAAAAAATTCAATTAATTTATTAGTAATAATAAGCATTTTTAAAAAAGAAAGCTATCTAGGTACAAATTCAGAATTATATGATATACTCTCCAAAGATTAAAACCATTTAAGGGGCCAGCGCTGTGGCGCAGTAGGTTAATCCTCTGCCTGCACTGTCAGCATCCATATGGGCACCGGTTCTAGTCCCCTAGTCCTCTTCCAATCCAGCTGTCTGCTGTGGCCTGGAAAAGCAGTAGAGAATGGCCCAGTTGCTTGGGCCCCTGTACCCGCATGAGAGATACAGAAGAAACTTCTGGCTGTTGTCTTCAAATCAGCTCAGCTTTGGGCATTGTGGCCTTTTGGACAGCAAACCAGCAGATGGAATACCTTTCTCTCTCTCCCTCTCACTGTCTGTAACTCTACCTCTCAAATAAATAAATAAAATTTTTTAAAAAAAACCATCTAAGTAAAAATATTCCCACCTGGCCATCCTAAATCCCATAATTTTTTTTTTAAATTTGCACCTAAGTATATGGTATTTCCCATGCTTAATTAGCTTAATTCTTGATAATTCATTTGAAGCAGTTTTTTGCTAGTATTGTTCTTTATAGTTAGCAAGTGATCATTTTTATTCACTGACAGTAAAATTCTCTTCGGTTAGATTTGGAATGTATTTTTCTTCTTGCTTCTTTTGAGCTGTCTGAAATGAAATCTGAAGTAGATTAATTTATTCAAATGGTTTCTATGTCTGGTGCATTTTATTGGCCTAATTCTTTATTCTCTGCCTGAAACCACTCAGACTAGTGTGAGCTTTTGCCTGTCAAGCAGCACCTGTATTTCCTCAGGATGTTTCTTCTGTGGCTTTTAATGTTAACTCTTGGGGTTACCATAGAGATATTGTTTAGGCATGAGGTTCACATGACTAAGGGCAAGTCCTTCCCCATCTCTCTACTCCATCAAACACAGGATTTCAAAGAGTTTCTGGAATTGCATATTATGAAAAAAATTATGCATAAGTTTCAAAAAAGTTTTGCACCAAAATAAACTTACCTTTCATTCCATTTTCTATTAATTTTTTCAAGTCCTCTGGTATATCCATATTTTGTTGTTTTCTGTGTCTTATTCTTGGGAGAGACCCTCATGTTTAGAATTGATAGAGTTAAAGCCTCCATATGTTCCCTTCCCTACACAAATCTTCCTTCCCGCCTTCCTCATTCTGAGATCATTTGTATTCTACTTTGAAATACAACTGTTGTGAGACAAACTGCTAAGTAGACTCTTGATGATTCCTAGGGACTAGAATAACAAGAAAGGAAAGTTAAATTGTGTTGATTCTCTCTTGCCTTCCCAATTTTCTTTTTTTATTGCTATGTTTTCCTAACTTAGGAATTAGGCATGGAAAGAGATGAATAACAATAGAGTAGACCAACTATAAATATAAGGTGATAAAACCTATGTGAAAGTGGTCTCTTCCAAAATATCTTATTGTACTGTACTTGCCGTTCCAGTTATGATGTCCAGTGATGCAATGCCTGGGTGACAAGATGAAGCAAAATAAATGACATAAGCATTGTGACTTAGTGTTGGGCTCCTATTGACTTTCTTTTTTTTTCCTCAAAGAAACCTTTTATTTAAGGAATACAAACTTCATGCATTTCATATGTACAACTTTAGGAATGTAGTGATTCTTCCCACTATGCCTGACCTCCCACCCACACTTCCACTCCTCCTCTTCCGTCTCCCATTCCCAGTACCATTCTCCACTAAGATCCATTTTTGGTTAGCTTTATACACAGAAGACCAACTTTATACTAAGTAAAGAGTTAAGCAATTTGCACCAAAAAGAACAAAACAAAACAAAAAAACTGTTCTTCAACAGTCCAGACAAGGTCTGTTCAAAGTCATTGCATCTTGAAGTTCCTTTCACTTTTCTTTTTTTTTAGAAACATAATTAACTGTAAAGAAGCACCTGAGAATGATGCATCTTTTGCAGTGCTTAAACGTCATTATAATACAACTCTTTGAGGACAGAGGTCCCGCATGAGAAATTAGTGAACAGTGACTCCTGTTGTTAATTTAACAATTAACACTCTGAGGCTCTTGATATAAGCTGCCTAGGCTATGGAAACCTTTCGAATCCACAGACTCCATCAGTATTTAGACAAGGCCCTAAGCAAATTGAAAGTTCTCCCTTCAAAGAAAAGTACCTTATTCTTTGATGACTGCTTCTTTCCACTGGGGGCTCACCAACCAAGGTCCTTCATGTAGGACATTTTTGACCATAATAACTTGGCTTTCTATGTCTAAAATGCTCCTATGGGCTTTTCATCCAGACCAGAATGCCTTAAGGATTGATTCAGAGGTTAGATTTCCTCTTAAAGTGATTGTCATTCTGTGAATCTACTGTGTGGACTGCTTCCCATGTTGGAGAATTCACTCCTTTTTAATTCTATCTATTATTATTACCAGACACTTAATCCTATGCATATGGTCACTTTAACACTTAAGATGGTATTTTTACTACCCAACTTGAGCAGATGTGGGGTCCCACCACGAATTTTTAAACTGTACCCTTAGAAGTAAGTCCATAGGAGTGTAGCCAGAACTATACAGCTTTACATTTACAAACTGCATATATTTCATAATTACAACTTTAGGAACATAGTTGGTGATTCTTTCCACCCTACCCACTGCCCCTCTTTCTCCTCCCTCTGTCATTCCCACCCTTATTTTTTACTGAGATCCATTTTCAATTGACTTTATAAACATATCTTTAACTCTAAGTAAACAGTTCAACAAGTGGTATGAAAAAAAAAAAAAAAAAACTGTTCCTCAACTGTCAAGACCAGAGCTATTCAAGTCATTGCTTCTCAAAGTGTCAGTTTCACTTCTTCAGATTGCCTTTTAGGCGGTCTGTTAGTTATCACAGATCAGGGAGAATATATGATATTTGTCCCTTCATTGTGGTTTTAATTTGCATTTCCCTGAAAGCTAGTGATCCTGATATTTTTTCTTGTGTCTGTTGGCCATTTGGATTTCCTTTTTTGAAAAATGTCTATTTAAATCCTTTGCCAATGTCTTATCTGGATTGTTTGTTTTGTTATTGAGTTTCTTTATTTATATATTCTGGTTATTAATCGTTTATAAGTTGTATAGTTTGCAAAGAATTTCTCCCATTCTGTCAGTTGCCTCTTCACTTTACTGAGTGTTTCCCTGGCATTACAGAAGCTTCTCAATTTGATGTAATCCCATTTGTTAATTTTGGCTTTAACTGCTTGTGCCTCTGGGGTCTTTGCCAAGAGCTCTACACCTGTGCTAATATTGGGCAGGGTTGTTCTCTAATAAATTGATGGTATTGGGTCGTGGATTTAGAATTTTAATCCATTTTGAGTGGATTTTTGTGTAAGGTGTAAGGTAGGGGTCTTGCTTCATTCTTCTGCATGTGGAAATCCAGTTTTCCCAGCACCATTTGTTGAATAGACTGTCCTTGCTCCAGGATTGGTTTTAGCTCCTTTGTCAAAGATAAGTTGGTTGTAGGTGCTTGGGTTGATTTCTGGAGTTTCTTTTCTGTTCTATTGGTCTGTGCATCAGTTTTTGTACCAGAACTAGGCTGTTTGAATTATAATTTCCCTTTAGTATGTCTTGATATCAGTATTATTGTGCTTCTGGCTTTGCTTTTGTTGTATAAGATTTCTTTAGCTATTCAGGGTCTTCTGTGTTTCCATATGAATTTCAGCATCATCTTTTCTATATCTCAGAAGAATGTTCTTGGTATTTTGATTAGTATTGTGTTGAATCTGTAAATTGCTTTTGGAAGTATGGACATTTTGATGGTATTTAATCTTCCAATCTATGAACATGGAACATTTTTCCATTTCTTGGTATCTTATTCTATTTCTTTAATGTTTTCTAATTCTCGTCGTAGAGATCTTTGATATCCTTGGTTAAATTTATGCCAAGCAGGGCCGGCGCCATGGCTCACTTGGTTAATCCTTTGCCTGTGGTGCTGGCATGCCATATGGGCGCCAGGTTCTAGTCCCAGTTGCTCCTTGTCCAGTCCAGCTCTCTGCTGTGGCCCAAGACGGCAGTGGAGGATGGGCCAAGTGCTTGTGCCCTGAACCCGCATGGGAGACCGGGAGGAAGCACCTGGCTCCTGGCTTCGGATTGGTGCAGCACCGTGGCAGCCATTTGGGGAGTGAACCAACAGAAGGAAGACCTTTCTCTCTGTCTCTCTCTTTCTCTCTCACTGTCTATGACTCTACCTGTCAAATAAATTTAAAAAATTAAAATTAAAAAAAATTATGCTAAGGTATTTGATTTTGTTTTGTATCTACTGTGAATGGAACTGGTCTTAGAAGCTCAATCTCAGCCATGGTATTGTCTGTGTATACAAAGGCTGTTGATTTTTGTGTATTGACTTTTATCCTGCTACTTTACCAAACTCTTCTGTGAGTTCCAGTAGTCTCTTAGTGGAGTCTTTTGGATCCCGTATTTATAGAATCATGTCATCTGCAAGTAGGGACACTTTGATTTCCTCCTTCCCAATTTGTATCCCTTGCCTAATGGCTCAGGCTAAAACTTCCAGGACTATATTGAATAGCAATGCTGAGAGTGGGCACTGTTGTCTGTTTCTGAATCTCAGTGGGAATGCTTCTAACTTTTCCCCCATTCAGTAGGATGATTGCTGTGGCTTTGTCATAAATTGCTTGATTGTGAAGGAATGTTCCTTCTTTGCCAAATTTACTTAGAGTTTTCATCATGAAAGAGTGTTGTATTTTATCAAATGCTTTCTCTGCATCTATTGAGATAATCATATGGTTTTTGTTCTTCAGTTTATTAATGTGATGCATCGCATTGATTGATTTGTGAATGTTGAACCATCCCTGCATACCAGGGATAAATCCCATTTGGTCTGGGTAAATGAACTTTCTTTTTTTTTTTTTTTTTTTTTTGACAGGCAGAGTGGACAGTGAGAGAGAGAGACAGAGAGAAAGGTCTTCCTTTTGCCGTTGGTTCACCCTCCAATGGCCGCCGCGGCCGGCGCGCTGCGGCCGGCGCACCGCGCTGATCCGATGGCAGGAGCCAGGTGCTTTTTCCTGGTCTCCCATGGGGTGCAGGGCCCAAGCACCTGGGCCATCCTCCACTGCACTCCCTGGCCACAGCAGAGGGCTGGCCTGGAAGAGGGGCAACCGGGACAGAATCCGGCGCCCCGACCGGGACTAGAACCCGGTGTGCCGGCGCTGCAAGGCGGAGGATTAGCCTAGTGAGCCGCGGCGCCGGCCTTGGTAAATGAACTTTCTGATGTCTTGTTGGATTCAATTCACTACAGTTTTGTTGAGGATTTTTGCATCTATTTTCATCAGGAAGATTGGTGTGTAGTTCTCTTTCTCTATTGCATCTTTCTCATGTTTAGGAATTAAGGTGATGCTGGCTTCATAGAAAAAATTTGGGAGGATTCCCTTTCTTTCAATTGTTTTGAATAGCTTGAGAAGAATTGGAGTTAGTTCTTCAAATGTCTGGTAGAATTCAGCAGTGAAGCCATCTGGTCCTGGGCTTTTTTTGTTGGGAGTGTTTTTATTACTGATTCAATTTCCATCTTGGTTATGGTTGTGTTTAGGTTTTCTCAGTCTTCATAGCTCGATTTTGCTAGGTTGTATGTGTCCAGGAATCTATCCATTTTGTCTAGGTTTCCCTATTTGTTGGCATACAGCTCTTTGTAGTATTTTCTGATGATTCTTTTTATTTCTGTTGTGTCTGTTGTTACATTTCCTTTTCATATCTAATTTTGTTGATTTAGGTCTTCTCCTTTTTGGTTTTGATTTTGTTTATTTCTTCTCTTTTCACCTACTAGTTTTGGGTTTGGTTTGCTGTGGTTTTTCTAGATCCTTGAGATGCATTGATAGCTCATTTATTTGGTGCCTTTCCAATATCTTGATGTAGGCACTCAGTGCTATAAACTTTCCTTTTAACAGTGCATTTGCTGTATCTCATAAGTTTTGATATGTTGTATTATTGTCTTAATTTCTTTCCAGAATTTTTTAATTTCTCCTTTGATCTCTTCTGTGATTCACTGTTCATTCAGGAGCATGTTTTTTAGTCTCCATGTGTTTGCATATGTTCTAGAGATCCTGAGTTGCTGATTTCCAGCTTCATTGCTTTGTGGTCCAAGAAGATGCATGGTATGATTTTGATTTTTTTGAATTTGCTGAGACTTGCTTTGTGACCTAGTATGTGATCAATCCTAGAGCAAGTTCCATGTACTGTTGAGAAGAATGTGTATTCTGCAGCTGTAGGATGGAAAGTTCTGTAGATATCTATTAGGTCTATTTGGTCTGTAGTCTTGATTAACTCTGTTGTTTCCTTGCTGATTTTCTGTCTGGTTATCTGTCCATTGCTGAAATGTGATATTGAAGTCCCCCATAACTGTTGTATTTGAGTCTATGTCTCCCTTTAGTTCCTTTAACATTTCTTTTAGATAGCCAGGTGCCCTATAATTAGGTGCATATATGTTTATAATAGTTATATCTTCCTTGGGGCCAGTGCTGTGGTATAGTGGGTACGGCCGCCACCTGCAGTGCCAGCATCTCATATGGGCACTGGTTCAAATCCCAGCTGCTCCACTTCTGATCAGCTCACTCCTGTGGCCTGGGAAAGCAGTGGAAGATGGCCCAAGTCCTTGGGCCCCTGTGCCCACGTGGGAAGACCCAGAGGAAGCTCCTGGCTCCCAGAACCTGGCTTAAGATCAGTGGAGCTCTGGCCATTGTGGCCATTTGGGGAGTGAACAGGCGGATGCAAGACTTCTCTTTCTGCCTCTCCTTCTCTCTCTGTGTGACTCTGACTTTCAAATAAAAATATAAATATTAAAAAAGTTATATCTTCCTGTTGAATTGATGCCTTAATTATTACATCATGCCTTTCTTTGTGTATTTCAACAATTTTTATGTTAAAGTCTATTCAGTCTGATATTAGGATGGCTACACCAGATCTTTTTTGGTTTCTGTTAGCATGGATTATCTTTTTCTATCCTTTCACTTTCAATTTGGATCTTTGTTGGTGAGATGTGTTTCTTGTAGGCAACAAATAGATGGATTTTGTTTTTGAGTCCATTCAGCCAGTCTGTGTCTTTTAACTGGAGAGTTGAGGCCATTTGCATCCATGGTGACTATTGATAAGTAATGACTTTCCCTGCCGTTTTTCCATAAATATTTCTATTTTTTACTTTGGATTTCCTTTGCACTTTTACTGGGAGATCTGCCTCTGTTTTCTTTCATAGTGATGACCATGCTTCTGTGTGCAGCACTTCCTTTAGCATCTTTTATAGGGCAGGATTGGTGGTGACAAATTCTCTCAATTTCTGTTTGCTTTGGAAGGTCTCTATTTCACCTTCATTCATAAATGAGAGCTGCAGGGTACAGATCTGGGTTGACATTCTTTTTTTCTTAAGACTTGGACTATATCTCGCCATTCTCTCCTAGCCTGTGTGGTTTCTGATGAGAACTCAGCTGTGAGTAATTGGAGGGCCTCTGAAAGTAACTTGGAGTTTCTCTTGTGCACATTTTAGAATCTTTTCTTTATATTTTACTGTGGTGAGTTTGATTACAGAGTGTCATGGTGAAGGTCTTTTCTGGTCATGTCTATTACGAGTTCTATGTGCTTCCTGTACTTGGATGTCCCTTTCTTTCTCCAAATTAGGGAAGTTTTCTTGTGATGAATGGCTTCATAGGAAACTTCTGGAAACTCCTAGAACTTGTATGTTGGGTCAATTGATAGTATCTTGTAGATTCCCAACAGTGGTTTTTAGTTTTCTAATTTCTGCTTGTTTTGGGGCTGAGTATAATTTCCTGCAATTGTCTTCTAAGTCACATATTCTTTCTTCTGCTTCACCAATTCTGTTGTAAGGCTTTCCACTGCATGTTTTATGTGTTCTGTTGAATTCTTCATTTCCAAGATTTCATTTTGATTTCTCTTTAAGATCTCAATTTCATGGCAGAAATTTTCTGTCATGTATGGATTCCATTAGTTCATGCATTTGCTTCTGATTACTTCTAAGTAATCCTATGATCAATTGTTTGAATTCCATTTCTGGCATTTCTTCATTCTCTTCATCTTCACACTCTACTATTGAAATGTATTTGGGGGGGGCATCATGTTTTGTTCTTTATTCTTATTTCTTGAATTGATGTGTTTATTATTCCACATTTGTGTAGATACTCATTGGTTTCTTCCTTGTTTTTTCACTGTGGCGGATTTTATCTCTGGACTAAGCCTCGGTGGATTAGTGGAGTGTCTACTTTTTCATTGAATACCTAGAGGCTTGTATTGGTGTGACCAGGGAACTGTTCAGTGCTTCAGGGTAAAGGGCGTGTCTGGGCATGGTAAATCTCTCTCTCTTGTTTTTAATCAGAAGGGAGATTTGATTGACTGGCACAGAAGCACAGTGCTTGCATACAAGTAATACTCAAAATGGCACAAAATTTAAAATTTGTAAACTATTTTTTCTGGGATTTTCTATTTAATCTCTTCAGACCACAGTTGACTTGGAAAGCAAAACTATGATAAGGGGGAAATGCTGTATTCACTTTGTAACCTAAGAAATTCTCCCAACAACAACGTTTTATTTCTACAGATACCAGGGTCCTACTCTTAACGAGGCTTCCATCAGAAATACTATTTGAGAGAGGAGAGGGGAGGAATAGGAACAGCCTTGATATTTCAGGAAATTGCGCAACAGAAATTTGCAATTCTGCTGTCCTTTTCTTTTTCCCCTTTTCCCTCCTGATGTACACCCTCCCACACACTTTGCCTTTGTTGATGAATAATCACTAAGAACATATGTGGTAACATTTACTATTTTCAAATGTGTAATGAGTCTACTTTTATTTCAGTTAGTTGATAACATTGATTAAAGAAATCAAGTGAGTGATAATTTTTTTTATAAAAATTTATTTATTTGAAAGAGTTACAGTGAGAGAGGGAGAGAGAGAGGTCTTCCATCTGATGGTTCATTCCCCAATTGGCCACTACAGCCAGACCTGCACCGATCAGAAGCCAGGAGCCATGAGCTTCTTCCGGGTCTCCCATGTGTGGGTGCAGGGGCCCAAGGAATTGGGGCATCTTCTACTGCTTTCCCAGGCCATACCAGAGAGCTGGATCGGAAGTGGAGCAGCTGGGACTGGAACCGGTGCTCATATGGGATGCTGGCACCTCAGGCCAGGGTGTTAACCCACTGTGCCATAGTGCTGGCCCCAGTGGTAATCTTTTTAACATTTACATGTCTACATAATCATATTTTTAAAATAAATGAATTTCCCTACAAAATTTTATTTAAATATGTATAATGTGACCAGGATCTTTGAGGAAATTCTCCCACCCAGCACATTGGTATTTTTATAGATTTCAGTGTTTTGAGCTTTGCTTTCAAGTTTTTATCTCCTGGTCCTTGATTTTGAGTAAATGATAATAAGTTAGGGGAAGGTACCTGGGGAGCCAAGTAGTTAACTTTAAGAAGGGTTCCACATGGAAAGTTATTTTTCTAATTAGAAGAATATTGTCAAATAAAGTTTAGAGATGGAGAATGTTTTTGATAGGATATGAAAAAAAGAAAATTAATGTATCAGTACCTAGGATCAAAACAAATTCTGTAATAATAGAAAGTTAGCAGTTTTTTAAATTGATACAGAATTATTCAAGCATATTTCTCTTCAAACATTTTTTAGAATATTTTATTTATTATTTTTTTGAAAGATAGAGTTACAGACAGTGAGAGGGAGAGACAGAAAGAAAGGTCTTCCATCCACTGGTTCACTCCCCAAATGGCTGCAATGACCAGAGCTGGGCTAATCCAAAGCCAGGAGCTTCTTCCAGGTTTCCTACATGGTGCAAGGGCCCAAGCATTTGGGCCATCTTCTGCCTTCGCAGGCCACAGCAGAGAGCTATATGGGAAGAGGAGCAGTGGGGACTAACATTGGCACCGTATGGGATGTTGGCACCCCAGGCGAAGGATTAACCTGCACCACAGTGCCAGCCTCTCTCATTAAATATTAGTCTTTCCATCATATACAGAATTATTTTTTAAACAATTGAGCCCAACAGATCTTTTATTTATTTATTTACTTATTTATTTGAAAGGCAGAGTTAGAGAGAGAGAGAGATCTTCCATCCTCTGGTTCGCTCCCCAAATGGCCACAAACACTGGAGGTGGGCCAGGCCAAAGGCAGGAGCCGGGAGCTTCTTCTAGGTCTCCCACATGGGTGCTGGGGCCCAGGGACTTGAGCCCTCCTCTGCATATGCACAATAATTTTATCCTTGGATTCTAAGCTCTCCCTAGCCTCCAGTTCCCCCTTACCTGATGATGAATATAAAAAAATTCCCCTCCTCTTGTGGGCAGCATTATGGCATAGCAGGTTAAGCCTCAGCCTTAGGATGCCAGCATACCATATGGGTACCTGTTCAAGACCCAGCTGCTCCACTTCCAATCCAGTGATGTACCTAGGAAAGCAGCAGAGGATGGCCCAAGTGCTTGGGCCCCTGTACCCCTGTGGAAGACCCAAAAGAACCTCTAGGCTCCTGGCTTTGGCCTGGCTCAGCCCCAGCCATTGGGGAGATTTTAGGAGTGAACCAGCAGGTGGAAGATCTCTCTCTAGCCCTCTCTCCTCCCCTCTCTGTAACTGCCTTTCGAATAAATAGAAAATCTTAAAAAAAAAAAAAAATCCCCTCAGCCTTACGCCTTCCCTTTTTCATTGTTTAAAAAAGCACATACATTTATGTTAACCATTTTAAGCCTCTGTTCCAGTGTTGTTAACTCAGCACATTGTTGTACAACAGATCTTTAGAATCTTTTCATCTTAATGTAACTAAAACTCTGAACTCATTTGTTTCCCCCATTTCCCCTCTGTCCAACCCTGAGCTACCACCATTCTACTTTATGTTTCCATGAATTTGACTACTTTAGATACCCCATATAAATGGAATCATGTAGCTTTGGTATTTCTGTGATTGGCTTTTATTTTACTTAGCATAATGCTCTCAAGGTCCACCCAGGTCATAGCATATAATCAGTTGGCTTTTTTGAGGTTGAATAAGTAATATTGCATTGTATTTATACAACATATTTTCTTTGCCCATTCATCTGTTAGTAGGCATTTAGTTTGCTGTCACAACTTACCTATTATAAATAATGCTGCATTGAACATGAGAACAAATATCCCTTTGATTTTATATTTTCGGTGCTTTTGGATAAATACCCAGAAATGGGATTACTGGATTTTATAGTAGTTCTATTAATTTTTTGAGGCATCTTCATACTATTTCCCATAGCAGCTGCACTATTTTGTAATACCACATAATTTAATGCACAAGGGTGTAATTTTTTTCAATCTTTCTCAACACTTATATTTGGTGTTTTGATAGTGGCCATCTCAACAGACATAAGGTGACATCTCATTGTGGTTTTGAGTTTCTCTGATAATTACTGATATTGAGCATCTTTTCATGTACTTCTTGACCATTTATATATCTTCTCTGTAGAAAAATGTTCTATTCCTTTGTTCATTTTTTAATTGGGTTATTGAGTTGTAGGAGTTTTTGATGCATTATGGATATTAACCCCTTAACCAAGGTATGGTTTGTAGATACTTTCTCTCATTACATAGGTTGCCCTCCCTATATTGTCGTCTTTTTTTTTTTTTTTTTTTTTTGACAGAGTGGACAGTGAGAGAGAGAGAGAGAGAAAGGTCTTCCTTTGCCATTGGTTCACCCTTCAGTGGCCACCGCGGCTGACGCGCTGCAGCCAGTGCGCCACGCTGATCTGAAACCAGGAGCCAGGTGCTTCTCCTGGTCTCCCATGGGGTGCAGGGCCCAAGCACTTGGGCCATCCTCCACTTCACTCCCGGGCCACAGCAGAGAGCTGGCCTGGAAGAGGGGCAACCGGGACAGAATCCGGCGCCCCGACCGGGACTAGAACCCAGTGTGCTGGCGCCACAGGCAGAGGATTAGCCTATTGAGCTGCAGCGCTGGCCTCTATATTGTCTTTTAATAGCCCAGTACTGACTATTTCACAGCCTCAATTTAAATCTGACCCTGGTAATTCATATTAAACCATTTGCACCCTAATTCCTAACTCTAGACTTAAATTTTAACTACCTCTTTTTCATTTTCTCTGTGCTGTCTACTGACTAACCATGATTTCCATTCCCTATGATCTCTTTATTCCTAATATTTTTAGTAAGTGGTAACTTTAAAATACAGAAATAAGTTTAGTAGAAGACCAGAAAAGTTATAATCACCTCATTAACCTTAAATGTGAAAATAAGAAGCAGAGGTTAAAATTAACAGATTCTATGTTCAAACTTTCAAATTTGAAAAAACTCTTTTTAAATGAATATGCAAGTAAGGTTATTTTGAATCAATAACCTGATGAGTATGTGGGATGATTGTTCCCATTGTCATAGAACAATATATGTGTGTCCCAAAGTCCTGCCCCTACTGTTGGTTCACTAATCAAACTAGAAACTGTCACTTTAATTCGAAACATCACATGATCCTTATTGTATGAACCAATAAATTTTACTCTTACTAAAATAGACTAAGATGTGTGACTCAGTATTCTGATAGACCGAACATAATGTTAAGTTCATTTCCTAGCAAATAATGAAAGATCGATGGATGAATGTTGGTCACGAAGAAGAAGAACTAAAGCCATATGCTGAGCCTGAACCAGATTTCAATGACACAAAAAGAATAGGTAAGTATTTAGGTATTGTTCAAAGTATTTAACTTTGTCCCTAAACTGCAATTTAGAGTTGCATAGTCTACCAATATCTTGTTTTAAAATATGAATAGGAGGGCAGGCATTGGGCACAGTGGTCAAGATGCTGCTTGGAACACCCACATCTCATATTAGAGTGCCTGAATTCAAGGCTCAGCTCTTTTTCCAGTTTCAGTCTTACTGATATGTACTCTGAGAAGCAACAGATGATAGCTCAAGTACTTTAATCTCTGCCAATCACATCGGAGACTCATGTTGAGTTCTGGGCTCCTGTCTTTGGCCTGGCCCAATTCTGACTGTTGTGGACATTTGGAGAATACACCAGCAGATGGAAGATCAATCTTTCTTTCTGTCTCTGTATCTCTCTGTCTCCCTCGTCTTTTCAAATAAATTGAAAATAAATAAATAAAATTTAAATATATTTGGAAGCAATTTTATTTGAAAAATATTTGCGTTATAATCTTAATGATAGATACTAATCATTACAAATTTCAACTTTCTTAGTCTGTTCTTACATATACCATGTTCTAATTCAATTATTGGCAATACTATTATAAAAATTAAAAGAATGTAGATAAACCTAATTCTTTCCTCCATCCCACACAAGAGAAATGACTGATTAAGCCATTATGCTGAACTGTTGAAATCTTTACTTAATATATGCTAAATTGATCTTCTGTATATAAAGATAATTGAAAATTAATCTTGATGTGAATGGAAGGGGAGAGGGAGTGGGAGAGGGGAGTGTTGTGGGTGGGAGGAAAGTTTTAGGGGGGGAAGCTATTGTAATCCATAAGCTGTACTTTGGAAATTTATGTTCATTAAATAAAATTATATATATATATATATATATATATATATATAAAGCCATCATGCTGATCAGACTGCTAAGTATCAGCAAATGTAGCATGTGTTTTCACCAAAATTTTAGAGGTACTGAACTAAAAGAGTTGACCACTTTGAATTTCCCTTTGTGTTTTCCACTCTGTTAGTAAGGTCTATAGGCCTTTCCCACTTATTCTGCTACTGCCCAAAGCCAGTCAGTGCTCTGCTTCCAACTTGCTTTCTTTGTCTGTCCTGCAGAAAGCCCTCAGAAACTTACAGTGAGTCATCTCCACTGGGCTCCTCACTGGCTTGAGGGCAGATAGCGTGGGATAGCATGTTAGTATCCGGCACCTGATCAGAAGAATGACTTGTGAAATTCAAGCCTTCCAAAGAAGAATCAACCTGTGACAGATCAGAAAGCAGAAATTGTTGAGAGATGAGAAAAACCATGAGTAGCTGAGGGTATATTGAGAAAGGGAGGAGGGATTTTATGTACCACAGAGGTTGGCACAGTTTCCATTGGACAAAGTCTTCTCAAGAATGTACTAGTCGGGCCGGCGCCGCGGCTCACTAGGCTAATCCTCCGCCTAGCGGCGCCGGCACACCGGGTTCTAGTCCCGGTCGGGGCGCCGGATTCTGTCCCGGTTGCCCCTCTTCCAGGCCAGCCCTCTGCTGTGGCCAGGGAGTGCAGTGGAGGATGGCCCAGGTGCTTGGGCCCTGCACCCCATGGGAGACCAGGAAAAGCACCTGGCTCCTGGCTCCTGCCATCAGATCAGCGCGGTGCGCCGGCCGCAGCGCGCTGTCCGCGGCGGCCATTGGAGGGTGAACCAACGGCAAAAGGAAGACCTTTCTCTCTGTCTCTCTCTCTCTCACTGTCCACTCTGCCTGTCAAAAAAAAAAAAAAAAAAAAAAAAAAAAAAAAAAAAAAAAAAAAAGAATGTACTAGTCAATGAGGAATTGAGTGAACCCATGAAGATATGAGTATAACCGATCATGTAAATAATTACTGCATTAAAAAGTATGACTGTACAGCCTCTGTGATATATAGTTTCAATTGGTTGATAAAATAGAAGTTTTAAAAAATGAATCTATACATTTTGAGGACTTAGATTCATACCCAACACTGGCAAACCTGCTCATGCTTGTTGATTTGTTTACTAAAATCAACCCATTTTCAGAAACTGCATTTTTTCCCCCAGATGTTATGGTCACCATGGGTTTTGCACGTGATGAAATAAATGACGCCTTAATAAATCAGAAATATGATGAAGTTATGGCTACTTATATTCTTCTAGGTAGAAAACCACCTGAAGTAAGTTTTCTTTTTTTAAGTTACTGTATATACTGTAAGTATATGATATAATGTTTTTAAGTTACTGTATATACTGTAAGTATATGATATAATGTTAATAAACATAAAATAATGTAAAGACTGTAACATTTTTATTTATTAGAATTCAGAATGCCAAATTTTGACTGACTTTCATATCTGGCTACAAAGAGATTTTTTTTAACCGAGCAGGTCTGCTACCTTGCTGAGCTCCAAGAGGCACTACTCAGGGTTAGTCTCTGAGAGTGCTATCCCCCAAGGCTGTGCAGTGCTCAACCTGTGCTTTCAAATGTTAATAGCCCTGCCAGAAGTAATACAGTTGTCCTTGGTGTACAGAAAAGACAGTGACTGAAACAAAAGGCAATGACAGCATTTAAAACAAGATGTATGTCTTAAATGGTTTATAAAATGTATGTCTTAAATGGTTTATAAACATAGGAACCCAGGGAAAGCTTATTTTGTGGTACTCTTCTCTGTAGAGTGTCAGATGGCTTTGATGCATTCAAATGTGAATCCTCTAGGCCAAGAGAGGTTTATAGTAAGAAGATAGAGTCAGAAAATAACTGTATACAAATGGTGGTTTTTTTGGGAAGGAAATATAAAGGGTATTGACAGTCAAGAACAGAGTCCCAGGAATTGGCATTTTGTTAAAAATTAGACCTCTATAGCAGCGTTTACAGAAACATCTGAAATTAATAACGATTGACTAGTAACTAAGAATGAAGCACTGCATTCCACCTGACCTGTATTGAACCTTCCCTGTACTGGAAAATGCTAAGTACTGTGAATATAAAATAGAAGGAAAGCCTCTGCTCTCAAGGAGCCCTCAGTCTAGAGGGAGGATAAGCAGTCTGCTGTGCGGTGGGCGCTCTGGTTGGAGCAATGCACAGGACATTCTGGAAGCTTATAGGACAATGGGTGCCTACCACAGGCAAGGTCAGACCCACCCAAGTGAGTCTGTGAGATGTATAACTATGTGACTCAGGCAATTGATTTAATTTTCTGCACCACAGTTACCTTATTTATAAAATGAGAATCATAGTAGTCCTCATCTCTTAGGTTGTTGAGAGTAAATGGATTTATACTTACAAACTCCTTAGGTTACTCTGTGCTCTTTGTTGACTGTTAGCTATGAAAAATATCCTCATTAGTGTTCTTTGAGTGTCTGTCATTAGCATCATCCGTATTTCAGTTTAGATTTCCCATTGGCATGCCAGTGATCCAGTCATAAGTTTGCTGGCAACAATGAGAAGGGGATTGCTGTCTCAGACCCTAGTTTACCATACTTAGTTCTAAGTAGATGCCGTTTCCTGACAGAACCATTAAACCAAATTTCACTTTGTAAATGCAGAGAAAACAAGACAAACAAGCAAAAATATGTATGTTTGTATGTATCTGTGGATAGGCCTACATATGTGTGTAGGTTCAAAATTTTAGACTTTTACTAAATTTGAATGCCAGTAATGTCCTGTGACTCTCTTAATCTGTTTTTCCATCCATAAAGTGTAAATAAAAGCAGCATAGATGTATTGTAATCATTAAGCAAAATAACATCTATAAAGAGCTTAAGATAGTGCTTCATATATAATAACCATTCAGTAATTGGTAGCTGTTATTGGCCTTTTTGACTAAACTCAGGACTTGTGTAGAATATAGAAGATTACAAATACTCCCTGAAGCACATTCTTATCAAGTTCCCTCTCTGCTTCCAAACCTGAAGCTCTATATCAAAACTACAGTGTTTTGCTTTAGTTCTGATTGCTCTTTGTCTAGCTTTAAACTGTATATAAAACCCAGAAGGTGTATTGTTTATCTAAATACGTTTTTGGCCTTTCTTCTTACAGTTTGAAGGCGGTGAGTCGTTATCCAGTGGGAATTTGTGTCAGAGGTCCCGGCCCAGCAGTGACTTAAACAACAGCACTCTCCAGTCCCCCGCTCACCTGAAGGTCCAGCGGAGCATCTCGGCAAACCAGAAGCAGCGTCGTTTTAGTGACCACGGTGGGGGGAAAGTCAGATCAGTGAAAAGACAGACTGGGTCACGCAGACTTGTGTGTTTTAAGCGTTACACACTCATATCGCTGTGTGCTTGTCATCCAGTTCTCATACATTTGCATTATTGAATGACACTGACCTGAGCTTTTTAATCAGAAAGTTTCATGTTAGTTCAGAGCATAAAACATACAAATATAGCAGTTTTTAACATGCAGTATTTGTTTGTGAGAAGAAAACACATGAGTTGACTTTTAGCTAATTGTGCTATTTTTAAAAAATCTAGCTGGTCCATCCATTCCTCCTGCTGTGTCCTATACCAAAAGACCTCAGGCCAACAGCGTGGAGAGTGAACAGAAAGAGGAGTGGGACAAAGACGTGGCTCGTAAACTTGGCAGCACAACGGTAGGATCAAAAAGCGAGATGACGGCAAGCCCTCTTGTGGGACCAGAGCGGAAAAAATCTTCAACTATTCCAAGTGTGAGTAGCTACGCTGGGACATCGCAATTTGTTGTCAGAGTCTTCCATGAAAGGTTCATTTTTTTAATTGATTTTTTAATGTTGTCAGAATGACTACAAGTCAAGGCTGTGTGTGTAGTAAGGAAAATCACCCATTTCTGTCCCCTTTTTTTTCATTCTTTCTCCTTTGTCCAAAGCTCCTCAGACTTGGTCTGCCTCCCAGCTAAAACCTGATACTCAGGAGCTGTTTGCAGAGAGACACTGCTCACACCTCTGCCTGTGACCTCTGCAGGGCATGCCTCTGACCATAATGGTCCCGTTGGCTGGTGGGGAGGGGCCCTGAGCAGGTGAAGAATAAAGGGCAGCCCATGGGCTTCTGGGCAGATGTACCGGCTTCACTGCCACAGGTTCCGCTCAGTGTGGAGTTGACTTGCTCCTGCTTACACAGAGCTGCCTATACCTCTGCTCTGCCCTTTTCTCACCAGGTCACAGGAGGAAGCAAATAAAAACAATGTTCTCGTTACTCCAAGTGACTGGCTGGCTGCTGCTGTAGGAGAGCAAGCTGACACTCTGAAGAGTTTGCCTTTTACTCCTTTTTTTTTCTTTAAGATTTATTTATTTATTTGATTTGAAAGAGTTACACAGAGAGAGAAGGAGAGGCAGATAGAGAGAGAGATCTTCCATCTGCTGGTTCACTCCCCAATTGGCCGCAATGGCCGGAGCTGCACTGATCTGAAGCCAGGAGCCAGGAGATTCCTCCAGGTCTCCCACATGGGTGCAGGGGCCCAAGGATTTGGGCCATCTTCCACTGCTTTCCCAGGCCATAGCGCACAGCTGGATTGGAAGTGGAGCAGCCAGGACTTGAACCAGCACCCATATGGGATGCCAGCACTGCAGGCAGTGGCTTTACCCGCTACGCCACAGCGCCAGCCCTGCCTTTTACTCCTAAAATGTGTGTGTGTGTGTGTGTGAGAGAGAGAGAGAGAAAGAGAGAGAGAGAGAGAGATCTTGTTCATATAACATTTCAATTAAAATTAAATGAATTTTTTCAAAATCATTAGCAGATTAGAAGCATTTCTTTGACTTTCTGTGAATACAGTTGGAATTTTAAAGTTGCTTTTTTTTTTCTTCTTAAAGAGCAATGTGTATTCTGGAGGTAGCATGGCAAGAAGGAACACCTATGTCTGTGAAAGGACCACAGATCGATACACAGCATTGCAGAATGGAAAAGACAGCAGGTAAATGTCAGTATGCCAGGTAGTCGTACCTTCGCTGTTCCCCATCAGTGTGCTTGCCACAGTGCCTGTTGCTTTAATACAGAATAGTTAAGACTGTAGCCAACCATCTTGCCTTACTAAGGTGTTTCTTATTCTCTACCAGGATGGAAGGATGGGAATATATCCAGAGAAAGTAGGAAGTGAATCCTTTAACTTGGGAATTTCTGAATAGACTGATGGTGACTATTTCAAATCATGGCATCGTAATCTGATCACTGTTATTTGAATCTTATCTCTTAGGCTACTTCCTTCTTCCTTCCCTCCTTTCCTTTCCCTCTCTCCTCAAGTCATTAATGTATCCAAATAATAATGCCTTTCTCTTCCTTCCTCTAAAGAAATGTGGCCATCTCAGCTGGCCCAGTTCCTAAAGTGTTTTATTTTATAAAATCATATTGTTTTTGTTATTTAAAAAAATTAACTTCTTCCATCATGAGTTGGAAGTACTACTCATCCATATAGTGCTAAAGAACATGGAGCTCCCTCTAGGAACTTGTGTGCTTAGTTCCATCTCCAGTCATTTCAGTAGCATGCACAGATCAGTGTCACATTCGTACCCACTCAATCAGAAGCATGTAATGTAAGTGTTCTGGAAGGTAGACAAAGGTAATTCCTTGGACATAAGAACCTCTAAGATTAGAAAGATAGTCAGAAATTGATTTCTGACTTGTTTTCCCTGTACTAAATTCTCAACCATAACAATTAACCTACTGATTCATGACATGAGCTACATGTGTTTTGGTGATGTTTCCAGAGGTAGTGTTTTTGGTATAATTATGAATTCTTACTTCATGAGTAATAGACAGCAAACAGAGACACATCATAGAAAGCTTTGATTTTGGGAGCAAGTAAAAAATGTCTTTTTGAAACTGTCACACAGTCACAGAAATAATTTCATATCTTTTCACATATGTACAGCAGGTGTGTGTGAGAGATATTTTCTGTGGAAAGATAATGATTGATTTATGCTGTATACTTTCAACAAGAATATTGTTTCAGGGGCTGGCATTGTAGCATAGTGAGTTAAGCTTGTACTTGCAACACCATTATAACATATCAGAGTGCCAGTTCAGGTGCTGGCTGCTCTGCTTCTAATCTAGCTCCATGCTAATGTGGTGCAAAGGCAGTGGATAAAGGCCTAAGAATTTGGGCCCCTACAATCCATGTGGGAGACTGAGATGGAGTTCCTGGCTCCTGGGTTAGCCTAGCCATTTGGGGAGCGAGCTAGTAGATCAAAGCTCTCTCTCTCCCCCCTCCTCCACTTTTCAAATAAACAAAACTTTAAAAACAAAAGTAATTATTTCAGTAGCCATTGATGTTAATTTTTTTTTTGACAGGCAGAGTTAGACAGTGAGAGAGACAGAGAGAAAGGTCTTCCTTCCATTGGTTCACCCCCTAAATGGTCGCTACGGGCAGCACGCTGTGCCGATCCAAAGCCAGGAGCCAGGTGCTTCTCCTGGTCTCCCATGCGGGTGCGGGGCCCAAGCACTTGGGCCATCCTCCACTGCACTCCCGGGCCACAGCAGAGAGCTAGACTGGAAGAGGGGCAACCGGGACAGAATCGGCGCCCCAACAGGGACTAGAACCTGGGGTGCCGGCGCCACAGGTGGAGGACTAACCTAGTGAGCCACGGCACTGGCCAATAATGTTAATTATTAATGTTAGTTTCTTCTCCATGTTTCAGTCATGAAAGATTTTATCAATTTAGATTCTTGAAAATCAAGTCCTTAAATTTTAGTAAACTGTCATTTTTCTTCTGTTTTACATCCCAATGGTCTTTTCAACTGCCTTATGCCGAAAGCCTCACGGAGATGTCTGTGAGCAGCATGTCTTCAGCGGGCTCTGCTGTGGCTTCCGCCGTTCCCTCAACACGACCCCGCCACCAGAAATCCATGTCCACTTCTGGCCATCCTATTAAAGTCACACTGCCAACCATTAAAGATGGTTCTGAAGCTTACCGGCCTGGGTAATGTGTTGGCTCCAGTTCATTAAGAAACATAGCACCATATGAATATACGTGAGAGTCACCATCACAATTAAGAGTTTTCTGAAAAGTTTCATTTATAGCAAAGGACAAGTGGAATTGTACCATACACTTTCTGTGTACTTAACAAATGTTGCCTATACCAAATCATTTTCCAGAGGATTTTATCTTCAATCCACCCATAAAGTCAAATATGACTGCCTAATTTGTCATTTCAGTAAATTGAATATTTTATAATTTAAACATAAAAAATAAAAGATTACACATTGAGATGTCTGAGTAATCATCTTGACTCCTGCAAGTGACTTCTTAATAAAACTGGTCTTACGTTTTTGTACCAGTGAAGCCAATAAACTCAGCCTTTGAAGTGAAAAATTATATGACTGCTTTTCTAGTATTTGTCTATTTTAGGATTTCTTAAATTGAGGACATCTGAACATTTTAACCTCTTTGACAATGGGGTTTGTTAGTCATATTGTCGGTACGATGTAGTGTTGTGCTATCACTAAGGTCTAAATTTGAAATAGGAAATGAATTTATTCAAAGTCTTTTTGATCAAAGTAAAATACATGGGTCACATTGCTGTGTGGTGTAGAATAGCAAAAAAACATATATTATACAACACTCATTTGGCATTCCTGATTCTAAAAAGTATTTATCTTTGTGTCCAATTTTTAGTGACCCAATTTTTACAAGACATTTCATTTCAAAGTGAAATTCTATTTGTACACAATTATGTGGTAAATACAATTAATCCATCACCTTTCTAATGTAAGCAAATAAGTAAAACAGAGCTAAACAAAGTAGTCATGGCCATTTTTTCTAGTTTTCACTGTGAGTGAAAGCTTTCCCCATCATTATCCTGAATATCATATCTTTATTTGTCCCAGCAGTACTACCCAGAGAGTGCCTGCTGCTTCCCCATCTGCTCACAGCATCAGTGCCGCCACCCCAGACCGGACCCGTTTTCCCCGAGGGAGCTCCAGCAGAAGTACTTTCCATGGCGAACAGCTCCGAGAGCGGCGCAGCGCTGCTTATAATGGGCCACCTGCCTCCCCATCCCATGAAACAGGTGCATTCTCACATGCCAGAAGGGGGACATCAACTGGTATAATCAGCAAAATCACGTCCAAATTTGTTCGCAGGTCAGTACCAATGTACAAAAATGTGTTTTGTTTCTTCTAAGAATTATACAGGAAACTTGAATTTGTATTTTTGAATCTTTTAAGTAATTTTCTAAAATAATTCTGTGACATTTCACTAGAGCTCTGCTTTTATACAAAATCTAGGAAGATATAAAATCCTTTCACTTAAGAGAGAGAAAAAAATGCTACTGAAAATTTTAAAATTCTATAAAATAGAATGGAAGGAATAAAAACTTGACATCAAAAGTATGTTTTAACAGAACATTTATCTATACAGGTTGAGCATGCCTAATCCAAAAATCCAAAGTCCAGAATCCTCTGAAATCTGAAAATTTTTGAGTACCAACACAGTATTCAAAAATTCAGATTTTAAAGCATTTGAGACTCTAAAAAAATCAGAAACACTTTTTGTCCCAAGCATTTCAGATAAGGGATACCAAATTGTCATTTAAAAACCTTGATTTAGAGAAAGGAATTAAATATTATTTTACATGTGGCCTTCGAGTAACATATTATCTTAAAATCCTTTTAAGTTGTTCACAAATAATAAATGTAATTTACCTTAATTCATTATTGTATGAAAAGTCTACATACTGGAATCACATAGATTATCTTAACATTAAAACTAGTAACACAAAATGAATACATGTGTAATAAACTTCTATTAAATAATATATACATGTATAATGCACATTTATTATACAAGTTGCTGAACACAATGCAGGCTGATGTAAATTTGGCCTATTACCATGTCCACTGAATGCTGTAATTTAAGCCCTGTTACAAACAAAGGAGTGTTCTGGGTACAGAACAGGATAAAAGATGAACAAGATGGCATCTGTGCCCTCAGGATTGCTACAGTCTTGGAGGAAGCAGGTGTGTAAACAGCTGGCCCTGACAGAAAGCAGAACATGGGCTAAAAATTAAGTATGGGCAACATGCTAAGAGTCCAGAGGAAGGCACAATTGTTTCTGCCTAGGGAGGAAGTTAAGGCTCTGTACAATAGTCATTTGAGCTGAGCCTTAAATGATGAGTAAGAAATGATTATACTCATTTTAGGGAATAGTAATTCAAAACACTTAATTTTCAGTGTTATTAGTGTTCAAGGACTGTGATAAGTAGATAGAGAAAACAAGAGCCACAGCTTTAGTTTCTTGCCTTGTCATAGAGTTATTTATTGACTCAGTTTGCTCAGGATCACACAGCTAAATTTGTAAACCTTAAATCCTCAAAGGCTGCATCAGTTCCTGACTGTGTCAGCCAATGGTCTTATACCGTGTGGACAGTTAGCTTGTGGCACCGCTGATAGAAAAAGTCTTAGGAACTCACCAGCATTGATGGCATAAAAGTTGGATGGTAATGTTAGCTGACCATCAACAGGGTCAGGTCATCAGCAATTTCTGCTTTTAGAATGTGGCTGACTATTCAAGGCCATTTTTAAAAGCCAGTATGTTCTTGTAGTCAAGCCAGGACACATTTTTAGGTAAAGAAAGGTAGGTTTTGAGTTTAATGCAAAATTACTAGTTATGCATTAAACTGTTAACCTTGCAGTAAAAATTTAGATTCTAAGATTCTAGAGGAAATGTATTCAAGAGTATTCTGAATAAGAAGTCAAGAGACAGGTGATAGTAGTTTAGTCTAGCAGTTAAGATCCCCTCATTGTACATTGGAGTGCCTTGGTCCAGCTTGCCACCATTGCAGACTCTGGAAGGTTGCAGTGATGGCTTCAGTAATTGGTTCCTGTGTCCCATGTGGGAAACCTGGAATGAGTTCTTGGCTCCTAGCTCCTGCTCAGGACCAGCCCCAGGTGTTACAGGAATCTAGGGAATGAACCAAAGGATAGAAGTGCGCTCTGTCTCTCACTCGCTCTCTCTCACTCACTCATTTTCACTCTCTTATTCTTTGTCTACCTCTCAAATAAATACATAAAATAATTTTTAACAAGTCAAGACAGAATGTCAGAGTCAGAAATGGCTTTGAGATGGTCTGTTGGGAATTTCTGATAAGGGATTGCCATATAATCATTTAACAAGTACTTTTTGCCAATGCTGTTGATACAGCAGCACATGACACTGATAGGGCTCCTGCTTTCCTGAAAGCAACTTCTCTTGCAGTAGTCCACACAGTCACTTGGCTCTAGTTTTTCTTATATGTCACAAACTAGCTATTCCTCCTGTGGCTCCTTTGCTGGTTCTTTCCTTGTTCTCCTACATCTCCCCCCGCCAACCTCTGAATGTCGGGGTGCCCCACGGCTCAGTGTTTGAACACATTCTCTTCTCTGGTTTTTCTTGCTCTCTTGGTGACCTCATTGAGGCTCATGACATTAAATTCCATCGTACATTTACAGCTCCCAAATGTGTATCTTTAGTCCCTTCTGAACTACAGACCAATATACTCACTTCCCTACTCAGCCTCTCAGTTGGATGGCTAATACACCCAAACAGACCATGTCTGAAACTCAACTCCCAATCCTTTCCCCCCCTCATTGTTCACCAGTTTCGGAAACAAATGCCATCCTGCTCAGACCGTGAGCCTTGGAGTTATCCTTGGTGCCCCTTTTTCTCATATCAAATTCATTAGCAAGTTGTTGGCTCCAGTTTCACAGTATTTCTGGAATGTAGCTGTTTCTGTCCCTCCTACCATTGCCATCATTATGTGAATTAGTCTTTGACCTTGACCTCCTAATAAATCTCCAAGCTTCTACCCTTGTTCTAGTATTCAGTTTTCAGCAAAGTGAATCTGACTGTGGCACTCCTTTACCTAAGTCAAAACTCGCCCCATGGCCTGTCAGGCCTTATGTAGTCTGGCCACCCATTTCTACCTGTTCCCCGAATCTCAACTGCCACACATGCACCTGGCTGGCCTCAAGCACACCAAGCACACGAAGCACACCTGGCCCAGGAGATGCACTCACTCTTCTTTCTGCCTACAGTCCTCTGCCCTGGGTATCTGTATGCCTCACTTCTTCTGCACCCTGCCTTATTATTTTTATTTATAGCTCATTTACAAAGGAGGAATAACCTGTATCTAGGCTCAGCCAAGTAGATATAACTGTATGTAACATATGCATTTCTTAAGTTTTAAGTGTGAGAGAACCAGGCTACGCTGCATGTGCTGGTACAGCCACCTGTACCTTCCATGTCCCCATCTGCCTCCCACCACAGCTTCTTAAAGTAGACGTACTGAGCTGTACAATTGCCAAGAAACAGAAATTTTGCCATTGTTCCCACTGGCATCCTGGTAGACAGGAACAGGGTATGGGTCAGTTGCTATTCCAACTCATTATAGCAGAGAAAGTAGATCTAAGGAACATTGCATAAGCGTCTAATGCTTAAGTTCCACAATAATGGAATAGGTATCTGCTTACAGTGAGTTATAGGGCACAATGAAATCAGACAGATTTTGTTACAGTGAGACATCTCTTCCCATCAAAGGAATTTTATGTAAGCTGCAGGAGCAAGAGCATTACTATTTTTCTTGCCAGATTTGGTGGACTGCCCTTTTGCATGGTTTCTCAGTATGTCCACATGTAACTGAAAATGGCCATTTCACTCAGAACCTGCTCAAAAATCTTTTATTTATTTCAGTGGACTATAACAAACATAAGTTTGTATGGATGGCATTGAATTTTTATTTTCTCAATGAAAATGCTAGTTATTAAAAATAGAAATTTAAGAAACCCCATTGGATATGAGAATATATTTTATTATATTTTATAATTCAGATAGAAAAATGTTTTTTACAAAATATGTTTGTGCAATGGTAAGTGTTTGACCCAGCTGTTAAGGTGCTGCTTAGGATGTTTTCATCCCATATCAGAGTGCCTGGCTTTGAGTCCTGGCTCTACTTCATTTCCAGCTTCCTGCTTATCTGTACTCCTGGAAGCAGTGGCTCAAGTGTTGGGTCTCTCCTCATGGGACCTAGATTGTGATCTTGGCTCCTGACTTCAGCCTGACACAGCTCCATCTGTTGTAGGCATTTAGGAAGTAAACCAGCATTTGGAAGATCTCATTCTCTGTGTCTGTCTGTCTCTCTTTCTCTCTCTCCCTCTTTCTCTGTCTCTCTCTCTGCGCCTTTCAAATAAAAATGAAATAAGACTTCTTAAAATATATGTTTGTCCCTGATGGTTAATGACCCTGAGAGGGATGAGGCACTCATATTTTTAATAACAATTTAAAGTTTTAAAACTTGGTGTGCAGATGTGTTTTATTAATTTGGGGTATGGGAGAGTGGCACAGATTTTATTCCAGTTGCATTCCTTTTATATAAAAATAATATAAATGTCTTGGAATGTTTAAAACATTAAGATAGCACTAACTTAAATGTTCAAGTTGGTGATTTCCCCTAACTATTCAATAGTATTTTGTTCTCTATCACAAGCTTTCTCTGAATATATCTTCACTGATTTGTAACTTGATATTCTTATGAAGATATTTAATTACCTTTGAAAATCACAAAGTGGTTAAAATGTTGGTAGACTTCAAAAATATTAATTACATTAAACACAATCACAATTAGTAGTGTTTCCTGGTTTTATTTTACAGGTGGATGTCCAGGTAAGATCAGTGTTTTTATATAAGACTGAATCTATTTTAGACTCACCAACTTCAATAGGCTGTTGATTTGCTCTGATATTTTATCATGTGCATGAATTGTTAACATAACTTTTGAAATAAGTTAATTGCTTCTTTAAAAATTGGTACTTAATTTTGAAGTACAAATGTGTTGAGCTGTATTTCAAACTACAAGGTTAATTTATATATTTTCTAAATTGAGCGACTACTAGAATTCTATGTAATAATTATGAAGTTGAACCTTGCTGTTTATAGTTATTAAACAGTTTTTACTTTAGATTGAACTAAACTAAACCAAAAGGTAAATTATGGCTTTAAAGTCATGGCTGGGAATTGGAAGATCCTGTTAAGAAAAAATCTTAAACGTTCACCTGATATCTTCTCTTCATACCCAGTAGACGCTCAATAAATGTCAGTTATGTGTGGTGATGAAACCTAAGCAACAGTAGTAGGCCACCTAGTAATAGAAAACTGTCGTGGTAGAAGTTTGCTCAACAAGTTAATTTTAAAATCATTTTAGACGTAGGTTTTCTTGATATATTTTCATCTTTATCATTAAATCTCAACCTTCACTTTGTTTTGAGGGATCCAAGTGAAGGCGAAGCCAGTGGCAGAACCGACACCTCAAGGTGAGGAGCCACTAGTGACACTTCGCTGCTAGGCCCCTGTGTATGGAAACATGCTTTTCGAAATACTTACAGCACTTAATAATCATGAATAGAACTAATAAATAGATAGTATGTATATTTTAAATTTTTTCTTGGGGTGGGCTTTTCTAATGTTGCCTAGCATTTAATTCAATTTAAGTTAATCAACTTGAAGTTTGTGTTTTCCAAACATTATTTTGATTTGTATACATGGTAAAGAAATAACTTTTCTGTTCTATAAAATGTCATAGCAGAATAATTAATGGATTAAAGTGCATTGATCTTTTTCTCACTAAAGTGATGTAACTAAAATTAGTCTGTGTCACATAGCACAAATGACACAGAATGGAGGAAATGACATAGCAGGAATATTTGATGTTAGTAATGTGTTTTAATCGCTTCTCGGCCTTTTGGCTAAGATCAAGTGTAGTAATGTGTTTTAGGTGAGTATTCAGTGTTAGACCACATTTAAAACCTCTGTCCTACCGCGATTTATGTGTGTATGTGTTTTACATTCAATACTAGTTGAATATTAATTCAGCTGTGGGTCTTAAACCGGAGCTGAAACAGAACACATGGAGGAACTGGTGAAGACGGTGCTGGCCCTCGTGCCAGGGATTCTAATTGAACAGAGCAGGAGGGGTGGGGCTGCCTCAACAAGTTCCCAGGTGCTGCTTAGGCTGCTGGTCCAAGGACTGCATTATGGACCTAGCTGCTCTTTAAAGGGAAAGTTAAGAAATTAAGGCATTAAATTATTTTGAGTGTACACAAGCACTGAAGGATACAGTCTAAATCTCAGAACCATCACGTTCCACATTAACTTGTTCCACACAGACTCTACTCTAATTTCTACTTTTAAAATTATTTGTAATATAAAACAGAATGAACTTTGGAAAAACTTTATTATGCATAGATGATTATTTCTACAAGTTACGCTATGTTTTTATGAACTATACTATATTTTTGTTTACAAACTATTAATTTTTACAAGCTATACATAGTTTATATATAGTTATAAACTATACTATATGTTTACTCAGAGTAGTTAAAATGTTTCTTTGTAGAGTTAGGTACCTGGCTCACCAAGGTAGGAGGTCAGAGGGAAGTAAACAAATGATTTGCACTTTCTTCTATCTATTAGATAAACACAGAAGACTTCGGCCTTTAGCCCTTTCCTTACTTAGTCTTCATTTTTGAGCCCCCCTTGCTTCTCATCCTATGTTCCACTAAATTTCCCTCTAAGATACGTAATATCATGTAGTGCTACAAGTGGCCACCAACATTGCAGTTATTCTGTGTGCATCTTTATCCTTTTTATAACTGCATACATTTATTAATACTATAAGGATTTAATAACTGATATTTTATAAATGTTTACAAAGCACATTTCACAATTCCTTTTGTTTGGTTGCAATTGGGTTTGGTTTTCTTTTGTGCATTTGAGCAGACTTATTGAACACCTACTATGCAAGGTACTTGCTGTTGATCTAATCCTTACAACAACCAAGTAGAAAATATCTATTTTACAAATGAAGAAATAGCAAGGAATATTGGTGGGACCAAATCAGTTCTAATGTGTTTCTGTCATTTCAGAGCGACATTATGGTACAGTGGTTAGACGCACAGGTCTCAAACTAGATAGAGCATGAGTTTGAGCTGTGTTCTGCCACCTTCCTCACTGTGACTTTGAAAAAGCAACTTCAGTTCTTTGTGCCTGCGTTTCTGCATCCAAATCGCTTTGTAGGATTGTTGCCAGGAGTAAATGAGTAAATAATGTGTGGTAGGCACTTTGAGTGGTTCCTACACCTACTAAAGTACTCA
This sequence comes from Oryctolagus cuniculus, assembly GCF_964237555.1. Classification (NCBI taxonomy): domain Eukaryota; kingdom Metazoa; phylum Chordata; class Mammalia; order Lagomorpha; family Leporidae; genus Oryctolagus; species Oryctolagus cuniculus. The sequence goes on from NC_091444.1 coordinate 35,053,409, forward strand.
ATAAATGTTAGCTGTTACTCTATTAGTATCAGCATTAACTTTATCAGGTGGTGATGCCTATGAGATACCTGTACATAAACATCTTATATCTGTCTCCTATCCTAAGGTGAAATAGAATGAAAACTAGGCTTTGGAATAAGACCTCTGATTTCTAGTGTGCACTTTTCAACTCATTATCTCTGTGACCTTATAAAACTAAATTTCCTAGCCATCAGCTCTGTTCTTAAAATAAATGCTTGATCAAGTGATCTCTCAGGTCCCTTCCAGCTCTAGCATGCCGATTCTGTCCTGAGGGCTACACATCTGATAAATGACTCAGTTTGTCTGCAGACCCAAAGAGGCCTGTGATCCAATGGCTTAGATGCAGTGAGCAAAAAGAGGAAAATAGAGAAAGCAGTGAAATAAATGCTTTTCTTACCTATTTAACAGTTTTTGAAAATTTCTTTTTTCTAACTCTTCCTTTAGTTTCTCGGGTGTGCATAGTTTGCAGAGCTTTGTAGGCTCAGATACCTAGGAATGAGGGGGATGAACTTCATAAATTGTAGTTCATGTATGTAACTGTGTACACAAATACATCATAGTGTAGTATTAACAGAAAATTCATATGTGTTTTGATATAAGTATGTGAGAGTACTGCAAAAAGTTTGTGGTAAATGGGATTAAAAGATAGGCTTATTTTGGTTCAGAATGAAATCCATGCATGTGAAGAGCCTTCAAAAAGTGCATGGAAAATTTAGATCATGGAAAAACTATGCATGGACTTCAATTTTTTTGCACCAAAACAAACTTATCTTTTAATTCCATTTTTCTGTGAGCTTTCTGAAGTACGCTAATATAATTACTTCTTTAAACTCAGATAAATGAAATAGGTTAATAAATTAAAATTGCAATATCTAACTATTTAGATGATTGCTTTATAATTTAATTATGGGGTATTCTCTGTCATGAATAATCTATTAATTGAAATTTTCTGTGATCATTTTAAGTAGGTTTTCTGGCTCTATATTATGGGTGGGTTGGTTACTTACATAATCAAAGTTTATTCAGTTGATTCCTTTAACAAATGTCTGTTAATTGTCCGCTTGCAATGTATCAGTGAATAAAATAGACAAAACTCCTTGGCTTCCTAGCACTTGCAATCTAGTAATAAATTCAGATAATAAATAATAATCCTAATAAATGTGTTAGCTAATCTATTAGACTATAAGAAGTGCCACAGAGAAAAATTAGAGCAGGGTAAAAAGGGTTGACAATGCTAGGGTAGGAGTAGGGTGGTCAGGGAAGGCCTCTTGGGAAAAATGAGCAGAGATTTGAAAAAAGTAAGAAAGCCAGCCATACTGCCATCTGAGGGGAAAGTATTCCTGGCAAAGGAAACCACCTGTGCAAAAGCCTGGAGGCATGACCATACCAAGAGTGTCCAATGAGAATTGTATAGGCCAATGTGTCCCACTAACAGTGAGCAAGGAAGAAAATAATACATGATGAGGGGGTAGGAGTTGGAGTGTAGGTCACATGGGGCCTTGTAGGCTGTTTAGAGATGTCTTTAGTAAACTGGGGAAACCATTGGAAGATATGGAAAAGTCTAGTATGATTTGAAACCTCTACACAATTGCAGTACAGCATCCATTCTCAACATGAGCAGGTAAAACTCATTCTCCTGGCCTTTCCAGTCATTAGATTCCTCCTACCAAAATAGGGCAGAGAAAAGAATATTTTTCTTTATATTTCAAATGTGTATTTACAAGCAGAATGTTGGTGATGGTAGTTTGTATGTGTACGTATCTATATGAAGAAAATGGAGACTATGTTTTTATAAACTTGAACAGAGAAATGTGAAAGGAACTGGAAAAACTATTTAGTGCTTCACATTCAACTACAAACTTGTTTTAAGTAAATAGACTGTTTTAGATTGAAGATAATAAAAGTCAAAAAGATGGCATCTTAGGGTTTTTACAGCAGCAAGCTAACATAAAACTCTGACTCTGTCTGAGGGTAGTTTGCTAATTGGGTACTTTTTAGTGGGCACTCAGTTATGACCACTTAGATTTTATGTTGTTTTGGTTTCTTTGCTGAATGCAATTTTTGTTTTCATTCTCTCCTTTCACCTTCTTCTTCCAGAAGTACGTCAGGGGAACCAAAAGAAAGAGACAAGGAAGAGGGTAAAGATTCCAAGCCGCGTTCTTTGCGGTTCACATGGAGTATGAAGACCACTAGCTCCATGGACCCTAATGACATGATGAGAGAAATCCGGAAAGTATTAGATGCAAATAACTGTGATTATGAACAGAAAGAGAGGTTTTTGCTTTTCTGTGTCCATGGAGATGCTAGACAAGACAGCCTTGTGCAGTGGGAGATGGAAGTCTGCAAGTTGCCACGGCTGTCACTTAATGGGGTCCGCTTCAAGCGAATATCTGGAACATCTATTGCCTTTAAGAACATTGCGTCCAAAATAGCAAATGAGCTTAAGCTGTAACGAAATCCACATTTACAGGATCAGGGAAGACACATCCGTATAGGAGGTACAGTTTTTGAATGTACTGGTAATGCCTAATGTGGTCCGCCTGTGAATCTCCCTATGTAGAATTTGCCCTTAATGCAATAAGGTTATACATAGTTATGAACTGCAAAATTAAAGTCCGTATGAACTACAATGAATATCTGTAGCGTAAAAAGTAGGTTCACATGTACAGGTAAGTATACTGTGTATTTCTGTTCATTTTCTGTTCATAGAGTTGTATAATAAAACATTGCTTAAAAACTTGTATAGTTGTCTAGATTTCTGCACATACATGTACCCTTGATGCTTTAAGTTGAAATGTTATTCCCTGTTATTGACATTCTAGTGGATTTTTAAAATTCTTACTTCCATCATACAGTTTTGAAAATTGTGTCCAAAATTTAAAGTGCACAAAATTTGTCTTTCCAATTATAGCATGGAGTTTTGGACATTATTTTTAAATCATATTTAATTTTAAACCAGAAGCTGATAACTAGATCAGCTTGATTATATTTCTGCTTATCTTTGCGCTTGTCCTTGTTGTCAGACAAGGTTAAGTTGAGAAGATACAAAATGTTTACAGTGTTGGCACTTAGAATTTTTAAGTACATGAAAATAAATACTAGCTTTGCCATGAGCTAAGAAGTACTAGGGAAAATGTTAAATCTACACCCAGTTTATTTTGAACCTTGAAGTGTTTTCTGACCCACTGCTAATTGTAGCAACAAAATGAAAAAGAATCCGTACTCCATCTGGCTGTTATACCAGAAACTGTCATGTAGGTCTGCTGCCTTTAGAAGACCACAGTGTAACTGCAGAAACATCCGACTATTGGGACTGTTTCATAGCACAAACTCATCTTCTCAGTGTTGGTCAATGCGTCAGTTAAGAAATAATGCCACCTCAGGAATTAACTGGCATTGGGAACATTTGCCTCTCTCTCCACCACGCTCTTCATCCACCCCCCACCACTGTCATATCTGTAAGTACCTAAGAGACGTGTGGGCAAAACATACTATTTATAACAGTATATTATTGATTTATGCTTACAGGGTTGTTCAGTTTTGTTCCCATGTAACTCATGTGTTTTAAATATGTTGCCAGATTTCCTGTATTTATTCTACATTGTTACACCTATAATGTGCAGCTTTGTAATTGGGCATTTGCCTACTTTTCTTTCATAACTAGTGATATATACAATGTAAAACCACTAGTAAAGGTACATTTTAATACTTGTTATTTTATACTGAATTAGCCTTGGAGGTTGACTGTGCAATGTTATTTAAATGTTGTAATTACTGTAATACCAACATATGGGCCCCATCTGCACACTCCTGAGAAATAGAAGGTGTACTCCAAAGTTTCTCAGTTTAAAGAGAAGTAAAGCTGTGATAAGCCTGTCATTCTAGCCTGCATTAGACAGTTCTGCTGTAGGGGATGTGCCACTCCACGGTGGCTTCCAGGCCAGGATGACTTTTATATTCTGTACTGTACTGTGACGTAGCTTTCTTCTGTAACAGTTCTGTTCTAAAATGAAATGTATTTTTGCCTTAGCAAAGGGTGGTGTTTGGAGAAGAAAAAAAAAGAAACCTGTGTAGCCCCTTTTTAACTGAGTGTTCATTCAAAAAACAAATTGATGCAAATCTTTCTTCACTTTCACTGGTGCACACTGAAAGTTTACTTGAACAGTTCTCATAATAAAGCACTTGTCTTTGCTCTTTATCAGAATGTGAATTAACTGTTTTCAAGTACAAATATGAGAGGGTTCTCTTTGGGGGGGGGTATTTTATGTGTTCCAAATTTAGATGGCAAGGGGCGGAAGCTATGTAGGTTTTCAGAATGTCATTATGCCAAGAAATTTTCATCTTTTTATAGGAATTCCTGTCATTGAAATACTTTTTAAAAAAATAAACTTCACGCCTCTTCCAAGGTGGAAATTGATTTTTTTTTTACATTTTTTACTCTGGCCAACTCTTCTGTGCTTGTGGAAAGGACCCTTCCTTTCAGTATTTTTTACAAATTAAAGGTAAAACTGTATATTCTTGCTAGGCTTTATGTGTTCATGACATCATAAATTTTTTCTGAAGATTCAGAGGAACTTTACAAAATGTTTGCATAAGTAAATATCAGTTTATGTTCACTCCTCACGTGATAGCAGGATTTCCTTGACTTCTGTTGAATATTACTTGATATGAAATCACATATATTAAATTCATTTTTTATAGAAACTGATGCACAGTATTTTATTTGATAAATACTCAAATGTGAATAAACTCTAGAACATTCCCAGTAATCCTCAGTAATCCTCTCTAAAATAGAATCTGATTTAGAGCCCAAGTGGCTTTCTTATGAGGCCATTTCCATCAGCAGTACAATTTAACAGCATGGGTGAGCAAAATAACATTTGACAGGCGAAGCACCAGTTTACTTTAAATGAGTGATTGTATCAGACTATGTAGATTAATCAAGATGATCTCTGCCTTCATTTTTAGAAACGTCCATTGAGGTTCCCACCATGTCTTTTTTTTTTTTTTTTTTTTTTTTTTTTTTTTTTTGACAGAGTGGACAGCGAGAGAGACAGAGAGAAAGGTCTTCCTTTGCCATTGGTTCACCCTCCAATGGCCGCCGCGGCCGTCGCGCTGCAGCCAGCACACTGCACTGATCCAAAGGCAGGAGCCAGGTACTTATCCTGGTCTCCCATGGAGTGCAGGGCCCAAGCACTTGGGCCATCCTCCACTGCACTCCCAGGCCACAGCAGAGAGCTGGCCTGGAAGAGGGGCAACCGGGACAGAATCCGGCGCCCCGACCAGGACTAGAACCCGGTGTGCTGGTGCCGCAAGGTGGAGGATTAGCCTAGTGAGCCGAGGCGCCGGCCTTTTTTTTTTTTTTTTTTCCCACCATGTCTTAAGAGATATATAATGGTTTGTAAGAGAGAGTCATTAGATGTTATAGAAATCGTAGAAGACTGAGTTCTGTGTGGACACAAAAAGAGGAAGACATTTTATGGATGGGTAAAATTATGAGCCCAAATAGAAAAGACCTTCCAGATGGAAGGAATGTAAGAGAAAAGTCTTCAAGTTAGTACGGCCTATGTTAGAAATGAACCAAAGATTCTAGGAGGTGGCCAGGTTAACAAAGATTAATTAATCGATTATATAAAGCACCAGTTGACAGCCTCAACTTTGACTTGCTCTATGCTTAGAGGAGAACAATGAGGAGATTTTTAAACCAAGAAAGTACATAGTAAGTTGGTTGTTAAAGAAGAGTAATTCATTAATTGAACAAGTTTGTTGAGTACAAATTCACATCAGATTCTAAGTTCTGGAGAGAACACAGCAAAAACAAAAACAACTGCTCTAATAGAAATTTATGGACTGGCTTAAGGGATAGAGCCAGGAAGATCTTTTCAGAGGTTCTTGGCAGTAAAACATGTATGAAATAGCATGGATAGGGGTGATCAACTCAGGGCAGAAAAGAGCTAAAAGGGATAAATTTGAAACATTTTAAAAGATATATCAATGGAATATCAGTAGGATTTGTTAACTATAAAAAATGTGGCTGGCGCCGCTGCTCACTAGGCTAATCCTCCGCCTTGCGGCGCCGGCACACCGGGTTCTAGTCCCGGTCAGGGCGCCGGATTCTGTCCCAGTTGCCCCTCTTCTAGGCCAGCTCTCTGCTGTGGCCCAGGAGTGCAGTGGAGGATGGCTCAAGTACTTGGGCCCTGCACCCCATGGGAGACCAGGATAAGTACCTGGCTCCTGCCATGGGATCAGCGCGGTGCGCCAGCCGCAGCGCGCTGGCCGCTGCGGCCATTGGAGGGTAAACTAACGGCAAAGGAAGACCTCTCTCTCTCACTGTCCACTCTGCCTGTCAAAAAATAAAATTAAAAAAAAAAAAGTATAAACAAGTGAAATGACCCAGCTATCTGTCTTCACGAAATTTCTAGTCTTTGGTGGCAAAGAGAGAGGGAACCCAAGTGAGGGCTGGCTTTCTCCCTGATTAAGAAGTCAGAGCTAAGAGACCAAGGAAGCTAAGACAGCCAGTGCCTGCAGGACAGAGTGCTGGAGAGCTGCAGAGATAAGCACACACTTGAGAAAATGACCTGAGGCCAGAGAAAGAAGTACCTGAAAGTATTGGGATAATCCTCATGGAAGAGCAGTGCGTGCCATAGCCAGCCCTGGTGAGAAACCTGTCACTCACAGGGCAGTGGGTGTAGTACTCTGAAGAATAGTAATAGAAAGAACAAAGTAGTTCAAGACTAAATGCTGCCTTGGTGCTGCTTACCACAGCAATGTTCAGAAGGTTGTTTTTAAGTTACCTGTTTCCCAGAACAAAGTTCAAGGATATTGACAGGATTACAAAATGTGCATCACCGATCAAGGTGAGAGTCACCATATATAACAACCACTCAAGGTTATCCTGCATACAGATATGCAGAAAAATGTAACTCATAATGATGAGGGAAAAAAGTCAACTGACATTCAGAAATGGCAGAGGAGCTAGAATTACTAGGCAGACATTAAAAACATATGTTTGCAAAGTTAGAGAAAAGACTAAGTATGCTAAGTGGAGCCATGAATGATATAAAAAGCAATTCAGAGGGCTGGCGCTGTGGTGCAGTGGGTTAATGCCCTGGCCTGAAGTGCCAGCATCCCATATGGGCGCCGGTTTGAGCTCCACTTCCAATCCAGCTCTCTGCTATGGCCTGGGAAAGCAGAAGATGCCCCAAGTGCTTGGGCTCCTGCACCCACATTGGAGACCCAGAGGAAGCTCCTGGCTCCTGGCTTTGGATCAGCGCAGTTCCAGCCATTGCGGCCAATTGGGGAGTGAACCAGAGGATGGAAGACACCTCTGTCTCTGTCTCTCTCTCTCTCTAGCTCTCCTCTCTCTGTGTAACTCTTTCAAATAAAATAAAAATAAATTTTTTAAATAAAAAGCAATTCAGACATCTAAAAATGAAAATTGGAATTTCAGAGAGTGAGCTTGAAAGCAGCGATGGAAAAGACCTAGGAGGAAACAGGAAGAACAGCTTTTTAAAAAGGTGAGCAGTGCGTCAGTGAGCTGTAGGACAACTTCAGACAACACAGTGTATGTGTCTGTAGAGTCCCTGCAGGAGAGTGAAAAGCCAGGTGAGAAAATACAACTGAAAATATAGTGGCCAGAATTTTTCATTATTTGCTAGAAACCATATACCCACAAACCCAAAAGTGCTTATCAAACAACAAAGGAGAAAACCATATGATGTTTTCATATTACAAATTGCTTTTAAGACTAGTAATTAAAAAAAATTCAGCCCCTGGGGGAAGGCAGGGCACGTGTTACACAAGAGGAAATAGGAACAAAGATAAGGATGGCAGTTGACTTCTCAGAAACTATGGAGCCAGGAAAGTATTAAAGAATAAAACTATCAAGCTAGGATTCTATACCCAGGTTAAATATCTTTCCAAACCACTGATGAAATAAACATGTTCAGACACAAAACCTGGAAGAATTTATCACCGGAAGTCTTGTACCACAAGAACATTCAACATTTTAAAGGGGGCCTGGAGTTGTGGGGCAGCAGTTAAGCTGCCACTGGGGACAATGGCATCCCATATGGGTGCTGATTTGAGTCCCAGCTACTCCACTTCCCATCCAGCTCTCTGCTTATCGCCTGAAAAAGCAGAAGATGGTAGGTACTTTGCCACCCATGTGAGAGACCCAGAGGGAGTTCCAGGCTCCTGGCTTGGCCCAACCCTGGCCATTGCAGCTATCTGTGGAGTAAACCAGTGGATGGAAGATATCTTACTGTTGCTCTTTGTCTCTCTCTCTGTAGTTCTGCCTTTTAAATAAATAAAGATTTCTTTTAAATGTTAGAAGAAATTCTCCAAGCAGAGGGAAAAGTATACCAGATGGGAGCCTGCATCTGCAAAAGGATTAAGGAACACTGAAAATAACAACTGTGTTCAGAGCAAAAATAATCTGTGGTAGGATTTGTAATGTGTAAAAAAAAACTTTTGACAACATGCATAAAACCCTGCAAGTTTTTACCATATGTGTTGTGGTTTAATATTGAAGATAGATTATGATGTGTACTATCGACCTTAAAGAAACCACTAAAACCATACTACAGAGTTAATAGCTAATGAGCCAAAAAAGGAGATAAAATGGAATTTTTGCAATAATCTTGGAATCACACTGAACTAAAAAGCTGCTGCACAGCAAACAACAATGAAAAGACAGCCCGCAGGATGGAAGAATCCATTTGCAACCATATGTCTGATAAAGGGTTAATATCCAATTTTTTTAATGGACAAATTACATAAAGAGATATTTCTCAAAAGAAAACATACAAATGGCTGAGAAATATTTGGAAACACTCAAAATCACTGATCATTCAGAAAATTCAAACTAAAACCACAATTTCTGGGAAGGAGATTGGCTTAGTGTTTTGGGACACGCACATCTCATAGAGTGTCTGGGTTTGAGTTCTGGCTCCACTGTCAATTCCAGCTTCCTATTAATGTGCGCCCTGGGGGACAACAGGTAATCGTTCAAGTAGTTGGGTCTTTACCACCCACTTGAGAATCTGAATTGAGTTTCTGGCCCCTAGCTTCATTCTGGCCCAGCTCCAGCTGTCATAACAATTTGGAGAGTGAACCAACATTCATTTCTCTCTCTCTCTCTCTCCCTCCATCTTCTCTACCTTTCAAATAAAATAATTTTAAAACTTGAAAGTTTACAATGAGATAACACAGCATACCTGTTAGAATGGCTATTATCAAAAAGATGAAAGTACACACATTGGCAAAGATGTGAAGAAAAGTGAAGAAAAGGGACCCCTTACACACTGTTGATGAAAATGTGGATTTGTACAACTACTATTTTTTTAACAGGCAGAGTTAGAGAGAGAGAGAGAAAGGTCTTCCTTCTGTTGATTCACCCCCAAATGGCTGCTACGGCTGGCGTGCTGCGCTGATCCGAAGCCAGGAGCCAAGTGCTTCCTCCTGGTCTCCCAAGCAGGTGCAGGGCCCAAGCACTTGGGTCATCCTCCACTGCCTTCCCTGGCGATAGCAGAGAGAGCAGAGAGCTGGACTGGAAGAGGAGCAGCTGGGACAGATTCCGGCACCCTGACCGGGACTAGAACCCAGGATGCTGGCGCTGTAGGTGGAGGATTAGCCTAGTGAGCCGCGGCATCAGCCACAACTACTTTTTTTTTTTTTTTTTTTTTTTTTTTTGATAGGCAGAGTGGACAGTGAGAGAGAGAGAGAGACAGAGAAAGGTCTTCCTTTGCCGTTGGTTCACCCTCCAATGGCCGCCGTGGCCAGCGCGCTGCGGCCGGCGCACCGCGCTGATCCGATGGCAGGAGCCAGGTGCTTCTCCTGGTCTCCCGTGGGGTGCAGGGCCCAAGGACTTGGGCCATCCTCCACTGCACTCCCGGGCCACAGCAGAGAGCTGGCCTGGAAGAGGAGCAACCGGGACAGAATCCGGCGCCCCAACTGGGACTAGAACCCGGTGTGCCGGCACCGCAAGGCGGAGGATTAGCCTAGTTAGCCGCGGCGCTGGCCGCCACAACTACTATTGAAAACAGTGTGGAGGTTCCCTAAAAAATTAAAAGTAGGGCTACTGTATGATCCAGCAATCCTACTCTTGTGCATATATCCAACGAATATGAAATGAGTATAGCAAAGGGATTTCTGCCCTTCCGTATTCATTGTAGCATTATTTACAATAGCTAGGTTGTGGAATCAACCCAAATACCCATCAACAATGGAATGCATAAGGAAAATGGTGTGCTGGGATGTAAGCATCTAGCCTAGCCGTTCAGACACAGGTTAAGATACAGCCTGGGGCCGGTGCCTTGGCGCAGTAGGTTAATCCTCTGCCTGCGGCGCCAGCATCCCATATGGGTGCCAGTTCTAGTCCTGGCTGCTCCTCTTCCAATCCAGCTCTCTGCTATGGCCTGGGAAAGCAGTAGAAGATGGCCCAAGTCCTTGGGCCCCTGCACCCACATGGGAGACCAGAAAGAAGCACCTGGCTCCTGGCTTCAAATCGGCACAGCTCTGGCCATTGCGGCCATCTCGGGAGTGAACCAAGAGAAGGAAGACCTTTATCTCTGTCTCTCCCTCTCACTGTCTCTAACTCTACCTCTCAAATAAATAAAAAAATCTTTAAAAAATTTTTTAAAAATAAAAAAAAAAGATACATCCCACATCAGAGTGCTTGACTCGGCTCCTGGCTCTGGCTTCTGATGCCAGCTTCCTGCTAATACCCCGGGAAGCAGCAGTGATGGCTCAAGTGGTTGGATTCTCACCGCCCAGATGGGAGACCTTGGTTGAGTTCCTGACTTTTGACTTTTGACTTCAACACCAGCCCAGCCATGGCCATTGTAAGCATTTGGGGATTAAGCCAGTGAATGAGAGGGTGCAGTCTCTCTCTCCCTCTCTTTGAAAGGCACACACACACACACACAGAGAGAGAGAGAGAGAGAGAGAGAGAGGACTTTCCATCCTCTGGTTCACTCCCCAAATGGTCACAACAGCCAGGTTTGGGCCAGGCAGAGGCCAAGAGCTAGGAACTCCATCTGTGTCTTCCACACAAGTGGCAGGTGCCCAACTACTTGAGTCATTTTCTGCTGCTTTCCCAGGTATGATACCAGGGAGCTGGATCAGAAGTGGAGCAGTCAGGACTTGAACTGGCTGATATGAGATGATGGTATTGCAAGAGACATCTTTACTTGCTATGCCAAAAACACCCACACCCTCTGTCTCTATCTCTACCTCTTAAGTAGAAAATAATTTAATGTTTTATGTATATATAGACACAGTGGAATATTATTCAGCTTTGAAAAAGAAAATCCTATCATTTGTGATGATACGGATGAGCCTAGAGGATATTCTGTTAAGTAAAATAAACCAGATTCAGAAAAGACAGGCTCTCATTTACACATATGTGGGATGCAAAAGGATTCCTAGAAACAAAGCATAAAATAATCATTTCCAGAGACTGAACGGTGCAGGGTGGGACTGGAGAGATGTTAGTCAAAGGACAAAAGATTAGAAGGAATAAGTTCAAGAAATCTATTGTACATTGTGGTCATCGTGATGACTGACATCCGTAACATTATGTTGTATGCTCTCTAAGAGTAGATTCTAAACATTCTTACCACAAAAAAATAGTATGTGAGATAATGTATATGTTAAATGCCTTGATTCAGCATTCATATATATGTATATAAAAACAACATGCTGTACACCATAAATGTATAACATTATTGTCAATAAGAAGCTGACAAGAAAAAAAAGTCAAACCAAAGGAAGGCAGAAGAACACAAAAAAATAGAAGAAATATAGCAAGTGCCAATTTTAAACCCAACCACATCAAAACCATATCACGTGTATGTAAATGGCCTGAAAGCCATAACTTGACGAGTTATGACAAGACATCAAGACCCAGCTAAAAATTTGCTGCCTACAATAACCTCACTTTTAATATAAAGACACAAATAAGTTAAAGGTAAAAGGATAAGTTTACTTTAAAGCTTAACATCCTGAAATCACAGGATAAAGACCATCAAGCTTAACTCCTCTATTTGACAAGTAGATTACAGCTTGGTGTAATTTAGCTGTCAGGCTGAGCTGGTGCACTGAAGAGGCCCTGTGCCCAGGAGATTATAGTCTGGAACCTGCATCAGAAGCTAGATCTGAAGGTAATTTGGGATGTTGCCATCAAAGATGTGGTTGTAGATGAAGGTCATGATCAGCACCTGACAAAAAAAATACACAGTCTTGGTCCAAAATGGGGAAGCATGGACCACCAACAGGAGAACACTACGTAAATCTGTGAATGTTTTCAAATGTGAATATCATATGCTTTGTGTCTACAAGTTTGGAAACATGAAAAAATAATTTCTTTGCTGAAAATTAGACTGTACATTTATACAGAAGTTATCTACTTATCTACATAGTATTTAGAATTTCTTTTAAAAGCCAAAATAGTTATGTTAATTTTTTTTTACTCATCTCACTGGTCTGTAGTATCACTTGGATTTTCTGTGTATGTAATGAAACACCACAATATATTTCATGAGTATAAGAGGTATATGAATGAGGGAAATATATAATGAAAGTACATTATCTAGGGGGAAAATGACACTTTTTAAAAAAAAGATTACAGCTAGTATTTTTAAGGTTTCTGGAAGCTACTGTATAGTATGGCAATAAGTCCAAAGAGCTTTGTAGGTGTGGAATGTTGTGTATTTAAATTTTTTTACCCACATAACAAAAGTTCTATTGTATAATCATTGCAAACAGACATGTTCTGTAAAATTTCCTACTAATCGCTGCATGCTCAGTGACTGGATGCTAATATATTTGAAATACACACAAAGTTTGAGGAAATGATAATTCAAGCTTGATCTTTATTTTTCTAAGAAAAAATAACTTCATAAAGTTTAGTGGTAGTACCATGAAAATTAAAATATGAAGTTGGAAAACACTAACTTTTGAAGAATATGAGCCCTAATCCATCTTTAAGTAGTCATATTTGAATTTTGATGGTGCCATGGACATAGTAAAGCAAGTACCACAAAAGGAGACCCCCCCGCTCCTTAACAATAGTGAGAAATCAGATTTTCTTAAGCATATTGATAATATCCAACTCATACTTTTCTACATATCAACAAAGCTAACTAGGATTTATATAAATTCTCAAAATGCTAATTTTATTAAACTGGAATCTGAGTTACATTGCACTGATATTTTTTCTTTATGCCAGTAATAAATTAAACAGTAGTTTGTATAGATGATTATTATCCATGTGTAGATTAACTGAAAAATAAACTTAATCTAAGAATCAGTATATCATAGATTGAACAGGCTCTTGTGATGTGAAATCCAATAAATTCCTTTATCTTATAAATGACACGTGTTCAATAAAAATTTAAGTATAGATAATCCAAAAGAAGAACAAAGTAAAATGAAAACATCTTATCATCCAGAAAACGCTGGTAATATTTGGATGTGTATTTTCCAGCTTATTTGTGTGGGAAATCCTCTCATTTTCATCAGCTTGTGGACTGATCAGGGGAAAGTCATGACCACAAGGTGGCAGTCGTACACAAGGAGCTTTATCCGCAGGGAAGGGGATGTCCCTCACAGCAGGCGCCCTGGCAGAGAGAGTAGCGTGCCCCTGACAAGGACACTCCCAGGGATGGGAAGAGATTACTCAGCAGCGTGGAGGGAGGGGGAGTCTGCATCAGAGAACTCCAAAAGGCAGCAGCCACTGGCGCCTCACAGAGTCCCAGGGTTTAGCTTATCTGTGTCTAGAGGACATTGGTGCAGTTTTGCAAATTCTGTAAAACGGAGATTCTAAGTAGTTTTTTTTTTTTCCAAAAAGATATATGTATGCATATACAGTAACACAAAATTTTTTAGAAAATGGAATTAAAAATGTTTTGTCACAAAGAAATTTTTTAAAATCCATGCACAGTGTTCTCATAATATGCATTTTCCATGAACTTCTTGAAGACTTCTCTTGTGTGCTTATTTGGGCTATATATATTTAAGGTCGTTGAACATGGGTGAGAATTGAAGTTGGTTCCAGCAGGCTAGCGCTCATTCCTGGACCGGTAAAATGTAAGGAGGTGGGTACAGACTTCTATTGACTAAAGTCCTCTTAGAAAAATGTGTACGTGGGAAGAATACTTGGATACAGGGCTGGGGTGGGGGAAGAGATGCGACCCTCAGAGACAGCCTTGTATAACAGCAGGCAAAGAGATTACCTTTCCTTGGAAGTCCTGTTTCCGCTCAGAGCTGGTTTGGCAAAACACATAGAACGTATTTGTTGGCCACCCTTGTTTTTCCCCAGTGCTCAGTGAAATCTCCAAATAATAAGCAGATATTTTTTAAGCCATCGCATTTTTTTAAGTTCCAGTTTATTAATTTGCCACAGTCACATTTAAGTTGTAGTATCAACCTGCTCCCTGGTAGACATATTAGTGGAAATTGAACAGTAGGAATCAGAATGGGCTTGTCTAGCTATTTATGCACACATATAATTCTTGTATAAAACTCAGAACTGTCAAATGCTGACCCTTTAAACTGAAAATGAACTGACAACTGATGAATAGACTTCTAGAGCCCACAGAGTGAGGACTTACTTCAGATTAGTCTAGATCAAAGTAATTTTACTCCATATCCTGTGACACTGTAAGGACAAAGACAAGTACAAATAAAATGGGAATTCCAGGTGTGGGCAATTGGTGCAGGAGTTAGGATGCTGCTTAGAATGCTTGCATCCTGAACCAAGTGCCTGGTTCCAGTCCTGCCTCTGCTTCTGAGTCAGTTTCCTGCAAACGCAAACCCCAGGGAGGCAGCAGCCACCCATGTTAGCAACCTGGATTGAGTCTTGGCTCCTGGATTCAACCAGGCCCAAACCTGGCTGTTGCAAGCATTTTGGAAGTGAACTAGTGGATGGAAGATCTCTATCTTTCGAATAAAAACGGGAAAAAAATTGGAACTTCATTTAATAGTTTTATAATTAGTATTAAAAATTATATTAAGGGGCCAGTGCTGTGACATAGCAGGTAAAGCCACCACCTGCAGTGCCAGCATCCCATATGGGCGCCAGTTCGAATCCCAGTTGCTCCACTTCTGATCCAGCTCTCTGCTGTGGCCTGGGAAAGCAGTAGAAGATGTCCCAAGTCCTTGGGCCCCTGCACCCAGGCGGGAAGACCTGGAGGAAGCTCCTGGCTCCTGGCTTCGGATCAGTGCAGATCCGGCCATTGCAGCCAATTGGGGAGTGAACCAGTGGATGTAAGACCTCTCTCTCTCTCTCTCTCTCTCTCTCTGCCTCTCCTTCTCTCTGTGTGTAACTCTGACTTTCAAATAAATAAATAAATCTTTAAAAACAATTATACTAAAATTGCTTTATAATTAGTATCATTATTGGGTTTATTTTTCCTGTTAGAATTATTCCTATTGGATTGCATTTATCCAAAAGCCACTGAGTATTGGAAATGTGCTCTCTTCCCATAATAATATTGATAATGGGAAATATATATGTAGAGAATTAAGGTCCGAATTAGGACCTTAGAGTTAAAAGAATATTTTGAACAATATCTGAAACCCTGCATCACTGGTATAGATTGTTTTTTGCCTGCAATATGCCATTTTAATATATATTTTCACCCTAGGGGTAGATTAAGATATCTTTTTTTTTTTTTTTTTTTTTTTTTTTTTTTTTTTTTTTTTTGACAGGCAGAGTGGACAGTGAGAGAGAGAGACAGAGAGAGAAAGGTCTTCCTTTGCCGTTGGTTCACCCTCCAATGGCCGCCGCTGCAGCCGGCGCACCGCGCTGATCCTGGCAGGAGCCAGGATCCAGGTGCTTTTCCTGGTCTCCCATGGGGTGCAGGGCCCAAGCACCTGGGCCATCCTCCACTGCACTCCCTGGCCATAGCAGAGAGCTGGCCTGGAAGAGGGGCAACCGGGACAGAATCCGGCGCCCCAACCGGGACTAGAACCCGGTGTGCCGGCGCCGCAAGGTGGAGGATTAGCCTATTGAGCCACGGCGCCGGCTCAGATTAAGATATCTTAATTACTAGGACTATGTATAGAAAACAGCAACAAAGAAAATTGTGGGGGCTGGCACTGTGGCATAGCAGGTAGGGACACTCCCTGTGGTACCGGCATCCCATATGGGTGCTAGTTCGAGTCCCTGCTGCTCCACTTCCCTTCTGGCTCTCTGATGTGGCCTGAGAAAGCAGTGGAAAATTGCCTAAGTCTTTGGACCCCTGCACCCATGTGGGAGACCCAGAAGAAGCTCCTGGCTCCTGGCTTCAGATCGGCCCAGCTTTGGCTGTTGTGGCTAGTTGGGGAGTGAACCAGTAGATGGAAGACCTCTCTCTCTGCCTCTCCTTTCTCTGTATAACTCTGACTTTCAAATAGATTAATAAATCTTTTTAAAAAAAAACTGTGCTGATATATATAATTGTTATAATTTGGACTTGTGGTTGGGTGTGATAATACTTGGCATGCATGATATATAATTGGAAGGGAATATTATATAAACAGAGAAAGGAAAAGCTTGAAACTAGGAGGCAGAGGGAAGAAGATAAATTGAAAAGCTCTCATTATAGAATTTAGTACAATTACAATTTAATTGTATACATGAAGCTGTAGGTTCTAAATGTAATTTTTTAAATATTCATTTATTGTATTTGAAAGACGATGCAAGGGGGGTGGTGAGAGGAAGAGACGCAGATGGAAGTCCAATAGGATTAATTCTATTAAATTGTTAAAGAATATTTGAAATGTTAGCTGTGATACTTTAAAACACTAGCCACAGGAGTCCTCTGATTTTGCTTCTGATGGAGAATGCTTCCAGACTTTCCCATCTGGTGACAACAGAGATATAAATTTGTGCACACACAAATAAAATTCATGTTCTATGGTGTGCCAAAGAGAGGTGGATGAAGGAAGCCTGGGCTAAGCAGATTCCAGGGGTGGACAGGCCTCACAGCAGTTCATACATCAGAGTATCACTGACCTGGGTGCAGCTGGGGGGCGTGGACTCCCCCAGCTATGAAAGACATCTCCTTCAGGGTGAGGAGAAGCCAGCCACAGCTTAATTACAGTGTGGGTTAGCAGGGTAGATTGGGATCCAGAAAATTCCCTAATAAAAAATAACAAATCACCAGTCCTGTGATTGTGTCCTCACTGCGTTGCTGCTCTGAGCAGTCCAGGAGGAGCACTGGGAAGCAGGCTGCTTGGGTGCTTCCTCACCCACTCGCCCAGTGGTTGCCGCCAGGGCCCCATTGGAGTTGAAGTCAAAGGCGAAGCAAAGGAGGAGCCTTGCTTTGTGGTGGTAGTGAATTTCAGGGCACACCTCCAAAAAATAATCTTTCAAAACATTTTTTTAACCTAAGAAAAGGTGTACTGGGGCCTGCACTGTGGTGTAGTAGGGAGCTGGCATTCCATATGGGCGCCAGTTCTTGTCCTAGCTGATCCAACTCTCTGCAATGCACTTGGAAAGCGGTGGAAAATGGCCCAAATGCTTGGACCCCTGCACCGTGTTGGAAATCTGGAAGAAGCTCCTGGCTCTTGGCTTCAGATCAGCTCAGCTCTGGCCATTGAGACCATTTGGTGAGTGAACCAGCAGATGGAAGACCTTTCTTGGCCTCTCCCTCTCTCTATCTGTAGCTCTACATCTCAATAAATAAATGAATAATAAAAAGAAAAGGTGTACCATTATCCCTTTTTAGGCTGCTCAAAAACTGAGGCTTAGCTAGGATTCTAAGCTCCGCTCTCCTCTCCTTTTAATTGGTAGCCTTTGGAAAATTAAACCTGTTATCCTGTCTATTTCAGGGTTTATAATCAGATCTTACCAGCGTCAGAGATATATTTCTTTTCGAATATAAATCATTCCTGTAGCAATAAATAGTTTAAGCAGTTTTAACTCATGCAACTTCAACTCCATACTGATTCTCTCATTGTGTTTGTTGCAAAATAAACAAAAAAGGAAGGAAGGAAGAAGAAAGATGAGCACAATCTTTATATGTATACAAGTAGAAACTTTGTTCTCAGTTAAATGCTTTTAACTGTTTCTGTGCTAGATTTTCCAAATAAACAACTATATTTAAGCCCTGAGTTGTCTAAACATGTTTTCACTTAGTAACTGATGGCATATGTTCATGAATCCCAGATCTAATGTCCTAGCTCCTTTCGAAGGCAGGTGCCTAATTCTTACCAGTGAAGAAAGATTCCTATGGTCAGTGGATGTTGTGGATCAGCACTCAGCATCTTCCCACTCTCCTTCTTCAGTGCTCAGAAGCCAGGACAGGGGGCAGGGAAGGAGGGAGGTGGAAAGCAATATGTTCGGGATCCCTAGGGGACTACAGGAACTTGAGCCAGTTAGCATCAGCTAATCAGGCCAGCCCCTGGGAGCTTGGGAAGGCAGAGTGGAATGAAAGCTGTGTTTCTGCTATTTATGCTGTTTTTGCCTGGACACACAGCTCTGCAGGGATTGGATTTTGCTGTGCCAGAATGCCAGGGTCTCGTCCCCATTCATAGACATCAAGAGACAGAATAGTGGTGACTCAATTTCACCAGTGCAGACCCGATCTGCTATAAGAACTGAATTGTGCACTCCTCCCCCTCCCCATTCCTTTGTTGAAGGCCTAACCCCCAGAATGTGACTGTGTTTGGAGACAGGGCCTTGAGAGAGACAATTAAGGTTAAATGAGGTCATAAGGCGGGATTCTGACTGAATCAGACTGGTGTCCTGATAAGAAGAGACCCCAGGGATGCCCATGCAGAGGAAAGGCCACAGGAGGACACAGAAAGAAGGTATTTACTAGCGAGCTGGGAAAGAGATCTTGGGGCAAGCACAGCTTGGCTCCAGATCAGCGAGACAATGCATTTCTGTCGCACAGGTCCCCATCTATGGCGTTTTGTTACGGCTGCTCCAGCGGACATACGCAAGCCTGGATAGAGCTGGAACAAGCGGTGGGGTTTGGGAGGATTCCTGGAAGGCAGTGAAGGCGGCACATGTCCCCACAGCCAGCAGCTCCAGGGACAGTCTCCTGGGGCCCCGACCACGTGACCTCAGCACAAGCCAGAGCTCTGTGATTGTTCTAGGAGTTGTTCTAGGGGAAGGCCAGGCAAGAGCTAGCTCTTCCAGCCCCTGGAGTGATTTGGACGCTCTGACTTCCTTATGTCCAATCCTGTCCCTACATGGCCATCTAGAAGGGCTCACAGGCTCAGGATAGGAAACTGGTACTCCAAGTCTGTCCGAGCTGTTAGAAGAAGACACCATAAAAGGGTGACTTATGAATGACAGAAGTTCACTCCAGTTTTGGGAGCTGGGATGTCCAAGATAAGGCTCTGGTAGATTCCATTTCTTGCTGTGCCCTCACGTTGTGCATGGATGGAGGTGTCTTGCTCAGTATGCTTCTGTCTCTCTCTTTAAATAGCTTGTCAAAGATCTCTCTGGCTTTTTGTTTAAAAAATTAAAGACATTTTCATTTTATTTGAAAGGCAGAGAGAGAGAGAGAGAGATCTTCTATCCATTGATTGACCAAATGACTGCAACAGGAGTTGGTAACTCAATCCAGGTCAGCAACTCATAAAAATAGTAAATTCATTCTCATATCCCTTTCACCTTGAATTGAGCTGAAGTAAATTATATTTTATGTATAAATTGCAAATATATTTAACATAATTCATATAATACATGACAAAGTCTAAATCAATTGATTGCCCATTTTAAGTTAGAGTCACAAAACTAATTTTATATTCTAATATGCCAAATTGTCATAGACATTTTATGTCTATCAGCCTATTCAAATTACTCTTAAACTTGCCACAAACTTTAATGGTAAAATATTAATAAATTAATAACCTAGATT
Organism: Oryctolagus cuniculus; assembly: GCF_964237555.1. Lineage (NCBI taxonomy): Eukaryota > Metazoa > Chordata > Mammalia > Lagomorpha > Leporidae > Oryctolagus > Oryctolagus cuniculus. The sequence goes on from NC_091444.1 coordinate 35,073,292, forward strand.
ATTTATACTAATTCTATCTTCCCAGAATCCAAAGACATTTACTCACCCATAAGAAAACAAAGCATTCAAGGCATGCTGAGGGTCACAGTTCGCTGAACAGTCTTATCTTCCTAACATTCCTGGAAATCGCAATTTTCATGATTGCGTCCTATGCTGTTATGTGAATGCATAACGATTTATCTAGCCTCCCTCACTTTCTCACCAAGAGTCAAACTGTGATGAACACTGGGGCCACTCTACTTGGCCTTTCTGAGTATTTCCCTGGGAAAGGCGCCTGGAAGGCTATGAACGCTTTGCAGGACTCTTGATAGGAGTCTTCAGGTCTCCTTTACAAAAGCTTGCCCAGGAGTCGCACCCTCGTGAACAGTGCCTCAGGACCACCTCACCATGCCCTCACCAGCACTGAACATATTTTTTTATTTACTCATTTGGGAATCGGAGTTACAGAGAGAGGAATACACACACACACACACACACACAGAGAGAGAGAGACCTTCCATCCACTGGTTCACTCCCTGGACGGCTGCAAAGACCCAGGCCAAAGCTCGGAGCCAGGAGTTAGGAGCTTCTGGGTCTCCCGCGTCGGTGCAGGTGCCGAAGCACTTCGGCCATCCTCCCGCTGCCTTCCCCAGCGCACTAGAAGGGAGCTGGATCGGAAGTGAAGCAGTTGGGACTCGAACAGTCAACCATGTGGGATACTGGCTTGGCAAGTGGTAGCTCAACCTGTTGTGCCACAATGACCACCCCTGAATGTAATCTGTATTAGTCATCATCTTGTCTGTCAGTTTGATCGTTGGCAAATGGAGTTCCGTTGTTAGCTGGGGGTCACTGATGAGTTGCAGGTGTGGTTGCAAGAGTTTGTGTGTTCCTAACTCATGTCGCTTTCCACCAGTGGACGAGATGCTCTGTTGGCCAACAGCTGGGATGCGGCCGGCTGGGCCCCCGAGTGCACCTGCCGCAGTCCCGGACCCCACGGCCAGAGGGCGCTGCGACCCCTAAGCGCCCAACCCCGTTGGGGCTGGGGCGGAGGAGCGGGCAGGGAGCAAAGGTTGGCGTCTTCGTGCTGAGAGTTTCGCCAGAGAAGTGTCGGAATCATGACGGTGGGAGCCAGGCTCCGAAACAAGGCGGCGCGCACCTTCCCGCGCCGCGGGCCCCGAGGGCGACGGCAGACGGACGGGGACGAGGAGGCGGATGCCATCCTGGAGCACCTGGAGTGCGGGGACGAGGCGGCCGAGAGCGGCGCGAGCGAGGAGAGTGAGCCGCGCCCGGGGGCCCGGAGCGCGCGTAGGGTGCACCTTGCTGGCCTGCCAGAGCGCTATGAACCGCTAGAGGAGGCGACGCAGGGCGACAAGCCCAAGAAGAGGTACCGGCAAAAGCTGAAGAAGTATGGCAAGGTAGGGCAGTGCGCCTGCACCCCCGCGGGGTCTTGGCTCATCTCGGGTTGGGGACTCCCGAGGAACCGGCTGGGTGTCGGGAGATGGTCCCCACCGTCGGCCCCAGAAGAGCCGCCCTGCGCTGCACCTGCGTGCCGCCCCAGTCCCATTTCTGCTCCCAGCCACGGGCAAGTCCGGGTGGACACTGGCACGGGCTCGGGTCAGTAGCGTTCTCAAGGGGGGATCTTGCCGCTCTAGTTCGCTGATCAACCAGGCAGGACAGGAATGGTGTCCCCGGACAGATGGGAACGCTGGCGCTTCATCGCAGCTAGGTGACTTGGAGGTGACCCAGTTGGAAAGTGAGGAGTGGCAGCCTAGTTTATGTTCTCTGCCAACATCCCCTTCAGGATAACCCACTAGCTCAGAAATGTTTGGACTGTCTTTCCCAGTGCTCTCAGGGTTATTTCTGGGGCCTGGGAGCTCAATAAATGCATAAATAACCTGTTGAACCTACTTTTCTCTTCTAGCCAGCGACAAGGGGTGGGGGCCGAGAGAGACCCAGAGACCCTTGACCTGGATGAATCACAGAGGTCTTTGTGTCCTGGCCCAAGGCCCTGGGCGCCACCTGATTATTGTCTGTTATTTGTGCTCCTCGGTGTCCTCCTATTCAACCTGAAGCCATTCGCTCTCCACACCTGGAGCTTAGGTTCATCAGGCTCTTTAAAGTGTGATCGCAGCTTTCAGAGTGGCTCCCAAGTCAGCAGAGGTGAAATGCCCTAACAAAAACCATAGAGTTGGGACTTCAAGGCTTAAGGCAATGCTAGGACTAATCCTGTCACTTCCCGGTCCCAACTGAGCCTAAAGAAGCCATCATTGGCCTCTCAGCTGGTGCATTGATAATGCAGAAACTCAGCTCAGGGACCGCACTCGAAGATAGCTTGGGGCCCTCACTATGTGCTAGGCATTGTGCCAAGCGGTAGAGACATGAATAAGAATAAGCAGCAGCCCTGCCCTGCAGGAGTCTGGGGCTTCCTGGGGAGACACTGGCATAGCTGGGGCACCACCGTGGGGCCCATGACCCAGGGCTGAGGCAGGTAACTCCTCAAGAGTGAGACTGAAATCAGGGAAGGTTTCAAATTACAGTCATGGGAAACCTGAAGGATTACTTAAGATTTCACCAGATAAACATGAGATTCCCCTTTACACTCATTACTATGGCTGCAACATGTATAGAAATAATAGAAAAAACTGGCCGGTGCCGCAGCTCACTAGGCTAATCCTCCACCTAGCGGCGCCGGGTTCTAGTCTCGGCGGGGCACTGGATTCTGTCCCAGTTGCCCCTCTTCCAGGCCAGCTCTCTGCTGTGGCCCGGGAAGGCAGTGGAGGATGGCCCAAGTGCTTGGGCCCTGCACCCCATGGGAGACCAGGAGAAGCACCTGGCTCCTGCCTTCGGATCAGCTCAGTGTGCCGGCCGCAGCGTGCCAGCCGTGGCAGCCATTGGAGGGTGAACCAACTGCAAAGGAAGACCTTTCTCTATGTCTCTCTCTCTCACTATCCACTCTGCCTGTCAAAAAAGAAAAGAAAAGAAAAAAAAAATAGAAAAAACTAGTGTTGGTGAGAATATGGAGAAACTCACCTAGCTGGTGAGAATATAAAATGGATTAGCTACTGTGGAAAACAATTTGGTGTTTCCTCAAAAAGTTAAATACAGAAGTTGCCTATGGTCCAGCAATTCTATCCTAGGTATATAACCAAAGAGACTGAAAACCAGTGCTTAGCCTCAGCTGAAAATAGTACTCAACAGTACTCAAGTGTATACACCCATATTCATAGAAGCCTTATTTACAACAGCGAGAGGTGAAAGCAACCCGAATGTTCATCAATGGATCAATGAATAAGCAAAATGTCATATATCTATACAATGGAATATTATTCAGCCATCAAAATATATTAAGTGCTCACACGTGCTACCACATGGGTGATCCTTGAGAACATTATGCTAAGTGAAATAAGGCAGACCCACAAGGTCATATGCTGCATGTGTGGCTCTGTGTATAGAAAGAACCCAGAGCCGGTAAACCCAGAGATATGGAATGCAGATTGGTGGTTGCCAGAGACTGGAGGCAGGAGGAGTAGAGAGCATCTGCTTAACAGAGGTATTTGTTTTCCTTTTGGAATGAGGAAAATGGTTTAGAACCGATAAAAGCGGTGGTTTCACAACACTGCTGGTGCCACTGAAGGGGAAAATTTAAGTGGCTACTTTTATGTAAATTTTGCCTCAAGTGAAAGATAAAATAAATTGGCAGGTAGAGAAGGAGTGGAGGAACAGTGCCAGCAGAGGTGTGGATGTAGGAGAGCTCCGGAGTGACACGCACTAGCTCAGGAGGCTTCGGAGGCCAGGGGACAGGACCTCGTCACCTCAGGGCTGGACGTGGCCTTTCTGCCCTTCAGAGGGGCAACTTCAGCTTGCACTTCTGCAGAGCCAGCCCAGAGGGGAACCAGGCTCCCATGTAGAGGAAGAAAGCAGGTGGCCCCACTTTGCTGAAAAGCCATGAGAACAGCCAAGGTTCAACTAGAAAGGTGGGGAGGTGGTTTTACCTGCTTTAGTTACCAGCTCAAGTTTTATGTTTCGTGGGCTCCCAGTGGAGAAGGCAGTGCTATGCAAGCAGCCGTACATTATTAACAAACACACTTGCTTCAAGAAAGGAAAATTAAAATTCCTCTTCATCACCCAAATCCATCACCCAAGCACCCACCTGCTTCCATTCAAAGAAAGGTGTTTGACTTCGCAAAATAGGGGAAGGTGGACTCACACCCCCTGCTGCCTTCATAGCCCCAACCAAGGGTCAAGCCCAAAACTGGGCTGTTCCAGCCATCTCAAAGCCTGTGTGTCTGGGATTCTTGCCAGTCAACATTCTCCCTGATTTGTAAGTAGTGATAATGGCATTCATGTGTTGGGTTTATTGTTAAAGTTACCTCTGCTAAGTGCAAGGGAGGAGTCTTCAAAAAGGTCATGGAGAATGCATGCTAGGAAGATTCTATACATGGAGTTCAAATTTTTTTGCACCAAAATAAACTTTTAAGATGAGCTTTTCATGGACTTTTTGAAATCCTTGCATGTTTGCCCTGCTACTCCAGAATGCAGGCACCCTGAGTCCTTTCAATAACCTTGGAAAGCTGTGGTCACCCCCATGTTATAGTGGACACTTAAGAAAATGAAGACTGCGCGGCTGGCAGGCAGAAAAGCCAGGAGTCTGAGCTGGCCCCGTCCCAGGCAGAAGCCTGTGCATTGGAAGAGGTAGAGCACTCCCCAAAACTTAGCTTAAATTGAGGTCACTTTTCCCAATCACACTTGCGAGCCACAGGGAAAAGTTCAGATAAGGAAAGTAATTAAATTTTGTTCACTGGGCAGTGAGGAGCAGGGTGGAGGGGGGAATTCAGGGGATGGAAAATCAGTGGGTGAAATAACCTTTAATGTAAGCAGTAGAGAAGTGTCCCCTGGTGGCAAGAAGCGGGTAAGCGCATGGTGGTGCAGCCCTGCCCAGCCATCTGCTTGCTCCAAGACCTGGGGATCTGCCTGCATTTCTCTGCCTCAGTTTCCCCATTTATAGTGTAAGATAATTTTAGGATTGTAAGGAGTAAATGAATCAATTCAAGAGGAGATCTTAGAGTATACCTGGCATGGCACCTGGTAGCGGTTATGTTACTGCCATTACCCGTGGGGTAGAGCACAGGCCCAGTCTGCCTCTTTTCTTTTTCTTTTTTTTTTTTTTTTTAGAATTATTTATTTACTTGAAAGTAGGAGTTACACAGAGAGAGAAGGAGAGGCAGAGAGAGAGAGAGAGAGAGAGAGGTCTTCCATCCACAGGTTCACTCCCCAGATGGCGGCAATGGCCAGAGCTGCACTGATCTGAAGCCAGGAGCCAGGAGCTTCTTCCAGGTCTTCCACGTGGGTGCAGGGGCCCAAGGATTTGGGCCATCTTCCACTGCTTTCCCAGGCCATAGCAGAGAGCTGGATCAGAAGTGGAGCAGCCAAGACTCGAACTGGCGCCCATATGAGATGCTGGCACTGCAGGTGGCCCCTTTTTATTGATTTTTAAGTGAGCTCTAATTTAAAAACAAAACAAACAAAAGCCTCTGTAGCTGACCACACCCCTCAGGATTGTGCTAGGTCCTGGCAGAATTGCATAACTTTATATTGGACCTTGCCTTGGCTGAGAGTTGATTTCCTTTTGAAAGCCTGGGGAGGGGAGTGATTACTGATGTTGCCGGGGTACGTGGACCTGATGACATCACTGGGGAGTTGTACTTGAACAAATCTGGCCCAGAGAGACTCATTCCCTAAATTAATTTCCTCTGACTGCTGTAGCAATGACCACCAGTGTTATAGCTTAGAGTGGCATAGGTTCATTCTCCAACAGCTCTGGAGGCCAGAAGTCTTGCTGAGCTAATATCAGCAGCGAGGGCTCCTCCTGGAGGCTCCCCGAAACCCCCTGCTCTCATCCTCAGGGCCAGTGGCATAGACTCCTTAAACCAACCCTCTCTGTCTCCCTCTGCTTTCATCATTACATCACCTTTGTCCTACTCCTTCTACATCCTTTTCTCACCCAGGATAAATTCCTATCTCAAGATCCTCAATTTAATCACAGCTGCAAAAATGCTTTAGTCAGATAAGGTGATACATTGTCCTAGAGATCAGGACTTGAGTCTCTTGGGGAGGGCACATTATTCAACCTGGCACACTTGCCCGTGCCACTCCACTCCACTCCAAGTGCCCCTCTGAGATTAGCCAAGTCAAATTTCACTCAGGTCCAAAGATTCCAAATCTGCTTCCTCAAATGACACTGAAGTGGTTGATATTTTATATTTGTTTGCATTGTCCTTCTCAAGTCTGTATTTTGGTCATGTTCCAGTTAATGAGCTATTTTAGTAGATTTTTTCCAACTTGCAAAGATGAAGTGACAAGCAGCTTTTTAAAAATATCAGAAGAAAATGTGCTAATGCCAAAAAGGTCAAGTTTAAGGCAGGCAATTTTGACGCTGGTGGCATTATTTGTAAAGGAACACTCTTGACTTTGTTTCAAACATGTAAGTAAAATTCTCCAGATGAATCTCATCACACATTTGCAGAAGCATATCTCTTACCAGCATCACTCTCATACCCGCTCACATCTACCGTGAGCCTGAGTCCTAAGGTGTCTCACTGAGAACCCAACAGAGCAGTGTCAGGGATTAGTGTCCTGAGGAGAAGGGACTACCTGGTTCTCTCAAAGCTCATCATTTAGCAGGTGAGATGCCAGAGGAAACCCCACAGACTCCTTCCATGTGCTGGGGATACAGGATTGAGCACAAGAAAGTCCCCACCCTCCTTGTGTTACTGTGAGGGACTCCAACCTACAGAGAGCTCAAGTAAGTCAGAAATCATAGGAGGTTAAGCCCCTAATAAACTTTCCTAAACAGATAGCAAAATATCTTGGGTGTGTATGCCATCACCCCAAACCTCAGTTACAAAGCAAGTGTTATTTTGTAGCTGATGTTGTGGTACTTATAGTGTCTGAAGTTTGTGCCAGGCAGTATTTTAGTGCCTTCTGTGAATAGATTCTTTTAATCCTCTTAACTGAATATTCCTATTGTACAGATTAGGAAATGAAGTCAAAGGAAGTTGGGTGAGTGATGAAGCTGGAATTCACAGCCAGACTGCAAGGAGTTAACTACAAGGCTAAATACCTAACGCCTCCATTAAAGGGAGGTAGGTGCTGGTGTTTCGGCCCAATGGGTTAAGCCTCTGCTTGTGACACCTGCATCTGTTATCAGAGCCCTGGTTTGAGTCCAGGCAGCTCTGCTTCCAATCCAGCTCCCTGATACTGCATCTGGGAAAGCAGCATATGATGGCTCAAATATTTGAGTTCCTGCCACCCACACAGGAAACCTGGATGGAGTTCCTGGCTCTTGGCTTCAGCCAAGCCCAGACCTGGTTATTGTGGTCATTTCAGGAGTGAATCAGCTGATGAAAGATCTCTCTCTGTCTCTGTCTCTCTCTCACTCTTCCTTTCAAATAAATAAAACAAACCTTCAAACCTTTCATTTAAAAGGAAAAAGAAGGGATGTGACTATGGGATTAACCCTGAATTGAGATTTGGGATTGTATCTCAGCTCTGCCATATACCCACTATACAATTCAGATAAATATAACTCCCTTGTGCTTCACTCTTGTTGAAGCCTTATGGCCAAAATCCACTTGGAACACACCAGGAGTCAATCAAAGTTAGGTTATTTGCTAGCTACAGTACAGAAACGTGTGCCAAGAAACAATGAAGTCTCAACAGATGGAGACCTCAAATAGAGAACTGAGTGTTTGAGTTAAGGAGTTATCAGCATCCAGGAAACACTTTAAAGTCATTAGAAATGGATGACACTGCAACAGAGAGAGAGAGAGAGAGAGACTCCCAGCACTGAGTACTGAAGAACTCCAGTGTTTTAGGAATTGGTAGATCTAATCCTGTAAAGAAAGTTGAGCGGGCCGGCACTGTGGCATAGCGGGTAAAGCCGCCACCTGCAGTGCCAGCATCCCATATGGACTGCGGTTCCAGTCTCAGCTGCTCCACCTCTGATCCAGCAGTTTGCTGTGACCTGGGAAGGCGGTAGAAGATGGTCCAAATCCTTGGGCTCCTGCATCCATGTGGGAAGACCTGGAGGAAGCTCCTGGCTCCTGGCTTCAGATCAGCGCAGCTGCAGTCATCTAGGGAGTGAACCAGTGGATGGAAGACCTCTGTCTGTCTGTCACTCTCTCTCTCTCTCTCTCTCTCTCTCTCTCTGTCTCTCCTTCTCAGTGTAACTCTGACATTCAAAGAAATAAATAAATTTAAAAAAGAAAATTGAGGAGGAGCATTTTATGAGGTAGGCAAGAACCAAGAGAATACAGAATCAAAGAGATCAAACAACTGTTTCACCAACAAACATGCGTCAAACACTGCCGAGAGGGGCCAGTGTTGCGGTGCAGCAGATTAAGCTGTTGCTTGCAACACTGGCATCCCGTATTGGAGAATCAGTTTGAGTCCCAGCTACTCTGCTTCTGGTCCAGCTCACTGCTGATGCACCTAGGGAGGCAAATCCTTGGGCCCCTGCCACCCATGGGGGATATCTGAATGGACTTCCTGGTTTTTGGCTTCAGCTTGGCCCAGACCAGGCTCCTGCAGGGATTTGGGGAGTGAACCATCAGATGGAAGACTCACTCTCTCTGTCTCTGTCTCTGTCTCTCTCTCCCTCCCTCTCTCCTCCTCCTCCTTCCCCCTCCCCCCTCTGTTGCTCTGCCTTTCAAATAAATAAATAAGTAAATAAAAATCTTAAAAAAAGAAAAAAGAAAAAAAAAAAGAGATCAGGGAGAGGAAAACCAAGTGTCAATTGGCTCAGGCAACACGAAGACTGTAGATGGCCATAACCATGCAGTTTCTGGTTGCCTGAGGGCAGGAGGCAGAGTAAGAGGGAATAAGAAGTATGGAAGTGGAGGCTCTGTGTGTGGGTGTCTCTGTCAGTCACTTGGGCATGAAGGAGAACCTAGACTCACCTAGGGTGAGTATGTTTGCCAGGCAGTGTTGGAAGTCAAAGCAAGTTTTGTTGTTGCAATCAGGTATTTTAAGTGAAACCAATCAGTGTGGTTATTGTAGTTGGAAAAGCCAAAGTCCTGAGAGGCAATATGTGTGATGAGATAAGCTCCAGGTCATGTACATAGATGTTGATGTCACCAGGAATGATAACAGAAGTTGAGGGTGGAGAGAGGGGAAGACCAAAGGAAACAGTGCAATCAATGTTAGTCATTGGTGGTGGTTCTTTTTTCTGTGGCAATTCCACTTGAATCCCTTGGATATCCCCTATCCAGTACTGGGTCTTGTGGGGGAGGGGGGAGGGGAGGAGAGGGAAGGGATGAGAGAGGGAGGACAAGGGGAGGAGGGGGAGACAGAGGGAGAAAAGAGGAGGGAAAAGAGGAAGAGGAGGTGGAAGAGGAGTGCAGAACAAGAAAGCATTGCCGAATTGCCACCCTCAAGGAGTGTGTCATTGTACTGGAGATGTGTGACTTATGTGAGTACTGTTCTTAGAGAAAGGCAGATATAGGTGAGACAAAAACACATCTTGGAGGCAGAGGGAGGGCAGGATGGGTTTGCAGATGAGGTGAATGAAAGACTTGACCCATCCTGCTGATTACCCATGAACTTTTAGCTGGAGCAGAGAAGAGAAATAGGCTTTGGTTTAAAAAATAGAACTGGTTTGATTTAGAACTGGTAGTTTCACTGCTGTCTTAAAGAAGGTATCTATATTGGTCACCCTTTTGTTACTATAACCAAATACTTGAAGAAACTAACCTTATAAAGAGAAATGTTTATTTAGCTCACAGTTTTGGAGGTTCAAGTACAGTGTCAGGTAGCCTCACTGGTTGGGCCTTTGGTGAGGGTGGCAAATAGCAATGGCAGAGTGCATACAGAGGAAGGACCACATGGTAGCCAGGAAGCAAGAGCGAGTGGCTTGGCCCAGCTCAGGTTTTTATAACAACCCTCTCATTTAGGCCCACCTCCTCCACACTCTAGCTGGATTAAGTTTCCACTATTTTAGTGCCATTAAGTTTTTTTAAAGATTTATTTGAAAGGCAGAACTACAGAGAGGCAGAGGCAGAGAGAGAGAGAGAGAGAGAGAGAGAGAGAGAAGCCTTCCATATGCTGGTTCACTCCCCAAATGGCCACAGTGGCTAGAGCTGAGCCAATCTGAAGCCAAGAGACAGGAGTTTCCACCTGGTCTCCCATGAGTGTGCAGGGGCCCAAGGACTTGGACCATCTTCTACTGCTTTCCCAGGCCATAGCAGAGAGCTGGATTGGAAGTGGAGTAGCTGGGACTCAAACCAACACCCATATGGGATGCCGGCACTGCAGGCGGTGGCTTTACCTGCTATGCCACAATCGGCCACAGTGCCATTAATTTATGACTTCAGGGTTTAAATACATGAGGTTGCAATCCAAATTGTACTCAGATAATAGTAATCTCTGAATGATCTGGAAGTGTGCTGTGCTTGAAAGCAGTCTGCTGTGAGATGCCATGTGTCCTTGGTGGGGAGTCCGCGTGGGACAGCAGCCATAAGGAAACACAGTAACCTGCTATGTTGCCATGGGAGAATGAGGAAATATAAGTCTCCCTGTATGTTGCCATGACTCAGGGGGAAGCTAAAAAATTGCCTAACCTAATTTATTTTCTTTTCCATTTCTAATAATAGAATGTTGGGAAGGTCATCACCAAAGGATGCCTCTACATAGTCATTGGCCTGCAAGGATTCGCTGCAGCCTACTCTGCCCCTTTTGGAGTAGCCACCAGCGTCGTGTCATTTGTGCGCTAGTGGGAGCCACTGGGGCAGGTGTCACAAGAAAGAATGGAAGCCTCTGCTCAGGAAACAGTGCGAATCCAGGAGCCTGTCGGACTTGAACTCACAGAACACTTGGAAGAGAAACAATGTCTGTTGAATTGGATGAGTGTTTGTCCCTGCCCATCTGCTGAGCTTTTCTTGTCTCTCAGACACAAGTGGATCCAGTGGTCAGTCCTGCAGAGAATTAGGCCAAGGTTAGGTTTGGGCTTAGTTTGCTAAAGCCAGAGACTCCATGTGAAGGCAGCAAGGACTAAGGTGGAGAAAAACACCAGACAGATTCAAGCAGTATGTGTGGGTAGCAGAGTGGTGATTTTGAGGAGGCAAGAAGATGCTGACCTGGAGTCAGATGGCTTTCTGGATTCTTCTGGAAAGATCATGGACTGACAGGAGCACTCGTAGCCCTTGGCTTCTTTCATCCCTCAGGCAGTAAAAGAGCTGTTTATTTCTCCCTCGTCTCCTTCCTCCACCACTCTGTCACCAGGAATTTAATTACAGGCTTGGGAAGAAGGAAGGAAGACAAAAATCTCTTTGAAGGCTATGCTACTTTGAAAACTGTGCTGACAGTTGTGTCCTGAATGTTTGAAGCAGATAAAAGCTTGTCATTTTCACCCATCTCTACATGAATGTGCAGCTGGCAGTGAGGGAAGGAGGGAGGGTAAGTTCAGATGCGGTTGGGTAGCTGGGACGGGTTGATTGAGAGCTAGCACCTGAGGGCTGTAGTACCCAGCCATGTGTTTGGGGCTGGCCAGGCTCCCCTGCAAATGCATGGCTGGCTGGCAGCCTAGGCATCCTAGCAGCTTTGGCTTACTCCCGACAACCGCTCTGCAATGGGCTGGCCAAGGGTGCTTTGTTCTGGGGCACAGGGGTCAATAAGAGAGAGGAGAGGGAGGCAAAACACCTGTGAATGAAAATGAGGATTCAGAGAAGGAACCAGTAAGTGCAAGACAGTTATAAAGGAAGTGGAAACTAGGCGATGCGGATGTCAGAAGAGATCAGTGGAAGTCCAGAAGCCATTTGTCATTTTCACCCATCTCTACATGAATGCGCAGCTGGCAGTGAGGGAAGGAGGGAGGGTAAGATTCTTTGTGTTGAGGAATTGAGGTGGGCTGGGCCCTTGGCTATGGGTAGGTGCTGGGGAGGTGCAGTGGTGGTCCTCAAAACCCCTCTGGGGCTCAGGAACTGGCATGAGCTTTTGTAGCATCCTTCCTTCTCTTGACCGCATCTCACCGGGCCCAAAGGTTGGAGTAAATTTGATGCCTGAGTCTGATTATCAACAAGGATAATGCTGTGGGCCCCTGGAAAGGCAGGGGAAAGGAAGAAGAGGGACCTCTTACTGCGCCCTTTTGCCAACCTCCACTGTAAGCCACCATTCTGCCTTTGTGACCGGGACACCCACAAATCCTGTGTGACCTCTCTGGAGGATCAGGCCACGCCTACTTTTGCCCCAGGGGTTTTCCCAGGACATGCAAGGGATGTTCCAAGCATTGAGGATCAAGCCCAACCAAGAGCTATTGGAAGGTGGAGAGGGTAGAAAGGCAGACAGACAGATGGACAAAGGACAGGGTGGAAACAGCTGTAGCTCTGTAGTCTTAGTTCCCCCTTCTGGAGGCTCATGTACATGATACACCAGGACCAGTTCCTGCATCATTAACATTTGTGAGGAGAAGAGAGACCATGTTGTTTTAGCTCAGATGATGCCAAGTGACCCATGGCACATTTTTACGCATGTGGGACAATCATGGCTTGCCTGGCAACACTGGGAGTCAGAGAAAAGAAGAGACAGAGAAATGGAAGAAAGAGCCAGAGTTAGCAAGAAAGAGGTGAGGGCCAGTGAGGGCTGCTTGCTGCAGAAGACAGGAGGTTTTTGGGACTCCTTCCCAGTGGCTCAGTGATGCAGAGCAGAACCAGGGAACCCAGGAAGTCCTGGGGAGTGGTAGTGACGCAGGGAAGGGACGAGAGCTGCCGAGACCTTTCCTTGCCTGGGAGTCTATCCAAGAAAGTCCTTTTCCACCTCCCTGCCCCCCAACCTCCATATTGGAAAAACTACAAGGTCAAGCACATCTGGCCCTGTAATTCCTAAAATCTGGTTAAGAATTAACTCAGAAATGTCAAAAAACAAAACCCCACAGGGATTGTCCTGGGGATCAAGTTCACCTGTACAGAAGATGGACCTCCCACTGACACTCTGCCTGCAGAGTCCAGGCTGGGCTCCTGTGGATTTCATATGCTCAGTTCCTTGAGCTGAAGAACTTGAACTACACTGCCCATAACCTTGGCCCCTGTTGAACTCTCTAGACTCTCACCCTACTGAGAAATGAGTTAGAGCTCCCCCTTTTTGTGTTTCATCAAGAGGCTTCTTTTGTATCCTTCTCTTGCCCTGTTAATAAAAATGCCAAGTTGTTTAAGGTTTCTGTGTGTTTGTGTGTGAGAGGGAGAGAGACCTTCCTGGGGAGCCCATGGCTGCCCCCCAGGCTACTCCCTCGGGCCAGAGGAAAGGGGGTGCCCTGATTTACCTGGAAACCCTGCTTGGGTACAAAACAACAATTTTCTAGGAGCCAGTCCCCCTCCCAAAACACGTTTCACGTGCAGGATCCTCAGTGCATCATTCTTAAAAATACAAGCTTCCAGAAACTTCTATTCAGATTTACAGAGTCCAGCACGGGGCCAAGCTGCTCTATTTCCTGGAAGCATTGGCAATGTTCAGCGCGACTGTTCAGGACTGAGAAGTGCTGGTCCCCAGGCCCCTGCCAGGAGGGCAGCCCCATGCTGAGCAAATGTGACCTGCTTGCTCCCTGAATCCTCCTAGACGCTACAGGTGGTGGGGTGAAGGCAGAGGAGAGGAGAGGGCCTGGGCGGCCATCAGATTATCTGCTCTGCAGGATGGGGGGCTGTGGTGCCAACCTGCTGCCAGGCTCAGTGCAAAGCAGAGGGAAGGAACCTCTGTTTTCAGTCCTCTGTCCAGCACTGTGCCTTATCAGAGAAACCCCTACAAGAATCTCCTGACTCCAGAAGCAGGACTTGAACTCAGACCTCCCGTCTCCCCCTCCAGTAGTCCCCCTGCAAATGGTAGCGCCCTGATTGTGGTGTTTGATGGATCCAGCTTCTGTTACCCATAGTGACTTTCTGGTCCCTGACTCTCTGGGGGTACAGATAAACTGAATTAACTCTGCAATGCTGATAGTGGAAAAATTCTGAGATATCATAAATCTAGTTGCAAGACCTGAGGCTGGAGGAGAGGAGAGATAAGCTCCTCAACTAGAAGCTCCAGGCCAGGCAAAACCAACAATAACAACTAAAGAATGCTCCCTGTTCTTAAAGGCATGCTACACCCTTGACTCATAGCCCCAGGAGGACTGTTGGGATCATCACGTCCTGCTTGCAACCCCCAGCAATGAAGAAGCAACAAGCACCAGGGGTCTTCAACACGTTCATGGAAAATGAGTACTATGAAAAGCACTGCATGAGTTTCTAATTTTTTGCACCAGAATAAACTTGTCTTTTAATCTCGTTGTCCACAAACTCTCTGAAGTATCCTTGCACTTCTTGTAGACTGTCCTATCCCAAAACTTTGCCTGCATTGTCTTGTCCTGCCCCTCTTTTTAACATGTTCTAATTATTTATTTCATTCATTTGAAAGGCTGAGAGGGAAGAAGAGAGAGAGAGGGGACAGAGAGAACATGCACTCCCATCCATTGATCTATTTCCCAAATGACTGCAACAGCTGCGTCTGGGCCAGCCTGAAGCTAGGATCCAGAAACTCAAACTGGGTGTCCTGTGTGGATGGCACAGACCCAACCACCTGGGCCATTACCTGCTGCCTCCAGGGTCTGCATTAGCAGGACGCTGGGAATCGGAAGCAAAGCCAGCACCCACCTAGGTACTCCAGTGTAGGATGTGGGCATCTCAAGCTGAGTTTTAATTCCTGTACCCAGTGCTGTCTCCCTTACCGCTCTTATCAATACCCAAAACAGGTTCAATGTAGGCAGCTTGGTCTTCCTTCCACCAAATGTCAATGCTCTTAGTTCTGGTCCAGCTGACACTGTTCCCACCTCTGCCTAGCCTTGCTATGGGTGGCACAGGGAAGTTCCTTTCTGACTGGCATTTGTTAGGACTCAATAAATCCTTTTATTTCAGGTATCTCTTGGTGTCTAGACTTGAAGGCCATCAATCTGTTTTAAGCAGATTATAGATCTCCCTGTAAATTTAGTTATTATAACAAAAGTATGAGCATACACAAAGAAACAAAAGCAGAATGCCTCTCTCCCCACACTCCTGCACCCCATAAAGGCTGCATCTGAGAGGCTCTGTGGTTTTGCCAAAGATCCAGATGGTTCCTGAGTAAAAAAAAAAAAAGAAAAAAATTCTGGCTCCTTTGACCATTCATGATGAAATCTGAGAAATAGTATACAGTGTGTTTTTTAAGTATTTTTTTAGAGGCAAGGTTATTTTTAAGCCAAATGGTTCCACTGAACACCATAGCCGAGGGGAAAGGAGATGGCTTCAGAACTGCGCGGCTCAGTCCAGGAAGGCTGGTACCTGCTGGGCCACCCAGGGCAGTGCTGCCGGGGGTCGGGGGGTGGGGGCAAAGGCGGGGAGGACAGGGGCTGGATGCTAGGCAGGTGCTTCAGGCCCACCCACCCTTCAGCTCCAACTGAGACAAATTAGGACCAGAATTCAGCACCTTGCACAGTGTTTTTTTAAAAGGTGTTTCTCTGGTGATTCCTCTTCTATCACCTGTTGGTTTGATTCAAATGCATTTGATTCAAATCAAACATGAATATCAGGGCCAGAGGACTGGACCAAAGTGCAGGTGAAGAGCTCACCCTCCCCCCACTTTTGATTTTTTAAGATTTATTTATTTGGAAGTCAGAGTTACACAGAGTGAGAAAGAGAGGCAGAGAAAGAGAGAGAGAGGTCTCCCATCCGCTGGTTGACTCCCCAGTTCACTCCCCAGTTGACTGCAACGGCCAGAGCTGTGTGGACCCGAAGCCAGGAGCCAGGAGCTTCTTCCAGGTCTCCCAGGTGGCTGCAGGGACCCAAGGACTTGGGCCATCTTCTACTGCTTTCCCAGGCCATAGCAGAGATGGATCAGAAGTGGAGCAGCCGGAACTTGAACCGGCGCCCATATAGGGGGCTGGCACTGCAGGTGGCGGCCCTACCTGCTACGCCACAGCGCTGGCCCCCACCTCCTTTTACTCACTGTTTAATTCCAGGGTAAAGCACTTCACCCAGGACTTGCTTTCTTCATTGATAATGGAGATAGGGATGGGTTTTGTGGTACAGCAGGTTAAGCTGCCTCTGGGGACACCTGCATCCCGTATCAGAGTGCCTGGGTTTGAGTTCCTGCTCTGCTCCTGATTCCAGATTCCTGCTGATTTATCCTGAGAGGCAGCAGATGATGTTAAGTGCTTGGGCCCTGCGCACCACGGAGGAGACATCACATAGGAAACCTGGGTGGAGCCCAGGTTTCTATTCAGCCTGGCTTCTGCGGCTGTTGAGGGCATTTGGAGAGTGAACTAGCTGATGGAAGATCTCTCTCTCTCTCTCTCACCCCCCATCTCTCCCTCTCTCCCCATCTCCCCATCTATACCTTTTAAGTAGATGAAAATAAACAAACATTTTAAAAGTGGAGATAGGGGCCAGCGCTGTGGCGCAGCGGGTTAACGCCCTGTCCTGAAGTGCCATATGGGCGCTGGTTCTAGTCCCAGCTGCTCCACTTCCGATCCAGCTCTCTGCTGTGGCCTGGGAAAGCAGTAGAAGATGACCCAAGTCCTTGGGCCCTGCCCCCATGTGGGAGACCCGGAAGAAGCTCCTGGCTCCTGGCTTCGGATCGGCACAGCTCCGGCCGTTGCGGCCAATTGGGGAGTGAACCATAGGATGGAAGACCTCTCTCTCTCTCTCTCTCTCTCTCTCTCTTCCTCTCCTCTCTCTGTGTAACTCTTTTGAATAAATAAATAAATATTTTTAAAAAATTAAAAAAATAAAATGGAGATAAATAATTGGGTTGTTTTTGTTAGGTTTTGTGGGGGCACTTAACCATTGGAAAAACGTGTTCACATGCATGCTTCCTTTTATGATTGAAAGAGTCCTCCTCGCCCCCACCCCTTGCTTCTCCTGGTCCCAGTTCTCCAGCATGAAATAAATATAAGAGAAGAAAACAAAAATGCATTCAGCCTCTTGTAGGTAGGAGTTCGCTGAGCCGGGTGGTTTAATGATATCATTTTATTTAATTCTCAGTTTCACTGCATTCTCAGTAATCATGTCAGTGGAGCAGGTACTATTTGGATTATCTCCACTTTATAGATAAGCAAGTCAAACTCAGGAAAGTTAGAGAATCTGGCTTCAGCACCATGGCCATGGTGTTGAGACCGTGACACAGGCTCTGCGCTCCCTGCCAGGTTCATCTGCCTCTCATTTCCGCTCCCTCTAAGGCTCCTGTTACCTCCAGGGACCAGGCTGAGGGCAGACGCTTGAAATGTAATCACATTTCACGTGCATGCTTTGTTTCATTATTGTGATCCAGTAGCTAGAAAAACTCCAAAAAGGACTCGACACGCTGACCAGCCCACTGCACTCCAGATTTTTGCAATGTCGAGATTGCATAGCTGCTGCTGTGTGTTTGTCAAGGACGTGAAGGGCCCAGAAAGGAGTGTGGATCTTGTTCCCACAGAGTGGGTTCTCTACTTTCCATCCCGGAGGCCCGAGCACCACGGTCCAAAGCCTCAGGGGCAGAAGGAAGCCACCCTGCCTAAGAGGCTTCAGACAACCTGGCTTCCCACCCTCTGGTATGTGACCTTGGGCAACCTGCTCAATGTCCTGGAATTTTGGGGCGTGGTTTTACTTCATTTGTGAAGTAGAGCAAGCACTATCTACCTTAAAGGCTTATTCGGCATGCTACAGGTGTATTAAGAAACCAGCGTGTAGGACATTCATTGATCTGCTTCCCCGGGTGAAAGTCATTTGCCCCTACAAGACCTGAATGCTCAGGGTTGGGCAATGAAGGGGGAGAGTGGGAGGGAGGGTGGGGGGGAGGCAGCAGAGAAGGGAAGGAAATGAGAGGATGAGACGCACCTGCCTCCTGGCCCGTTAGTGCTGTTATCTCTTCCCGGGTTCCCTATCGATTAGAGACCCAAATCTCCCTTTTCTTGAAAGCAAACTTGGGGGTAGTTGTTTGGCACAGTGGCTAAGATGATGCTCAGGACACCTGCATCCCATATTGGAGCCCCTGGGTCCGAATCCCTGCTCTGCTCCTGATTCCAGCTTCCTGGGAGAGCACAGCCCGAGAGGCTGCAGGTGATGGGTCAAGTCCATAAGTACCGGCAGCCCATGGGGGATGCCTGAATGGAGCTCCAGGCTTCTGTTTGGGCTTGGCCCAGCCCTGCTATTGCAGGCATTTGGAGGAGTAAACCAACAGATAGAAAACTCTCTCTCTGCCTTTCAAATAAAATGAAAATAAGTACTTTTAAAACTTGTTTAAAAAAAATAAAGAACACACTTGGTTGGCAGTGTAGTGGGAGTGCACTGGCAGGAAGTGGAGAGCCCCGGAGCAGGAGGAGAAAGGAGGGAGAGCTGGGGAGAACGGAGGGAACAGTTCATCGGATAGGGCCGGGAAAGGCTTGTAGCTTCGGGTTTCTTCCAGCCAACCCAGACAAGGGGCTTTGCCCTGACCTCGTTCCCATTTGCTTGTGGACTTGTTTTTGGATGCCCAAACTTGCCTTGTGTAACATTGGGACACAGATGAGTCAAATTCCCTGGTGAGCAGTGGCCAGAGGACAGACAGGCAGGGTGTCGCTGAGAAGGCCCTGGGCTCTCCGAGGGGTGCAGGGGTCATCCGCTGCTCATCACTAGCCTGACAGTGACCCACGCGCTTAGCAGTAGCTACTGAAGGAACCAGGAGGCAAAAATGCACTTCCCTTGGCCACGCACAGAGTCTCTTCACTTGTGTATTTATCCATTTATTTCAATAAGGGAGTTTTGAGCAATCGCTGTAGGCCAACCTCCTGCAGGATGCTGGGCCTGTGTCCTGGCTGGCAACAGAACCAAGTGGTTATCACTGGCTGTTCTGGCATCAGACTCACTGTCACAGGGCAGAGTTTAATGTCCTAGGTGATTGGGGGGGGGGGTTCCTTGGGATCAACCCCCAGGGAGAAGGGAGTAGGACTGGGCAGGTGGAGAAGCTGAGTTGCAGTGCAGGGGCAGCAAAGACTTCAGCCCACTCCCAGGGAGCTCTGGAGCTAGGACAGCCCTTCAGGCTTGGCCTGCCCTGTGTTCAGATGGCCCAGCCACCATATTCCCATGCTGATCAGTCACAGACCAGCTGCCCTGGGAAGGACAAGGCATGTGGGTGAGGCAGCTCTTAGTTGCTGAAGTCATCATTGAAAGGGCTCTGAGCTGAATGGTTGTCTGCCAACAGCACTCCTCCCAGCACATGGGCAGAGTCCTTCCTCAAAGGGGAACCTGGCTTGAACCTTGTCCTATTCACAACAGGTTCTGAAATGCGATTTCTCCAACTCACTCTGTGACCACAGGCAAGAGGCCCATCCAGTAAATGGGGTTAATAACACTGCACAGTTACCAGCAGCATAGATTGCATTCATTCCCACGATAGCAAAGAACTATCAAGATAGTGTGCTGTTGAATGCCCTGGCACTTACCACCAGTCCATCTCGGGAAGGCTTCCCAAAAGCAGATGTCCCAGCTGGGGCCTGCAAGATGAGCAGGGACTGCCCAGGCAGGCGAGGTAAGGATGGCAGGAGGGGAGGAGGTTTTCAGGCAGTAGGAGGAACACGGGCAACAGCCCAGAGGTGACAGCACCCGAGAGACTGTGTGGCTGGAGTGCAGTAACCTCTCCCTGGCAGAGAGGCTGGAGCCCAGCCTGGGCCCGCAACTGACCCTGGCACACAGAGGCCTGGAGGAGGAGATGTTTCCTGCTGTGAGCGTGGCCTTGCCTGCTTGGCTGCCGATGGAGCCAGGCCTCCCAGACATCTTGGGGTTGAGAGCCAGGGAGGCTGACAAGGTCACACTGGACATTGACCTCTGAGGCCAGGGAGTGGTAGGGAAGCAGCCCCCTACCCTAGAGGCCCCCTGAAGCCCTGGACTGTGCAGTCACCTGGGCACCAGGGCAGGTTATCGTGCCCAGCTGGGGTTTCAGGGCCATCCTCAGCTAGCACAGGAGGCAGGGAGAAGGCACTAAGGGCTTCGCTTTCCGCCTGCTCTCAGCCCCAGGAAGTAATCTGAGCACCACTCTGGGAGTCAGGGAAGCAATTGGCTGTGTGGCCTGGTCCCTGTTCCTTCACCTCTCTGGGCTGGGGCATCTTTTCCCGGTTCACAGTGGAGCTGAAGTGGGTGCACAGCCTCCCTCTGCTCTGGGATTTCCAGGTTGAGGATTTTCTCTGAGCTGCCACTCGTAAAATCATGTCTCCTTTTCTTTGATCTGGCAGCTCCTTTCTTGCTTCGAGGTGGCCATTTCCTCTCCTGCTTCTCTCTTAACTTCTGAAGGAGCTCTCAAGGCCACTGCCACAAATCCTCAGGCTTGCCCCCTCTCCAGCAGGAAGCCGAAACAATGCGAATCACTTCCCCAGCGGGGCAGCCCCTGACCGGCCAGGCCAGTGTAGGGATTCAGGTTGTTTTCCCGGCAGGAGCAGGACTGCTGTTTTCCCCAGGCCCACCACGCCCTCGGCCCTGGCCCCCTCCTGACCATGCTCTCTGCAGCAGCAGGACCATGCAGACTGCCCAGGTGGGCTCTGCTGTGCTCTCAAAGCTCAGCTCAAGGCCAACCCCCTTCTGAAACTTCCCTGGAAGGAATCCGTCTCTGGGCAGGGCAGTGTCACATGTGTCCGGCTTCTTAGCCACTATGCTATTCTGCATATGCGAATCACCACAGGCGACGATCCTCTTCCTGTCCCCAGCCTGAGGCTGGCATTTGGTTATAGGTGCTTGACATTGGGTGGGAGAAGGGAAGAGGAAAAGAGGGAAGAAACGGAGCAACATGAATCCCATAGGAAGGCTGGTGGTACACCCAGGGCATACTGAACTCCTGTTGGTTGTCCTACATCCAACATGAATCCCCAACATAAGATGCAAATGGTGGAGACTGTGTGGACCCGAGGCATTTCTAGTGAATAGCTCTGCTCAGGAATAAGGAAGCAGGATCCCAGTAAGGTCTCCCTGGGTCGTAGCTGACACCACTAGAAGAGTCACTTTGAAAGATCCTTAGCTGCTCCTTCCCTGGGGTGTACAGAAAGTGTGTGTGGTACCAGTGAGCCAGGCAGGACTTTCAGCTGCCATTCAAGGATCTGATCAAGAGCTGCCCTTGGCTTGGGAGCCTCCAGGTTAGCGAACACACTTGTATGGTGGGAAAGTGGCACGTCCCCACCCCATGGGGACAGAAGCTCCTGTGCTGGGAATGCTTCTAGACCTTACCCTGTGTCTCTTTTCATCTGGCCACACATTGGTATCTCTCACATCCTGTATTAAGATAATAAACTGCTCAACATAAGAGAGTGCTTCCCTGAGTTCTGGGAGTGATCCCAGCAAATTCATCGGACTTGGCCAACAGCTCGTTGGTCGGAAGCATGGGTGACAACCTGCTACTTGCATTTTGGTGTCTAAATTCACGGGCAGTCTTGAGGGGCTGAGCCTTTAACCAGAGAGCTCTAACTCTGGATGGTGTCAGAACTGAGTTGCATTAGTGGACACTGGACAACCACTTGGTGTATGGGGAAAATCCTTTATGCACGTGGTGTCAGAAGTGTTCTCTTTTGAGTGCTGACTATACAGGAGGAAGATACGCTTTGGTTTTGTTCCATTTCGTACAGTGAACAAGGAAACATAAAATGCTGATGGATAGAGAGGAGAGGCTGGAGGGCCAGATACTGAGTCCTCTCTGAGAGCTGTTCTCATGGTCCCCATAGAATTTTCTGGAACTCTGAGCTCCACAGTGTGAGTGTCCGAGACATGACAGCCAGGGAACAGGTGTCCAGGCAGGGGACAGAGCTGCACAAAGCTGTCAGAGGAAGGACCGCCTGCACCGGGGCAGGTACTGAGCATTATTTCAGAAAGGGAAGACAGTGTAGCCAGAGGAGAGGGTGGCCGTGGGGTTCCATGGGTGTTGCTCCCCCTCTTCGTGGAGGAACGACACTAGACCCTGCCTAGGCTTCATATCCGAGTCACGGCACCATTATGTCGCTCCCCGTCTTCGTGGAGGAACGACACAGGACCCTGCGCTGTTCTTTTGTCTGCTCGGCCCTCCCCGGGTTTGCTGCTGGTTCTTCCCAGGTTGGCTACCATCCCTTCCACCTCCGTGGAAGGGCGGTTCCCCCTGCCACTTTCCCCACTTCCGCGGGGGAGCGGCACACCGCCAGCCGGCTCTCTCGGGGGCTGCACAGGCGTTCCTTCAGATAGATGTTCCTGGTGCATGTTGTCTCTCTCCTCCTTTATAGTCCTCTTCCACCAATCCCAACTCTGCTACCCACATGCCGAGTACGCTGCTCTCCTCCAATCAGGAGCAGGTCCTACAGTTTATTGGTTGAACTGGAGGCACCTGTTTACTCCTCTCCCAGCGCCATATTGTGGGAGAGCAGATGCATAGAATAAGTCTTAATTCCAGTAACAGTCTAGTCCGAGTTGGTCCCCACACATGGGGAGGTGACTTGGGCAGGAAAGGGCTCTGTGGGCTCTTCAGTGAGAGGATGTGAAGGGGACACTTTCAGTGGTTTCCAAGCAGGAGGAGGAGGAACATGGGATCCATTCCATGGTGCGGACCCTGGCTGCTGTGGGGACAGAATGGGCCTGGATGAGCATTACAGAAGCGGGGAGGAGTGGAAGGGCCCACTGGGTTGCCCAGAGGGAGCCTGTGGCCTGGGGCCTTGGGAAAGGGAGGGCTCACTGGAGTTGTGTGCGGCAGAGAGAAGCAGCAGGATTGCTGGCGTGGAGGTGAGGGAAAGAGAATTCACAGACTCCTCTGGGATGCCAGCCTGAGCAATAGGGCAGGAGGCAGGTGGGGGGAGAAGCGGAGGAGCTCAAGGCCAAGACTGCTGTTTATTTGTTTAATTTGCACAATGCCTCTCGGCTGAGCCAGAAATTCAGCCTGCAAGGCCAAGACCTGGAGCTTTCTGCTGCAGCCACAGCATTTCCTGCACCATTGTTGTCATTTCTACCTTGGAGCCTAGGCAGTCACGGGGCTGGCCCAGTCCTTGGCCTTGACTTCCCTGGGGAGGCAGAGACTCCTGGGACTCCCTCTCCCTGCAGGGTCCTCTTGGCCCTGGGGTCTGCTTCACAGTCCATTCCAGACAGGGCAAGGGCTGTTCCTTACGTGTGTGGCAGAAAGCAGCAGCCACCTCCGGTGACCCTCAGGCCCTGCTGGGTGTTGGAGCTCACCTGTCCTCAGCTCCCAGCAGTCCTGAGACACCTGTGCTCTCAGTCTCACTGCTTAAACCACATGCCGCTTTCTCCAAGGGACTGACTAGTGGCCTGCACCAAGAAAAGTGTTGCTGGAATTCCCTTCTCCCCATGGGAAATGCACGCAGCACCTTCTATTGAGGCCAACCCCCATGTCATTTGATGAAAGGCCGGTCTTCCTGGTGATGCAGAAGGCAAAGGAGGCGGGAGGGGAGAGCTAGTGGTCATGTGGATCAGAACCAGGCATGAGGTCCTAGGATCACATCCTTCTGTGATGGCCTCTGAGGGGAGCCAGCCAGGATGCCTCTGGCATGAAGATCTCTCGCAGCCCCTGGACCCCGATAAACGTCATATAGACCCAGCCACGTACCTGGAGCTGCCTTCTTGCAAACATTATAGGCTTTCAGCGTCCTGAAAGTGCTTTTGTTTTATTGCTCTTTATTGCTTGTCTTCTGAATATTTTGTCACAGAAGATTTGAATAGAAGGAAAATCATTGGTGACTGTACCGCCCAGGGAGACCGCGGCAGACAGGTTCAGGGTCTTCGGCAGCATCTCGTGGAGCGACTGTGTGGCTTACATGGTAACCGCTGAGCACTGGTTCAGGAGGCAGGTTTCTGGCTTTGCCTCCTGGGCACATCTTCTCAAGGTGCTTCCAAAGCTGCACCCCACTTGGAGCTGTTGTTGGTGAGATGAAGAAGCATGTGAAATCCACGTGGAAAACATGGATGACTTGGTAAATAATGCTGAGACAATTCACTACTTATAAAAAAAAAAAAAACACAAATAAACCTCTAATACCATGTAGTACTCTCACTCAAAATTCAGAGTTGTGAGTTAAATGTAAAAAAACTCCCATGTGTGTGACATGAATTATATAATAATTAATTTACACAGAACTCATGTAAGTTAAAAAAGAAAAAGAGCATTTCAAGTACTTCACTCCTAATAATAGAAATGCAAATCAGGACAAAAATAGGCCATTGTAATTTACTGATTTTTTTAAAAGATTTATTTGTTTATTTGAAAGGCAGAGAGGCAAAGGCTGAGAGAGAGAGAGAGAGAGAATCTTCCATCCGCTGGTTCACTCCCCAGATAGCCACAACTGCCAGAGCTGGGCTGATCTCAAGCCAGGAGCCAGGAGCTTCTTCTGGGTCACCCACACAGGTGCAGGGGCTTAAAGACTTGGGCCACCTTCCACTGCTTTCCCAGGCCACAGCAGAGAGCTGGATCAGAAATGGAGCCTCTGGGACTCGAACTGGCGCCTGTATGGGATGCCGGCACTGTGGGCAGCAGCTTTATCCACTGTGCCACAGCACCAGCCCCACCTATTGACTTTTTAAGATTTTTCCTTTGTTTTCTGACACAAACCCTTGGCTGGAGCCAATCTCACAGCACACTTCCCTGACAGTCCATCCTTTCTGCTCTGGTCCAGGTGGTGAGCCACCTGCAAGATCACACTCTCATCTCCTTTCTGCTTTCTGACAAGGGAATTTCTACCTTTTCAGGTCCAGCAGAAGTTCTAGCTTTTTGTGAAAATCTCCCCATCTCAGACGCCACTGCCTGATGGACCTCTCTTCCGAAATTCCATAGCTCTGAAAGTGGAACTCATTTTCCATCACCGTACTGAACTGCAGATTTATTTATTTATTTATTTATTTTTGTAAGGGACTTGTTTTCCTGAGTAGACTATGAGCCCTGTTCTTAAGTTCTTGCAGTACCTTCTGAATTGAACAAGGCTTTCTACACAAGGACAGTCGGTTTAAGGGGAAAAAAGGCAGGTATATTGAGACATAACTCACAAACCATACACTTTGCCCATTAATGGTATATAATTCAGTGCTTTTTAAAACTCTGTTCCCAAGATTGTACAAACATTACCAAAATCAAAAATTTTAAGTACTTGTTCTTTTTCAACTTTATTTATTATTTATTTTTTATTTCTGAAAGGCTTAGAAGGAGGGGGAGTGGGAGAGTGGGCCACCTGCTGGTTCACTTTCCAAATGCCTGCAACAGCCAGGGCTGGGTCAAGCCAAAACTAAGCTGGGTGCCAGGAACTCTAGATGGGTGGCCGACATGGGTAGCAGAGACCCAAGCACTTGAGCCATCATCTACTGCCCTCCAAGGTGTGCCCTAGCAGAAAACTAGATTGTAAACGCGAGTGGGGCTTGATCCCAGACACTCTGGCTGGGAGGGGCTGTACCACAATGCCTGCCCCACAAAAATCATTTAGAACATTTTTACCACCTCCAAAAACCATCACCTATTAGTAGTCACTCCCTATTCCCTTCTAGTCTTAGATATCCACTAATGTACTTTGTTTTTCCTTCTTTATTTTTAAAAAAATTTTACTTATTCATATTTTGTTTGAAGATGTGAGGAGTCAGATGGGTTAACAGGTAGTCAGGGGGTCCCAGTGGGATTTGGGGTGTAAAATATCTGCTTCCTTCCTTCTTCAGCAAGAACAAACAGGCTGCCCCCCTTGTTACGGAATCTCCTAATTTACCATGAGGATAGCAAGGGAGCCCTTCCAGAGCTCACAGTTTACTGTGAAAACAAGTTACCTAACCCACCCTTAGCAGGCCAGACGGGATGGAGAATTGTAAATCAGGCCCTTTGATGGGTTTTTGTCCCCACCTGGTAACTGAATGCCAATCTGATTGTCAAGTTTTTCTTTTTCCCCCCTTCAAAAGTGTACTTAAAAATCCCATTGCCACCAGCCCTTTGGGTTTTTTCCTCTCTTGGAAGCCCCCCTCCTATGCATCTTTCTCACTAAACAAAAGCTTAAAATGCACCATGCTGCCTCATTTATCTGTGCTGGTATTTAGAATTCTTCTAAATATTAGGCAAGAACCCTATTTTGTTTATTAATATTGGGGATTTATTAATAAGCATATGGTGAAATCATATGGCACCCCAAATTCTGGTAGCATATGTGGCACCCCAGATAGCACTTCTGGGGAACTCTAAAGGGACACATTTTTGTATAAATTTTAGGGGGTCATCTCCGATTTTACTCTGATATGGGATGAGGGTGTCCCAAGGGGTGTCTTTACCATTGCACCAAACTCCCACCCCTCGTTGTGGTTTTTAGTTGGAATTTTCCTTATGATTAGTAATTCTGAGCATTTTTTTCATTTATCTGTCAGCCATTTGTATGTCATCTTTTGAAAATTAGCTATTCAGCTCTTTTGTCCGTTGTAAAATAAGGTTGTTTTCTTACTAGGTTCCTTACAAGTTTCCAATTTCCACGTATTTGCGAATTTCTTAAGTCTCTCTCTGGCCTTGCCTTTTCCAGCTTCTGGGAGCCGCCCACATTCCTTGGCTCCTGGCCAATTTCTGTCTTCAAAGCCAGAAATCACGTGGCTCCGACCTCTCTGTGCCCTCATTGCACCTCCCTCTCTCATTCTCTCGTCTTCCTCTTTCCCTTCCAGGGAGCCTTGGGATTACACTGGGCCCACCTGGATCACGCAGGGTCATCGCTCCATCTCCATATCTGCTGCCAGTCCTCTCTCACAGGAGTGAGCTGGAGATCAGGATTCGGACATCTTTGGTGAGCTGCTATTCTGCCTGCCACATCTCCCTTTCCTTTCTGTGTTGTGAAATAACGTATGAGAGCTGAGGCTAACTCTCTGTGGACGTCCTCCCAGAGAAGGAGTCAGCCTCCCACAGGCCTCCAGGAACCCTGGCTGTAGGAGGTCAGAGCGCGATCCATCCCGGCCGAACACTGAGGCAGCGGAACTCACCACTGCCCCAACAGCTGGACACGCGGCACCTGCGGGGATTGGACCGCAGTTCCTGGCTGCTGCTCCCTCAGCTGCAAACGCAGCGGTGCTGGGTGGGACTGGAAGCACCAGGGCTCTCTTTTCTTCCTACAAGTAGATCTTAGCCCCTGATCATGACAGGAAGGAGTGGCTCCCCATTCATGCAGCCTAAAAGCAGCACCTCCACCTAAGGACCAGGGTCCCGCTTGGTGTCTCCTATGCAGCCCTGTAGATCCCTGTGCTCTACCCCAGGGCATAATGAAGGCTAGGGGGGTGCTTGCTGCTCTCCCGTCTCTATGCTGTGTGGTTACTGGGTTGGCAGTCTCATTTTCCCCAGCAGCACACACACATCAAGTGCAGAAAGCATAACAATAGAGTGGACAAACTGTAGAGTGAATATCTGTGTAACCACCACTGTTCCAGGCACCGTCCAGTCACATCCCCTGCTCTCCCCTCTTGAGGAAGCTTAGTCTAATTTCATGGCTGTCACTCTGCTTCTACTGACAGTTACCTCTGTCTACTTAACCTTCTGTTCTGGTTTCTCTAGTTTGAACTTTGTAGGGGGTCATGCATTTATCTATTATTGTGTGTCTGGATTCTTTGGCTAATTATTTTTAAGATTCACTCATTGTGTGTGTGTAGGCAGCTAGGATTTGTTCATTTTTATTGCTGTATGTTATTTGTTATATGAACACACTACAATTTATCCAGGCCACTGTTGACATTTGGGTTGCTTTTGCCTGTCAATAACACTACCAAAAACGTTTTTGCAGGTGTCTCAGTTTTCCACTGTTCCTGGAAACAGAGTTTCTGCTTTGATGGCCGCTGTTACCAAGGCCATAGACTCCTCTTTCTAGTCATTGTTTCTTCAGGGCGCCAGGATTTTGCAAAAATGAAAGCAATCAGTTTTTCCCAATGCAACACAAGAAATGCTCTTGAATTCATCATGGCCACCTGGAAGGCAAGACAGTTTCTGTCTTGTTTACCATTAGATCCTTTGTCCCTGCCGGATGTGTTCCGGTCCATAATGGACAATGGAAGTAGGCTCTGTACCGTGTCAAACCATGGCAAAGCAGTAAATCCACCCCCAGGTTTCTGTTGGTGAGGCTTTTGTTTCCTTATTGTAATATTCTCTCCTACCCAGTGGGATCATAACGGAGCTGGAGCAGGCAGATGTTCATGCCTCTCATCTGAGTTCTTATTGGCTTTTGGAATTTCTTTCATTGGGAGTCCTAATAACTGGCTTTAGAAGTTGTCGGCTCCAGACTTGTGGGCTCCAGCACAACACTGTAGTCCACATTGTCTTCCCTTCCTCAAAGAATGCTAAGGCCCTAAGGTACATACAGTCCTGTACATATGATTGAGGGAAGCTTCTCCTTTTCTTATGGTTCTGAAATACTAAGACAAGCGGTAAAAACCTTGAACTGGAAAGCAACATCCAGAAATAGGATTTTAAATTCAAAAAGTGCAGGATGTGGCAGAAAACATTTGTCATTTTGATGCGTTTTAATTTTGGGAACTAAATGGGCAGTAACAAATGGGCTTTTAGGCCTTAAAAACAGTTATTCATGCAACAAAAGGAGGAATCCAAGCCTAGATGTGACAGATAGAAAAACTCACCAAGTAACTGGGCATCTAGAGCAGATCACCCCAAATCTGATTGGGAATTTCCTTTAAAAAAGATTCATTTATCTGAAAGGCAGAGTTCCAGAGAGGCAGAGGGGAGGAGAGAGAGAGAGAGACAGAGAGAGAGATCCTACACCCACTGATTTACTCCCCAAATGGCTGCAATGGCCAGAGCTGGGCTGATTTGAAGCCAGGAACCAGGGCCTTCTTCCCGGTCTCCCACATGGGTGCAGGGGCCCAAGCAACTGGGCATCTTCCACTGCTTTCTCAGGCCATAGCGGAGAGCTGGATCAGAAGTGGAATAGCTGCTGGTGCTGTGGCGCAGCAGGTTAATGCCCTGGCCTGAAGCGCTGGCATCCCATATGGGCGCCAGTTTGAGACCCAGCTGCTCTACTTACGATCCAGCTCTCTGCTATGGCCTGGGAAGGCAGTGGAGGATGCCCCAAGTCCTTGGGTCCTTGCACCCATGTGGGAGACCCGGAGGAAGCTCCTGGCTCCTGGCTACGGATCGGCACAGCTCCAGCCATTGTGGCCATCTGGGGAGTGAACCAGCAGATAGAAGACCTTTCTCTCTCTCTCTCTCTCTCTCTCTCTCTCTCTGCCTCTCCTCTCTCTATGTAACTCTGACTTTCAAATAAATAAATCAATCTTAAAAAAAAAAAAAAAGAAGTGGAACAGCTAAAACTCAAACCAGCACTCATATAGGATGCTGGCGCTATAGGCTGTGGCTTTACTCGCTATGTTACAGCGCCGGCCCCTGGGCATTTCATTTTTAAACCTCTCTTAACAGCTGCCTTGGTGCCATGGTAAGATCCCGACTCAAAGTCTCCCCTTGGCCTTTTTCAACAACAAGCAACCTTTCTCTTGACTGCAGCCAAAAGTTGTTTCTCACTCCTTTGATTCCCTCATGACCTTCAGCACTTTTTATCTGCTACCACATTTGCTTACTTATATATTCATCTGCATGTGCATTTCACACATTTGGTTTTCAGTTTCTAGGGAGAAGAATGTCCCCAGGATTTGTTTTGTAAACCCAGGGAGACTTAAATACAATAAATGCTCACTCTCACTTCATATGTGTCAACATTAGAGTGTGTGGTAAATAAACAACTCTCAAAGAAACAATCACATGGAAGACAGTGGAAGGGTGAGGTGGAGTGAGCATTTCTTAACCTACTGGTTCTCAGGGTGAGTGTCACGGTGTAGTGGGATAAGCCGCTGCATGTGATACTCACATCCCTTAACAGAGTGGCTGGGGCCAGGATCTGGTCTGGCCTCCACTGTGATCCAGCTTTCCACTAACACACCTGGGAAAGAGTAGATGATGGCCCAAGTACTTGAGTCCTTGCTGTATCCATACGGGAGATCGGGATGGAGTTCCTGGCTCTTGGTTTCAGCCTGGCCTAGCCTTGGCCTGTTGTGGACATTTGAGGAATGCATCAGTGGAAGGTATCGCTTTCTTTCTGCCCATCTGCCTTTTCAATAAATCAACAAATAAACCTTTAAAAACATAAAACAAATCGACTGGTTCTCCATTGTAATTGCTGAGAGAGGGGCAGAGAGAAAAAATGACTTTGGAGTCAAAGTAAAAGAGTTTATTTGAAGTTTTATATTTGCTATACAAACTGTTTATATGGTAACTGTCGCTCCCCCTCTTCGTGGAGGGACGACACTAAACCCTGCCTAGGCTTCATATCCAAGTCACGGCCCCATTATGTCGCTCCCCTTCTTCGTGGAGGAACGACACAGGACCCTGCGCTGTTCTTTTGTCTGCTCGGCCCTCCCCGGGTTTGCTGCTGGTTCTTCCCGGGTTGGCTACCGTCCCTCCCACCTCCGTGGAAGGGCGGTTCCCCCTGGCCACTTTCCCCACTTCCGCGGGGGAGCGGCACACCGCCGGCCGGCTCTCTCGGGGGCTGCACAGGTGTTCCTTCAGATAGATGTTCCCCTTAGATGTTCCTGGTGCATGTTGTCTCTCTCCTCCTTTATAGTCCTCTTCCACCAATCCCAACTCTGCTACCCACACGCCGAGTACGCTGCTCTCCTCCAATCAGGAGTAGGTCCTACAGTTTATTGGTTGAACTGGAGGCAGCTGTGTAGAAGCTGCTTCTCCCTTCTCAGCGCCATATTGTGGGAGAGCAGATGCATAGAATAAGTCTTAATTCCAGTAACTTAGTCTAGTCCGAGTTGCTCCCCACAGTAACTACTGTGGAGTTTGGTTTTTATAGGAGGATTCATTCTCTAAAGCTCCTCTGTTAGAAGTTTTAATCTAAAACCAGCCAGAATTCCTCCTGTGAATGTCACCAAGTGTTTTAGCACATCGTTCAGACAAGTTAATTTTCTGTTATGTTACACAGGCAAATCAAGGAGGGGCTGAAAGGTCTGATTGACATCTACCTATCTGTGCTTGTAAAGACTGGGGGTCTGCGTTCCCATGCAACACCCAGGAAAATCCCCCCTCCAGCTACCATTCCATAGATGAACTACACGACATGTTCGTTTTCTAGGAAGTTGATGGAATTTCCATAGCAGAATGCATTGGCTCCCCCCACACCTCCCACCACCCCCGTCCTTTAAACTGAATTCGTGGATGATGTTAGTATTGTTCTGTTGCATACTTTGAAGGGAACATGAAAAGAGGGCCTTTCTAGAAGTCCTCCCACATTTCCTCAACATTCCACACACTTACAAAGGGCATTGTCTCTGCCACAACCATCCTCTGAGGCCCAGATCGCAGAGACTCCAGGAGTCTTACAGGAAGGGGACAGAATGTAGGCCTGGACTATTCTGCCCACTTGAAGTGGACGTTTATTAAATAGTCTCAGACATTTTGCCAATCTCCAAACACCAAAATAGAAGCCGAGAATTGATGAGTTCAAGAGATGTGTATATCTGCCCCATGCCACCACTGACCTGCCTATCCGTTCACTACCTGGCTAGGGAGAGATCAATTACCCGATATCCTGAGGGGTGCTGCTAGGTGTCTTCTCCCCTTGTCTGACAACAGGCTCCATTATGATCATCTAAAGAGTCCATAACATTGTTTGAGAACTAAAGAAAAGTTTATACTTTGCCAGTAGCAATGTAAAATCATGCAGCCACTGTGAAAAACAGCTGGGCAGTTCCTCAAAAAGTTAAACATAGACATAGTGACCATGTGATCCAGAAATTCTACTCCTATAGTCACCCAAAGAATCCAAAAATATATATTCTTTTTTTTTGACAGGCAGAGTGGACAGTGAGAGAGAGAGAGACAGAGAGAAAGGTCTTCCTTTTACCATTGGTTCACCCCCCAATGGCTGCTGCAGCTGGCGCACTGCGGCCGGTGCACCGCGCTGATCCAAAGGCAGGAGCCAGGTGCTTATCCTGGTCTCCCATGCGGGTGCAGGGCCCAAAGACCTGGGCCATTTTCCACTGCACTCCCAGGCCACAGCAGAGAGCTGGACTAGAAGAGGAGCAACCGGGACAGAATCCAGCGCACCGACTGGGACTAGAATCCTGTGTGTCAGTGCCGCAGGCGGAAGATTAGCCTATTGAGCTGCGGTGCCGGCCTGAAAATATATATTCTTACAAAAACAGTGTACAAATACTCATAGCACAATTAATAACTATAGCCCAAGGGAGGGCATTATGGTACAGCTGGTAAAACTGCCGCCTGCAATGCCAGCATTCCATATGGGTGCCAGTTAAAATCTCAACTGCTTAGTTCTGATCCAGCTCCCTGCTAATGCTTCTGGGAAAGCAGCAGAAGAGAGCCCAAATGCTTGCACCACTGCCATGGCCTAGAAAATAGTGGAAGATGGCTCAAGTCCTTGGGCCCCTGCACCCATGCGAGAGACCAGGGAGAAGCTACTGGCTTTGTTTTGGTGCAGCTCCAGCCATTGCAGCCAATTGGGGAGTGAACCAGGGGATGGAAGACCTCTCTCTCTGCCTCTCCTTCTCTCTGTGTATAACTCTGACTTTCAAGTAAAATAAATAAATCTTTAAAAAATATATAGAAGACAATAGAGGATGGCATTCTAAGTAGTGGGTTAGGCCACCATCTGGCACGCCAGCATCCCACATGGGTGCTTATTGAACTCCCAGCTACTCCACTTCTGATCCAGCTCCCTGATAATATTAGCCCCTGGGAAAACAGCAGAAGACAACTCAATTGCTTGGGCCCCTGCACCCACATGGGAGATCTGGAAGAAGCTCCTGGTTCCTGGCTCCTGGCCTTGGTTTGGCACAGGCTGGCCATGGTGGCCATTTGGAGAGTGAATCAGCAGATGGAAGACCTCTCCCTCTCTGTGTTTCTCCCTTTCTCTCTGAACTCTGCCTTTCAAATAAACAAAGCAAAAATTTTTTTAAAAGAAGGTAATAATTTTTACAATACATGTGTTGTACAGTAGTAGATCATAGTTATAGTCATAGTCATAGTTTCTGGTCATGCAAAAGATGTTTTAAAAAACTCTCAAGTAATAAATAAATGGAGGGCTGGTGCTGTGGCATAGCAGGTAAAGCTGCTGCCTGCAGTGCCGGCATCCCATATGGGCATCAGTTTGAGTCCCGGCTGCTCCACTTCTGATCTAGTTCATTGCTATGGCCTGGGAGAGCAGCAGAAGATGGCCCAAGTCCTTGGGCCCCTGCACCTGTGTGGGAGACCAGGAGGAAGCTCCTGACTCCTGGCTTCGGATCAGCGCAGCTCCGGCTATTGCAGCCATGAAGGGAGCGAACCAGGCTATGGAAGACCTTTCTCTCTCTCTTTGCCTCAGCCTTTCTGTAAATAAATAAATCTTTAAAATAAATAAATAAATGGATGCATGAATAAAATAGAAGAGGACCTAGGAAATCAAGGTTGCTTTGTGGCTAAGCATGGATGAGGAACACTTTGTATGATTTTTTGGGAGCGGGGAGTATTTGGCGAGGGGGAGGCTGAGGGAAATATCAGCCGGCGTTTATTTTACAGGGGCCTTGTTTTGGAAAGGGTGGCCCCAAGCTAGGAGATTCTCTTCCCTTCCCAGACGACTGTATCCTGCTCGAGCCCTCTTTCTTCACTCCAGGCCCTGCACATGCTGCCCAGATGAAAAGAAAATCTCCCTGTAGCAGCCAAAGCAAACAAACAGCGAAAAAGCAACTGAACGCTGGGAGAGGAAGCCACACTCTGCATCCTGGCTGATAACATCCTCAAAATCAAAGCCACAAGGCACGTGGGCACGGCCACTGCAGGAGCCTGGGGGACACCCAGGGTCAGGTTAGCCAGAGGTGACAAGGGCCCTCAGTGCCATCAGTCCAAACTCCACCAACTTCGTGCCTGATATCAAAGGGATACCAAGGCACTTCCTGTATACGGTTAAGGCCTGGAAAGCTCCTTGGATCAACTATTTGTTAAACTGAGGTTTTACTCTACCTGGGACTTGCAGCTGGATGTCACATCCTGGCTATTGGAAGGCACCCCGCGGTAGGCAGTCTGCAGGGGCAGCTCTGCCTCCCGGCTCCTTCCTTCTCGTCTGTCCACTCCTTGCTTTCCTCCTCTAACCACACAGGAATAGACACCTTAGCCTACTTCTGACACCCCGCGGCCGAGAGGATCACCTAACCGGTTGTCTCCCACACAGCTTTACGGGCTGCAAAGCATTACTCAAATGTCAGCAGTAGTAGAAAGTGTGGCTTTATTTTTCCTCGGCCTCTTTGAAAACACTTGGCCTCTAAGTGGCTCTTAATCTCGACTCTTTACTGCGCTGGGTCACGGGATGTTGTTCCTCAGCACTTACACGCCAGGAAGGAAAGCACGATTTCCTTTCACTTCCCGGGTGGAAACAGCGCCACGCACTTCCTCCCCGCCCGTCTCTCCAAAACCCTGGTCACACCGCCCCCTGGCGGGAGTGCGGAGCAACTGCCTGGGAAAGGCTGCGCCTCTCCCGGTTGGACACAGAGGTCCGCAGGGGTCAGGTTGAACTCGGGGAGAGGCGACTGGGGCCCGGACAAGCGGGATGATGCCTAAAGAGGGCAGGCTGCAATCACGTCCACTTGATTTCTGTTCCACAGAATACAGAGCAGATAGCTTGAATTTTTAAGGCAAGCCGGTAACTTGCAGACTGAACCAACTGAATAAGCCAAACAAAACAATTTGAGTACTGGTGTTTGGGGCTGCAAAGCCATAAGGAAGTCTTGATTTCTTGTGTAAAAGATGAAACACTGATAATAGCTAATCCTGACACGTAATTGAGCAACAATCTTAGTAACTGAGAGTATTTTATGTAACATAAAAATCACAACTGAGAATATTTTATAAGGACAATAAGAGAACAAGCTAAAAAAAAAGAATAACTTATTCAATTGCTTCTGAGATTTTTCTATTTGTATTTGCTTGCTAGATACTGATTTTACTTCTTGTATGAACCAGCAGAAACTAAATGTTTTCAGTAAAAATTATGAAATAAGAATATTTATTCTTCCAAGTTAACTTTTTTCTGTTATCTGGGGAAAAATCAATTTTCCTAAAGGACTGTATTCACCAGCTTCCAGAATACGTTCATAAGAGTGTGGGAAAATAATTCTCATCTGGAAGACGGCACGCAACCCTCCACACTTAGCTCTCATCTGTTAGCTTCCCCTCCTGTGGTTGCCAAGGCTGCCCCAGTCTTTCTACCGAACCCTTCCCCTCCTAGAACGTTTCAGGCCTTTGCAGGAAGTTGTATTTCTCCTTGAAGAATGAGTCTTCCTCTCAGGTCCATTTCTGAAGTGCCTACACTCTTCAAAACCCAGGTTACGTGCACGTCATCTCCCACCAGCCTGCAGGCAGAGTATATAGCCCAGCTCCCACCCTGAGCTTTCAAAGCTCTCGCCCCGGTTCCAGTAAAACAGCTTGATGTTGTTTGTTACAACGGTTTGTCACTGCATCTTGTGATATTGGGAATCCACCCAAAGTCATGGGCCATTAAGCTTGGATAACACGAGTAGATTGGAAGCCATGAGGTCTATTTGCTGTTTGTTTTGCTTACCCAGAACCTACTGACTGCCAATCTCTTTATAGACAGGATACTTTTTTGTTTTTATTTTATTTTATTAAGATGTTATTTAGTTTATTTGAGAGGTAGAGTTACAGACAGTGAGAGAGAGAAACAGAGAGAAAGGTCTCCCTTCCATTGGTTCACTACCCTAATGGCTGTAACGGCCGGAGCTGCGCCGATCCGAAGACGGAAGCCAGATGTTTCTTCTCAGTCTCCCACATGGGTGCAGGGGCTCAAGCACTTGGGCCATCCTCTACTGCTTTCCCAGGCCACAGCAGAGAGCTGGATTTGCAATGGAGCAGCTGGGACTAGAACCAGCATCCACATGGGATGCCGGCGCCGCAAGCAGAGGATTAACCTATTGTGCCACAGTGCTGGCCCCAGGATACTTTTTAAAAAATATTTTTAGGGGCCGGTGCCGTGACTCACTTGGCTAATCCTCCACCTGCGGTGCTGGCATCCCATATGGGTGCCAGGTTCCAGCTGCTCCTCTTCCAGTCCAGCTCTCTGCTGTGGCCCGGGAGGGCAGTGGAGGATGGCCCAAAGGCTTGGGCCCTGCACCCGCATGGGAGACCAGGAGGAAGCACCTGGCTCCTGGCTTCAGAACAGCGTAGCTCTGGCTGTAGCGGCCATTTGGGGGGTGAACCAACAGAAGGAAGACTTTTCTCTCTCTCTCTCTCTCTCTCTCTCTCTCTCACTGTCTAACTCTACCTGTCAAATAAAAAAAATATTTTTAAACAGTTTTCAAATTTTTGAAAAAGCAATCATTTTAATGCTTCAGAATTCAAAAGATATAAACATATGTGTACAAGTGAAAATTTCCTTCTGCCTCATATTTCCAGCCACACAGTCCATCTTTCCATATCCTCTGGACGAAGTTCACACTCCCCTGCACACAGTGTAATTCCCCCCACGCTCTGTGCCTGTTTACCTTCCCCATCCTTTGCTTCCTCTCAGCCTTGCCTCACTTGCAACCAGCACTGAATTCAGTTCCGCAACACGTCACACTCTCTGTTCCCCTTCCTTCATTTAGCCAAATGTTTCTCATCAGTCAGGTTTCAGCTTCTCTGTCCCCAGGGGGGCCTGAGTCTAGCGGGCTCTTGTGGCCCCTGGTCTTGCCCTCACGTGTGAGCTGATTGCCTGTTGTCACAGACCTGTAACCTTAGCAGTCTAATGGCTTCCTGGGATGGGAGACACTGTCTTCCTCATTGTTAGCAAAGCCCACATGCCAGCGTCTAGCACGGAGCAGGGTGCCAGTGAAAACTGTTCGCCCCTGGACCACCGTCTGCCCTGTGCCTGTTCTCTCTGAGCTCTGCTGAACCAGTGCTGGGACATCGTCTCCCGGGGTTGTGTGGGAGGGGGATCCTGGCCACAAAGCCCTAACTCTTGCATGATGGGAACAGGTGTCTCCTCCTTGTGACCGGAAGGAGGCACCTGACTAACACACAGGTAACCTCTGGAGCTGGTTTGTTCTTCCTGTTCAATTTCTCCTTGGGAAGAAGAGGAAATCCTGGTCATGTGATGTGCAAGCTTGTGGGCATGCAGAGATATTCCCCGTTAGGAATGAATAACATGACATGGATGGTTCGGTGTATGTCACTGGTGAACCTTATTAGCAAAGGTTAGAGTCCCTCAGCCCAATTAGCTCACGGGCACTGAACAGTGAGCTTCCTCACTCAAAAGCAGACTCGGAACTGTGATGTCTTTGCCTTGGCCAGTCCTCGCATGGGGAACTTTCCAGGCGGACATCCAGCCTCCTCCAGGCAACTCAAGCACTACCTGCCTCCTCCACAGCAACCTTCCTTCAAAGTTCAACCCTGCCTCACTCGCTGGGTGTCAAATTCTGTAAACTGTGAAGTCCTGTAGAAGGCAGGTGCTGTCGCCATTGCTGTGCATTAGAACAGAGCCGTGGTGGGAAGGCAAGTCCTCTTCCCCGAGCCAAGGAAAATCACGAGCGCCAGATGAATGAAGCACTACCAAAACGAAATGAAGTGACAAATACTCCCACATCTATCTGTGTATGGATATTCAACGGAAGGAGTTGCAATTCTCTTCCAAAACTGTGATAGCGCTTTTTTAACCCAACAAATACCCTACACATTGTACCTGTTAAAAGAAAGACTTTAGGGGCCCGGTGCCGTGGCTCACTTGGTTAATCCTCCGCCTGCAGTGCCGGCATCCCACATGGGTGCCGGGTTCTAGTCCTGGTTGCTCTTCTTCCAGTTTAGCTCTCTGCTGTGACCCAGGAAGGCAGTGGAGGATGGCCCAAGTGCTTGGGCCCCTGCATGCACATGGGAGACCAGGAGGAAGCACCTGGCTCCTGGCTGTGGATCGGCGCAGCGCCGGCCGTGGCGGCCATTTGGGGGGTAAACCAATGGAAGGAAGACCTTTCTCTCTCTGTCTCTTTCTGTCTGTCTGTAACCTCTGACTTTCAAATAAATAAATAAATCTTTAAAAGAAAAAAAAGAAAAACTTTAGAAACATTAAATTGAATAGAGTTTATTTGAACAAAGAATGATTCATGAAAGAGGTTCAGACAGCTCAGCTCTGCATGCAGGGCAAGGAGCCATTACAGACAGAATAGAAAGTGAAGCGCAGAAACAGTTTGGTTGATCACAGCCAGGCAGTACCTCATTTTCACCTAGACTGATCAGTTAGCTGCCTGTGATAGGCTGAACCTTTGCCTGCCTGCGACTGGCTGAGCTTCAGCTATTTGTTATACACCCAAGTTTGGTTTTTAGTGTGTGTATCAACTAAGTTAGGGTGCAGTTCACAACATAGAGTCTCAATGTATGCAAGACAGCCCCAGGCCAACGGCCTCCTGCTTATTTAACATAGCCCTAGTTTAATTTTTCATTAGAATTGGGTATGAGCAGTCAGTGTCCACTTTCCTACTCAAGACCCTGCACTGACTAGTAAAGATGCCTATTAGTGCAATGCAGCATGGACTTCACTAAAGAACCCCTGGGTGCAGCCCAGAGGGTTTATGCCCTGGTTTCAGCTGAGAAAGGGTGAGTCTGAAGCATCCTGTGTCAGGAAAGCTTTGGAGTTTTAGGACTGGGTCGTGACAGCATCACGATGGTGGGGTGTACAGAACAAGAGGCCAAGTTCTGGCAGTGTCAATGAAATGTAATCATGGTAGCCGGGAGAGGCCCACTATTCCAACTCCTTTAGGAACTGCATGGGAGAGGTGAAGGGCCAAACTGGTGTGGGTCAGGTAATCTGTTCTGGGACATAGGTCTAATAAAACTGTAGCCTGTAACTGGCACCAGTTTCTCAGCAGTAATTAAGATGTGGAGGACAAGGCTATGTCTCTACTGTTGTTGGATAAAATAAACACCTGGACTTCAAACACTGGCATTCAGAGAATGCCCAACTTCTCACTCCCTACCCCTGCTGAGAGAGAAGGTTTAGTGCATGTTGTGTGCCACTGAGAGGGCCCAGGAGGTGGCCATCATTGGGTGCTCAGCCATGCCTAGTGCAGAGATGCACACCTGAGGGAATGGGGAAGCCAGCTGATACTGAGTACAGAGCCTCAGTGTCTGCTGCCATCTAAGTCAAATACCTGGGACACATTGAAACTGTTTCCTTGAAGGGTAAAGTCAGATGTATCCATTTGTGACCCTGATTAAAAAGAAAATCCCGTAGATCCCTTAGACCAATTCAGTTTAATAGCATCTACTGAACAGCGTTTATTCAAGCAAAGCAAACCCTGGTGAATCAAGCAGCTCCCAGAAGGAGAGCAGGTTCTGAGAACTCCAACAACATGAGCCAACAACATTTATAGAACATTAAATGTGAGGCATGGGAAACTACTCAATTTGTTACAGCTTAGTCAACCATCCAGTCAATGGGTTACAGCTTAACTAGTTAATTGTTTATAGCTTCATCAGTTAAATGGCTGCAGGGCCTTTTGCAACCAGGCAAAACTCAGTTCCTGTGATTAAATTAAATATTGGTTTCATCTTTTGAGCCCAGTGCAGAGGCCCAGTCCGATTCCACGGCTTCTTACTTTATTTACTAGCAGTATGTCTGAAGCGTGTGTTTAAAATTTATAGATAAGGGAGGGGAGGAAGCTAGAATGATCTGGGTGGTAATCACTGAGGTTGATGCAATATTATAGCTTGCTCTGGCTCATAAGATTTCTTGGGAGTTGAAGGTTGAGTTATCCTCACAGCCTGATAACCTGATGTGCTCCTCTCCCCAGGAAAGTGAGCGTATGGAGTGGCAATAATCAGTGCTTCTGGTGGCTACTGGGAACCTACCCTCCGAGGGGGCCTGGCTGGGCAAGTGGAGTAATTGCTTTTCAGACTGGCCTTTTTTCTGCTTCCTTGGTTGCTATGCCAATTGACAGTTTTCTTTAGGTATAATCTCAGTGCCTCTGAGACCATGTCTCCTCATTAGGAAGAGAGATTCTTTTTAAGCAGTGCTTGCCAAACACACACACACACACACACACAAATGACTAACTAGGGAGGAAAAATCAAGGGCTCTGAAACATATAAGCATAAAGAGAAAATTTCTTTGGCCTTTTTTTTTTAAAAAAAGATTTATTTATTTATTTTGAAAGTCAGAGTTAGAGAGAGAGGGAGATCTTCCATCCTCTGGTTCACTCCTCAAATGGCTCCAACAGCTAGGGCTGAGCCAGGCCAAAGCCAGGAGCCGGGAGTTTCATCTGGATCTCCCAAATGCATGGCAGGGATTCGAGCACTTGGACCATCTTCTGCTGCTCTTTCTAGGACATTGGGAGGGAGCTGGATCAGAAGTGGACATGAACCAGTGCCCATATGGAATGCTGACATCTCAGGTGGTGGCTTTATCTGCCAAGCCTCAGTGCCAGCTCCAAGGGAATTTTTTCTTTTATTCTTTTTTAAGATTTATTTATTTATTTATTTGAGAGGCAAAGGTACAGAGAGAGGTCTTCCATCTGCTGGTTCACTCCCCAAATTGGTGCAATGACCAGAGCTGGGCTGATCCAAAGTCAAGAACCAGGAACTTTTTCCAGGTCTCTCACTTGGGTGCAGGCGCCCAAGGACTTGGGCCATCTTCCACTGCTTTTCAGGTGTATTAGCAGGGAGCTGGATTGGAAGTGGAGCAGTTGGGATTTGAACTGATGCCTGTATGAGATGTTAGGGCCACAGGGAATTCCCCAAGAGAAATGTTCCTGATTTCCAATGGCTCTTATAAATCAAAAAGGAAAAGGCAGAGAAAGGGGAAAGAGAAACAAATAGCTGGTAAGACTAAAGAGTCCAACCCATACCGTGCTTGCTGATGTACCTCACTTATGCACATGTCCCTTTCCACCCACATTCTTATTTTTCCCTGTTTTGGGAACTCTTCAGCCTTAAGTTGGGCATTTGCATCTAACCACCCTTGGTGTTATTTCTTCTCTAAACAGCCTGAGTGACCTTCCCACCTGGAAGTCTGCTCATGCTAACTGCTCTTTGAAGTAGAGACACGGTGCATCTTCATCTGGGCCCTGCCTAGCTTTCCTGCCTTAGCTCCTGCCACCTGCCCAGACCCTGGTGCATTCTGATCTAGCAGAATGGCTGCTGGGGCACAAACATGCTGTATTCTGTTTCCTTCCATGTCTTCAGGCCATCCCATGTTCCCAGAATCTCTTCTGCTGCCACTCCCTCCCCAAATCCCTCCTCAAGTTCACCTTTCTTTGCAAACATTCCTTCTTCTGAAAATGTCACTATGCTGAAATGCAGCTGCTCCTTTGTTATGGTTTCACTGCATCTTTTTTTTTTTTTTTGACAGGCAGAGTTAGACAGTGAGAGAGAGAGACAGAGAGAAAGGTCTTCCTTCCGTTGGATCACCTCCCAAATGGCTGCTACAGCCAGCACGCTGCGCTGATCCGATGGCAGGAGCCAGGTGCTTCCTCCTGGTCTCCCATGCGGGTGCAGGGGCTCAAGCACTTGGGCCATCCTCCACTGCCTTCCCGGGCCACAGCAGAGAGCTGGACTGGAAGAGGAGCAACCGGGACAGAATCCAGCACCCCAACTGGGACTAGAACCCGGGGTGCCAGCACCACAGGCAGAGGATTAGCCAAGTGAGCCACGGTGCTGGCTTACATTTTTTTTTCTTTTCTTTTTTTTTTTTTTGAACGGCAGAGTTAAAGACAGAGGGAGAAAGAGAAATCTTCTATCTGCTTTTTCACTCCCCAGTGACTCCACAGTGACTGAGGCTGGGCCAGGCTGAAGCCAGGAGCCTGGAACTCCATTCGGGTCTCTCACATGGGTGGCAGGGCTCAAGCATTTGGGCCATCATCTTCTGCTTTCCCAGGTGCATTAGCAGGGAGTTGAATTGGAAACAGTGCAGCCGAGACTCAAACCGGCACTCATGGGGTGCCGGCTAATGCACTGTGCCACAAGGCTGGCCACTTTCACTGCATCTCGACATGCCTAGGCTCTCACACCATCTTCTGGAGTCGCAGGGGAGGCACCAGACTTCCCAGGAGCCCAGTGAACTCCTGGGTGCAGGGCCGGCTTCTTCTATCTAAACTTCAAATCCTCAGTGCCAGTCGGTGCAAAGCCTGGTCAATAATCAACGCATTGATTATCATCAATGCTGATAAGTAACTAATAAGACCTTTGCCTGTCCGGGAGTGCGGCTCTCAAGCTCCTTGCTCTCTGACGGGGGGGGGGGGGGGGGGGGGGCGGGGGGCGGCGGGCTCTGACCCTCTCCAGAGTCTGCAGGGGCAGAGGGGGTCAGGTTCAAGTTTACACTTAAAGTACCTCACTCCTGTGGCCGGGCTGAAAACACCCAAAAGTCCTGGCCATGAGGGGGATTCAAGAGGCTGAGCCCACCAGCCTGGGATTTCAGACAGGGAGTTTTGTCGGGTGGGGAGGCCAGCTCAGGCCTGGCTTTACTTTCACTTTTCACAACAAACAGCCTGGGGAGCCTGGCCCTTGAGGTTCCCCCTCATTCCCCACGCTCCTCCCACACTGTCCTCAAGAGGGGGCGTCTTCTCCAGGGGGCAGGGATCTCATGGGCTGGCCTCCTTCCACTCTTCCACTTCCATGCCACGGTTAAAGAGACATTCTTTTGAAAAATAAACAAATGACCTCAAACCTTACCATGTCTAAGAAATTCTGCTGTTAGCCCAACTGCTTAGTTGAACGGAGCTGGTGTGTACCCGCCCCCCCCCCGCCCCCAGGCCGCTGGACCTCACCCTCCACAAGCCCTCTTGGCCTCTGGCACCCGATTCCAGGCCCTGCCTACTCCGGGCAGCCAATCCCGACCATTGTGGGGAAAGCGGGGGAAGGGCCGGCGCCGGAGCCGATTTGGCTCCGCCTGTCCGCCCGAGACCTTGAGTGCCAGCTCGTTCTCTCAGGCCCAGTTGCTGCGCCGTCCGTATTCAGGCTTTCGCTTCGCCATGGGCGCCGCAGGCTCTTCTGCGCTGGCTGGCCTCGGCCTCCCCGCACTGCGCCTCCCCGCGCAATCCCGGCCCGGGTGGCTCGGGGTCGCCGCCCTGGGACTGGCAGCAGTGGCGCTGGGGGCTGTGGCCTGGCGCCGCGCACGGCCCAGGCGGCGCCGGCAGCTGCAGCAGGTGGGCACCGTGGCGAAGCTCTGGATCTACCCGGTCAAGTCCTGCAAAGGGGTGCCGGTGAGCGCGGCGGAGTGCACGGCCATGGGGCTGCGCAGCGGCCACATGCGGGACAGGTACGGCCGGGTCGGGCGCGTGGCCTCTCGGGCAAGCCATGGAGCAGGAGGTGGGGCTTGTCCTCTTGGGAAAGGAGATTAGATATTTGCCTCCTGCGTTCTGGAGACTGAGGGCTGGCCTTTGATCCCTTAGCTGGGGAGGTCAAGCTCCTGTCTGAACTTGGTGAAGTAGGCAGCCCTGCCCCCTTGGACCGGCCCTCCTCTGTGGCAGGAGGGACTCTGACCTGCTTATCTCTGAGGCTTCTGCTGCCTGCAAGGCTTCCCATGCTGTCTTAGTATAAAGCCCAATAGCAGAAAATTAAGATGCCGTTGACAGTGGACAGGAACAAAGCAAAGCCCTAGTGTTGTTCAAACACACTGGCTCAGCCTTGCTGGGGCTGGTTCCTCCCGCTTCTCCAATCCTGGGAATTGTGCCTGTGAGGTTTGCTCCACTTTAATAAATAACCAGCGGAGTCTGCTCTTCTTCTGGGGCAGGGAGGGTAGCAGGAGGCTGTGAGGGAGAGTTCCCTACCCCCGGGGCTGGGGGGCTATTAGGAGAATGGTGCATCCACTTCTCCCAGGGGCGCTGTGGTCCTCAGCCAGGAATCTGGGAGCACAGTCCTTCCCTACATGAGGCCCACGATGCAGAAATTTCAATTTGAGGAGTCCCATGATTTTTATCTGGCTGGGATGATTTAGCTGGGGGAGGGGTAAAATATGCAAGTTGGTCATTCAAGGAACCTGCTAGCGGAAGGCCACCTGCTGCCCTGTGTCCACTGCAGGACGCGTGGGTGCTCTGCTGTCCTCTTGGAGAATATGGGCTCTCGTTGCACTGGAAAACATCACTTGCTTTAGAAAAGTGTTGCGTATGTAGACCATGTATCACACGGGAGATAGTCCATCCTCCTTCCCCATTCCAGATTTCTAATCCTGGAGAGGTTTTAAAACTGCAGTTTCCTGAGAGTGGTATCCCAGGCAGGACTACTGACTCAGAATCAACAAGAGTGAAGCCAACTTGTTTAGAAGTTTAATTCTCCCCTCCCTACAAGGGATTCCGATGCAGGAATTCAGGGGTTTTGTCCGAAGCCACTGCGAAGTGATGCTTGGAGCCTATTCCAGTGTGGAGGGCTTTAGAAGGCTGCTTGTCGCTGAAAGGACTTCAGGCACAGCAGTCCTGGACACCCTCCAAGAACTGGGAGCAGCACATGCCCATGATACACAACCAGAGAAAATGGACGCACACTGCTCCCTTCCGTGCGTGAAGGAGTGCAGTTCCTTCACAGATTTCCGGTTCTTCTCCATGGATCGTCTGATCATCAGAATAAAATGGTTGCTTTCCCACTCTGCATTGTTACCGCTTTGCTGTGACAGTCTGTACCCGGGAAAGTGGATGTGTCCTTGCCTGTGTTTTCCTGCTCCCGCTAGCATCCTACAATAAAGAGAACTGGATCAACTTTCCCAGGACGAGTGCTTGGGAGGGAGTGGAGTTAGGGAAGAGACTAGAGTGGCCGGAGGGCCATGAAACAAACACTTCTGCTCTTGATATGCAGCAGCTGGTGAAACCTTGTCTTGCAGATTATCTTATTGAAACTC
Source organism: Oryctolagus cuniculus (assembly GCF_964237555.1). Taxonomy (NCBI): domain Eukaryota; kingdom Metazoa; phylum Chordata; class Mammalia; order Lagomorpha; family Leporidae; genus Oryctolagus; species Oryctolagus cuniculus. The sequence continues at coordinate 35,118,083 of NC_091444.1, forward strand.
CTAAGGATGGTGTGGGTTGCATACTATTACCTCCTTGTTGCAGAGAAGGAAACCATATCAGAAAGGCTGAATATCTCACCCAAGATCACAAAACCAGTATGTGCTGGAGGGATTTGAACTCAGGCCTGGGTGAGCATTGCTCTCACACTGTTTCTCTGAAACTAGGATGGGATGTAAAAGTACAGGGATTTTACAGGGATCAGGAGAGCTTGGACAAAGTCATTTAACTCCACTGAGCCTCAGTTTTGTCATTTGGAGAATGAGAGGTTGAACTTGATGATCCCTAAGACCCCATCTCACCTAGATATTTTTAAAAATGAAGGATCATTAAAATTTGAAAGCAAATTTTGAAAGTACTCTGCTTGATAGCTGCTGTTGCCTCCACATGAGAACACAAGAACACAACTACGCATATTCCTAGAATGTGGGCAAAGGACTCATTTAATTCCTCAACCTGTGTCTTTGAAATGGTTCAGAGGAGCTGAGACTGCCCTCTGCAAGTGCGCTGTGCCTCACTTTTCTAGAGCTATTTTGTTCAAAGCTCTCAGCATGTTTGTACTTGAGCTTGGTTGAGTACCTGAGCTTTAAGGTGTTTAAAGTCCACCCAGCCAAATACTGGCATTGGCTCTCTGGTGCAGATGCTGGCAGGGCTTGGCTGCCTTCCCTGACCTTGCAAATCCTTGCTCTTCCTACCAGCCACCTATGACTTACATCTGATCACTTGCACCTCTCCAAATCGCTTCTGAAGCCAGCCCTGATCTCTTGGAGAAAGGAATCTCTCAGTATATAACCCAGTGTGTCTTTCCCTTCCCACTCCCTGTGTGTTGGGGGGATTTTGCTTTCTCCACTTTGAGGCTCAGTTCCTCCTGCTCCCCAGGTCTACCTGTAACTTGAGAAATGAGCTTGTTCATGCCTTGGGCTCCACCTCCCCTTTGTGTTTGGTCACAGAGGTCACAGTTGCTTTTGGGGAGTCTGAGCCTGAAGCTCCCCCACAGATCCCGTTACTGCATGCTCACGTTTTACCTGTCAAATCAAGATACCAACATTTAGTGTTACAGGGTAGGTAGGGACAGCTTGGTCATGACAAAAATCCATACTCCAGAGTTCTCTTTTCCTCAGGTCTGGCAGGACAGAGCTAATTATTCATTCACTGGGCATGATTTGTGTGCAGAGATGAAAAATGTCACTTAGGTTGACAGAGTAACAAGGTGGTTGGGGCATGCCACGGACAGCAACCTTGTCTTTGTCCTGCCCCAGTGTTGAATCCCCTGCAAGGCACCACTTGCCTTTTTGATCGAAGTGAGTAGCAAGAGACCTCTAGCCACCCCTTCCCACTGTTAACCCCAGCAGTTCCCCTCCACAGGCTTTAGAAAGGGCAGCAGTGATAGCCACAGGGAAGGGCTTCTCTTGAAAGAGATGGATGGGGCGTGAGAATGCTCAGCCCATGGAGGCGCTGACAAGATTGATGTGAGCCGGCGCAGCGGCTCACTAGGCTAATCCTCCTCCTTGTGGCGCCGGCACACTGGGTTCTGGTCCCGGTTGGGGTGCTGGATTCTGTCCCGGTTGCCCCTCTTCCAGGCCAGCTCTCTGCTGTGGCCAGGGAGTGCAGTGGAGGATGGCCCAAGTGCCTGGGCCCTGCACCCCATGGGAGACCAGGATAAGTACCTGGCTCCTGCCATCGGATCAGCGTGGTACGCCGGCTGCAGTGCGCTGGACACGGCGGCCATTGGAGGGTGAACCAACGGCAAAGGAAGACCTTTCTCTCTGTCTCTCTCTCTCTCTCACTGTCCACTCTGCCTGCCAAAAAAAAAAAAAAAAAAAAAAAAAAAAAAAAAAGATTGATGTGCACCTGGGCTGTCACTCCAGTTGGAGTGTGTTCTGGTTGTTCTGGTTGTGTGCACATCTCAGAGGAGGGGGGTCCTGTCTGGGGATGGAGGCGTGTTGGAAGTGAAGGGTGCAGGCTTTGGTAAGATTAACTAAAGCAGGTGCTGTAGTCCATGTTGCTAAACAAAATACCTGAGACCGGCTAATTTATAAAGAACGGAGATTTATTGGGCTCTTGGTGTTGGAGGCTGGGAAGTCCAAGAGGGCGGCACTGAGATCTGGTGAGGGCTTCTTGCTGCATCGTAACATGGCCGATGGCATCACGTGGTGAGACAGCAAGTGCACCCGAGACAGCTTGCTTCTATGACAGAGCTGCTCCCCTGACAACCCGTGAATCCATGAAGAGATTGATTCATTCCTGCAGGCAGAGCACTCACCTGCTAAAGGTCCCACCTCTGAGTATCATTAACGTAGGAATTTGGAAATTATTTTCCCAAAACATGAAATTCAGGGGGATATACTCCAACCATAGCACAGGATCAGCCAGGCCGCTGCACCCAAGGTGAGGCAGGGAAGAGGGAAGAGGGCTCAGCCCCAAGGAGATGGGGCTATAATGAAATAGGCAGAGATCCTTGTTACAGAACTCATCCCAAGGATGAGTGGAGCAGAGAGCTCTGCAAAGACCTACGAAGACAACACTGGCTTCCTCAGAGGGGTAGGTACCCACTGCGGCCCAGCATAGCCAGCTCTTGGTAAGGAGGTAGCCAAGACAACTCCTAACATGCCATCACCTGTCACACCCTCACATGCCACTAATGCCAGCTAGCCCGGCATTGTCTGCTGGCTTGGCTGCATGGAAGGGACTCTGTCGATAGAGAGGCTCTAGTTGCAAGACCATCTGCCAGGGTCAGCAAAGTGCAGAGACTGAGCTCCCGACACTCCATATTAGATGTCATCACAAGGTTACCACTGGCATGGCTGCTGGTCCCTGTCATAGTTTGAGACGTCTCCCTGGGAGGAGCTGCCCCTTGTTTTAGAAGGGCTGCCCTCTTGATCCTGTCCACACTTGGAGAAGCTATGGCTTTTGATGGTTGCTCTCTCACCAGTGCCCACAGAGTTCCTCTCCCCCTCCACTTGTCTGCAGGTCCTATAGTGTTCTTGAGATTTAATTTTTCCTACAGGAGGAACAATTGTTTTAGCAGCCAGATCATTTGTGCAGTGTATTGCGAATCTGTGCTCTGCTGTAAATAAAAGCATGACTGATTGGGTCACTCTTCAGCTCATGCCAGGGGAATACAAAGTTGGGAGTTCTTGTCTAATACATGACACCGTGAATCTTTGTCCACTGCACCGGAAGTTGTGCAGAAAGAGGAAAGTTAGCCGACATAGGACCTGCAAGTCACAGTGAGGTGAACAGAGAAGAGGGCGTCCGCATTCTCTGCAGGCTGCAGCATCCCAAGACCTGGTCAGGGCTTCCAGGACCCTTGGGCCAGTAGCTTTGAACCATCCCTGGAAGGCATTTTGCTCTCCCTGGGGATCAAAGAGATGTTTAACAGGCTCCAGGGAAGCTTCTGACCATAGCAGCAGAGCCCCAAACCAAGTAAGCCTAAACATGAGGGAAGGCTGCTAAGCCAGTCTTATTTCCTGTTTTTCAAATCTGTAGATGTTTATGCATGGGCTAGACTGTCTGTTTCCAGGGCTGTTTTCATTAAACACTCTCCTTTTGGGGACACCAATGTGTAGACCTGAAGAATTGGGCTGGTCCTTGGTAATGATCCAGAGATAAGTGCTGGGTCCCTGGACAGGCAGGCAGAGAGTTCTGAGAAAACCAGAGGGAAACTGTTGAGAAGATGGAGGAGAATTTTCTGAGTGTGCCCTTGTTTGCTTCTCTGCAGGTTTTGGCTGGTGATCAAGGAAGATGGACACATGGTTACTGCCCGGCAGGAGCCTCGCCTTGTGTTGGTCTCCATCAGCTATGAGAAAAACAGCCTGATCTTCAGCGCTCCGGGGATGGACCAGCTGGTGTTACCCAGCAGGCCACCTTCCACTAACACACTCCATGACTGCAGGTGTTCTGGCTGGGGACATTCCACGAACTGCAACAGATTTGGTTTAACTTTAGGTTCCTCCCTGCTTTCTGTCTTGTTTGTTCAGGAGGTGATGGAATTGGCAAAGGAACTAGTTAAGAGACATATAGTCTGGGTCAGGATTGGGCCAGTGCTCAGGTGCGAGTGGGTGACGCAGAGAATTGTTTCATTGGTACCTAGGGTTAGGTTGAATCACTTAAGGCCTGCGGACCCAGCAGTGACTGTCCTGCAGAAAGAACCTGTTTATACTCACACATTTCTAGAATGGGAGGCATGGCATGCTGCATGGGGTCACAAGGGAAAGCGCCAGGTTCATCAGCAGGCAGAGGCAACAAAGGGCAAGTGCGGTCAGCAGCCTTCACGTGGTTTCTGCAGGAAAAACAAAAGCCTGGAGGTGGCCAGGTTTCGGGTTGGCCAGGTTGAATAATTTCAGCAGGCTGTGGGGCATGGAGGTTGTCCCTGGTTGTCTGCTGCCTGGCCCTGGGGTGGTTAGGATGTACAGCCCAGCAAGAAAGGGCTCACGGGAGGTACTTGGTGGTGTGGACTCTTTCATGTGAAAGGCATGCGTGCAGGATGACTGGTTTACTCTCTTCTGGGATTGGCTGGCTCTGGGAGGGGCGGCCCCTTCGGCATCAGCAAGGAGCACCAAAAATACAGAAGAGCATGACTAATACAGGTGTGCAGGGGGTACAAGGTGCCAGTCTTTAAGGCTCGTCTCCTTTCATTCAAGTCAGATGCACCTTTATTTCAGGATATCCAGCCCTCCAGCCAGGCATTCAAGGGAGTTAGTGGTGCCTGTAGCAGCAGCAAGTTAGGGCTGCACAGCAAGGATGCTGGAGCGATCTGGAGAGACTCTACAGCCTTGTTGTCCATGGTGGAGATGGAGGCAGTTGTAGGAAGCACTGGGTATGAGGGATCCTCACCTCTCAGGCTTTGGATTCTTTTCAGTCTAGGGGAACCCCTGCCAGGCTGGCAAGTTCCAAAGCTTGCCGAGTTTTGTCCTTTGATATTAGGAAGTGTAAGAGACTTGGATGCTTGTCATAGACTATTCTGGCTCCCTTTGTAATTGAGCTTTTTAAGCATGTGGAACTCAGTATTGCTCAACGATCCCAGGGCTCAGAGGAGAGCCTCAGATAGACTGCTTGAACCCTTATCCTGTGATTTTTCAAACAGATTGAGCTACAACCCAGTTTTCAAAACTGTGAAGCAATAATTCACTGAATACAATATTTTAGTTAATTCTCTAAGCAAGCCTAAGAAATGAGTACCTTTAATTCTGCTTTACAGATAAGGAAGCCAAGACACCAATCACTGTCACACCAAGGTGGAGCTGAGATTTGAACCCACCTGCCTCCGAGGCCTTTGCTTTTAACACCTATGTGCAGAGAGAGAAAATGATTCTCCCTAATGACATATTTTGAGCAGACAAATGCATTGATGAGAAACACTACAGCCATCCCCACTAGACTGGAGGGCATTTGAGGCTGGAGGGTGCCTGCTTAGCTCACATGCGTGGAGTGAGGATATGGGTGTTGACTCATTGGCAATAATCGTTTCCCCTCAGGCTCTTTAGCCCTAGGGAGGCACAAGTCTTTCTTGGATGGAAAGCAGGAGAAAGGAGGCTGCTGTGGGGATACTGACCCGGGACTGAAAAGGGTGCCAGGTGGAGTGGTGTAGTGTGATTGTCTTCCTCACATGCATTGTGTTTCTGCAGATCTCCGAGAGCTGTGCATTTGGGCTGACCCAGAGGTGGAATCCACACTCTGATCCTTCCAGCTGGTTAGGCCTGTATTTATGAGCCATTTTTTTAATGGATTGGTTGTCATGGGGATGGGTAAAAACTGAAGAAATTGTATAAGATGGTATCTTAGCTCCGGCTGCTATAACAAAGTACCATGGACTTGGAGGCTTAAACAATAGGCATTTATTCTCACAGCTTAGGAAGCTGGAAGTCTAAGATCAGTGAGAGTATAGATTCAGTATCAGGGAAGGGCCTTGCTCCGGGGTTGCAGACAGATACCTTCTCCTTCTTAAAAGGCCTTTCTGTGGTTGCACTTGGGGGAGGGGGCAGGGAGGCAGGGAGGCACGGAGAGCTCTTGTGTTCCTTCCTCTTGTAAGGGCACTTACCCCATCACCAGGCCTCCACCCTTTTGCCTTCATCCAAACCTAATCACCCAAAGCTCTTACTTCCAAATACCATCACAGTAAGGGTGAGGGCTTCAGTACAGGAAATTGGGGGAGACACAAGCATTCAGCTCATAGAAGATGAGCTGAATAACTAAAAAAATCATAAAAAACATACAAATTTTTAAAAAATAATTTCTATCATAGAAGATGGAAAATGACAGGGATTACCATACGCAACACCAGCCCACTAGAGATTAAAACAAAATAAATCACAACCTCAAGTTGGAAATAGAAAAGTCCCTTAACAGAGTCATTTGGACAGGCTGAACGTCCTGGGTGTCACTTTATTTTTCAGCTTTCACTGGCAGGGTACACAGGCAACTGCAGAAGAGCTGGTCTGTTTGGAGCAGTGGACAGTGTGGTTGCAGCTGAGCATCACAGGAAGGGCTGAAGGCCAGGAGAGGGACATCAGAGGGACAGAGGGACAGAGGCAAGAAGGAATCTGGGCCAAACAATGGCTCCAAGAAGGGGGTTAGAGGGGAAGCAAAAAACAGAGAAACATTAAAAGAGCAGCTTCAAGCTTTGACAATAGACGGGATAGGAGGTGAGAGGGCGAATCTACCTTTCGGACCAGGACGTTGGGCCTCCAGGTACCTAAGGGCCCATGTGAGCACCTCAGGTGTCCACATGGATTGCCTTTCCTTGTCTCACCTCTGGAATCAGCGTGCTGGCGCAGCATCCACACAGGATGTGTGTGTGAAACTCCTCCTAGAGTACTCGAAGGTAGGGGCACTTCAGGGCAGTGCTTTCCAGATGTTCAAATCCCATTGGCTCTCAACACTGATTCAGATCACACCCGGAACCCTCTGCCCACCCCACATCTTACTTGTGGCATTGCCCCCGCATGGAAAAACTGATGTTGATAAACAGGATGATTCCAATAACAGGGTGAAATTGTTACAGGTCAGTGGTTCCAACTTGTTCATCTTACACTAAAATGAAGGCGCCTCTATTAAATTACTCAAAGTAACTTTTATTACTTTGAGAGGTGGTGGAGGGGGAGAGTTCCCATCCACTGGTTCCCCAAATGCCTGCAAAAGTTAGGACCAGAGGCCAGGAGCCAGACACTCAATCTGCGACTCCCGTGTGAGTGACAGGAACCCAGCCTCTTGAGCCATCACCTGCTGCTTCCCGGGGTCTGTGTTAGCGGAAGCTGGAATAGGGAGTGTGGATGGAGCTCTGCTATGTGGTGCAGGTGTTCCAAATGGCAAAACACCTGCCCCTAAAGCATACTTTTTGGTGACAGATCAGTATGTGGAAAGTATTTTAAGAGGTTTCAAAGAATGAATTAAATAACCATAACACATCATCTTTTCCTATGTAGTTATGTGGAAGATTTCTCTGGGCTCCCTGCTACCCATATGGGAGAACTGAATCGAGTTCCAGGATCCTGGCTTCAGCCTGGTCTTGCCCTATTATGGACATTTGGGGAGTGAAATAGTACATGTGACATCTCTATCTCTCTCTCTGCTATTATGGACATTTGGGGAGTGAAATAGTACATGTGACATCTCTCTATCTCTCTCTGCCATTTAAGTAAATAAAATAAATTAAAATTTAATGTTTTCTGTGTTCACTATGTGGGAAGGATAGGCACTATATTATTATCACCAATATACCAATGGACACAGAAGATCAGAGGAATTATGTGATTCACTTAAGGTCATGGAACTAGAGGAAGGGTTCCAATGTGAACCAGGATCCAAGCGCAGGGCTCTCCTGCCACAGGCAGTCCTCTTCTGAGAGCATCTCAATCCTTGCTGCTCAGCGTGCGCTCCATGGGCCAGCAGCGTAGATCTCAGGAAGCTTGTTTGGAGTGGAGGCTCTTAAATGCCCACACGGACCTACAGGTCCAGTGTCTGCGTTGGAGCAAGATCCTGGGTGATTCATACGCTTGGCAGAGTTCGGGAAGCTCTTCCCTCTCCCCTCTGCTTCTGCCCCGCTACGACTCTCAGACCACTCCCGAGTCCCCTGGGACACTCAGGTGCCGCCAGCCCAGCTGTGCCATCTTTGACACCATCACTCAGTGCGTTGATGTCAGTAACCGAGTGTTCTCCTGTGACCCTTCCAGAATATTCGGTGTTGACATCCAAGGCAGAGACTGTGGTGACGAGGTCGCTCAGTGGTTCACCAACTTCTTGAAAACGGAAGCATTGAGGTTGGTTCAGTTTGACACGAAGTTGAAGGGAAGAACATCGGACAAACTTTTCCCTGTTTCTGTACAGAATTACCAGGTGAGCGGCAGAGTTTAACTTCACCTCTCTCAGCTGTCTTCTGTCTCTCTGCTTCCTTCTGGGCCCATGAAAAACCTCTAATGGGACCCCAGGTGGGAAAATATGGTAATGAACCAGGTGAGTGTTGAGGAAGGCACACCTGCAGGGATTCCAGGTGTGGAGAGGGAAGTAGACAGACAGATGCCTCCAAAGTGGGATGCCTGGGTGCATGGCGGATTGAACAGGGGAGGTGCCATGGAGGCACAGTCGGGGGTCCACAGCTGGTGGGTGGAGACTCAGGAGAAGCCACAGTGAGAAGTTTGGGGCCAAATCCAAGTTTCCTGAAATTACAGAAGCAGACCCTTTAGGCCCTCCTTTCATAGTCTGTGTGGCAAGGCCATTTCAGGGCTGGGAAGGCACCTGCTCCTAGGGAAAATGGCCCTGGGCCAACCACAGCCCCAAGACCAAAGCCTTTGAGTCTGCAGTGGGGTTTAAAATGCAAGTCCCTCGGGGAGGTGCTCCCAGCGCCCCTGAACTGCAGGCTCCCTGAGGGCTGGGCCTTTGCTCGCTTTATTGCTGCTCCCCCAGCTAGAGCAGTGCCCGGTGCCGGGCGGTGCCTAGTGAGTGCTTGTGGAGTCAGTGGCTGTGGTTGAAAAGTTGACTATGAGCAATTGACTGGTAGCGGACCCTTCCCTGTGGGGTGGCTGCTGGGGGCGGGAGTGAGGAACACCGGAGAGGAGGCCTTGCAGGTGAGATTGGCCCCCGCTGCTGCCCTATCCCTGGCCGTTTCCACGTCCACCGTCACCCCTGCCCCCCGATTGTCCACATGAGGTGGCTTTGTGCCTGGACTGGGCTTCGCTCTGCGAGGGGTGCAGCTTGTTTCCTGGGACGCAGAGGCTGCATGGTGCTGTGTTCCTGGTACAGGTGGCCTACCCAGACTGCAGCCCACTCATGATCATCTCGGAAGCCTCCCTGGGGGATCTGAATACGAGGCTGGAGAAGAAAATCAAGATGGAGCAGTTCAGGCCCAACATCGTGGTGAGGGGCTGCGAGGCCTACGAGGAGGTAAGCGGCCCCCTGCTTTTGTGCGTTGTGCGTGGTCTGCTGGCGAGGGGGTTAGGAGAGGGCCAGCTCACATCCTCTCCTTCCCTGAGATTCTCGTCAGCCTTGTGGGGCTGTGGCCTCATTGCTGCCGCTGTCACAGGCTCGGCACTGCTCACCTTCCAGTGCTCCAGCCCCGACGCAAGCAATCAAGTCACAAGCAGTCTGAGAGTGGAACACACAGCATTAGGTCAGGGATCATGGACAGAAATGGAGATGAAGGAAATAGCTGCCTCCCTCTTCCCTGTATCACCTGCCAATGCTCTCAAAGACCTGAGACTCCTAGAAGCCCCAGACCCCAAAATGCAGGCCCAGAGCCTGCAGGGAACCGCTTATGAGTAGCACCCGAGACACTGCTTGTGGTGGCTTGAGCGCTCTCGCATGTGCTGGCCCCCTCTTGACTGACACTAGAACTTTCTGGGCTCTTCAAGGCCACTGCCTTGCAGCTCTAAAGGGACGAGACAGCCACGTCAGACCCCAGCAGCAACACAGCTGTCAGTCTGTGAACTCCACTCGGCAAAGGCTGCTGGGTGTGAAGCCTGGGGCTGGGGAGTGGAGTGGGTGACTCTCAGCACTGGAAGTCAAGGTGACAAACAGCATCTGCTGGGGTCTTCCAGGGTGGGAGGCACCAAACTAATTAGCCACTTCAGATAAATTACTTTAATTACTTCATATAAATTGCAACAACCTTGTGAAGTCTGGCTTATCCTGCCCCTTTTTATAAGGAAACAGAGGCTCAGAGGGGCCCCAACTTTGTCTACAGGTAAGCAGTGGCAGTGGAACCCCAGACCCACAACTCTGCAGAGCCGGCACGATTCCCCTGTTGAGATCCCAGGTGGTTCACCCCGAGGGAGAAGGTCTGGGACACGCTGTTAGTTCTTCCATGCCTTGAGATGGGCACATTTCTGTCTCCAGGAGTAGAACCTGCCGTTGTGGTTGGTAGATGTCCTTGCAGCTTGACCTTTGCTTAGAGCCTGCTAGAAATCCCCGTACAGGTAGCTGCTCCATAGTATTCGATGCTATTTTAAACATTGTATAAAGAACTCAGCGTCTTCTTGTTGTTATCTTGAATTTGTTACCTCGATCCTCCAGTTCTTCTTTACATGTATTAATTTTTAAAAAGTTGATCACCATAGGAGAGAGGAGGGAGGGGAGTGGGAGAGTGGGTAGTGGGTAGGAAGGTGGGTCTGGTGGGAAGAATCACAATATTCCTAAGGTTGTACTTATGAAATGCAAAAAAAAAAAATTGATCACCTATTGTGGGCCAGGCACAGGGTCTGGAGCCCTGGATACAGAAATGGAAAGAGGGTGCCTGCCCTGCAGGACTTCCCCGTGTGAGAGGCACGGTCCTGAGACAGTGGCAGCGTGGTGGTGACACACTCAGAAGACACCAGGGATGCCGAGGTGTAGAGATGCCTGGAGGCGAGTCTTTGTCACACTGCCTGGGACACCCACATTCCATGTCCAGGGCCTGGGTTCAAGTCCCAGCTCTGCCTCCAATTCTAGCTTCCTGCTAATGTCCACCCTGGGTAGCAGCAGATGATGGCTCAAGTTCCTGGGTCTCTGTCACCCATGTGGGAGACTGGATTCAATTTCAGCCTTCTGGCTTCTGCCTGGGCCAACTCTTAACTTTTGTAGGCATTTGGGGAGTGAACCAATGCATGGAAGATCTGGCTCTGGCTCCCTGCCTTTCAAATATAAAAAAAAATAAAAATTGTGTTTTTAAAATAGCAGTTCCCTTAAAACAAATTTTGAAAAAGAAAGAAGTAGCAATGCCTAAATCCATGTGGAGATGGGGCTGAGGAGGGGTCAGGTGGAGACGCCTGGCAGCAGTGCTGTGCGTCTGTGCAGGGTGTGGGGGCCAGGGTGGGACAGGGTTGCTGTGATAAGGAGGGAGCCACAGCAGGGACACAGGCATGCCCGGCCATGACATCCAGGGGTGCCTGCAAGTATTTCAGTATCACACGAGTACTGCGGGTGAAGGAGAGGTGGCAGGAGGGGGCTGGCCTAGGACTGGCTGGCGGCCACCGTAAGGAGGGGTTTGGATTTGATACTGTGTATGTTGAGGAGCTGGGAATGATTCTGACAAGGAAGTAATTAAGATTTGCATTCATCCAACAAGTATTCGGTACATGCTTCCAGCGTGCCAGGCCCGGTGTCACACTGCAACTGCCCAGAATGTTCGATGAGAGCTAGGAAGGCCTGGGGCAGAAAGCCCAGTGCCACACTTAATCCCCAGGGTCATCGATCTCACATGGGGCTCTGCAGACCTTACCCGTGGCCTCTAGCAGCAGTGCGAGGCGTGTGACGTATGCTAGTGCAGCAACAGGGGCAGCTCACTCTGAGGGCCCCGGAGAAGCAATGAGACAGCAGGTGTGGGGGGCATGGAGGTGAGAGACGAGGGGATTGTGGAGGACATGGGAGAAGAAGAGGCCCCCACGTACTTAGGGACCAGCTCCTTTCTCCCCAGGAATAAACCCGATCTCACAGGTTCTGATATATATACAATTTAGGAGCCTCTTTAGGAAAAAGAAAGTAACTGAAGCAAAATTATGTGCAGGTCCTTGAAAGACCTGCCTCGTTTGCTTCCCTGTTTCTCCCAGTTGAAGGTTTCCATGTTGTCTAGTTGTGTGCACATCAGATGGAGCCATTCCATGCTTGTTAACCATCAAATGAAATCAGTGCTTGGTTGTAAGAATGCACGTTCCTAAAGACTGGATTAGAAATGAGTCCACAGGGGCGGTTTTCATGTAGCAGTTAAGACACCCATGCCCCATACCAAAATACCTGGGTTCGAGTCCTGGCTCTGGCCCTGACTTCAGCTTCCTGCTAATGTGTACCCTCCCTGGGGCAGCAGGTGCTGGCTCAAGTAGTTGGGTCCCTGCCAACGATGTGGGAGACCTGGGTTGAGTTCCTAGCTCCCGCGTTCCTGGGATCTGCAGAATGAACCAGAGGATAGGAATTCTCTCTTTCTCTTTTATTTTTATTTATTTTTTAAAGATTTATTTATTTATTTGAAAGGCAGAGTTACAGAGAGACAGAGGCAGAGAAAGAGAGACAGAGAGAAAGGTCTTCCATCCACTGCTTCACTTCCCAATTGGCCACAATGGCCAGAGCTGTGCCAATCCGAAGCCAGGAGCCAGGTGCTTCCTCCAGGTCTCCCATGTGGGTGCAGGGGCCCGAGGCCTTGGGCCATCTTCTACTGCTTTCCCAGGCTATAGCAAAGAGCTGGATAGGAAGTGGAGCAGCCGGGACTTGAACTGGCACCATATGGGATGCTGGCACTGCAGGTGGTGGCCTCACCCACTACACCACAGTGCCGGCTTCTCTCTCTCTCTTTTTAATAATGATAATAATTTGTCCCCAAAGCAGCCCTGCCGTTTGTCCATTATTTTCTGAAAAGCTTTCTTTCAGGGAATATGATTATTTTTGTGGATTTGTCTCTGTTGAAGGGTAATTTGTTTTATTACTAATCACTTAAAATCTTGAGTCAAGGGAATAAGAAAAGATGCCTCATCCCTGGCTGAAAAATGTTTCCCCTCCTATAACTTGTCAAACGTAATGTAAGGTAAGCCTAATTCTGCTCTCAGGCAATTGGAGTGAGTAGAGTCTTTTTTTCCTTAAATAACAAACTGTTGAGTGAATTTGTGCTGACAAATCCATTTGTTGTTTTACTCCTACACTGTGGTGAACTCACAGGAACAGTAAATAAGATCACTCTTGGTTCTCTGGAGGAGTCACCTGGCCATGCACATTTAACAAACAAACAAAAAGACCCTTACCATGATGATAATGTTGCTGATTTACTCTGTCTTAAATTAGGAAGCCCACTAATTAAGGACCTGACATATTTGCTTGCCTACCTAGCACCACACTAAACTAGAATCCTTTCCATTAGTGGGGCTCCGTTAAATATTAAAGTGAAATGATAATGCTGGTAAATATTTAATAGGCTAATAATAAAAAAATAGCAAACCTAAGCATGGTGCAGAAATCCAGGCCACTTCTTATTGCAAGACTATGGAGCAATAGGAGACTCCACTGTGCAACATGTACTCTTTCTTTCTTTCTTTTTTTTATTTGACAGGTGGAGTTATAGACAGAGAGAGAGAGAGACAGAAAGGTCTTCCTTCCGTTGGTTCACTCCCCTAATGGCCACTACGGCCGGTGCTGCACTGATCTGAAGCCAGGAGCCAGGTGCTTCCTCCTGGTCTCCCATGCGGGTGCAGGGACCCAAGCACCTGGGCCATCCTCCACTGCCCTCTTGGGCCACAGCAGAGAGCTGGACTGGAAGAGGAGCAACCGGGACTAGAACCTGGCGTCCATGTGGAATGCCAGCACTGCAGGTGGAGGATTAGCCAAGTGAGCCGCGGCGCCAGCCAACATTTATTCTTTTGAGACCCCAACTACTTTGTACTTCTGCCTTGTAACTCAGAATATGGAGCAAAGTTTTAGAAAGCTGCATCCTGTGGGTCAGCGTGATGTGTTTGAGTTCTGGGGATGCAGAGCAAGGACGCTGAGAACAGTGTAATCAGCCAGTGCCTCTCATGTTTGTTGCTGAGCCCTGTAGGAGTGGCAGTCTCTCCTGAACTTTGCTCCCTGTCCTGCTGAGCCAGACTTGATCTTTTTTTATTTTTTTTATTTTTTTTATTTAATGGAATGTCTTGTTTGAGCCAGTCCTCACTCCACATCAGGGAAGAACTGTGCAGACGCTGTGTTACCAGTCACTGGGCAAGTGCTTCCCCACAAGACTTCTGGAGAGGATTTGAAGCCCTGCAGCTATGGTTAGAATCCCAGCCCCAGTTCTCACTGGCGTTGTGAGCTGGGTCCTCCCAGTTCTACCCTTTTGCCACTGTTGAAAAATGGAATTTTGGCAATCGTCATTATCAGAACTTTTAGTGCCCACTGGTCTGAGCTGGGTTGAGTCAGGATTTTATGTGGGTGCTTAGATAACCTGCCTCTGCCCTGGCTTCAAAATAACTCCCTCTCCCTGGCTGCAGGGACTCCCGAAGCAGCAAAATAGTAGCAGCGCATGTGTAAAAGTAGCGTCTGTCAAAAAAAAAAAAAAAAAAAAAAAAAAAGTAGTAACAGTTGCGCTCACAGTGACTGAGCTGGAGAAGGGAATCCTTTAGCCATGCCGAAGCTGGGAGTTCCACCCGGATTTCCATGGGAGTTCAAGGGCCCAAGCACTTGGCCCTCACTGGTGCAGTAGCAGGGAGCTAGATTGGAGTAGCCGGGACTCAACCCAGTGATCATACAGGATGCCAGTGTTGCAAGTAGCGGCTTAACCCACTGCGCCACAACGCCTGGCCCCTGCTTCAGTGTTTTAATAATAGAAAAACAAGTTTGGTCTGGGAAGAACACTTTTGGTCTCTGGTTCCTGGTCCAGAGCACCTAAGCCCTTGGAATTTCCTGAGTGACGAGTGATAGGAGCAATTTTGTTGTTCATAGCAAGCACCTGTCAATCATATCTGAGTTGATGCTAATGAGGTGACCCTTGTTGGGGTGGACAGGGCTAGAGAGGCTGGTGATTGAGTTCAGTCATCCAGAGGCCAGTGATTTCCTCACCCATGCTTATGAAACGAAGCTGCTGTGGCAACTCTTAGGGCTCGAGAGCTCCTGAGCTGGCGGCACACGGAGGGGCTGGGCTGGGCTGGGCTGGGCTGGGCTGGGCTGGCTGCAGGTCCAAAGGGAACCCCAGCAGCCCCAGCCCCGTGCCTGGCCCTGTGCTTCTTCCACGGGGATGTTCCTGAGTTGGATGCTTTGCAATGATCCAGGAGTAGCATAGCAGTTGCCCCGTTCTGGGAGTTGTCTTAGCAAATTATTGAGCCCTAGGTCGGGCCATGGGAGCCCCTGATTCATATTGGGTTGGTGAGAAGCACAGGTCACAGTCTGGGGCTTACCACTGGCACCAGAAATGGGGAGCATCTTATGGGGCTGAGCTCTCAACTGTGGCCCCTGCACTAGCTTCAGTGAGTGTGAAAGAGCAACTGAAACCTAGGACATCCCACTGGTGTCAGAATCACAGACTGACCTTGGGAAAGAGCACTTTGATTTTTTGGTAGTTGCTTTCAGAAAGACCCTGAGAAGCAGCTTAGACTAAAATAATTTTGAAATTTTGCTATTGGCATGATGAGGCTTGTGAAGATCAGAAAGGAAAAAGAAGAAAATAAAAGTGTATTAGAAGCAATGATATTGTTTATTACACAGAGTGCTCTGAGGAGCCTACTGCGTGGGTCTCTATCCTGTAAGACATAGCTATGTATACAGATGGTCTTGGCATATGAGGATCATCCCACTGTTGGAATGTCAGTGCCGTGTGAAAGGCCCCCCGAACTCAAAAGGAATCCTGAGACTGAACAAGGGAGAAGAAGGATCTATCAAGAATAAAATAGTTTGTTCTGGCAACGTCTGTCCGGGGTTGCAGCCCGGGATGGATGGGCGGTCTGTATGAAGTCGCAGCAAGGGGCAACGCGTTGTACGTCTGCTAATCCGTAGGAGCCAGGCGGAAGCCTGTGTTACAGCCTTCCTCCACTTGGCCTTAGGCCTCCTGCTTGCCTTTCTGAGCTTGTCAGAAACTTGTGCATCCCTGAAACTCGAGGGTGGCACTTGCAAGGCCGGCCGGTGATCAGGTTCTTGTGAGAGAGGCAGAGGTGAGAATGGGGGCAGGAGGCTCAGGACGGTGTTACCGTGGTTTGCTGTCACTTCCTACAGGTGCTTTCTTTGCCCAGCAACTCCTTGAGCATGCATTATTCAGGGTTAACTGCACGGCCACCTGCCCTTTCTAATGCCCAGACAGTGGTCCTCACTCACCTGCCTCGTGCGTGCCTAGCCAGTCTCTAGTGGATGGCTTTCCGAGCTGTCCTCATTGGTCGGAAGATTGCTGTGGGTCTCAAAACAGAACAACTGTGTGTTTATTCACTGATTCCTTCTCTCAGTTTATCCCGAACAGTATAAAACCGCCTCTAACCGTGTGCGTACAACGCAATGTAGTCAACTTGAGCGCAGGCTAGAGAACCGGGAGGGACAGGGGTAGCACTAACCCTGTGGCCCACAAGGGGGCGCAGGTGGGGCTCAAGGAACAGGTTCCCAGAGGCGGGATCCCGCGGGTCTGGTGGTGCTTGTTCATGGTCATGCGTTTCACAGCCATGGACACAGCAGCCACTTGTCTTTCCATCTTGCTCAGATGTCTGTCTGTCCTTCTGTGGCTAGTTGGTGCTGAAGAACTCACCCTCTCCTCCATTCCCACCTAATGTGTACCCCTCTCCTTATACCTGTGGGTACAGCAATGCAAATGTGTGTGTGTGTGTGTGTGTGTGTAGACTGTCCTCCACTAGTCATAGCTTAAGTTTCCTACATTCAATTTTTGTTTTTTCTTGGCAAATGCCTATATGGTTTCTAATGAAAGCACATAGCAAGCAAGCACTCGCCTCCCTGTTGTTTTGCATGGTCCACAACCAGCTCACCCCCAGTGCCTGTTTCTCAGGTGCTGCTTGTGGTGGAAAACCCTGTAGTCTTAATTCAGTAGTTACACAGTGTAAAGGAATGTGTAGCAGGTTCTCAGACCCTTTGCACAGAGCTGCGCCTGTTAAATGCAGCAGTCTCCCCTTAGCCTTTTCCTCCTAGGCTCCTTACTTCTTGGCTCTGTGTCTAAATACAAATTCTGGGGACCTGGGTTTTGTAGACTGCAGAGAGGCTGCCAGGAGCAGGGGCTGTCCTCAGCTCCTTGAGCCGTCTCTGTTTAGGGAAGACGTGGAATCATGGTAAATGATGTTTCTTTGTTAACTGGAAATTTTAATTCCATACAGTACATGTATTTTCCTCTAATAACTGAATTCATGATTGCATTTAAACTCAGATAAGTATTTAGCAAATAATGCCTTATACCGAAATGTGGACAAGGAGCAGGTGATTAGGATGAGTGGTGTGGTTCTGCGTGGGGTCTCATATTTACAAACTAATTAGGGCCTGTAGTTGGGGGTGCTTGCAGACCGCTCCTGGGAATCCAGTTTGCGATCCTAATCGGAGGCCTGCAGTTTATCGGAGTGGGAGCCGATGCTTAATCTGTCTTGCTAAGCTAGACTCAGCTTTTCAGACCTCTCCGAATGTGGCTTTGAAATAGTGAATTCATCATCAGTTGGAGAAAAGGAAATTGAACGAAGGGCGCCGGGTCGCTCCCATTCCTGAGGCCGCAGCGCCCCCGTGTGGTGACGCGTGCAGGGCGCCCCACCTCCCATCCCTTGCCTGTGCGAGAGCTGTACTACCGATCACACCCACCAGAGGTCGCCTTCCTCGTGCTGTGGCTGTGTTGCAGTCTGGCCGGTGACCCTGACTTTTACCAAAGGTTTACTGTTCATCTGTGAAGATAAGGAACACAGGCGGCTTCCCTAGTTATATACAAGCCTGTCACCAGTCGGTAACTCCACAGTCTTCCCCTAGGAATGTGGCTTTGAAATGCTAAACTCACCCTCCCTCGGGGGAAAAAGGGAAGCCTGCTGGGTTCACGCCACCCAGGGGGCTCCCACGCCCGTGGCCGCAGCGCCCTCCCATGGCGAAATGGTATATACTCTTGATGGAGTGTTAGGGCTTGAGCGGGATTTGCCTCCCCCAACTCACGACCCTGCTTCCACTCTAAGTCTTAAAGACGAGGGCTGATGGAGTATTGATGGGGCTTTGTCGGCGAGGTGAGTCGGGTGTGGGGGGGGGGGAGTCTTAGGACACCGGGAGTATGGCCTCAGGAGGGCGGTCTCGCAAGAGGGTTAGATATTTCTGAGCAGTGATGAGCCTAGTTTGTCTCTCTGCTTCCTGGCTAGCTCTGTGAGAGTTCCTACGCATCTATTCCACCATGGCCAGAATGCATCACATGCCAGGCTAAAGGGGCAGCCCGAGACTCTGAAGGGTCAGACAAAAGAAACCTTTTCCTCCGCAAGCAGCTCCTGTGGGGTATTTTAGTGAAAGTAGTGAAAGCTCACTGATGCCTGGAGTTGAGAACATGCCATCCAGGCATACTGACTGTCCCTCACGGTTTACAACTCCAGGCTCGATTCTACATGTGAGTGTCCAGTTATAGTCGTGTCTTTTGGCTTCAACTCATTATGAAGGCTCCCATGTCACATACACTTTATTAAATGCATTTTCATGCATTTCTCCTGCTGATCCATCTTATGTCTGTCCAAGTCTCAGGGCTAGATGAAAATCCTGTGGAGGTATATAACCCAGATAACCTCCGTGCATGTGTGTGCCCGTATGTATGGGAGCATGCCTACATGTGAAAGCACACGATTCAGGTGTAGATACCCTCTGTGATTTTCACGCCTGTGTGCAGGTGGCCTTACCTGTCTGTGAGTTGTGCATCTGCACGGTTCAGAGAGGATCGAAAGTGTTAAAAAAAAAAAAAAAAGAGAGAAAGAAAGAAAGAAAGTGTCCGTTTGGAACATGGATAGGGCTTCCCCATTGTAACTCTTCTTTGAACAATAGGAAACACAAGCTCTGTGTGGAGCACTTCCGGTGTGCCAGGTGCTGTGAGCAGTCTGGCTGTGCGGACTGCGTGGGTTCTGTGTGAGCACCAGGCCATCTGATAGGAGGGCCTTTGAGCCTCCTTGGACTTTGGTCTCCACAGGGGGTCCTGGAAGGTCCTGCAGGCCAAGGGACAACAAAATCTACATTTGCATGTGTGTGTGTGTGTGTGTGTGTGTGTGGTGGAGATTGTACATGTGGTTAAAAGTCGGTGGTTGTGGGAGACCTGGATGAAGCTCCTGGCTCCTGGCTTCGGCCTGGCCATTGTGGCCATCTGGGGAGTGAACCAGATAGAAGGTCTTTCTGTCTTCTCTCTCTCTTCTCTCTCTCTCTCTCTCTAACTCTGCCTTCCAAGTAAATAAAGAGTAAATAAAAAAAAAAAAAAGGTAGTTAAAAGTCCTGTCATCACAATCAGAAATATTTCAAACTTGGATGCTCTACATCCGCTCAGTGTGATGCTGAGAAAACTGTATGATCTCTCTAGCTCTCCTTTTCTTTTTTTTTTTTTTTCTCACTTCATTTGGAAGACAGAGCTAAAGAGCAGGGGAGAGCGAGTGAGGGGGAGAGAGAGAGAGAGCGAGAGAGAGCGCACAACGTATCTTCCATTTGCCGGTTCACTCCCTAAATACCTCTAACAGCCAGGGCTGGGCCAGGCTGAAGCCAGCAGCCCAGAACTCAGTCAGGGTCTCCGTGGCGGGTAGCAGGGACCCAGGTCCTCAGGCCATCACGTGCTGCCTCTCAGGGTACAGATGGACAGGAGACTGGAATCAGACCTGGAACCAGGACCCAAACCCAGCACTTGGATTTGCAATGTGGGCATCTCAGGTGACATCTTAACCACTGTACCTTCGTATCCTAGGGTAAAGTGAGGATTGTAATAATACCTCCCTCCAAGCTATGGGGTTGATTGAAGCCCCAAGGCAAACGCCAGCAGTGCCGCTGTTCGAGGGTGGGAGGGCAGAGTGGGTAATGACTGCAGAATGCCAGGCCCCACTGGCAGGTGCTCTCCACGGAGGTGGAAGTGCTGTGTGTGAATCAAACTGACTTTCCTGGGGTGATGTCTCCATGTGTTTTCTGTTACTCTAACTGGATACTTTAAAGTACAGTCAGCTCATGGGTCTGGACATCCAAGATAGAGCGAAACCTCTGGTGAAGATCTTCAGGCTCTGGGGACAGTGCAGAGTCCCAGGCAGAGGGATCGTCACATGGCAAGAGGGCCGGGTGCACCAGGCAGAGCAAGTGTGCCTGAGGAGCTTGCCCTTCTGTTTTCTTCCTTTTGTAAAGATTCATTTATTTATTTGAAAGCCTTACAGAGAGAGGGAGGGAGGAAGAGAGGGAGAGAAAGAGGGAGAGAATGAATGAGCTTCCGTCCGCCTGCTGGTTCACTCCCCAAGTGGCCACAACAGCCAGGGTGGAGCTGGGCTGAAGCCAGGAGCCAGAAGCCAGGAACTATATTTGAGTGTCCCATGTGGGTGCAGGGGCCCAAGCATTCAGGCCGTCTTCTGCTGCTTTTTCTAGGCATATGAGTAGTGAACTGGATTGGAAGCAGAGAAGCCTGGACGTGAACCAGCTCATATGAGATGCAGGTGTCCCAGGTGGCAGCTTTAGCCGCCATGCCACAGCACTGGCTCAAGAGCTCACTTTTCTAACAAAGCCAGTGCCCCATGGCCTGTGCTTTTTAATTGATTAGTCCCTGAATGGATTACTGCATTCACAAAATGGTACCCTCATCACCCAGGCCCTTCCAGAGGTTTCATCTCCAGCCATCATTACAATGTGAACTTGGGACCAAGTTTCTAACACATGAATTCTAGGGGACAAGCTCAAACTGCAGCAGTAACAGGCCATTAGGCAGAGAGCCTCCCAGTTTTAACTCGGCTTCCACTGTGGCTGGCTTATAGACAACACGTGGGCTTGTCTTGCAACGTATATTTCTCCCATGGTGTCGATAACTCAGTCTTGTGGTTGACTATGATAATTGTGACAAACTGCGCCCTAGAGAGGGTCCCTCTTGCTGTGCTGACAACAAGGGCTCTGAGACAGTAAGTGAAGAGGTGGATGGACCCACCCACCTGCTGCCTCCCTTTGGGACACAGTTACTGGTGTCTTACGTTGCTTTCTTCTAATTTCCTAATAGTACCAGTCAAAGAACAAACTGACTTAAAGACTAAGGAGGTCTTGCTTTAAAAGGTAGCTTTCTTTTTTCTCCTAGGATACCTGGGATGAACTCCTCATTGGTGGGGTAGAACTGAAAAAGGTATTGGCTTGCCCCAGGTAAGGATTCTCAGTAGATCTGCCCTCTGGGGGTGGCAGACCCATTCCTTCTTAACCATCGCCTAACCCTTGGTTCTTTCCTGGCAGGTGCATTTTGACCACCGTGGACCCAGATACAGGAGTCATAGACAGGAAGGAGCCCCTGGAAACACTGAAGAGGTAGAAGCCAATGTGTCCAGTGTGTGTATAACATTATCCCCCTCTGAGGTCCACTTAAGGGTTTAGGTGCTGTGTATGCTGGGAGGTGCACCTGAGCATCTTCCACTCTACCTTTTGCTTGATTTGTGTCTTTGGTTAATGTAAATGAGGCCCTGCTACTTTCTCTTTTTTTTCTGAATGGATTGCTAACGTTTTTGATATTTAAATACACTCCATTTAAAAATTTTAATATCTCTAATATCAATTTTAATAATACTTACATATATAGTTCTACATCAAGACCTCATATGCTTTATGTTTATTACTACTTAGACTCCTTTATTAGAATCAACATCAAGGAATATGAGAATAATTGAAATTGTATCATGAAATATTAGAAAGTAATGGAATGTAGCAAATTGTCGGGGTTTGCGTATCCAGGAGCTGCTTTTATGCCAGGATTTTTCTTTTGAAATGTTTTGTTATTTGAAGAAGTCGGGCTCAATGACGTTCTCAATGGAGAGTGTGTTTTTTGGTCTACATGAACATCTTTTGGAGCTGTATTCTCATTTGTTTCCCTTTCCTCTGCTTTGATGTTTGCTTCCAATGGGTTTAAGTTATTTCATGAAACCTCCAGATTTACAATTCTGTTTTGCTTTTGTGTATTCATTTTTAAGATGTGGTGAAAAAAAATTAACTTGAGCAGTTGTCTGGACACAACTGCTAATTGCATCTCTGCCTTAATTTTTGCTTAGCGACAAATCTCAGCTTTGGGCTTAAGAACTTAGAAGGAATTGAGAGCAGTGCTTCAATGCATTAAATTCTCCACAAGGATGGAGAGTGTTCAGGATAGTTCCATTCTGAGACTGCAAGAGCATTTGTTTCAATGAATTGCAAAGTTGGAGGTACTTATGAAAATAATTTATTTTATATTTATAAACACAAATTTTCTCTCTTTGGCCTCAAATGAAGCAATGAAAAATTTGCTTAGATTCTCAGGATATTTCTAGGAAAAAAAAGCAGGATTATTTTCAGCTTCACTGATTGTCCACAAGCTTCTCTGTTTTAGAAAAGGCTTGGGAGAATGGGACGGAATGGGACGGAATGGGACGGAATGGGACGGAATGGGATGGAATGGGACGGAGTGGGATGGAACGGGATGGAATGGGACGGAATGGGACGGAATGGGATGGAATGGGAGAACGGAACTTGGGAATGGAGGCTTGTCTTTTACTGAGAGCATCTAAATTGTGCTTTTCTGTGACTGATGATGAAGTTTTGCTTCTTTCAGCTACCGCCTGTGTGATCCTTCTGAGCATCACATATACAAGTCATCCCCACTTTTTGGAATGTATTATTCAGTGGAAAAAATAGGGAGCCTGAAAGTTGGTGACCCTGTGTATCGGCTGGTGTAGTGACAGAGCTCCCTGGGGATGCGGCACAAGGTCAGCTTTGCGTCAGACACAGCGTCTTGTGTGTGTGTGTGTGTGTGTGTGTTACATCATGCTGCTTTAATTCTTGGGAGGATGAGCAATTTTTCTATTTCAATCTTTCAAGCTGGAAAATGCATTTTGTTTTTATTCCCCTCGGTAATCTTCGACCCAGCCTTCTCTGTCCTTTCCCATTCAATTATAAAATCCTGATGGAGGAGCCCCAACAGAAAGACAGGTATCTGTTCCCAGCTCATTAGGAATATCATTTAGGAATAAGGAAATGAAGGTAAGTCCCCAGAGATAGGTATTTTATTTATTTTTGTCTTGGGTAGAAACAGGAAGGGGAAATGTTTAAATTATTCCAATCAACTTGGGGAAATGCCAAAATGAAATGCTTTCAATCAGATTTCTTTTTCAAATGTAATTTAACTTTGAAAAAAGCTCAGTGGATCAAGGTGGCTAGATCCTGAATCATGAGGTAGAAAATAACGTTCTCATATTAATTCATTGGGCCAAATAAATCCCTGACTCCTAGAGACATGTGGTTCCCTTCCAAGTTACAGGAATGAGAAAGTCAGTTGGAAGACTTCAAGTTGAAATTTTTAAATAATTCCTCATAAAATTCATGAGCCAGCTCCTAAAATCACCTCATCTCCAAAACTCTTGGCCATCCTAATTCTGGCTTAACCTTGACACCTGTGGTTACCAGCGATAGCCTTGACACCTTCAAACCTGATAATCCAAGTGGTTCAGTCAAGATCTATTGTTTACTCAACTGGGGCTTGTGATCTTAGCATCTTCCTGGCTTTGGTGAGTAACTTAACCACCAAGTCTCAGAGTCCTCACCTGCAGGGTGGAATAATGCTAGTTCTCACCAAAACCATCAATAAAGGTTATTTTGCATACTAGCTGATAGCAAGTTGCAGCGTCACAACTGAAACACAGAACGTGCTCAGTAGACGTTAGCTGGGGATTTACTGTCGTCATTGGCTCGTGGCCCAGTCTTAGATGCCACGGTGTGATAAAGAAAAGGCTTTGCTCTCAGGGTGAGCAAAAGGGAAACAAACTTCTATTTGCTACTTCTTATGACCAGACATTTACGTGACCACATCTCATCAGTTCTAAGATGCCCATTTTAAAATCTCTGAAATCAGACATCTTGGCATAACATTCTGGATGCCTTTTGAAAAAAGTCTTAGTGATGCAAAAAATTATGATACATCTTAGAATTGGTGTATCTTGGATTTGATGAACATACACACACACACACCCACAAAAACTAGAGAGAAACTGAAATTCTAAGCACCTGCCCTTTCTAAAAGCCCCTAGCTGGACCCCAGCCCGAGTAAAATTGACCTGGTCCTGCTGTTCCAGCCACTACTGGCTGGAGTGGATCAGAGTCTGAGTCAAGACCTTTCACGTGGTGTCTGCATCTGAGGGAACTCGGTGGCCTCTGAGGTGCTTTACAATTAGGGGTCCTCCATATCACTTGGTCACAGACCCACCCATTCAGATTCTGTTTTGCAATGGATGAAGGCAAGGAGTCACTCAGACTCAAACCATTTCCCAGGAGAGATGGATGAAATAGCCTAAGCTAATTTGTTATCATTTATAATCCTCCTAGAGTCTCTTTGATATGATAATAGGCATGTCAGGAGAAGAAACACAAGCTCAGATGGGTCAACCAACCCAGGACTGTGGAGCTGATAAGAGGCTCCCTCCGTGTTATTATCCACTTCTCCCTGCTACACACCCTGGGCTTCTCAGCTTCCCTGCTCTGAACATCGTTCTCCATGCATTGCAGAGTTCTACCTGGTGAACTCCAGAGGAAGCCTGCCCTGCCACCTGCCCTCAGCAGCATGGAGAGGCTCCCTCCTCCTGTACTTCTGTAGGGGCTTTAAAAGTAACAGCAAAGTTGCACATCTGTTTTCAGTGTGAGCCCACTCTGGTTTCTATGTGCTGGGGGCCTCCTTTAAATGAGGAATTCCTTTAATGCCTTAAAAAAAAAAGCAGTTAATATTCATGCCGAGGTCACTGGGATTATTTATTCATTTAAAATTTTCAATATACAGATGTTTATGTGTTTCATTATAAATGCAACACATGGTCACCATGGCAAATTTAGAAGGTACTAGAAAAGTGGAGGAAAGAAAGAAATCATACATTGTCACTGTTTATACATTTTATTCTGGCTGAGGCTTTTTGTTTAAGGAGTAGGGATCTGGATGATGTATGGAGGATCTTCAAAAGTTCATGGGAAATGCATGTTATGAAAAACTATGCAATGATTTCAAATTTTTTGCACGGAAATAAACTTGTCTTTTAATTCATTTTTCCATAAACTTTCAAAAGCACCCTCAAATATCTGTAGATCTGTATGATATCTAGATCTGTTATATGTATGTGTGTGAGTGTGTATATGTACATTTCTGTGCACTTCTACAGCTCTCCAGTCTCCATAGCTTTCCAGCACCATTTTTGATGGTGTCATAATATTACATCATATCAACGTATGCACTTTTCTTTCTTTCTTTTTTAATTTTATTTTATTTTGGACAGGCAGAGTTAGACAGTGAGAGAGAGAGAGGCAGAGAGAAAGGGCTTCCTTCCATTGGTTCACTCCCCAAGTGACCACTGTGGCCGGTGCTGCGCCGATCCGAAGCCAGGAGCCAGGTGCTTCTCCTGGTCTCCCATGTGGGTGCAGGGCCCAAGCACTTGGGCCGTCCTCCACTGTACTCCAGGGCCACAGCAGAGAGCTGGACTGGAAGAGGAGCAACCAGGACAGAACTGGTGCCCTAACCGGGACTAGAACCCGGTGTGCCGGTATTGCAGGTGGAGGATTAGCCAAGTGAGCTGCGGCGCTGGCCAACGTATGCACTTTTAAAGATCATTTTCCCAGTATTTGACACTTTGACTACATTGAATTTTGTTATAAATAGTATATATCTTTGTAAGCACAGCTCTTTAAAATTGAGGATTTTTCTGTAAGTTAGATTCCTAACAGTGGAAATATGGAGCCATGGGGAGTAGACATACGTTTTAGCCTCTTCACCAGCTCTATTCACAAGGATTGCTCCCCTCTGCCTCCCATGTATTGTGCAAGGAAAGACCCCTGACCCAAGGCCCTTGCCTGAACTCTGTCTTTACAGGTGGCTTTTTTTTCTATTAAGGCCATTTGGGACAGAACATGGTATATATTGCCTGTATTTTAGCCTCAATAGGTGACTATGGGTTCTTGAGTTATTTATGACCAATGGAATAAATAACCAAATAATGAGATGCTTATTATTTATTCAGGTTTCAGCGTCCAGGAAGCATTGACCAGGATTTTAACAGCAACAGCAGCAACAATACCTCAGCAACCCCTGCTGGCCAGCCTTTGACACCTTCTCCCTGGAAGTGAATCTGTATGCTTGGAGTTAATGCAAGAAAAGTTATCAGGGAAGTTTTGGGAATATGAAGATATATACATTTTAGGGAATGAAGGTTTTTAAAATAAATGACATTGTCTACAGAATTATTTTAAATGTTACGACCCCTGACTTTCACATTGATGAGCAAAGAAAGCTTGAAGAATCTGCTGTAGAAATTTTTTCAAATGTATACATTTTATTACTTGTTATCCTGTTTTAGGAGAAACAGAAAACAATAGGTGATTGTTTCCTCATGTGCCTTACTCATAAATGTCTGTTAGCTGCTTTCACACATGTTTTTGAGCCTGCCCCAGTATGCCATCAGGGTGGTACACTTGAGTAGAGAAATCGTTTTAGATCTTGCCTTTATATTTGATTATGCCTTTATGACGCCATTTAAAAGTAATTTGTGTTTAACTGCCAGATGCAACACCTGGAATTCCAACAAGATCAAGAAGAAATGGAATTTTTTTAAAAAAGAGAATGACATTTTGAGAATAAAAGTGGGAGGAAGAAAGCACAAACATTTTTAGGTGTAAATAATTTTTGTAATGAAAACAGATGAACTATCTTAATGTGATAAGCGAAAATTCTCACTGAATTAACACATAAATGAATTAACTCACTTGGAATTCTTGTGGCTTCTGCATTAACAATAAATGTGAATCTTGGTCCCATGTTTTTCTTTGGTATTTATTATGAGTCTGTTTCCAGGGTTTTGTTCGGTTTATTCGAGAACATGCGTCACTGTCAATCATTTTTTCCTGACTGTTTCTGATCGCCTTCAGGAATGCAGCCCAACTCCACAGGCACTGCCTGCTGTAGCGTGGGGGTGGAAGCCGGGGAGCACCATGAACTGTGGGCTCACAGGTGGCAGGTCGGAGGCGCATGGCCAGTGCCTGTCCAGAGACTTCTTACTGGTCAGTGAGCAGTTGCTCTTCCTCCTTTCTCCATTTTTCCTTTGCTGGGACTGAATTTAACTTCAGTTTTCCTGTGTTTTACTCTGTGATGTAAAACTGCCCGGTGAGCTGTATCCCCAGGTAAGTTTTAGAAGTGATGGCACTGAAAATTCATGCTAACTTTAGCACTGACTATTGAAAGAGGCCAGCGCTGTGGTGTAGTAGGCTAAGCCCCTGCCTTTGACATTCATATGGGTACCAGTTCATGTCATGGCTGCCCCTCTTCCAATCCAACTCTCTGCTAATGGCCTGGGCAAGCAGCGGATGATAGCCCAAGTGCTTGGGCCCCTGTGGGAGATGCAGAAGAAGCTCCTGGCTCCTGGCTTTGGATTGGCCCAGCTCTGGCCATTTTGTGGCCATTTAGGGAGTGAACCTACTAATGGAAGACTATTATCTCTCTACTTCTCTCTATCTGTAACTCTACCTCTCAAATAAATATTCTAAAAAAAGAGAAATAGTCCATTTTTTCCTTTCCAGTGTCAGAGAGAAATTAGGGAGGGGGGTAAACAAATACACACATGGTGCTTCCTAGGGGTCTTTCTGGAGAAGGTGGAGATCAAGTCCTGGGTCACGCTGACAGGTGCCACTTGGCACGCTGCTCCCAGTGGCACACACTGCCAAGCCCCTTCTCCCTCATCTTATTCTGGAAGACGCGCTATCACCGAGGGCTTCCCCCATTTGGAGCAGCAGGCACTCGAATGCACTTGGAATATAATTTCTGGGTTTCACAGGAGTTGGGAGAGGGTAAGGGTGACCTGGGTCTGGAAGAGAAAAGATTAGGACAGGTAGAATCTGTGCAGGCCTAGACACTGATGGTGAGGAACAACATTCCAGAAAGACAAATCCTGCTTGAGACCCTAAAGGCCTTGAAGGGGGTTGCCAGCTGGGTAAGAGCATTTATCTCCTTCGGGGACCTGCCCTTCTCTGGTTGGAGACACTGTCCATCTGAGTGGACAATTCTGGCCAGTATTGAGACACACACTCGTGGCCCCCAGGGCCCTGGCTGAGCTGCACCCAACAGACTCTCTTGACCAAACTGTAGGCAGGCTCCTCTGCCCAGCTTCTCTTCTTTAAATATTTACTTTATTGATTTGAAATGTAAAGTGGCAGAGAGAGAGAGGGAGAGACAGAGAAAGAGATCTTCCATCTGCCGGTTCATGCTTCAAATGGCTGCAATGGCCAGGGCTGAGCCAACAGAAAGCCAGGAGCTAGGAATTCCTTGAGGGTCTCCCCATGGGCTGCAGGGGACCAAATACTTGGCCTATGTTCCTTCGCTTTCCCAGGTGCACCAGCAGGGAGTTGGATCAGAAGCAGAGCATCTGGGACCCCAACCCGTGCTCTGATATGGGATGTGGTAGCTTAACCTGCCGCTGTGTAAAGGCTGGCTCCGTGAGCCTCCTGTTGAGCAGGCCTGGAGGTTGGTCCCACTGCCCCAACCCCAACCCTGATGGGCCTGCAGAGCTTTGTTGTAGCAAGAATCCTGCTAAGGTTAGAAAGAATCCTTCCCCTCAGTTGATCCCTCATCACCACTGATGGCAGCTCAAATTCTTCCTCTCAGCTTCAATGTGTAAGCGTGTGGCCTGCCATCAGCAAGCATCTTGTGAAGTGTGTAGCAAGGATCCGGCTGTCCGTCACAGTCTTGGTGAATATCCACCACTGACCACCTCACTCTGCTTCTTGTTCATAAGCCCCTGCTGTCTTTGCCGTTTTCGGAGTTGAGCCCCATTTCTCTCCCCTACTGTAATACCCCAATTGCAAAAGTCTTGAGCAAAGCTTTCCTTGTGTTTGAACAGCATGAGAATAATCTTTTCTTTAACAATCTGACTCCTACACAGCCCTCACTGTAGCGGCTGGCCTGGTTTGAAATATGACCTGATTTCGAAGTGTCGAGTGACTGCAGGGCCTGACCACACTCCCTCTGCTCCAAAGCAGCCCAGGGAACTTGTGCCCGTCCATGACCCCTCGGACGCAGCCTGGGCAAGCAGCGGATGATAGCCCAAGTGCTTGGGCCCCTGTGGGAGAGAACGAGCCAAGGCCTCGTTCGCGGAGGAGGGGACCAAGTCGGTATCCCGCAGGGGGCGCTGCCTGTCCGTCCGGCAAGGTCCGGGTCGAATTCCACAGCCTTTGGATCCCTACTGCCAGGAACGACCCTAGGCCCTGAGCGGTTCGCGGCAGCGCGGGCGAGGACCCCCGAACACGCTGTGTGGGACAGGCTGTGCCAACCCGCTGCCCGACTCTCCACAAGAGACGCAGCTGGCTGTCCGCTGCCTGATCTCTAATTTCAGAGTCACATTTTGTTTATTCTGGGTCAACTAAACCACCCCACAAACATAAATGAGCTGTTCGCTTGCAGCGATCAAGAGAGCAGTCACTTCGCCAAGCAGCTGCAGGCGGCGGCAGGCGGGGGAGGCCGGCGCCACCCGCGTGGAAGCCAGCATTACCGCCAACCGCCAGGAGAAGGGCGCACCGCTCCCATTGGCCCGGAAGGGGTTCAGGTGCTGGCTGCCCTTTGGGCTCGGGGCAGAGACCAAGAGTTCTCACGAGGGCGGGCAAACCGCAGCGCCTTGTCCTCGCCGTCGCCTTGCACCCGCGCACGCTGCGCCCCTGCGAGTTCCTGCCGCGCACGCTTGCGCTCGGCCATGGGCGCCGCAGGCTCGTCGGTGCTGGCCCGCTTCCGCCTCCCCACGCAATCCCGGCCCGGGTGGCTCGGGGTCGCCGCCGTGGGTCTGGCAGCAGTGGCGCTGGGGGCCGTGGCCTGGCGCCGCGCGCGGCCCGGGCGGCGCCGGCGCCTGCAGCAGGTGGGCACCGTGGCGCAGCTCTGGATCTACCCGGTCAAGTCCTGCAAAGGGGTGCCGGTGAGCGCGGCGGAGTGCACGGCCATGGGGCTGCGCAGCGGCCACCTGCGGGACAGGTACGGCAGGGCCCGGTTGCGGCACAGCGCTGACTCCGCTTGGGCAGCTGGGAAGACGTGCGGAGTCCGCTAACAGGTCTTCCTCCCGTCCAGAGAAACTGGGAGCAGAGTGGGACAAGGGAAAAGGGAAACGGTGGTCCTACCACCTCCCCTCCCCTACCCGGCAGGCCCCGGGGCTCTGGAGTGGCTCCGAGTAAAGTTTCCAACTCTGGGTCTTTAGCGTCGTGCGCTCCTGAGATGTGTGGAATTCGTGTCTGCCAGCGGGCACGCGAATTTATGATTCTCCGTGTACCTGGGTGGCGAGCTCCAAGGCCTCAGTTTATTTTATTTGCAGTGTTTTATTTGTAGTGCCTGTTCCTGGAGATCTTGAGGGAAAATTGGAGCAGCAGAGCCCAGCCCTCCGCGAGCGCGCAGAGGCGGAGCACGTGTAACCAGCGCGGCTGAATCCCTTTCGGAGCCTGGCCCGCTACTGCGGATGTTCTTTCTTTTTTTTTTTTTTTTAAATGTATTTTATTTAGGTTATACAAGTTTCATATATTTCCTTTATACCATCCAGTGAAGCCCTCTTTTGTTGATAAAGTAACTGAGGTCCCAGCTGGATCGGACCCCTCCTCCTTTTTGTTTTTCGATTTTTTTTTTTTTAAAGCACACCGGGACTTTGCAAATGGTGATTTCGTTATTGTCCAGTCTGGATGGTGAGGAGCTGTGTGTGGATTCCTGGGACTTAGACCCCGGAGCCAGCAGGTGGTTATTCTGTTTGGGTTCAGAGCTCAGGTCAGGCCAGCTCCATTCTCTGTGTAAGGCTGCCTCCTCTCCAGTGCACAGCTCTGACCAGGCACCCAGAGAGCAATTCATGACTTAAGTGAAAGGTGAGCTATGCTCCTGTGCTTTGGGAAGGGAGCCAGGAATTGTAACTATCCATGGTTTGGACAAGAGACTCTCAAACTTGCTTGATTGAGCTTGTTTCTGTAGGTCCTAGGGGACAAAGGCCTTGTGATTTTACAGTGTTGTTCTCAAAAGCATTTGTTGCATTCGTGTGACAATTGCTGTCTCTAAGAGCTGATGTTTGTACCAGGAGCTATGGTCAGTTTTTGATACTCTCAGAAAGTGTGACAAAGAGAAGTCGAGGTAGGCTTGGGGTCCTAGGTGGTAACTAACCCAGCAGGGGTTGTGACAAGAGCTGGAGAGCAGGCAGGAGCAGCGGAAGCTGGCAGGGACAGCTAAGAGAGGAAGTAGCAGCTTGCACTGAAAATTGGACAATGAGCGTAAACTTTCCAGGCAAGAAATTTGGAAGAAGAACATTCTAGATAGAGGGAATAAACTGGGCACAGACACCCAGAGAGGACAGGGGATGCTGGGGGAAAAGCTAGCATGTGCTCAGGTGTTCAGTAAAAGGAGTTGGAAACAAGGGTTCACCTCGGATGTCCATTGCAGCATCGTTCACAATTGTCAAAAGGGGAATCAGCTCCAGTGTTCTTTGATGAGTGAGCTGAGAAACAAAATACACACGTGATGGAGTATTATTCAGCCGTGAAAGGGGTGCAGTTTGGATTTGTGCTGTAAAGTGAATGGCTCTTGAAACATAATATTGATTGAAATAAGCCATTTGCAAGAAGGCAAGTGTTGTGTGATTCCAAGTCCTAGAGACAGGAAGTGTGTTAGAGGTTACCAGGGCCTGGAGGGGGACTGACTGGGGGGGGGGGGGGGACATGGTGGTTCTTACTTAACAGGTTCAGAGTTTCTGCTTGGGATGATGAAAAGGTCTTTGGAAATAGTGATGACGGTTGCAAAACCGTGTGTGTGCACTCAGTGCCACTGAGTTGTGCCCCTCAAAATGGTTCATCATATTTAAAAATGAACATCCTTTGTTGATAGACATTTGTGTTGTTTCTGCTTTTTGCCATTGTAACACAGCAGTGAACATTCATAAAGCAGTAGCTTGTGGAATCCTGTTTTCAATTCTTCTGGATCTATACCTAGGAGTATACCAGATATTTTATGTTATACAAGGGTACTTCAAAAGGTTTGTGGAAAATCTGAATTAAAAGATAAGATATTTTGGTGATAAAAATGTTTTTTTTCTAATTTTTTAATTTTTAAATTTTTTTAAAATTTTTTGACAGGTAGAGTGGACAGAGAGAGAGAGACAGAGAGAAAGGTCTTCCTTTGCCGTTGGTTCACCCTCCAATGGCCGCCGCAGCCGGCGTGCTGCGGCCGGCGCACCGCGCTGATCCGATGGCAGGAGCCAGGTGCTTATCCTGGTCTCCCATGGGGTGCAGGGCCCAAGCACTTGGGCCATCCTCCACTGCACTCCCGGGCCACAGCAGAGAGCTGGCCTGGAAGAGGGGCAACCGGGACAGAATCTGGTGCCCCGACCGGGACTAGAACCTGGTGTGCTGGCGCCGCAAGGTGGAGGATTAGCCTAGTGAGCCGTGGCGCTGGTGATAAAAATGTTTTGAAATTCATGCATAGCTTGTTCATAATATGCGTTTTCCATGAACTCTTTGAAGAGCCCCTGGCTGCCTGTGTTTCAAATGTTTTGTGTGCGAAGGCACAAGGAGGTAAGAGTGCCTGGAAATGCAGCCGGATCATGAAAGGCCCCGCCGGTCTAGCTTGAGTTACAATTTGGTGGCAAGTGTTGTGAAGCAGTCCTCACTGGGAAGCCTGAATCCTGTATCCGATTGCTGGTTCTTGCCCCAGCCACTGTTTCCAATCTAGCATTCCTGCTAATGTACCTCGGAGGCAGCACCTGGTGGGTGGCCCAAGTACTTGGGTTCCTGCCACCCAAGTGGGAGACCCAAGTAGAGTTCCTGGTGGATTCGGCCTTGCCCAGCATGACTGTTGTGGACATGGGAGGAACTAAACCAGTGGAAGATCTCTGTCTCATTCCTCATCCCTCCCTCCCCCTCCATATTACTCTGACTTTCAAATATGTACAAAAACACAAATAAGTAAAACTTTTAAAATGAGTTTTATCCTAAAGCAGGAACCATGCAGGGATTTTTGGATGAGGAGATCACAAGATCAGATTTGCATTTTACAAAGATCAGAGGGCCATTATTACCAGGAAGAATTACTAGAAAGAATACTCATTTTCTGGTACCAAAGATTTGGGATAGGGCAGGCAGGGCTCTGTCTGTGGAAGAAGAAGGGTTGATAAAAGGATAGTTAGGAAAAGAATTTACACCAACATATTTTCTTCCTGAATAGCTCAGCCAAGATAACCTGCTAGAAGTGATGCAGGAAATATCTTTAATGACCTAAAATATCCTCCAGATCTTTTCTTATGTATAGGAATCCCAAAGCAAAAACTCAGTTGTATGCTTGTAATCATTCCATCAGTGTGCGCTGAAATGATTAAAATGCTAAGAAATTTCACCTCTTTGTATGGAGAGGTAACCTTCATAACCATGTTCTTTTTCCAGAAATAGTTCTTTGTATTTCTTTATTTCTCCATTCATCTGTTTTTCTAGAAAGTACCTTTAGAACAGGAGTACTGGGTCAGAAAAGAAGATATTGTCCATAATAACAACAGATCTTTTTGCAAATTGCAAAATTCATAGCACTGGATATTGAAGCATTATTTTAAATGTGGGGGGGGGGTTGGAATTGATAAGGTGAAAGTGGCACCGTGTGCTGCCCAACTGAACTCCGTGCTCTGTGACAGTGCAAGCATTGGTGCTGCTGTTTCCATCTACAAGAGGCCATTGCCTGCTGGGTGACAGACACGGTGCTTCCTTGTGCCCCTGAACTCTCCCTGGGGTATGTTTAGTGGAAATGGCCCAGCTTTCTGGCCATTGAGATGAAGACAGAATCAATGTCTTTGATTTCGGTGCCATCAACAAGCTGAAAATGTTCTGAAGGTATTATAGTCAGATGCTTGAGTGGTTAAGAAACTTGGAGTTGATGGACTCAGCTGAGCTGATGTTTAGCACAGATGGGCAGATACAATAGATTTAGAGGGAGGAAATCAGAAACGACAGTGCATGACTGAAGCTCCCGCGAAACTGGCTGCCTGTCCTTACATATCCTGTGTTTTCAACATGGCAGGTTTTGGCTTGTGGTCAATGAAGAGGGCAACATGGTTACCGCTCGCCAGGAACCTCGCCTGGTTCTGATCTCCCTGACCTGTGACAGTGACACCCTGACTCTCAGCGCAGCGTACACAAAGGACCTGGTGCTGCCCATCAGAACACCCACCACCAATGCAGTGCGCCAGTGCAGGTAAGGCAAGGGCAGGTCTTACCCTTGCATCAATAAAGATTCATGCAACTTTGAAAAAAATGTGGCAAATATAGCATATGCAGGATCGAGTCTTTAGCATGGGAAAGAAACCAGCAAGCAACTTCTGCTGTGAAAACCATGGGACAAAAGCGTGTCTACATGTCAGCAAGAGAACACCACCACCACCAAAGGTGAAGGGCAAAGCCTGAGTGGCAGTGCTGGGGAGCCCGTCCTAGAACCAGGGAGATTAGATCTCCGTGATATATACCTAAGACCCTCTCAGCTGTGTTTGGAAACTGGGTGCCTTCCAAATCGGAGTTAGGGGAGGAGTGGCTGTGTTGACTCTGATAGTGAGTTCTAAAGAGAGGAAGTTCAAATAAAGGAAAGAGCTGCAATCAGAACAGTGCTCCTACTTGCACCTGCCCCTGGGGGTGGGGGTGGGGTTTGGGGGGGGTGGGGGTGGGGGTGGGGGGGTGGAGGTTCAGCTGGGCAGGGCGCTGTTGCAGAACTCGTTTGCTCAATATCAGAGGGCTGTGAGGAAGCAGTCTAGGAAAACCACCTTTGCCCCTGAGAAACCTTGTGTAGGATTAATCTTTCATCCCACTGTGGGGACATTAAAGTTTGGTCCAATTTTGCTCTTGTTACATTTTCTGTATTTTGAATTAAAATGTGAATGCTACCTGTAGTCCTTAGCTTATCATAGGAAGTAACATCATCACATCAGAGAACAGTGATCTGAAAAATGTCTGAAGACTGAAATGTTCATAAAATGTAATACTGATCTGATTTCTATATCTTACAGTTTTAAACATAAATGTTTTTATTTTAATTTGGTGGTTTTTCTGATTATAAAATTAATACATTGTTTAAAAATTTGAAAATGGTCCCCAAAAAGGAGGAAAGCAAAAACCATCTGCAAAACTATAATTAATATATATATTTTTTGACAGGCAGAGTGGATAGTGAGAGAGAGAGACAGAGAGAAAGGTCTTCCTTTGCCGTTGGTTCACCCTCCAATGGCTGCTGCGGCTGGCGCGCTGCAGTCAGTGCACCGCGCTAATCCGATGGCAGGAGCCAGGTACTTATCCTGGTTTCCCATGGGGTGCAGGGCCCAAGGACTTGGGCCGTCCTCCACTGCCTTCCCGGGCCGCAGCAGAGAGCTGGCCTGGAAGAGGGGCAACTGGGAAAGAATCCGGCGCCCCGACTGGGACTAGAACTGGGTGTGCCGGTGCCGCTAGGTGGAGGATTAGCCTATTGAGCCGCGGCGCCGGCCCTATAATTAATATTTTGACATACATGTATTTCTCTCTGTCTCTATGGCTACTACTTTGCTTGCTTCTGAAATTAATTTACTTGAAAAGCAGAGTGACAGACACACAGAGAGAGCAAGAGAGAGTGGGAGAGAGCAGCCCCATCTTCCAATTTACTCCCTAGGTGCCTGCAACAGCCAAGGCTAAAGCTAGGAGCCCAGAACTGAACCTGGGTCTTCCACGGGGTTGGCAGGAACCCACGTACTTGGGGCATCATCTGCTGCTTCCAGGGTGTGCATTAGCAGGAAGCTAGATTGGAAAAGGAATAGCCCAGACTGGAACCAGGCATTCCAACATTGGGATGCAGGCCATTCCTTGGCAGACTTAACTGCTGTGCTGAATGCCTATCCCAACCGTACTTTCTTATAGTTAAGTTTTTTTTTTTATTAATTTTTAATTCATTTGGAATTATGTGCAAAATTTTTCTCACAGTCCCATATATGCTTTTTGGCTTATCCTCCAAAGACTAAACAAGGAAGTGTCTGAAAATTTGCCAAATCAGAAGGCCAAGACACACTACAGTAGTGGGCACACTCAGTGCAAGGATCTGGGCTTGGGTTTCCTTCCCCTGTGAAGGACTTGTAACCTCAGCTTGACGTTCCCTAGAAGTTTCTGATGAGTTGTTGGAGTCCTGGGATCACCTTCAAAAACTCATGTTTTCACGGTTCAGGTTGCTACTTGCCTGCCACTTAATAGGATGAGGGAGTAGGCTCTTCAGGTGGCTTAGTCAGTATCAGCATCGAAGCCTGCCTTGTGATCTTCATCAAAGGTATTAGAAGCCTCTGGATTTTTTTTTTTCTGGGACTCTGTATAGTGTGCAGGTGGAATGCTGGGCCCAACACCACAGCTGAGGTTGCTCAGAACTCAGGGAAAATATGGGTAGAGCAGGAATAAGAGAACAAATTTTGCTCACTGAATAGCCTCACCTTCTGAATCCAGGACCTACACATTGAGATGCATGGGAAATAAATGTCAGGTAACTGGAAACGTTAGCAATGGTAGTGATCGCCAATGGAAGCCCTGAGGAGTCTCAGCAACCTGCTGTCTACATCCTCTGCCCTGCCCTCTGCCGTCCTGTAAATGCAGCCAAGGAGAGTGCTGGGCTGCTGATGGACGGGACAGAGAGGGGCCTGTGGTGCGCTGAAAGGGCCAGTCTCTTGGCAAGGAGGGCTGACTTTTTTGCACAGTCACCCGCAAAGATGCATCTACTTAAGATGGCTTTTGAGGCCATCGGTAAACAGAGATTTTGGTAATACTGCCTTTGTCCAAGATGCTTCTGAAATGAACATTTTAGATATTAAACTGTACCTGTGCATGTGCACACACACACACACACACACCACCCCACAGAGGCTAACCCTCTTACACATAGGCAGTTCTGGAAATCTTTTCTCTCGTGCAGTGAATTTGATTTTTGGAAAAAGTGAAAAAGTATTTGGGACTTAGTGCAGTGAATAAGGAGGTGATCAAACTATGTTGAACAGTATTTTGTTTTTAAAAGGAGGCCAAGATGGGCATTTGTACAAGGGTTAAGATGCTGCTTAGGATGCCCTATCCCACATGGAGTGCCTGGTTTGAGCGCCAGCTCTGGTTCTGATTCCAGCTTCCTGCTGATGCACACCTGGGAAGCAGCAGGGGTTGCCTTGAATACCTGGGTTTCTGATATCCATGTGGAAGACCCAGATTGAATTCCAGGCTCCTGACATGACTGTGTGTCCCCAGATCCTACATAGTTACTAACCAGCAACCATATCCAATTGAATTATTGTTATCTATAACATTTTAGGGTTTATAGAATGTTTTCACAGATGTTTCATATCTAGTTTTATTATTACACTGACAAAGTATAACCAGGCCCATTAATAATGATTTCTGACTGCTGTTCTGTGGACAGATTCACATTTTAAGGTAATTATGAGTTTGCTTTATCCTGATAGATTAGTTTTCTTCTGTAGAATTCAGTACATCTTCAAATGTATTATCTTGTTGCATCTTCCCTGCATCCCTCTGGGTGGGGAGACATAGATATCTTTCAGTTTATTAAAAAATGGGGAAAGCAGAGCAGGTGTCTGGCGGAGCAGTGAAGACATGGCTGTGACACCGACTCCCGCATTTCAGTGCCTAGGTGTGATGTCAGCCCTGCTTCCAATTCAGCTTCCTGCTAGGGCACATCCTGAGTGGCAGCAAGTGATGGCTCAAGTGACTGAGTCTTTGCCACAGTGTGGGAGACCTGGGTTGAGTTCCTGGCTCCTTACTTCAGCCTGGCTGTTGATGGCATTCTGGGAGTGAACCAGTAGGCAGGAGCACTTTCTGTCTCTGTCTTTCAAATAAATAAAATAAGCTTTTTTTTTTTTTTTAATGTGGACAGCAAGGCTTCGAATGGTGGTGCCTTGTGTTCCCTTTGGGCTGACACAGGGCTTCCAAGGCAGGGCTGGACGTGGATGATGTCTTCCGGTCATGAAGGGATGCCTGCAGCATCCCAGCTGGGTGCAGCTTTTCTGAAAAGTCTGGGATATATTAGGTGGCCAGATGTTCAAAGCCACTGTCTCCCCCTGCAGAGTGCATGGCCTGGATGTCCCGGGCAGGGACTGTGGCGAGGCAGCGGCACAGTGGGTCACCAGTTTCCTCAAGTCGCAGCCCTACCGCCTGGTGCACTTCGAGCCCCAGATGTGCCCGAGGAAGTCTCACCAGCTCAAGCACGTCTTCCGGCCCTCGGATGAGGTGAGAGACACTGCTTCCTCCCAGCCCACATCCCTGACGAACCTGGTGCCCTCATCTTGCTCCTCGTGCTCAGGCAGCTGAGACCACGGGCAGCAGCAGCAGCAAGCAAGCCCTTCCCTGGGGAGCAGTCGTCCTGCTTCTTGACTTTGGCGATGCTTGCGTTTCCGCCCATATGCATTTCCCCTCTGTGTGTAAGCAGCGTGGTGTCCACAGGGATTCAGGGCTGTTCGACACGACACTGTTTTTCACTCCACTCCGGAAGTGCACGTGGAGTTCCAGATTCTCGGGTTGCTCTTTTGTGCCAGTTGCCATTTGTATAATTTGGTGTGGCTGTGGAGTTCCACAGACTTCAGACGACCAGACTGGTTCTGAAAAAGTGAGGCTCTGAGGATTCACTGTGAAAGTAACATTTTTGGCCTACTCAGCTCGGTATGGATCTTGATTTCCCTTTCTCCTTTAGATAGAGCCCTCACTCTCCTATGCATTTCTCTCACTAAATAAAAAGCTTAAATTTTTTTTAAAAAAAATAGAGCCAACCTATGTTCTTGACATTAATTTGGCAGGGTTTATAAAATATAAGTGTCCCTGGAATTAGTGAACATTTTAATCAAACATAATGAGATCATTAAACCCAACGTCCTTATTAAACATTGGAGAAATTGGAGGCTTACCAAAGGGATGTTCCCAAGGACACATCCTGGTAGCAACTCTCAGTCCCCAAGGCCATGCTCTCCTCATGCCACTGCACAACTGCTGTCATCCGCCAGTCTACTTAGGGCTTCTAAATCACTGTGACTTTTCTGTGTAAAAGGACAAGAGAAACACCTAGAACTGTGTGTGTGGAAGGAAGGTATGTCCAGGAGCTAGAAATATGTGACCTCTGAGCAGTTTCTGTCCTAGTTTTAACAGTTTCTGTTTCCCTGTCAGGTTGCGTACTCAGATGTCAGCCCGTTCCTGATCCTTTCTGAGGCATCCTTGGCAGATCTCAACTCCAGGCTACAGAATAAAGTTAAGGCAGCTAACTTCAGACCCAATATTGTCATATCAGGATGTGGTGTGTATGCAGAGGTAACACTTTCTTTACCTCTTTTCTTGAACTTGACCTTTTTTTTTTTTTAAGATAGGAGGGGAGTCTTTGACATTGGATTAGATTATTCCGAAGGGTGTGTTATGATTTATTGATTTTATACCTCATGACTCAACTTGTAGATTTGTTGAGTACATGTTAAGTGCAGAGCTCCATGTGGGGCATGCAAATATGGGTGAGGCCGAGATGCTGATCCTCCAGGAGGCAGTTCAGGATCTGAGGCTTTTAGGCAAAACCTGAGAGGGGAGATTCATTTCTGAGACAGATTTCCTCAGCATAGAATATGGGATCTGCATGGGCTGTGGAACAAATCAACTGTGTGCTTATGTCTTGTGAAAGCCGGGCTTCCTGGCTAGTAGGTGACTCCCTTGGGAAAGACCAGTATTACCAGCCAGGCTGTCTGGTGAGGGCTGCAGGGTGTTAGCGCTAAGCTTGATGGCACTGCCCTGAACCTTCAGTGCCACCTTCAGATGTCTGTATTGCAACTTGGCATGAAGAGTCTTGAGGCCTGGTTGCCAGTGTCCCATGTGATTGGCAGCAGTTCCCCTTTATCCTTGGCTTTGGATGGTTAATGTGATTCTCTAGTCTACTGCAAAGTCAGGAGTGGTAGAATAGAGGCTTGGTGAGTGGTCCTCAGCTGTGGAGGTACAGCAGGGGCCCTAGCCCTCAGATGGGCATTCAGGAGTTCTGGTTGTGCCCCACCCTGCTGCCCCTTTCCTTGGGACCCACAGAAAAGAAATCCAAGCAATCGAGTTCCAACACCTTTTACTCGGGGGAACCTATTCTGTTTTTCAACTTTGCTGCGTGGAGGCAACAGGGTGTGCTGAAAGGGAAGCCATCTAGGAATTCCCACATTTAAACCAGAGAGGATCCTTTTAAACAATTATGTATTTATTTGAAAGACAGAATTACAGAGAGACAGGGAGAGAGGGAGAGAGGGAGGGAGGGAGGGAGAGAAAAAGAGAGAGAGAGGGAGGGAGATCCTCCATCTGCTGGTTGACTCCCCACGTGGCCTCAACAGCCAGGACTGGGCCAGGCCAAAACCAGGAGCCCAGAGCTTCTTCCAGGTCTTATATGTGGGTGCATGGGCCCAAGCACTTGGGCCATCTTCTGCTGCTTTCCCAGGCACATTAGCAGGGAGCTGGATTGGAAGTGGAGTAGCCAGGACAAGAACTAGCACCCGTATGGGATGCTGTGTCACAGGTGGCAGTTTAACCCGCTAAGCCACATTCGCTGGCCCCACACCAGAGGATCTGAAGTCTGGTTTCAGCTTCCTCACTGACCTCTATGTGACCTTGTGCAGTTCTCTCACTCTTCCTTATCTCATCTGGAAAATGGGTCACCTTATAGTGTGGACTCATCAGCTGGAGTAAGGTGGTTTATGAAATATGTAAATACAACACCAATTGAAGGGTAATAAAAGTACCCCGAATCCACCTATGATTCTTTATAGAAGAAACACAGGTGCTTCTCCCAGGGCCTTAAAGTCCAGCGTGATCAGAGAGGCAACAGTAACAGCCAAGTGAGATGAGGGCAAGAAGATGGTGCCTGGCCTGCCACGGGACACAGTATACACAGACAGGGAGGTGTGAGCTCAAGTCAAGGCTGGAGCTGCCAGGGCTCAGCCTGGGTCCTTTTTTACCTGCCCACATGTGTGGTTCTAATCTGTGATTTTCACAAAACCTTTTCTACACTGAGGACGCTCCGACTTACATCCCTACACCAGGACTCTCCCACAGCTCTCTCCACACCTGCACCAGGGTGGATTCATCCAGTCTCACGGTGTTCGGGATGGAAGGTAGACCTTCTGCCCCGCTTACCATCATGATAGGTGGCAGCTCTGACTTTCAGTTGCTTGGACCCCAAACTTGGAGCTGCCCCTTGTTTTTCCCTTTCTTTCACAGCTCACATTCACACGATGGACAAATCTTGGTGGCTGTGCCCTCTGCTCCTCCTCCACTCCCTCTCTGGGCCAAGGCGTGGCCACCCCTCTTCTCTTAGGTGTAACAGCCTCTCCTCAGTGGTCTCCCTGCTTGTCTCCTTACCCACCCCTACCCCAATATGTGCTTAGAAGCTTGGTCAAAATCATCCTGTAAATGTGAGTTGCATCATATTCTGCTCATAACCTTTCAGGGTTCTCCATCTTTCAAGTGAGGGTTGGCAGACTTATGACGATGGCCATCAAGGCCTCATATGATCCTGCCGACTCCAGGGCCTCATCTCTGTCCTTCAGCGAGGCCTCTGCTGCCTGCATGCCCTGTCCCTACAGGGCTGCATCCCCCCTACCTCTTCACATGATGTTTACTCATGTGTTTGGTTGTTGTCTATTTCTTCCATACAAACCCTTAGAAGACGGGCCCTGCCATATCTCCAGCTACTAGAAGAGCCCCTGGCACATCATAAATGCCCCTAATTATGTGTTAAATGAATGAATGAGTAGAGATTGGCCAAGAGGAGAAGAAACAAGCAACAAAGGACAGGGAACACATCCAGGCCCAAGATACTGTCCTCTTGCAGCAGTGGGGTGCAGGAGAGGCGGGGAGATGGGAGGAAGGGTACCTGAGGCCAAGTTCTGCTGGGAGGGGTCTAGGAAGAATTTTAGGCCAGGCTGTAACAGGATGTGATTTGCATTGGTACACATTTGCTTAGGCGGGAGTCTAGAGAAGATTACAGAAGGTGGGGTCAGGGTGCGGCTGGGGAGAGCAGGGTAGCACAGCCAGCCAGGAGGGAGGCCGAACTGCACAGACGCTTCTGGAAAGTGAACTCTTGCATCTTCTCGGAACCTACCCCGTCCAGTAACTGCGGTCCTTCTCTGTCTCCCTTTGTGTCTGTCACCAGCACTCTTTTTTTTTTCTTTAAAAAAATATTTATTTTATTTATTTGAAAGAGTTACAGAGAGAGGTAGAGCCAGAGAGAGAGAGAGAGAGAGAGAGAGAGAGAGAGAGGTCTTTCATCCCCTGGTTCACTCCCCAGATGGCTGCAAGGGCCAGAGCTGAGCTGATCTGAAGCCAGGAGCCAGGAGCTTCTTCTGAGTCTCCCACGTGGGTGCAGGGGCCCAAGAATTTGGGCCATCTTCTACTGCTTTCCCAGGCTATAGCAGAGAGCTGGATGGAGAGTAGAGCAGCTAGGACTTGAACCGGTGACCATATGGGATGCTGGCGCTCTAAGCCAAGGCTTTAACCTGCTGCGCCACAGTGCTGGCCCCAACACCTGCTCTCTTGACCCTTACTTCTTAGATTTCTCCTGAGTGCCACGGCAGGGAAATGCTGGCCACCCCTGAGCCCTGTTCTGTGACCTTCCCATCACCCTGCCTTTGAGCCTGTGGGTGCCGCTTCCAGGAACTGTTGGCTGCACTGCCTGTGCTTCTGTGCTGCTTTTCCTTTTACTCCTGGCTCAAGCCAGGGGCTTCCAAAACGTCTGGCCTTGACCCCTTTTCCTCTTTCCTTGCCATAGCCAAGGGCCACAGAGCGCAGTGTCTTTTCTTCCACTCTCCACGGCTGTGAGGTTACCAGTGTTTTGCTTTGCTTAGAAGTCTTTGAAAGGCCTAGGCTTCGATTTTATCCTAAGTTCCTCTACAATGTTGTCACTGTTTGCTTTCCCAGCCTTTATGTGCCATATAAGCTCCAACTCCAAGCTAGACCTAGAACTTAATATACATTCCCCTGTCTCTTGCCATCTAGAATCTTGCCCCCTGCCCCCTTCAAAGCCCTTGACTTTCTTTCTTTCTTTCTTTCTTTCTTTCTTTCTTTCTTTCTTTCTTTCTTTCTTTCTTTCTTTCTGACAAGCAGAGTGGACAGTGAGAGAGAGAGAGACATAGAGAAAGGTCTTCCTTTGCCGTTGGTTCACCCTCCAATGGCTGCTGCAGCCAGTGCGCTGCGGCCAGCGCACTACACTGATCCGAAGGCAGGATCCAGGTGCTTCTGGTCTCCCATGGGATGCAGGGCCCAAGCACGTGGGCCATCCTCCACTGTACTCCCGGGCCACAGCAGAGAGCTGGCCTGGAAGAGGGGCAACCAGGACAGAATCCGGCACCCCGACCGGGACTAGAACCCGGTGTGCCGGCGCCGCAAGGCAGAGGATTAACCTATTGAGCCGCGGTGCCGGCCTTGACTTTCTTGTAAAACTACCTCCTGGAAGAGGTGTTTTGCCTAGTATGTAAGATGCCTGCATTATGTATAGGAGTGTCTAAGCTTTATTTGTGGCTCTGACTCCTGATTCCAGCTTCCTGCTAATACAGAAACTGGGAGGCAACAGCGATGGTTCAAATAATTGGGCTCCTGCCACCCACGCAAGAGACCTGATTTGAGCTCTCTCCCTGTATCTCTTCATCTGTCTGTTTCTCTGCCTCTGAAACTGAAAAATAAAACAAATCACTCCCCCTGTTTGAAGTCTGCTGTGATGGCCGGACTCAGGCCACTGTGCACGCCTGTGCCTCCCCCATTGCCCAGATTTGCCCTGTATAGACAGATTGCCTCCAGATGGCGTGTCCTTTGGAAAGATTCTGCTGAGGTCTTCTCCAGGATTCCACGCAATTCTGGACCCACAGTGAGAGTCCAGTAGA
The DNA here is from genome assembly GCF_964237555.1 of Oryctolagus cuniculus. Classification (NCBI taxonomy): domain Eukaryota; kingdom Metazoa; phylum Chordata; class Mammalia; order Lagomorpha; family Leporidae; genus Oryctolagus; species Oryctolagus cuniculus. The sequence continues at coordinate 35,162,042 of NC_091444.1, forward strand.
GTTCATTTTTCCCTCCTGTTTGCCAAGTAGACCTTTCTTTATGGTGAAATGTTTACCCTACTTATCCATGAATCCGTTCCTATGAGGTTTTCTTGCACTTAGAAGGGCCTTTGGAAATATTTCTCTACTTAATAAATACATTCCCTAAACCCTCCTTTCTCTGCATTGAATATCTTTTTTGGTGTTTTTATGACCACAGTGCCCCCTGGTGGAAAGATGCTCACAGGCCAGGCCGTGAGTGTCGCATCTGCTGGGCCCCCGGCTTTGAAAAACACAAGATTAAGAGACGTGTTTTATGATCTAAAACAAAATGAGACAGAACCGTGCGATGCATATCTCAAGAGCAATTCACACCATGGGAAGTAAAGTGCCGAGTTTGGAGCTCTGTCTCGGGGCAGAAACCCTTCGCTCTCACGGCTCTGCCTTCTGCCTCCCCTTGCTCGGCCGCCTCTTCCCCCTGAGGTCAGAAGTGAGGACTGCGCTCGGGGAGCTGTGGTGCCTGTTCTTCTCAATGCTGGCCCCTCTTCCTGGAGCCCCTCTGCCTTCTGCCCTTTTAGGCTAGGTTCTCATCGCCCCTGTGCCATAAAACTGCCCCCCCCCCCCACCAGGCCTTCCCACTGATCTGTCCTGCCAGACACCCAGGCCGGTTCCTGCCTGCACAGTTAAATGCACACGCACTGTGCCACCTCAGGGTGCTGCATCTCGGATGTTCTGAAATTTTTCAAAAGGACATTGATCTTTCCCGTTTCCTATGTGAGTGTCCTGTCTCGGTTGCCGGGATGCAGGGGCTTGACTCATTAATTTGGTTTGTCCTGCAAAGCAGGATCCCCTGATCCAGCATGTGGGAAGAGAACTGAGGCTGCCAGTCCTGCTGTTGATTTGTTCCGGCCTTCCTGGGTGGGGAGGTGCCGGATACACGGGTGCAGTGCTCTGGGATTTTAATCCATACAACCTTAGGCAGGCACAAGGGGATCTGATACGACTCAGTAGGACAAGAAGGCCCCCCCTTCCTCTCTCTCACCGTCCCCCTCAGCAGGCTTCAGGGAGCTCCTCTGAAGAGGTGCAGGCTCACAGGCGAGAGAGAACATTCCCTGCAAGCGAACGCACTGACATCAGAGGCGTGGGGAGAGGGAACCGAGGCTGCGTGGCTACCAGGTGGCCTCATGGGACCTAGGGGAACGGTGACCATCTTTGGTGCCAGCTCCTGTGGGGCCCCCACCCAGATGTGCTCACAAGGGAGCTGTGCTTTGTCCCCTAGGATTCTTGGGATGAGCTGCTTATTGGCGACGTGGAACTGAAACGGGTGATGGCTTGTTCCAGGTAAGGCTTCTTCCAGATCCTCCAGGGATTGGCAGGGGCAGGAAGCATGTCTTTGCCTGGTCCCCTGTGTGACGCTCTCTGTGTGTGTCCAGGTGCATTTTAACCACCGTGGACCCGGACACTGGAATCATGAACAGGAAAGAGCCACTGGAAACACTGAAGAGGTAGACCTGGGCAGATGGGGTCTCATCCTCTGGTTTAGGCACCTGGGACAGAAGTAATATTCATAGCTTAATGTCTCTAAGAGGCACGTGGCCCACAGGTGGTGTCAGGTCCCGTCTCTGCAGCCATGGAGAGCCTCGGCTTTGGTCCCGACTTGGTGTCACTATAGAAGGTTGTTGGATGGGAGGCAGGGGACTGCTTTGGGCACAGCCCTGGGATGCCTGGGGTATAGAGGGGACTGCAGCCAAGATGCGGCCATCTTACATCAAACCCGTCGGGAAGGAGCACAAGCGGGCGAGGCTGTGCCTGGGGATTGAGGAGCAGGGCTCATCCCCTGCAATGCGAGTCCTCATCCCCTGCAATGCGAGTCCTCCGGCTTCTGCTTCCTCCCGCCTCCTCCCAGTTCTGCTGCCCTAGAAGCTACTCCCCAGACCCCCTGGGCAAGCTGAAGGCCCGGGCTGGAGGCTGTGATCCCAGCCAGCCCAGTACCCCTCCGTGCGAGGCTGCAGGCCTGCACTCTCTGCCAGCACCTGCTGTCTACAGGGATGTGTCCCAGTGTGAGGGCCAGGAGACAGCAGGTTGGCATGGCGACCACGTGCCGAAGCCGGCTGGCACAGCAAGTGGTCAGGGGAGAAATCTAACAAGGAGGGTGGAGGGGGGGGGGTAAGGAGAAGGGGCTTTTACGGGACTAGAGAAATTCCCAAGGTGAAGAGTCAGTGTCTGCTTCTGACCTGGGGCCTCCAGGGTTGACAGTGAGGCTGCAAGGACATGTGGAGCTGGAGCCACGGACAGGTCCAAGGCAAATCCCGTTTTGAGGGATGTTGCATATTTTTTAGAGCTCAAAACAGCATCAACCTTTCTGTAAAATGGAAAAACGATTCTCTCCGTAAAATATCAGTGCTGTGAAACGTTGAAGGCGCTATTTTTCTCTCTGTGTAAATTTTACCTAAAGTAAGGAAAATTGTAGCTCTAGGCAGGAACTCATTCGAGGTGAAGTGTACGGAAGTCTGCAACTTTTTTGGAAATAGAAATAATAGAAATAGAAAAATATGGATTGAAGGGTGGACAACAGTGTGATAGAGCAAAAGCCATGAAGTGTTCAGTGCAGAATACAAGTAGGGGATCCGTGGTACTTTCTAAAAACTTCTTATTGGCCTGCTTGAGATTGTCTGTCATAAAGCAACGGGCAGAAATGTCACCGCGTGTGACAAAACATGAATTTGGGAAGCCGCAAGGGTAGGTGATAGCTGACCTTTAAAACCTGCCCGCTCCTCATCAGAACACGCTGGAGTTCAGCCTTCTGTCTTCCGTAGCCACACAGGAGGTACGAGGAAGAGAAAGGCAGGGTGGGCCTGGGGAGGGGTACAGGGGTGAGGAGGTGGGGCCCTGCGATCGCAGCTAGTCCTGCTCCTGCTCGTGCAGGCCCCGGGTGCGCTTCCAGTAAAATAAGGGAGATGGGGCAGCACTGGGCGGTTCTGCATGCAAGTCAGCCAAGGAATTGGGGAAACTGGCTGTCACTTTTTCCCCCTAAATTTATTTTTATTATTTACTTATTTTTGGAAAAGCAAAGAATCACAGTGAGGGGAGGGGGGACAGATTTCCCATCTGCTGGTTCATTTCCCAAATGCCCCCCCCCCCCCCAACAGCTGGGGCTGGGCCAGGACAAAGCCAGGAGCCAGGAACTCCATCCAGGTCTCCCAACGGGGTGGCAAGGACCCAAGTACATGGGACACCACCTGCCGCCTCCCAGGGTGTACATCAGCAGGAAGCTGGACTTGACCCTAGGGACTCGGGCACTCCTTAGCTGTGGCTCCAGCGCCCACCCCATCATCCCTTTCTGTACATCTTGTTCTCTCTCTCCCGCCCCAGCGTGCTGCCTGGTGTCAGAATGGATTCCAAAGCTCCTGCACTTGCAGAAAATTCCTCTTCCCAACACCCGCGTGTTTGGGCTGTGTCTCTGTGTCTCCAGCGCCCCCTCCCTCCCTGGGAAGCTGTGTTTCTAGGTGGAGGATAACTGACCCCAAACACAGAGGTAGGGCAGGAAAGTGGGGGTCACAGAGAGCTGGCTCCCCTTCCCCCCGCCTTCTGCAGGCTCCGTGCAGCCCCTCAATCCGACCCTAATTGTGCCTAATACCCCAGGAGACTGCGGCTGGCCGAGGTGTCTTGTCCTATCTCTGACTGAGATTTAACTGCCATGGAGGTAGTAAGTTATGTGCTCCCCAGGACAGGTGCTCATAAATCAGGAGGAGAAGGGCCCGGCAGAGTCCCATAAATCAGGAGAAGGGAAGCAAACAGTGGTGTCCACAGCAGCCTCTTGCTCTCGGGCAGGTCGCTGGGAGCCACACGGGTTTGTTGTCCGTGTGGGCTTGTGGTGCCGGAAAGGCTGGCATTGCCTCTGCAATGCGAGTGCTCAGCAGGGCCAAGCAAGATGGGGAGCAGAGAGAAAACTCTCCTCTGCTCCTCCACAGGCTAATGGCGCGGGGAGCCTCTGTCTGTAAAACACGGACAGGCCTGCCTGCTCAGGGGAAATGACACTGTCCTTTCTCAAGGGACGGTGACACACACACACACACACATACACACATGCACACACACACGCATACACATACATACACGCATACACACATGCACGAGCACACATGCACACACATACACATGCGTGCACACACATGTACATGCACACACATGCACACACATGCACACACATGCATACACATACACACATGCATACACATGCACACATACCCACATGCACACACACATGCACACACACATGCACACACAGATGCACACACACGCATCCACATGTACAAACACGCACATACACGCATATACACATGCACGTGCACACATGCACACGCACACACGCATGCACACACATAACACACACATGCACACGCACACATGCATGCACAACGCACGCATACACATACACACATGCATACACATGCACACACATACACACATGCACACACGCATGCACACACACATACACATGCACACACATACACACATGCACACACACGCATACACACACATCCCAGTGGCTTAAGGAGCAGCTGTGTTGCTTCCGTGTCACCTGGCTCCTGGTAGAAAGAATAGAGCATGTTTATTGCACAGATGCTCAAAATGGTTTTGCTGATGCATGAACCCTGTGGCGACAGGACATTTGCTGTTGGTGTTAGCTGTGCTGTTATACGCACAGGGGGGACCTGGTGGTGACAGCTCCGTGGGAGGAGACAGAAGCTCCACCCCCAGTCTGGCCCTGTCGCCTACTCATGGTGAGGTGTGGGCAGGCCCTTCAGTTCTCGAAGTCCCAATTTCTTTATTTGTAAATACTGGCCTTGTGGTTTGTCTTCTGGTAAGGCAGTAAGTGGTTTGTAGTAGATGGTGAGTACTGCCTGCAATGCCGTGTAAGCTGTGGTCACTGATGGTCTCCGTTACAGACTCAGCACCTTCTGGGAGAAGGAGGAGGTGGAAGCTGCTGCTCCCCACTCTCTGAGGCTGCTTGAAATGACACCTGGGACCCGCACCCGCTCAGTGGCCAGCCTCTGGGGAGCAGCGTGGACATGGCACCTCTCTGGGGACTCCCACAGTGCTGTTTAATTCTTTTTTTTTTACAGGCAGAGTGGACAGTGAGAGAGAGAGACAGAGAGACAGAAAGAAAGGTCTTCCTTTTGCCGTTGGTTCAACCTCCAATGGCCGCCGCAGCCGGCGCGCTGTAGCCAGCGCACTACACTGATCCAAAGGCAGGAGCCAGGTGCTTCTCCTGGTCTCCCATGGGATGCAGGGCCCAAGCACTTGGGCTATCCTCCACTGCACTCCCTGGCCACAGCAGAGAGCTGGCCTGGAAGAGGGGCAACCGGGACAGAATCTGGTGCCCCAACCGGGACTAGAACCTGGTGTGCCGGCGCCGCAAGGCGGAGGATTAGCCTGTTAAGCCGTGGCGCCGGCCACCTGTTTAATTCTTAACGAGGACTTAGAGGCAGTGAGTTGTGGAACCTGTGGGACAGCCTGTGCCCCCAAGTGACTTGTGGTCACGTGGTCTGCTGGGGTGGAGACTGAGCAGTGACCAGAGACCCAGCCTGTAGCCATGGCGTGGGCCTTGGGCAGTGCATGGGTCAACCCAGCAGTGTGAAGGATGAGATGCCCTCCCAGGTGCACAGCACTTCCTGGTGGGCAGAGCGTTTTCATTTACACCACACCCTGTAAGCGAGGAGACCTCTGTTCAAGCTAAATGCCATGTCATTAGTGTCATTGCACATTTTATTTGCATTGAAAGGAAAACTGCGTGGCTGGCATTGTGGCGTAATGGGTTAAGCTACCACCTGCGATGCTGGGATCCCATGTGGACCAGCAGTTGGAGTTCTAGCTGCTCCACTTACTACAATCCAGCTCCCTGTTAATGTGCCTGGGAAAGCAATGGAGGATGGCCCAAAGTACTTGGGCCCCTGTACCCACGTGGGAGACCTGGATGAAGTTCCTGACTCCTGTATTTGGCCTGGCCCAGCCCTGGCTATTGCAGCCATTTGGAGAATGAACCAGCAGATGGAAGATTCTCTTTCTATAAAAAAGGGGGGGGAGAAAGAGAGAAAGAAAGAAAGGAGGGAAGGAAGGAAGGAAAGAAAGGAAGGAAAAAGATATTTTAAGCATTTCTAATTTGTTAATCCCAACAAATATTATGAGCATATATATGCATGTATATATATGTATGTGTATATATATGTCTATGTATATATTTGTATATATGATCATAGAAGATCAAGGTATGAAGTAATCCTGGGTTTACTAGTCTGTTGAATAGTATACTTGGCCACTTGCAGTACCTACTTATTGCCACAAGAGGTTGCTAATGACCTCATTTAGTCTTCCCACAACCCTGAGGGTGACTTGGAGGTAAGGCAGGAGGGTGGGCAGAGCTGACAGGGCGGCCCAACAGCCAGACCACTGTGACTTGAGATGTCCTGGCAGGCTGCCCAGCCAGGAACCAGTTCATTCCCATAGCTCTTCCCAAACCAGGTGACCACTTCCCCACCCCCTTTTAAAGATTTATTTATTTTGAAAGAGTTACAGAGAAACAGAGATAGAGAGATAGAGCATTAGAGAGAGAGAGAGAGAGAGAGACAGAGAGAGAGAGAAAGAGAGAGAGAGAGATCTTTCATTGGCTGGTTTATTCCTCAAATGACTGCAATGGCCAGTGCTGAGCCAGGCTGAAACCAGGAGCCAAGAGCTTCATCCAGGTCTCCCATGTGGGTGACAGAGGCCCAAACACTGACATCTACTGCAGCTTTCCCAGGCACTTTAGGAGAGAGCTGGATTGGAAGTGGAGCAGCCGGGACACGAGCTGGCACCCATATGGATGCCAGCATTGCGGGCGGCAGCTTTAACAGGTACACCACAGCGTCGACCCCATCACCTGCCTGTTTCGGCATTGACTCCTCACAGCTTACGGAGTCTGAACTAAGAGGAGCAGCAGCTTCTGGGGGTCCCCTTCAGTTACTTGGTGGAGGTGGAGAAGTGAGTGTGTAGGTATGGGGTTGATGGGAAGCTTTCTGTAGATGGATATCTTCTTGGGCCTAGGGATGTTCTTAGGAGGTGGATAGATGATAGATAGATAGATAGATAGATAGATAGATAGATAGATAGATGATAGGTAGATGATAGATAGATAGATAACAAGGGATGGATTACATTCCCAATAGGAAGAGTCTTCAATATGGAGTCAGCCAGACCTGAGCTGTAGCCACAGATTTACCAAGGAGATCTGGATCTTGGGCACCTACCAGTAAAATGAGGATATTACAAATTCCATATAGGCTTGCTATAAAGATTTAAAGAGGTAATAGGTGTGAAGTTTCTTATAAACTGTGAATGTGTGATGCACTGAACCCCAAGTGTCAATTCCCTCGCTGAGATCATCAGAGCTGGGGCTCTAGTTCCCAGACCCTGGTGGCTGTAAGATATCAGAAGCCATGAAAGTGGCTGATCTGTTCCAGGCCTGCAGAGGCCCCTCTGTGAGGCACACAGATCCTAGTTGACCCTGGCATTGCGTGTTGCAGGAGGGGAGAAGCCTGGGTTCCCGGGGTCCCAGGCCATTGCAGAAACCTCAGTATGGAGCCAGGGGTTAGCTCTGGAAGGCAGGACATCCTGGACCAGCAGCTCATTGTTATCATTCATTCTTTTATTCTTTCATTTCTTCAGTCAACATTTTTTTAGTGACTACAGCATAGCAGCTATGCAGGTAGTGGGACTCCAGCAGCAGGCGAAGCATCTGCAGTGCCTGCGGGCTGGAGTTCATGGTTTGAGACACAGGCTGGGCATCTCCAGAGAAGTTTCTAGATTTGTGTTTCTCTCTTGTGTTCTCACTGGCCATTTCTGGAATGATGGACAAAATTAGAACCAAATTAATTCAACAGTTTTCTTTTTTTTAAGCAAGGCAGAATGAAATGGATGTTCTTTGTAACAACATGTTAAACAGAAAAGTGGTGTAAAATGGGAGTTGGCTTAAATAAGAGACTGAAGGAGAACCAGGCCCTGATGGAGAAGTGTGGGGAATCTTGCCGTGTCATTCCCACACATCTGCCCATGGTCATGCTTCCTGGGCTTCTTCAGTTTTCTGCCTGACGAAGATGTCCAAACTGACTCTAATGAGGGCCTCATCCCCAACACGTTCATGCATTCAACAAACATTTGTGGTCATGGGTGACGTGGGAACCCGTGTTGGGTGTGAGCAGGACAAGGGACTTGGACATAGTCCCTGTTCTCCAGGGACTCCCTGTTTTGCAGAGCAGACAGACTTGTGCCCTGACACTGTAGGACAAAACAGGAATGTCGGAGGGGCAGAGAAAGCTGAGGAGAGGGATGTGACTCCTGGCCTGGGGGATCCTGGACTTCCTTCGTGGGAGCTGAAGCATTTGAGCTGGGTCTTGAGAAAAATGTGGAATTCTTTTTTTTTTTTTTTTTGACAGGCAGAGTGGACAGTGAGAGAGAGAGAGAGAGAGAGAGAGAGAGAGACAGAAAGAAAGGTCTTCCTTTTCCATTGGTTCACCCCCATAATGGCCACCGCAGCCGGCGCACTGCACTGATCCAAAGCCAGGAGCCAGGTGCTTCTCCTGGTCTTCCATACGGGTACAGGGCTCAAGGACTTGGGCCATCCTCCCCTGCCTTCCCGGGCAACAGCAGAGAGCTGGACTAGAAGAGGGGCAACCAGGACAGAATCCAGCACCCCGACCGGGACTAGAACCCGGTGTGCCGGCGCCGCAGGCGGAGGATTAACCTATTGAGCCACAGCACTGGCCCGAAAATGTGGAATTCTAATGCCTAGGGAACTGGAGGAAAGGTGCTCCCAGGAATCCCTGAGGAACCACTGAGCTGGTGAAACAAAGCAAGGTGAAGGGACATGGAGGAATCCAGTGCTGCATGGTTGGAGCCAAGGAGCAGAGCATGGCGGGTTTGAAAAAGCTGGCTGGGGCCAAGTAGGGGGCTTGCACACCAGGCTGAAGGGTTGGAATGTTATTCTTTAGGCACTGGGGAGCCATTGAAGGTTTCTGAGCCTAAGAATGCTAAGAAGAGAGCAAAATTGCGACAGTAATATAGTGTAGTGTCAACAGTGAGTTGAGGGGTGGGGAGGAAGAGGAAGAAAGGTTGGTTAAGAAGTTATTACATCACCTCTAATGGAGTCTGGCCACGTTGGAAGCAAGATTGTGACAGTGGGAATGAGAAAAGGGGAGCAGAGTCCGTTGAGGTTGTGCAGGAAGCAGTTCAGGACTGGGCAACTATGGACAGGCTGTGGAAAGGAGAAAGGTGTGCAGGGTGGCCGCGGGACACCAGGCCAGAGGGGCTGGCGGAGCAGAAGTTAGAGAGGCAGACCTAGAGCAGTGAGGAGGAGGGGTGCCTAGGGGAAAAGAAGGTGATAAAGTGTGCTGGATGTGTTGAGTACCTAATCTCTTGATTCTGAAAAGGGGAACGTTAATGTAGAAGAAAGGTCTGAGGGTAGGCCACTGGCTGTGCTCCTCCAGGATGTCCACTGCCCAACTCCAGGAGCTGCTGTTTTGCTACCAATAGTGCTCTTTTTTTTCTTTTTCTCATTTTCTTTTAAGGTGATTTGCAAGGGGGAAAACAACATTTCTTTTTTCAACAGTGCTCTCTTGAGCTGTGCAGCATTCAGCCCTGTGTAGGGTGGGTTCTGGCTCCGATGGAGGAAAAGCCACATGTATTTGAGGTTTTGCTTCTGTCTGGCTGCGACTCATCAAGCTCTTTCTCCTGTTGCAGTTACCGCCAGTGTGACCCTGCTGAACAAAAGTTATATGGAAAATTACCTCTCTTCGGGCAGTATTTTGTTCTGGAAAACCCAGGGACAGTCAAAGTGGGAGATCCTGTGTACCTGCTGGGCCAGTAAGGGGAATCTGAAATATCAGATACCTTCAAAAAATGTCCTCAAAAATGGAAGCACTTCTGAGTGAACTAAGCCAGTCCCAAAGGGACAAATATCATATGTTCCCCTGATCGGTGACAACTAACTGAGCACCAAAGGGGAAACCTGTTGAAGTGAAATAGACACTATGAGAAACAGTGACTTGATCAGCTCTTGTCCTGACTGTTGATGTACAATGTAATACTTTATCCATTTTAGTATTTTTTTGTTCTAGTACCATTGGTTGAACTCTGTAATTAACACACAATTATTCTTAGGTGTTTAAATTTTAACTGAAAAGTGATCCCTGTTAGAAATTTAGAAACCATTATGCTGAGTGTAATAAGCCAATCCCAAAGGGACAAATACCACTTGTTCTCCTTAATACGTGACAACTAACTGAGCACCAAAAAGGAAACCTGTTAAAGTGAAATGAACACTATGAGAAACGGTGACTTGATCAGCCCTCACCCTGACTGTTGATGAGCAACTTGATATGTTATCCCTCTTAGTATTTTTTTTGTTTGTTCTACTTAATACCTTTGGTTGAATGCTGTAATCAATACACAATTCTTCTTAAGTGCTGAAACTTAACTGAAAAGTGATGGCTGTTAAATGTAAGAGTGGGAATAAGAGAGGGAAGAGATGTGCAATTCGGGACATGTTCAAGCTGACTTACCTCAAACGGTAGAGTTAGAAACATACCAGGGGATTCCAATTCAATCCTATCAAGGTGGCATGTACCAATGCCATCCCACTAGTCCCAGTGATCAATTTCTGTTCACAATTGATCATAATGATAGGACTAAGAACCAAAGGGATCACATAAACAAAAATAGTGTCTGCAAATACTAGCTGATAGAATAAAAAAGGGAGAGAATGATCCAACATGGGAAGTGAGATACACAGCAAACCCATAGAATGGCAGATGTCCTAAACAGCACTCTGGCCTCAGAATCAGCCCTTAAGGCATGCAGATCTGGCTGAAAAGCCCATGAAACTATTTCAGGCATGGAAAGCCAAGACACTCTGGGAGGGGGGGAAACCTTAATGAAAGATCTCTGCAAGTGAGATCCCAGTGGAAAGAATGGGTCATCAAAGAAGGAGGTACCTTTCTCTGAAGGGAGGAGAGAACTTCCACTTTGACCATGGCCTTGTCTAAATATGATCAGAGTCAGTGAACTCAGGGGGCTTCCATAGCCTTGACAGCTCATGACAAGAGCCTAGGGTGATTACTGATGCCATAAACAAGAGTGTCAGTTTGTTAAGTCAACAACAGGAGTCACTGTGCACTTACTGCTCATGTAGGATCTTTGTCCTTAGTGTGCTGTACATTGAGATTTAATGCTATAACTAGTACTCAAACAGTATTTTTCACTTTATGTTTCTGTGTGGGAGCAAACTGTTGAAATCTTTACTTAATGTATGCCCAACTTATCTTCTGTATATAAAGAGAATCGAAAATGAATCTTGATGTGAATGGAAGGGGAGAGGGAGTGGGAAAGGGGAGGGTTGCGGGTGGGAGGGACTTTATGGGGGGGGAAGCCATTGTAATCCATAAGCTGTACTTTGAAAATTTATATTCATTAAATAAAAGTTTGAAAGCAAAAAAAAAAAAAAACCAGATTCTTAAAACTCCCCACTTAACTTTGATTATGGAAGAATATGGAATTCTTTCTCCTGGTTCTTCATGCACCTACTGACAATGCAGACCTTCAATGTCTCACTATGATTCTCTAGGGAAAGACGAAAGAAGAGAAGGAGGAAGAATTGAATGAGCAGATCTGGAATGCTCTGGGTTGTTTTACTGCCCCTGTGCATTGGGCATGTGATGGAAATTAAAGAGTTCCTTGAGTAAAGATGGAATATCAGGAAGCTTTTCCCTCAGGCCCCTGGCTGACTTTTGAAAAGGGCATAAGAACCTGATCTTCAGGAAGCATTCGGGATACCAATTTTCCATAGATGTTCTTGGATCTGCACTGTTGCCTCTCAGACGGTGGCCACGAGGACTGGGTGGATCCTTTATAGCATGCAAAAGTGGGACAGCCAAAGAAGTGTCAGGGAGAAAACAAATTCACAAGAGCTGCCAGACTCTGATCTGGATTCTGTGAAAAGTCAGGTAACATCTTTCCATGAAACACAAGGTCACATATATCCCTTGCAGCTTCAAAACCTCTCCTGAGATACAGGAGTGAACAGTGGCACCACATAGGGAAGGAGCTCCGGTTTGCTGTTTCCAAGATGTTGCCCAGGGAGATAAAAATGCATCTTCCTAAGGGCATAAAGAAATGGTCCTGAAAAGAGACAGTGCCACCTAGTGGGAGTGAATGGCAGCTCAGCCCACAGGGTGGGAAGGGTTGGAAAAAACACAGATGGATAGCGCAGTTTTTTGTCTTATATAAATTTTTATGTTCCTTGCACCTCTGCTGTAAGCACTTGACTTCCTAAAAACACTCAGGGGGTGGCTGTACCATCATGGACGCCTCCTGCATCCTGGCTGGTGCCCTCAACTTGTATATGGGTGCTCTTCCAATTGAGGATGGAGAAGTTCTGAAGTCCATGAAGACATGTGATTGTCTGATTTTAAATAATCCATTGAAAACATTTAAAAGGAGAAAAGGAAAACATTTGTCAGTTTGTTGAAACTCAGGGTCAAATTTTTCTATTGATCTCATGCTCTAAGATTGACCAAATCATGAAAAGAGGGGTTCAAAAACATGTGAATAATTGGGAGAGGCTTTGACTGGTTTCAGATCATCCTAATTTTTTGTCCCTGAGTCAGCCTTTGAAAGCTGATTGGTGACTTTGCAAACCAGGCGTCTTAACCTCAAGGTCAGATGCCCATCTTGAGCATTGTCTTTGAAGGACATGCTTTTTAGGAAGAGCAGTGCATTTCTCACTGTGGTTTTCAAAAAGAGGTCAGTAATGACTGGACTCTAGCTGAGCTCTGAAACAGCGACAAGAGGATGTGTGTAAATGTTTTCTGGTTGGTGAATTATTGCAATTTGTTTTCTACACACTTGGTGGGAAGTGGATAATTGACACAATTATGTAGGGGCAGACATTTGGCCTAGCAGTTACGACATCTCATCCCAAGTGGGAGTAGCTGGATTTGACCCGGCTGGATCTACTGACTCCAGCTTCCTGCTAATGCCTACCTTCAGAGACACCAAGGATGGATCAAGCAACTAGGTCCCCACCACCCACATGTGAGACCTGGGTTGAGTTCCTGGTTGCTAGGTTTGGTCTGGTCCCATGCCTGGTGTTTTGGGAATTTGGAGAGTGAACCAGCACTTGGGAACTCTAAGTGTCTCTCCAATCAATCAATCAGTTATCCAGGTAATCTGAGCCATCATCCTCCCCAGTAAATACACTTCATACTGAGTAGACTGAGGCATACAGATAGACTGGGACCAAAAGATGAGCTCAGCGTCAGCGCTGGTAACAGGACCTCAAGAACCACTGGTTGAAAGCACTCAGGATTTGAATCTCCAGAAGCAGGGAGCAGTTAGGGACCAATCAGAAACCCAAGACTGGGCTTGGTGGCTATTCCTAGGAGTTTGATTCTTGGAAAACTGAATGCTTTAGGCTTGAACTTCTAACTCTTTGTAAGGATTAACATCCACTTCTCCATACGCAGCCCTTTGTTAGAGGCCACACTTCAGATATACCCCATGGTTCTCTACAAATAGGTAGCTGGCATTGGCAGGCAACCCTCATATGCAAGGGGGCACTGAGACTCCTTTCTCTCTTGGTGGGAGTCCCTGCTGCTCAGAGTGTCAGGAAGATTCCAGTTTGAAGATAGAAGTTCCAATGACCTCCAGAATCTCAGAGTAGTTGCCAAACATGCTGTCAGTGAGATTTAAAAGCCATTTGCTTGTGTTTATTTTATATTTAATGAGTTGGTTCATGCCAAAAGTGAAGCTGATGTCCCATTTATTTTGGATGCTGAACGTTTGCACACAATTCTACTTGAAATATAGGATCAGGAATGCAGGCCATCACTGACCCTCCGAAGGATCTCCTTACACCGGTGGGTGGTGGACATTCGAGGTCAGGAGAAGACATCCGGCCTCGATGGGCATTCATTCTGTGTGGCAATTTGTGCTGCGATCACAGTGGGGAATTGCAAACCCAGAGCTGGAGAGTTTGGAAAGGAGCACGTGGCAAAGCTCCAGCTGGGCTACCTGGATGGCTGACTCTCCTGACTTCCACAGAAGTTAGAGACCTGCTGCAGGACACCAAAGCAGCAGCTTAGGAACATAGTGGCAGGAAGGAATCAGGGTGGGCCTGATGGCAATGAGGTAATCGTACAATGAGAAACATTCCTCCTCATCTTTGATCCTTACTGAGAATGGGGCGAGAAGAGGAGCTTGTGGGAGGGCTGTCAACTTGATCAGAGTGTGTGGTGGTCGGGTGAGCTAGACTAGCCCAATTTGACTTTGGATGGCCAGCTTGGAGGCTGTCACCAACCATGATTGAAGGCTAGAGCTTCAGGCCAGCGTCCCCAGAACTCTAAGGGTGTGACAAGTTAAAACAATCAATGATGACAGGAAACAGATACATCAGAGTCCCTTGAAAGGGATAGAGCAAGTCCAGGTGTCTGTACCACACCCTAGCATTGCATTCCCCAAAGTTCTGTTGGTTCGTGGGATTCTGAAAGTTTTCCAGGAGAGATGATCCTAAACAAGAATTCTAAGCAGCATGTATGTTTGGGAATCCTGCATGCCTCACTCCTCTTCCAAGGCAGAACAGCCTGCTTGAGGCTCAGGAGAGACCTGCATGAAGACATCTGTGTTTAATACAGCCCCTCCGGAGAGTTTGGTTTTGATTGCCTTCTGAGAAACATCACTGTGGTCTGCAGAGGGAGTGCTGGCCAGGGGCAAGGAACTCCAGTCAGCAGGAGTGGGGCATGGATGAGAAGACATTGAAAGCGGCCCTGCCACATGGAAGAGGCCCCTCTTGGGAAGCTTTCTTTTCTCCTTCGCCCCTCTGGTTGGTACAAAGGATGGGAGTGAGGCTTGAGAGGTTAAAGGAGGCACAGAGACCAGTTCTCCTGTTGTGGGCTTTAGGGAGGAACATTCCCTTTCTTTGGGCTCCTTTTCTGAACCTGCAGTCATGAAGGTTAGCATGGATCAAAGTGAGGGGTGGGGAACCCTGGCTCTCTTTCTGTCCTGGTCTTACAACAATGCCACGCCATCACAGTGCTCCAGGGTGCTTCATGTACCAGAGAGGTCTGTCTGCTGCCTTTACCTTTCTGTTGCAATTCCTCTCAACTAGTTACCTCCCACCCGGGGAAGCAGAGTTACCCTGAGTTTCTATTGCCCAACCACACATCTGCACTGACTTTATACAATGCTCTCATCAAAGCCAGAACAGATATTGCTTGCTTCTACCACCATCTTAGACATGGATGAGTAACTTACCATAACATCTAAAGATACACAGTTTCAAACAAAGAGAAGAGTCTAGTTTGGCACTATAGATGTTCTTGGAATTGGGATAATAAAAATGTATCTGAGGTGTATCCTTTGTCTGCCCTTACTGCACTGTCTTTAGAGGAAGAGGCCCAGGCCACAGCCTTGACTGTAATTCTCTCTCTAAGCAGCTGATGGGGAACCAGGGGCTGGGGTGGGAGGAGCACCTGCCCTCTTGCTCTCTGGTTTGGCTCACAGAGAGGAGATGCTGTAATTATATTATTAGTTTTCCTGGACAGGCTGTAGGTTGTATTAAGTAACAAAAGGGGCCAAGAAGTGACTTTGCATTCAGCTTCTTCCAAGGCTGTTTTTGATGGGTGGGTCAGGTTCACTCACATTTGGCTATTGAGCAATCTAATGCACTCGCCCTTGGTGGTCCTTGGTCATGCTGCCTTACCTTCATAGAGCATTCTAGACTGTCCTTCCTCTTGCCTCCCTTGTGAGCGCCACAGAGTCCTTGACTCTTCCCTTCCACTCACTTCTCGTGCTCTCGGGTACTCCTTGACCCATGTCTTCAGTAGTC
The DNA here is from genome assembly GCF_964237555.1 of Oryctolagus cuniculus. Classification (NCBI taxonomy): domain Eukaryota; kingdom Metazoa; phylum Chordata; class Mammalia; order Lagomorpha; family Leporidae; genus Oryctolagus; species Oryctolagus cuniculus. Next base: position 35,177,937 of record NC_091444.1, read on the forward strand.
CAGTTTGCAGCCTTGGTGCAGCCCTGTGGAATTAAGTCAAGTGTAACTTCTATGTCGCTCTCTAGAGTTTGCTGGGAGTACATACTGTAAATAGAGGATTGTTGTCACAGTTGTTTCTGATTAATATTTTTTCACCCAAAAAAGTCTCAGAGACACTGAGTTTACTTGGTCTAGAGGAGGGGCACCTTCCAGATGACTTGCCCAGCAATTAGAGAGGCTTGTTAGTCAGAGGCCCAGGATGGCCGAGGACAGCTGGAGAGCTCTTCTTTGCAAGCAGCTCTGGTTAACATCAACCAGGAAAGCTCTTTGTAAACACATGAATAATTGATCGTCCGGCGCTCACATAGCTACCGAGGATCTGAGTCCGTATGACTCATTTGCGAGCCATCCCTGTCGTCTGGATGCCATAACATTGGAGGAATGATGATCGTTTCTTGGAGGTTCTTCTGTAGCCAGAGTTGCCAAGACCAAGGCTGTAATGGTTTGTTATGATGACCTTTGTTATTCCATTAGGCTCAATTGCTTTAAAAAATGATGTGTGCATACTTCAGGAACGTTTTTACCCTTTACGTTGACCTGACATCATAGTTTATATTACAAAATGTATTAATGACAGAGGAGTGTTTTCATGTCCCAAGGACAAGTTTTAACAACCATAATCTGCCCTTAGTCATCATAAATATAAATGTATTGGTCAAACAGATCTCGTTAATGTGGCCAAGATAAATGCAAGTCTATATTTTAAGGCAGTTGAAGTCCTAGAGAATATATTTGGAGCTTTTTGTGGGGCTAAGAGATCTTGTATATGTGCTATCAAAAGGCTGAGAAAATTAACATGTTTCCCCCTCTGGTTTTGCCTTGGACAGATATAAACGTCTCGGGGATGTCGAGTAAGATTGTTCACATAGTTTCTGGACACCATTAATGCCTGACGGGGTGAATCTTAGGTCTTAAAGCCATATTCTTCTCATTATGCACACAGGCCCTTTGAAAAGCAAACAAAATAAAGATTTCAAGGCTTAGCAATGTGCTGCCCAACCAACATTTTTTGAATTATACTGTGTCTTAAATTTTTAATTTTATTATCCTCCCCGCTCCCCAATCTCCTGCTTCCCGTGGGATGAGTCCCTTTTTTTGCAGATGTGTCTGTGACATTTTGCATCATTCCAGTTGGCAGTCCCCATGTCGGCAGAGTGTTCTGGGCATGATCCGTAGGACGGGATGAACTCTTTGTTTTCTTCCTTGTTACGCCACATTCAGAAGTGTTGGTCTCTGTCAGCAGGGTCCATGTTTTAAGGCAGAAAATAAACCTTTGTTTAAGGAACACTTTTTAATAGTGTTTTTATTTTGAAATGTGAAAATGCGTTCAAGGCAATAATGTCTCAAATGCTGCTCTTCAAGAGAGCAGACTGTTTATAGGGCTGAGTTCATTACCAGATACGGTAAACATGGTGCCATCATTAACCTCTCCGTGGATTATGGTTGCCTGGCAATGAGGGATGAGCGCATCAATTAAAACCATTTACCCTTTTTCCCACTGAAGAAATTTTGAAGAGGAGTCTCCTTTATCTACTACAGTTTTTGACAGCACCAAGTGTTGGGCGTTAGGAATGTGGTTTTGCCTGGATGACTTCTCTGGGACTGGGAATTGGGTTATTTTTTAAAGTTTGTACTATGATAATATCATGTGTTTAAATTTTTTGAGTGATTTAAAAGGGTGGGCATTTGGTACAGTGTTTAAGTCATTACTTGGGACATCTTTCCCTCATTTTGGAGCGCCCAGTTCAAGTCCCAGCTCCTCCAGTTCCAATCCAGCTTCCTGCTAATGTGCACTCTTGGAAGTGGCAGATGATGGCTAAAGTATTTGAGTCTCTTCCAACCACATGGAAAACCTGGATTGAATTCTGGGATTCTGGCTTCAGCTTGGTCTAGCTTTGATTTTTTCAGGCATTTGGGGAGTAAACCAGAGGATGGAAGATCTCTTTGTCTCACTCTCTGTCTTTGTGCCTTTCAAACAAAATGAAACTACATAAATAAAAATAATACTGAAGCACATACACCTATTTGCAGCTATTATCGTTCATTATAGCTGAAAGATACAAACAACCCAAGTGCCAATTGACAGATGAATGGTTCAACAAGGTGTGGTATATACATACAATGGAACATTATTCAGTCTTAAAAAGGAAGGAAATTCTGACAGGTGCTGCAACATGGGTGAACTTTGAGGAACTGTGCTAAGTAAAAATAAGCCAGTCACACAAGGACAGATACCACATGATTGCACTTATGTGAGGTATCTAGTATAGGCAAAGTCATGGAAAGAGAAAGTAAAGGGTAATTGCCAGGGGGTTGGGAGATTGGAGGACTGGAAGCTGTTGCTTAATGTAGACAGAACTTCAGTTTTGCAAAATGAAAAGAGTTCTGGAGATGGATGTTGGTGATGGTTGCACAACAATGTGAATGCACTTAATACTACTAAACTGCACACTGAAAATGGTTGCAGTAGTAAATTTTATCTTGTATATTTTACCACAGTTAATAATAATGATAAAATTAAAAACAGGCACATCAGAGACTTGGAATTGAATTAATCCAAACTCTAAGGCCCCTTCCTGGAAAGGCATCCTAGGGTATTGCCACTTAAAGACCATTGAGAAATCATTTTGCTGAGACTAAAAAGAACAAGAAACTGAAATTGGATTTGTTAGAACTGTACCTTGATGGAGGGTGAGGTAGTTTAACTGTGGATTTTACTTTCTTCTTGTACCTTCTTTAGACCTAACTTGTAAAGACATTAATTTTGGACTTCAGATTCCATGGTATTTAAATGTTGAGAGGGGATTTATTTTCATATCTAGGAAAACTGTTGACATTTTGTTGTTGGGGTGCCTTGTCAATATCACTTAATTTTGCTACATAGCTTCTGATTGATTATGATGGTCAATGGGGCTGGAAGTAATTTGAGATGGAAAATAGAAGAGGATGTATGTTTTCTGTCTTGACTAAAGAAAGACCTTGAGGAACATAACACTGTGTTGACTCACCCCAGAGCCTTATGAAGCAAAACCCATGCTGCCTAAGCAGGCAGATCTACAAGAGAAAATTGGGTGGTATTGGCTATGGGAGCTGACTCCTTTTCTGCAGTTGCTATCCCCACTTTTGGTCAGCCACAGGCATAATGGCTAAGCACATTGGATTCAAAGAACAGAAAATGGAGGCGTTCTGGGGTAAAGGTGATATGCTTCCTATAAGCTGCTTTACTTTTATGATTACACTTGTCCCAAATGCATCCAAACAAAGGCACAACAACTTACTCTCAGCCCCTCTCTGCCTCCTCACATTCTTCTTTTCAGGAGAGAGATTACTGGTTAATTTGGGAGCAGCAAATTGGAACTTTGCTGTTTCTCCTCCCTCTTTCTCCTTGCATTCTCCTGCCTTCAAGGTGCTGAGATCTCTGTGCTTCTCATCCAAAGGGTGATCTCAGCAGAAAATACCCTATCCTGGTTGGGAGGGGCTTACAGTTGTCCAGTGCCGCTTCAGGCTAAGGGAATAAATTCCAAACCACATCTTTTAGCCTAGCTTTTTGTCGCTTATAGAGAAGATATTTGATCTCAACAGACAAAAAAACAAGCAAAAATCAACAGGATTACATTCTAATTGCACATTGCATTTGTACAGTGTCCTGAAGTTTGCAGAGTATTTTCATCCACTGTCTGCCACTTGATCGTACTGACAATCCAGTGAGATATGATAGAGTTGAGCACCTTTTATTATAATCACAGTTCTCCCTAATGCATACCTCATGTTCATGAGGTTCAAGGAAGTTAGTCACTTGCCCACGTGATAGGTGATGGGCTAGATTTGGAACTCAAGGCTTTTCACTTCCAGCACTGTGCTGTGAAAAAATAAATTGACAAGAACCAGAAACTCTCATACAATATTGTTTTGAAACATTTGTTTATAATTTGATGAAAGGAACTGTAGACCCATGTGTGTAAGCTGTAGGCATATTTGAATCACCTGGGGGCCTTATGTGAGGTGGATATTCCTGTGTCTGACTCCCAGTTGCCCCACTGTGGGTCTGCAATGGAACCTAGGAATCTTTATTTTTAAGGACCCCATAGTGTTCTTAACTCTTACCTGATTTTCTGTGGACCAAGTTCCCATTGTCCCCTATTCACCCCAAATTGATATTGACATTTACTTTAATGGTGTGAAAAAAAAAAAAGAACCCTGAATGACAAATTCTGGCTTTCTCAGAAAATCAGAACATACTAGAAGCCATCACAACTAAGCATGGAGGTGTCCATTTTGGGTGATGGCTCCACTTGCCCGGACACACCTCTGCCGGCCCTCAGGGATTTGAGTGCCCACTTGGAGATGCCGTGGAGGATCAAGTGTCTGTGACTTGAAAGACAGCAAAGCTCTGAAGGCACCAAACCTGCAACCTGGGCCTCCACACAAGAGTCAATTCCCGAGTCATAAACCCTGAATTAATTAGTTAAGCAGGAACACTGCTTGAGCCATTTTTACAATTGTATGCAAATTATGTAACCAGTGTCTGTGTTTGTGTGTGTGCGTGTGTATGTGTGTGTGGGGAATAAATGAAAAGCATGGTTTGCAAGAATATTTACTTCCTTTTAAAACCAGTTAGTGCCCTTTTGTAAATCAACAGATAAGAAGGGAACCTAGGGACCTGTGTTGTGGCACGGAGGGTTAAGTTGCTGCCTGTGACCCTACATCCCATATCTGAATGCTGGTTTGAGTCCTGGCTGCTCCTCATCCGATCCAGCTCCCTGCTAATGTGCATGGGGAAGCAGGGATAATGGCTAAAGTACTTGGACCCCTGCCCCCCCAACATGGGAGACCCAGATGGAATTCCAGGTTCTTGGCTGTGGCCTGGTCCAAATGACTGTTACGGTCATTTGGGTAGTGAACCAGTGACTGGATGATTCTCTTTTTCCCCTTTTCAAATAACTAAAAACATTTTTTAAAGGAGCCTAAAATATATCATTAACTGTTTAAAAATTATGGTAGTCAATGGTATAGTCTTTCTTCTTCAAAAAATACATGGTGAGGATTAGGAACAGTGGTGGATGACTGCCACATTCTCTGAGAGCTCAGGGCGTGTCTATGCTAACTGGTTTTTTTCTTTTTCTGCTGCCCTGCCAAGCTCCAGAGGAAACCCGTCCCATGTGAAATGGAAAAGATGAATTTCAAGCTTCATTGAGAGCTTTAAAACCTTAAATCCTTCTTGAAAATAACCTGCCTCTCAGGAATCTTAGGTTCTAAAGAATTAGAAAGCTTTTCTTGGGCTGTGCAATGACTGCATTATTAACTATGATTACTTAAGTCTCTGCATAGAAGGATGTAATAAATCTGAAAGTATTTGTCCTGGTTTGTGACTAAGCAAACCTGTATAATATTAAATCAGATGTGTTATAAACATATGAAATGGCACATTTTTTTTCCCAACAAGGGGCACTGTGGCATGAAGCTTCTAAAAAATATTTTTACATTCTTGAATACCAAGTCTGGTTTCTGCAGATTTTCTTCTTTCTGAATTTGAACTCCAGAGAATAGTGCTTCTGTTCAGCTCTGGGTTATCTCCAGCGAGTTTGCAAGGCTGAACTTTGCATGTTTGGAGTAAGTAGAACTGGAGATCTGGGCAGCATGTGTGCATGTCTGTGTGTGTCCATGTGTCCAGCAGGTGGCAGGATAAATGGTATCCTAGCACATTGGAATATTTGGCTTGGAAAAGATCTTACATGGGGCTTGCACTGTGGTGTAGCAGAATAAGCTGCTACCTGCAGTGTTGGTATCCCATATGGGTGCTGGTTCGAGTCCCAGCTGCTCCACTTCCCATCCAGCTCTCTGCTATGGCCTGCGAAAGCAGTGGAAGGTGGCCTAAGTACCTGGGCCCCTGCACCCACATGAGAGACCTGGAAGAAGCTCCTGGCTCCTGGCTTTGGACCGGCCCAGCTTGGGCCGGTGTGGCCATTTGGGGAGTGAACCAGCAGATGGAAGATTCCTCTCCCTGACTCTTTGACTCTTTGACTCTCTCTCTCTCACTCTCTCTCTCTCTCTCTAATTTGCCTTTCGAATAAATAAGTAAAAATCTTTAAGAAAAAAAAAAAGATCTTACAAACAAGGTTGTTAACCAGCCTGCTTGTTATTCAGGTCAAGTATTCAAAGATACGTTCAACTGTGTATGTGAGAGTGCTGTACAGGTCTGGTGGTTGCAAAGAGTTTTGAAAGGGCTCTGAACTCATCTATTGCCTCCCTTATTCTTCCTGAGTCCTCAAGAAAAAGGACATAATGAGTGTTTTTCCTTCTTACTGTTTGTTGAACTCTTTACTTAGTGTAGGGTTCATCTTATGAGTATAAAGTAAACTGAAAGCGCATCATTGTAAAAATTGAGAGGGAATAAGAGAGGAAGGAGGAGGAAGGGTGGGAGGGAAGGTAGGGTGGAAAGTATCACCATTACTAAATCTGCTTATATGAAATACATGAAATTTGTTTACCTTAAACAAAAGAAGTTAAAAATGAATGGCAAAAAGAAAGAAAGGAAAAAAGATATCTCCCCTCATTACCAGACTCCCCGAAAAAGTTTTCCTGGACAACGCTGGTGAGCAGCAAGCAGCTCAAGGGGGAGATGCAGTGGCCATGTCACTCCTGTGACAACACAGGTGCAAGTGGCGCAGGAACAAATATTCAGCCACTCCGGATTTGTTGTCAGAGAGGCCCAGGTTGCACTGGCCACAGAGGAAGGACTGATTCTAGCACATAAAACTCCCAGGGCTGCTCCCCACAACGTCAGGGTGTGAGTCTGACTTTGTCCATCAGGCTTGTGCAGCTCCTGCTCTGCTGGAGAATTGCCAATGGGACAGCAGCGTTATGAGTCACAGGATGAACCTGCAGCTGTCCTCAGGTCAGCCCAAGTGCCTTGTACACTCAGAAAATCATGTCCATTTGGAAAGCTTCATACTTGCCTAGGCAAGTGGCCATATTGGACTTCAGTTTTCTACCTCAAATGATCATATCACTGTCAGATGCACACAGTGATAAGAAAAGAACTATAAAGAAGTACTAACATATCAACTGCTAAAACATGATTAGAGTTTTTCTTGCAGTAGGATTTATGCATATTATTTCCTTTTGTCATTTCCAAGTATTTTTATAATGAAGAAAGTAAATTTATATTAAAAAATAAGATTACATTCCAGGTTTCAGCATGAAAGAAAAGAACACTATAATCTGAGAACCTTCTGTATTTAATAATTTTTAAAAGATGAGTTAGGATGTTGATAGCATTCTACAACTGATTAGAGCAGTACTTCCGACTCCAGTAGCTATTAGCCAACTGTGATTTTGAAGAGTTAGTACAAATTAAAGAGTGTTAGGATATCTTGGTAATCATTTTTGTAATTACACATTGAAAAAACAATAACGTGGATATATTGGGTTAAATAAGTTATCAGAATTAATTTCACCTGTCTGTGGTTAAAAGGAAGTTTAAAATAACATTGTACACAGGGCAGAAAGTACACATACCCTGCAACAAGGATGAAAGAAAATCTTGGTCCCATTCGATGCCTATCTTGTTAGGACATTGACATCTGCTGCGTGGCATCTAACCGTGGTTTTAAGAATGGAAAATGACTGCATAATGAGGATGGGGCTTCCTTTTGGCATGATGAAAATGTTCCAGGAATGGATAGTGGTGGGTGTTGCTCACACAATACTGTGAGTGTATGAAATGTGACCAATGGTGAATTTATGTTGTATATATTTTACCACAATAAAAATTTCAGTATATGTGTCATTTTATTTCTACTGTGCAATGCTTGTTGAAACTAAAGAGCTAGTGGGTGTGGACTTGCTTAAAATAGTGTCTCTAGAAATGGAGGGAAAGTGGAAAGAGAAACTCGTAATGATGGGCTGAAGACTGCTGGGAGAGGTTGGAACCCTTTCCTGTCTCCTTTTGGTAAAATATTAGCATGTGTTTAAATTCCTTGCCATCCTTGCAGGCCTTCCCTGGAGGCCTTGGCCTCTCATACCTTCTGTCTCTTGACAATGCCTTCATCTTGTTTATCTCATTCCACTTTTTTCTCCACACTTGGCATTTAGCCTACTGCTGTGTTTCTCAGTGAGAGAATTCTTTCCCTAAAATTCCTCACAGTTTATGTGATGTTAGGGAGGTAGGGATCTTGACGGTTGAAAATGAAATGGAACACCCAGATCAGGTCAGCAAATCTCTCCCCATCCCACCCCAGGTACTATTGATTAAGAAAAATTAAAGTCTTATCTGGGCATCTCTAGAATCCAGCTTCCTGGAAGTAAACCCCGGCGCAGCAAAACTGAACTATGGTGTGGGAAGCCAAGACGGTGCTTACCCTGGGCGGGCAGGAGGTGGAGAGAAAGGTGGGGGCATAGGAAAGGGCTTCTGGTTGTGGGCAAGATTCTGCTATGGAGCTGGGTGCTGATCACTCACCTGTGTCCACTTTGGGAAAATGTATTGAGCTTATGAGTTGTATACTTCTATACTAAGTTGATCTTCAATATATGAAGGTAATTGAAAATGAAACGTGATGAAGGGCGGGATGGGAGAGGGAGTGGGTGAGGGGAGGGCCAAGGGAGGGAGGGAGGTCGGGGGGGAAGCCACAACAATACAAAAGATGCATTTTATATTCTACTTAAAACTATTGGTTAAACTCTGTAATTAATACACAATTACTCTTAGGTGTTTAATTAATGCTATAACTAGTACTCAAATAGTATTTTACACTTTGTGTTTCTGTGTGGGAGCAAAATGTGGAAATCTTTACTTAACATACGCTAAATTGATCTTCTGTATATAAAGATAATTGAAAATTAATCATGATGTGAAGGGGAAGGGGAGAGGGAGTGGGAGTGGGAGAGGGGAGCGTTGTGGGTGGGAGGGAAGATACGGGGGGGAGGAGGCTATTGTGGTCCATAAGCTGTACTTTGGAAATTTATGCTCATTAAATAAAAAAAAAAGAGTAAAAGAGTTGTATACTTCTCAAGTGTGAATTATACAACAGTAAGAAGCTAAGAATCAAAACAGATTGCCCAGCAAGGTATTTGCTTTTTTGAGGGCAAACCTAACAGCCCTGGAGTGGTGAATGCACTGGGGGTGAGAACCTGTTCAAAGAGAGCAGTCACTCGGCATGCAGTGTCTCCTCCTGGGGGAACCTGGGTTGACCAGAGGGGCTGGGCATGATCATTTTTGGAGGTCCCCTCCCACAATCCTGAGACCAAAGATTTGTGAACAGTGATGCATCCTGGAAAATTCACCACAATACCTCTTACACAAGGGTGCGCTGAAAACTTCCTGGGAAAATGGAATTAAAAGATGATGTTTTGGGGCCAGCACTGTGGATGCAGTGCCGGCATCCCATATGGGCAGCGGTTCGAGTCCTGGCTGCTCTCCTTCTGATCCAGCTCTCTGCTATGGCCTGGGAAAGCAGTGGAAGATGGCCCAAGTGCTTGGGCCCCTGCACCCGCATGGGAGACCCGGAAGAAGCTCCTGGCTCCTGGTTTTGGATTGGCCTAGCCCTGGCCTTCGTGGCCATTTGGGGAATGAACGAGCAGATGAAAGATCTCTCTCTCTCTCTGCCTCTACCTCTCTGTAACACTGCCTTTGAAATAAATAAATCTTTTTAAAAAAGAATCAGTTGCGTAACTATTCTTGCACACTTCATAAAATTCATCAAAAATAAAGTTAAAAGAGATAATGTTCATTGGAATATATATATTTTTGCAATAATGTAAATGAGGGGTTTTTAGAAAGTTCATGGAAATCTGTATTATGAAGAAAATTGTGCTAGGATTTGCTTTTTTTGGTACCACAATAAACTTGTCTCAATTCCATTTTTTCACGAACATTTTGAGGTCCCTTCATATTTCTTGGCTCTCCATCTCTGGTACTCACAGACATAGAAACCAGGACACAAAACAGACCAGATTTTCATTTTTAAATTTCACTTTTTAATTTTAATTCATTTAAAAATTTTTTAAACTTCCATTTTCTCAATTCATGGTGTTCAGAGAGGGAGAGACATGCAGGAGAGGTGATGCTTACCGAGCTTGCTCAGTGGTTGGCTGTAGGGAGGACCTTAAGGCAAGTCACACTGTTGGGAGAAGTTAGGATTCTTGCCTTGCTGTAAATACACACACACAAGAAAAGGAGGGACAGCTCTGGAGTGACCAGCCCCTGCTGTTATCACCTACGGAAATCCTGTGTGGTGGTGAAGAGCAGTTCCCAGCAAAGCCTGGAGAAGAGATTACTGGGAGCGAAGGGCCGAGAATGCTCATGGGGGAGGTTATTGGCCTGATAGTGGTGGGGAAACCAGAGACAAGGGGAGCATTGGGTTGGAGGAGCATAAGTGGAAATAGGGGAGGAAAACTAAATAAACGAGATAAGCAACTTCATTTACTTCCTCTCTTATTACTCTTTAGTTTTCTGTCTAGGACTCTAGTCTCCCTGAAATCTCTTCTGGGGACAATAACCTGGACCTAGTTTTGCATATCAGGCCTAGGTCATACCTCCTTGCCCTGGACTCACCTCACGTGGTGTATCCCCCCCCCTCCCCGCAGTGAACTTCCACATGGCTACTGGATACGATTCCCAGAGCCAACCCCTAGGGAAGGACCTCTACAATCTCAGATCCCTGCCCTGACATCTCACAAGTGGAAAGGGTACATGGCTACATGTCCAGCTGCACTCTGCTCCACACATTGGAGAAACCAAATATTGGAGTCACTAAGAGGTAGGTTTTCTTTTTTTTTAAATTTTTTTTCTTTTTTTAATTTTTTCTGACAGAGTTAGACAGTGAGAGAGAGAGACAGACAGAAAGGTCTTCCTTTCCACTGGTTCACCCCCCAAATGGCTGCTACAGCCGGAGCCAGGAGCCAGGTGCTTCTCCTGGTCTCCCATGCAGGTGCAGGGCCCAAGCTCCTGGGCCATCCTCCACTGCCTTCCCGGGCCACAGCAGAGAGCTGGACTGGAAGAGGCACAACTGAAACAGAATCCGGCGCCCCAACCGGGACTAGAACCTGGAGTGCCGGTGCTGCAAGTGGAGGATTAGCCAAGTGAGCCACAGTACCGGCCAGAGGTAGGTTTTCAAAAGTGCTTAATAACAGTGTTTTTGGTATGTGGGAAGTGTTTTCTTTCCTTGGATCACACACTAACTTGCTAACATCTAGACTCACCTGCCTCCCGCTGGCAACGCTCCAGGTTCCAACATCAATATTGACTGGTTCTTTTAGAAGAATTTTGGACCTCATGATGTGGGTGAGAAGGGGCTGGTAGGGTGCAGGGAGAGCAGCCTGTCCATGCTCAGCTCTGTTCTGTGACTCTGAAACTGTGGGCAGGTTTTCTAAACTTTGTAGACCTGTGTTTGCATAGTTATAAAGTAGTTGTGTTAATGATGATACCTACATATAATGTTGTGGGGATCTAATAGCACCATGTATGTAAAAGCACTTTGCAAACTGTAGAGTCCCTAAAGTTAGATTTTTTAGTTGAGGCTGTTAGCTATGTGTGCTATGAGGTGTGTGGAAAGTAAGTTGTTATCAGTAACTCAAAGAACTCCAATTTGCAAATGAACCTTTACGAGAGAATCACTGCTGTAGTTAAATTAATTAACTCCACCATTGTCAAGAGTGCATTAATTAAGAGAAACTACATAGCAGAAAATCAAATCATGTAATTGCAAGCACCTGTCCTTGGGATGGCACTTTGTGCCCCTCCTCCCTGAAATCACTCTGTTTTGAGTCCACTCATGGGTCATTTGCAATGCTCAGCCATGAGTCCACACTAGTGAGGGGAACAGTGCACTGTCCTCACTTTTTCTAACCAATGAAGCCCTCAGAAGCTATGGAGGTTGCAATGAGTCCCTCTCCTCTAGCCTTCTTCCAGACTGTTTCTCAGTGTTCTAATGTTGGTTCAAGAGGAAGAAGAGGCCAAGAGTAGCTTTACTGAAGGCCTCTTAGTGGCTTAGCTGCCCTCTGAATGGTCCCCATAAAGAAGGTAAGGTACTAGAAGCAGGATGACATCTTAAAGCCACTCACTAAGTCCTGTGGGGCACCTGACAGGCCAGGCACTTCACTAATCACAAACAAAACAGACACAGGCACAGCTGTCATTAATAAGAATGTAGCACGCACTAGAGAAGCCTGACAAGGAGCAGTGCGTCACAAATGATTAATCACAAGTGTGATGAAGCAGAAGTGCAGGTGCGCCCAGGATATGGCCTCAGCCTGGTGAAGGGTATGGCAGTGGTGAGGCTGGAGTGAGAAAAAGCATTCCAAGCCAAGGGAACAATGTGTGAGTGTGTATGTGTATGTACATGCACATGTACATGTGTACATATATGATGTCCTTAGGAGGGAGCCTAATGCCATATATGATCTTCCTAGCCCCAACCCAGTTCTTCATCCCCAACACCTTCTTCTGGAATTCAGTAGATAGTTTCTTAACCAGATCCACAGACATGGGTCTAAGCCCATTTACTAAATCATTATCATTTTTGTGTGTTTTCTTTTGATACTTGTAAAATTTGCATATTACTTTTTTGCTTCCCCCTTTCCTAACCACACAGTCTTAGAGTTATTATGACTCAGAAATACTTGAAGCTAGAATTTGACAGAGGTTTTTCTAAGATTCCTTGGGGATTTGAAGGACTCTTTTCCCACCATCTGTAGAAATAGGATTTAAAAACACAAATCTTTAAAAAAACAGAAGGAAGCTTTTGATTCAAAATATGATTGTTCTAAAAGCAGAACACTTGTTCCATATTTTCATATTATTCTCCACACCTGCCATTTCTCCCTCATTCCTTTATGTTTCTGGGCTAATAATAGCAAAATAGAGAAGGGGTGGGTTTTAATCTTGGCTCTTAACCTTGCTGTGTGACCTGGGCCAAGGCACTTTTTCTCAACCTCAGTTTCTTCATATGTAAAAAGAGGGGTTGGATCACAAGGATCAGGCTTCCTTGCAGCCTAACATTTCATGATTCTCATGGGTGAACCTTAATAAATAGACTATTCAGTCAGCAACTCCAAGGCTGTGAAAAGCCCAAGTTATGGGAAATCCCCTTTTCTCAGGAAGAAAACCAGAGGTAAAGCCTGCCTCATCCTCAGAGACAACCTTGGCTGCAGCCAGGTTAGGTCCAGTAAGGGACTCTCCTCTCTCTGGCTTGTTTCAATCCTGTATCTACCCACACTGCACTTCCATAGATCCATAGAACTCCAGGAATCATTCCCTGATTTTCAAATATATGCCTGCTATCCCATGTCAATTTTCTTTGAAGGTCCAGACTAAGAATTGAATTAACCCAGGATCCATAGAAAAAATGAGAGCAGAGGTCCAGGTGAGGTGCACCAACCCATGGATTGTGACAGGTAGGACCATGGCCAACTCAGGGCTTGTGCTTGATCAAAGGATGTCTCTATTAGTTGTTATTCTTCAGAGAAACAGACCAATAGCCTCTCTCTCAAATATATCTGTATATTGAGATATATTATCAATATATTATATATTATCATTGATTATGTATATCTATATATCTATATATATTACCATCTGTACTCTGTAGGTTGGACACCCAGGACACCCAGTGGCATAATTCAGCCTGAATCTGAAGGCCTGAGGACTAAGTGAGTCAAAAACCAAGTGAGTAAAAGAACTGGTGTTCAAAGCCCTGGGAGCCAGGTTAATATCAGAGGGCAAGCAAACATGGATATTTTAGCTCGAAAGAGAGAGGATTCACCTGTCTTCTGGTTTTTTTGTTTGTTTGTTTTACTCGGGCCCTCAATGGATTAGATGATACTCACATACATTGATAAGGGTAGGTCTTTCTTACTCAGTCTGATTCAGGTGCTAATCTTTTTCAGAAACACCCTCATAAACACAGCCAGAAATAATGTTTTACTAGCTAAATGGGCATCCATTAGCCCAATCAAGTCAGCGTATAAGATTGATTAATCATCATGGGATCCAAATATCACTTGGCTCCAACCAGTCAGTCATTCTGGAATAAGTGCACAGTGTTGTCAGATATTCTGATCTTATAACAGAACCTGGAAAACAGCATTTTAAAGTAAAAGGTCTTGATTTTTAAAAGTTTGACAGAAGTCAAAGTCCAGATTTAGCTTGCAGCTGAGTTTAGCTACCTATGGGTGTAAGCGAAGTATTAGGTTCTTTATCCAGTCTCCAAAACCTGCAGTGCTCAGCTGTGCATCCAGTCATTTGATAACTGCTTGTCACTCACCATGAGCTGGTATCACATGAGGTGCTGGAGAGAATAGGTGACTAAGACCCAACATGCTTGTAAGTAAGGCATGCCAGTCGGACCTGATAGACATCTGCTAGGTTAGGTGTCTCTCTTCTCTGCTTCCACAGCACCTGAACATCCCTCCATCATGACAGGTAACACAGAAATCCATGAATTCTTACACCATGTCTTCTCAGCTACCTGGTGACTAGTGACATATACTTGAGTTCTGTATGTCAGCATCTTATGCAGTGAAGATCACAGTGGCCCTGGAGAAACACACTGACTGACAACTGGGTGAACAACTCTCTTATCCTGTGGCATTCAGGGCTGTGGGAGCAAAGGAGAATCTTCCTGTGCACTATCTGTAGCTCTTGTTCAATTCTGGACTTATAAACCCTTTTGTTTAAAAAAAAAAGGCTAATTCTATTTTTTTTTTTTCAAATTTAAAGAAGCAGACCATAGAAATAAATGGGAATAAAAGTGTATCTCCGAAAGCTAAGGCCATTCATTTATTCAAAAAATGACAAGATGGGTAGCATGCTCTCATTTAACAGATGAAAGCATTAAAGGACAGAATTTAAAAATTAGTATTAATGTGATGTTTCACTGTAGTGGAAAACCCATTGGAAAAGAAATTGGATCAACTGGTTTCTAGTCCACCTCTGCAGCTGTGAGATCTTTGAGTGAACTGCTGACTCCATCTGGGCCTCAGTGTCTCCCACTGTAAAATGAGAGATGATGAAAGGAGCCCCATAGTTCCTTTTGGCTTTCATGATCTATGCTTCTGGGCAACTGGCTGCCTCTTCTGAGCCCACCTTGCCTGGCAGGAAGAAAAACACACACAAAATATGTGAGCAAACCTAAGTATGCTTTCTTCTGAGAGTGGCCAGAACTCTGCCCCCCATGGGACAAATGTATGAGTAGTGTGTAGTGGAAATCTCAACTCCTGCCCTCTGTATAACAGCTAAGAGATCGGTCCAAATTATTGAAATGTGACATAAAAAAAACAAAAAGTCCATACCAGAGCACCACTCCAGGTTTTAGCAGCACTTTGATGCCTGGATTTATCAGATTTCAGTTATTTTAGGCTGCAACTCTGCACTTCTCCATTCGCCGGCAGCGTTCTCTAACTCGGACTTTGGAGATCTCCATTAGGGAAAGGAGCACAAGGGGAGGGGCCGGGGGAGGCTTGGACAAAGTGCTGGGAAATGCTCCCTCAGGAGAAAGGAAATCTGGCACCATCAGTAATGTTGAGTCTATAAAATTATTTTCCTCTGGGATTCAAAGCTTGCTTGAAGTACTATATTTATTACTCAGTGAATCTCATTTTCTAATTGTCTTATTCAAAATTTCCACTTCCTACAGTTGAATTCTTTTGGCCCATGACCTGTCATATTTCTTACAAGGCTAGTACACAGAATTTCAACTATTAGCACTTATTTATTAGAACAAAACACACCTGCACAAAATAATCAAACAATCCATTAAATAGCAAGCTTGTGTTTTCCTCTTAAATTCCCTTAAGATCAGAGAAGTGTTAAGAAAATTGCTAGGGCTGGCACATGGCTCACTTGGCTAATCCTCTGCCTGCAGTGCTGGCATCCCTTATGGGCATCAGGTTCTAATCCTGTTTGCTCCTCTTCCAGTCCAGCTCTCTGCTCTGGCCCGGGAGGGCAGTGGAGGATGGCCCAAGTGCTTGGGTGCCTGCACCTGCATGGGAGACCAGGAGAAGCACCTGGCTCCTGGCTTCAGATCGGTGCAGTGCGGGCCGTAGCTGCCATTTGAGGAGTGAACCAACGGAAGGAAGACCTTTCTCTCTCTCTCTCTCTCTCTCTCTCACTGTCTATAACTCTACCTGTCAAATAAATTTAAAAAAAAGAAAATTGCTAATGCTTCCACATGTTTTCTAGAAATGTCTAGGAGCTATCTCACAATCAGGGGTTTCCTAAGTAAGATGCTTTGAAAGTTCCCAGCTCCACAAAATGTGGTGCAGTAGTACACACTGTTGGTTTCCTCTCAGAGCCCAATCTTGGAGAAGTGAGAGGGCATTGAAAGCTCCTGGAAACTAAAAGAAAGACAGTAGGAATTGAGCTGAGGAAGGAAAACGGCAACATAGAATAGAAGAGGGCAAAGTGTCACAGTTAGGGTGGGATGTCAGCTTGACTGGGCCCTGGAATGCCCAGATACCTGGTTAAACACTGTTTTGGGTGTGTCTGTGAGGGTGACTCTGGATGCAGTGAACAGTTGAACTAGTAGATTGGGTAAAGCAGAGTGCTTTCAGCACTGCAGGTGGCCCTCATCCAATCAGTTCAAAGCCTGAATAATATAGCAAGGCTGAGTAAGAGGGAACTCCTTCTGCTTGACCACCTGAGCTGGGAAGTTGGGTCTTTTACTGTGTTTGGAACTGAATCGTTGGCTCTTCTTGGGTCTTGAATCTGCTGGCTTGCCTGCTGGAGCTTACATTATCCTCTTCCTGGGTCCATGGCATTCTGAGGCCTTTGGACTCAGACTGGAACTACACATCTGCTCTCCTGGGTCTCCAGCTTGCCAAATGAAGGTCTACAATCCTGTGAACCAGTTCCTTATGTGTGTGTGTGTGTAAGTATATACACATACATATATATCTGTTCTATATATACATATGTATAATTCATATATATATAGGTTCTGTATCTGAACCTATCAGTCATATTTGTCTGGAAAGCCCTAATAGGTGAGGGTCATATCTGGAAAGAATTTTCCAGTTGGGTTCTTTGTCTTCCTTCATATTTATTTGGGTGGATTACTGTCCACTGTATGGACTTTACTGGGTAGGAAAATAATTGTGCGTCTTAGAGGCAGCAGAGTAAGATCCTAGATCCTGACTGGGTGGCAAGTGGAGGCTGGCTGAACAGCCCTCTCTAAGTATTCTCCAAAACACCCCTGCCAGTGCTTGATCTTGGCAATTACTACAGAGAAAGACAGCCTCTGAAAAGAGCACCACCTCGGTGGAAGTTTGGGGCATTTCCTTGCAGAATTGGTTTGCATAAGTAGCGGTTATAGAAGAATTGCAACATCACTTGGAAGTGCCTTTAGGCCCTTTTCCAACTCACTTGGAGGCCATAAAATCTGGAATATAGGCTCTTGACCTTCCTCCAAGTCATGTACAGCTAGTAAAGGTAGCTAATAGTCTCCAGTGGATATGAATTCAGAAGAAAAAAAAACGAGAACTCCAAGCAACACAAGCAGCATGAAAGAAATGCCAAAAACCAGAGGAAGCAGAATTAATGGACTGAGAAGGACAGGAATGTAAAATAAACTTAATAAATATCTTCAAAGTCTGAATAAAGGATATTATAAACATGAAGCAGGAATAACATGAATATGAGCCAAATGGAAATACTGGATATGGAAAATATAATTGTTGAAATAAAGAACTCAGTGATCGGGATTGAAAGTACTCTTGTCTTAATTTCTTTAAAATATTTGACTATTGAGCAAAAATCAGATTATTCTCTTTGGGGTTTATAATATATAGAGGTATAATATGTATGTAGCAATAGTACAAAGGCTAGGGGGTGGATAATGGAACTATACTGTTGCAATTTTGTTTTTTTAAGATTTTTTATTTATTTGAAAGAGTTACACAGAGAGAGGGGGAGAGGAAGAGGGAGAGGGAGGGAGGGAGGGAGGGAAAGAGGCAGAGAGAGAGAGAGAGAGAGAGAGAGAGAGAGAGAGAGAGAAAGAAAGAAAGATGAAAAAAAAGAGAAAGAAAAATCTTCCATCTACTGGTACACTCCCCAGATGACAGCAATGGCTGGGGCTGGGCCAGGCCAAAGATAGGAACCAAGAGCTTCTTCCGGTCTTTCATGTGAGTAGCAGGGGTGTAAGTACTTGGGCCATCTTCTACTGATTTTCCCAGGCCATTAGCAGGGAGCTGGATCAGAAGTGTTACAGTCAGGACACAAACTGGCACTCATGTGGGATGCCAGCATTGCAGGTGGTCAGCTTAACCTGTTATACCACAACGAGGGCCCCAAAAAGATGTGCAATGCTCTTATATTTCATGTACTATGTATTCTAAGTGATAAGGATGAACTATGCAATCCCTAAAACAGCCATTGAACAACAACAACAAAATGCAAAGAAATGAAGCTAAAAGGCCAGTAGTAGAGGTAAAGTGGAACACTAAAAATATCAAGACAAAGGAGGCAGAAAAAGAAGAACCCAAGAAATTGAAAACAGAATAAATGGCGAACTGAATCTAACATCAATAATTACACTGAATGTCAATGGATCAATTTAATAGGCAGAGTTTGTCAGACTGCATAAGAAAGCAAATCCAAACTATCTGCTGACTACAAGATAGGTGCTTTAAATATAAGGACAAAGACTGAAAGCAAATTATAGGTGTAGGTGTTTGGTGCAGTGGTTAAGATAGGGCTTGAGATGCCTGTGTCCCATATTGGAGTGCTTGAGTTCAAGTCCTGCTTCTGCTTCTGGCTCCCTGCTAATATGCACCCTGGGAGGCAGCAGATTATGGCTCAAGTACTTGGATCCTTGTAATCCACATGAGAGACCTGGATTGAGTTCCTAGCCTCTGGGTTCGTCCTGGCCCTGCCCTAGATGTTGTAGGAATTTGGGGAGTGAACCAGTAGATTGTATAGAGCTTTCTCTTCCTCTCTGTCTCTGTCTCTGTCTCTCTCCCCTTTCCAAATAAATGAAAAATAAATAAATAAAAGGTAAATTATGGACAATGATATGCAATGCAAACAATAAGCATAAGAAAGCAAATTTAATTACACAATAATTAATATATTAATGTCAGGCAAAATATACTGTGAAGAAAGACGTAATGCCATAGATAAAAGGTATATTTCATAATAAAAAGTGAATTCATTAGGAAAACATAACAATCCTAAACATGTACACATGTAATAACAGCTACAAAATACATGAAACAAAATTCATAGAACAGAAAAATAAACAGTTCTACAATGATAATTGGAGATATTTTAACCTATCTCTCAGAAAATAATAGAACAACTAGACTTTTTAAAACAGAGAAAGTGGGCTGGTGCTGTGGAATAACTGGTTAAACTGCCGCCTGTAGGCAGGTATCCCTTATGGGCACCAGTTGGTGTTCCAGCAGCTCTACTTTCAATCCAGCTCCCTGCTAATGAACCTGGGAAAGCAGTGGAAGATGGCCCACGTGCCCGGGCACTCGCACCCATGTGGGAGACCTGGATGAAGCTCCTGGCTTC
Source organism: Oryctolagus cuniculus (assembly GCF_964237555.1). Classification (NCBI taxonomy): domain Eukaryota; kingdom Metazoa; phylum Chordata; class Mammalia; order Lagomorpha; family Leporidae; genus Oryctolagus; species Oryctolagus cuniculus. Next base: position 35,197,486 of record NC_091444.1, read on the forward strand.
TGGCCTTGGCCTGGCCCAGTCCTGGCCATTGTGTCCATTTTTGGAGTGAACCAGCAGATGGAACACTTCATTCTCTCTGCCTCTGCTTCTCCCTCTCTGAAACCCCACCTTTCAAATAAATTAAATTTTTAAACAAACAAAAACAAAATAAAATAAGAAAAAAAGGAAAAAATTTGATTATGGAAATTCAGAAGCGGGCGTTTGGCCTATCAGTTAAGCCGATTGTTAAGATGCCCATTGCCAGTGCCATGGCTCAGTAGGCTAATCCTCCTCCTTGTGGCGCCGGCACACCGGGTTCTAGTTCCGGTCAGGGCACCGGATTCTGTCCTGGTTGCTCCTCTTCCAGGCCAGCTCTCTGCTGTGGCCAGGGAGTGCAGTGGAGGATGGCCCAAGTGCTTGGGCCCTGCACCCCATGAGAGACCAGGAGAAGCACCTGGCTCCTGCCATCGGATCAACGCGGTGTGCCGGCCGCGGCGCGCCGGCCACGGCGGCCATTGGAGGGTGAACCAACGGCAAAGGAAGACCTTTCTGTCTGTCTGTCTCTCTCTCACTGTCCACTCTGCCTGTCAAAAAAAAAAAAAAAAAAGGAAGAAGAAGAAGATACCCATGTCTGTATTCAGGTGTCAAGGTTTGATGCCTTCCTCCGGTTCCCAGCTTTGGCTTCCTACTAATGTAGATCCTGGGAGGGAGCAGTGATGACTCAAGTTATTGGGTTTCTGCCATCCATGTGACAGACCCAGACTGAATTCCTGGGTCCTGGCTTGGATTTTGTTCAGCCCCAGATATTATGATCATTTGGGGAAGTAAACTATTAGATGAGAGTCCTTTCTCTCTCTCTCTCAAATGAGTAAATAAAAGTAAAATAAATAAAATGCAGAAGATGATAATAATGGTATCAACCCACTTGATATAAATGACATTTATGAACATTACAAACAATGTCTACACATTACACATTATTTTAAAGTGCATATGGAGCACTTACTAAGATAAACTCTATGCTTGGCTGTATAAAAAGTCTGAATAAATTTCAAAAGATTGAAATTTGTCCACTATAATAGAATTATATTAGAAATCATTAATAATAAAATCATTAATAATAAAATGATAAAATATATATCCATACATTACATACATTGAAAGATACACAGATGTAAGATTTTAATTCTTATTTTGGGATAAAACCTAATATAAAGTAAGCTTTCATTTTATGAAACTGGGTGAAGAGCAGTTAAATTAATAGTAAAATAAAGAGAGAATTAATAGTGATAAGAGAAAAAATTAATGGCATAAAAAATAGAAAAACAATAGAGACAATAACAAAACAAAAAATTGATTCTTTTAAAAGATTAATGAAAGGAAACATATGTCCACAAAAACACTTTTACAAGAATGTTTATAGCAGCTTTATTCATAATATCCAAGAAAAGGAAACAACTCAAATGTCTATGAATAGAATAGATAAATCAACCGTAGTATAGTCATACAATGGTATACTGTGAACAATAAAAAGGGAGGAACTGTTAACACGTGCAACAACATGGAGCAATCTCTGAAACATGCAGATCAAGAACAGCCGAACAATGGGGTAAATACTCTGTGATGACACATACGTGAGATCAAGAGCAGGCAAACAAACAGAAACTCATGGGGGAGAAATTAAAAATGCTTGCCAGGGGTGGGAAGGTGGTTGATGAAGGAACTTTCTGTGATGAAATATTTTATATCTTTATAGTTGTGTGGTTTAGATGGGTCTATTCATTTGCTACTACTCATCAAACTGTGTTCTTAAGATCTGTACATTTCACTTCTGAAAATTTGATCTAAAAAAGGACTATAAACAAACATTAGGCTAAGTTAGCAAGTTTGCTCTCAGAAGTGGTGTAGGTTAGCTAATGGGTAAATATATTGAGAATAATGGGAGCCAGACTTCCCGTTGTTGATGTTACAAATACAGCAAACAGGAATTATAGAGTGTACCTGAGTTGTTGAATTAGGGTTAAAGGTATCATGAACATTCGTTTGATAAAATACATTATATGTCTATTCCTGAGCCCCTACTCTGAGAGGACCTAGAAACCATGACTTATAAGTAGCAATGATTCTATCTGTTGCCCAGAGTTTGGTTTTAAATACCATTTTACATGAAAACAAATCAAGGCTCCTTAGAAGAAAGGTTGATTCCAGTCCTGGTCTAAAAGTCGAAGAGTCAAGAACATAGTATTGTGCCAGAAAGTCAGGAAGTATTTAACAAAGAATAGGAATATGTCAAAACTACAATGGAGCAAGTTGAAGTGCCTGTCACTGGCCAAGTCTGTGGCAATTTTATAATCAAATAGTAGCAGTAATGGATTAAATTCATTAAATGAAATGAGGATCTATCAAGCCATATAAGTATGACTAATAAATAAATGAATAAATAAATGTGGGTAAAGATCAAGCTCTCTCCTATAATAGAATGAACAATGGAATTGGAAAACAATAGATGCTAAAACTGAAGAGTGAAATTTGGGGGAGGAACAGAATATTTACATAGTTTCGAAGTGCCATCCAATAAATTACTTATTATTTGCAAAGAAAAGGGACCCGCCTTGTAGTGCAGTGTGTTAAGCCATAGTCAGCGACAATTTCATCCCATATGAGCACCAGGTCAAGTCCTGGCTGCCCCACTTCCGATCCAGCTTCCTACTAATGTGTTTGGAAAACAGGTGGAAGATATCCCAATGGTTGGGCCTATGTTACCCATGTTGGAGACTTGATAGAGTTCCAGTCTTGTGGCTTTGGCATGGCTGAGCCCTGGTTGTTCTCATCATTTGGGGAGTGAACCAGTGAATGGAAGACCTCTCTCTCTCTTTCTCTCTCTCTCTCTCTGTGTGTGTGTGTATGTGTGTGTGTGACTCAGAAGTTCAAATAAATAAATTTTAAAAAGTATATTTGCAATAAAAAATACTACCATTACAATGGAGAAGTATAGTGGACACTATCTCACATCAAGAAACATTAGATAGACCCAAATTGAAGAATAGTCTACAAAATAACTGGCCTATACTCTTCAAAAGTGCCGAAGTTGAGAATAAAAGGTTGAGGATGGTTGCAAATTAAGGAGATTTAAAAGACATGCTAAAATAACACAGAGAGTGCTCCTGGCTTGGTATTAGCTGGGAGAGCAAACTAGTACTATGTCCATTATCACGACAAATGATAAAACTTAAATATGTACTCTTGAGTATTATATCAATGTTAACTATCCTAGTTTTGATAATTGAACTCTAAGAGAATGTTCTTGTTCTTAAGAAAATAAACACTGAAAAATTTACAGATAAAAAGGCAATGATATTTCAGCTTATTCTCAAATAATTCCCTGACCCCTAGGAACACCAAAACTCTTAGCTGCTCAACTCCCTTATATAAAGTAACTTGAATTTGCATACCAACACACATCTTCCCATGTACTTTTTAAAAAGTTCTAACATTTATTTTGTTTATTGGAAAGGTGGAGAGGTAGAGACCTCCCATCTGATTCACTCTGTAAATGCTCTACAACAACCAGGGCTGGCAAGGACAAATCCAGGGTCCAGGGTCTCCCACCAGGGTGGCAGGGACCCAACCACTTGAGTCATCACCTGCTGCCTCCCAGGGTGCTCATTAGCAGGAAGCTGGAGTCGGGAGTGGTGTTGGGACTTTAACCTTCCATGCGGGATGTGGGTGTTCCAAGCCAGAGTCTTACACATCATGCTAAATATCTAATTCCCATTTCCCCTCCCATATAGTTTAAATTACCTCCACATGACTTAAAATGTTTCATCTATTTAACACAATGTAAACTATATAAATGGTTGTTATCTGTATTGTTTGGGAATATTGACAAGAAATAAAAGCCTACACATGTTCAAAAAAAAAAACAGCATATAAAAGAATTACCTGCAGTCCTGTGTTTATAGCAGTTCAATTCACAATAGCCAAGATATGGAATGAACCTAGATGTTTATCAATTGATAACTGAATAAATAAAATATATATAATGGAATATTATTTAGCCATAAAAAGAATAAAATCATGACATTGGCAACAAAATGGATACAACTGGAGATTGCTATGCTAAGTGAAATAAGCCAGACCTAAAAGAAAGACATGTTTTCTCTTTTTTTAAAAAAAAGATTTATTTATTTGAAAGGCAGAGTTACATAGAGGCAGAGGCAGAGAGAGACATCTTCCATCTGCAGATTCACTCCCCAGATGGCTGCAACAGCTGGAGCTGGGCCAATCCGAAGCCAGGAGCCAGGAGCTTCTTCCGGGTCTCCCACAGGTTGGGGGTTACAGGGGCCTAAGCACTTAAGACATCTTCTACTGCTTTCCTAGGCCATAGCAGAGAGCTGGATCAGAAGTAGAGCAGCTGGGTCTCAAACGGGCACCCATATGGGATGCTGGCACTACATGCGGTGCCAAAGTGCCAGCCTCTTACATTTTCTCTTATTTGTGGTAGTTGATATATATATATATATATAGATAGATATACTACTATAGTTTTAACGATCTGTGATTATTTTTAAATTTACTGTATATGAGTGAAATGGACTTCCTTTGATTGTTGTTTGATTTTGTTTGTAGCCCTCCCCTATATTCCTAATGAACTATGGTCTTTTTACTTTTTACTTGTTGAACTCTTTATTAATAGAATATCTTTAAGCTTTTGATTCTACTGTAAGTTAAAAATATGCTATCTCAAAAATTATAAGAGGGGCCGGTGCTACGGTACAGTGGGTTAACGCCCTGGCCTGAAGCCCCAGCATCCCATATGGGCGCCGGTTCTAGTTCCGGCTGCTCTCCAGCAGCTCAATCCAGCAGCTCAATCCAGCTCTCTCCTATGTCCTGGGAAAGCAGTAGAATAAGGCTCAAGTCCTTGGGCCCCTGCACCCATGTGGGAGACCTGGAGGAAGCTCCTGGCTCCTGGCTTTGGATCAGCACTGCTCTAGCAGTTGCAGCCATCTGGGTAGTGAACCAGTGGATGGAAGACCCCTCTCTCTGTCTCTACCTCTCTCTGTAACTCTGGCTTTCAAATAAAATAAAATAAATCTTAAACAAACAAACAAACAGGGGACGACGCTGTGACGCAGCGGGTTAATGCCTGAAGCACCAGCATCCCATATGGGTGCCGGCTCTAGTCCTGGCCGCTCCACTTCCAATCCAGCTCTCTACTATGTCCTGGGAAAGCAGTAGAAGATGGCCCAAGTCCTTGGGCCCCTACATCCGCGTGGGAGACCTGGAAGAAGCTCCTGGCTCCTGGCTTCGGATGGGTGCAGCTCCGGCCATTGTGGCCATCGGGAGTGAACCATTGGATGGAAGACCTCTCTCTCTCCCCTTCTCTGTGTAACTCTGACTTTCAAATAGATAAATAAATCTTTATAAAAAAATTGGAAAAGAAAGAAAGTAAGGTTTGAAAGAAAAAGGGAGGGGGAGAGAAGAAAGGAATTATCATTATAGTCTTAGAATTTTGTCCATGAGGCTGGTGCCGTGGCTCACTAGGCTAATCCTCCGCCTGCGGCACCAGCACTCCAGGTTCTAGTCCTGGTTGGGGCGCTGGTTCTGTCCTGGTTGCTCCTCTTCCAGTCCAGCTCTCTGCTGTGGCCAGGGAGTGCAGTGGAGGATGGCCCAAGTGCTTGGGCCCTGCTCCCGCATGGGAGACCAGGAGGAAGCACCTGGCTCTTGGCTTCAGATCGGTGCAGCGCACGGGCCGTAGCACACCAGCCGTAGCGGCCATTTCAGGGGTGAACCAATGGAAAAGGAAGACCTTTCTCTCTCTCTCTCTCTCTCTCTCTCTCTCTCTCTCTCTCTCACTGTCTAACTCTGCCTGTCAAAAAATTTTTTTTTGTCTATGAACTACACTGAATTTGTTCTCTATTAATATCACATGAACATGAGAATTAAAAATAAATTAGTTAATCTTTAATTAAGTTTAATTTAATTTCTCTAACATAAGCAGAGAAATATGATCATTTAAATATCTGCCACAACAGTTTGTCCAAATCAAAGAGAGTTGACAGAAGAGAGGAAAAGAAAGGTAAATCCCTTTCTTTTTTTTTTTTTAAGATTTATTTATTTACTTGAAAGTCAGAGTTACACAGATAGAAGGAGAGGCAGAGAGAGAGAGGTCTTCCATCTGCTGGTTCACTCCCTAATTTCCTGCAACAGCTGGAGCTGCACTGATCTGAAGCCAGGAGCAAAGAGCTGCTTCCAGGTTTCTCACATGGATGCAGGGGCCCAAGGACTTGGGCCATCTTCTGCTTTCCCAGGCCACAGCAGAGAGCTGGATTGGAAGAGTAGCAGCTGGAACTTGAATCGGCGCCCATATGGGATGCCAGCACTGCAGGCGGCAGTTTTATCCACTACACCACAGCACCAACCCTGGTATATCCCTTTCAAGATGCATCTTATGCTCATGTTTTTATTCATCAACTTATTCATAAAACACATACCTAATTGTGTACAAGGCATCTTGCTAGATTGCAGGTAGACAGTTTGAATGAGATAGGAACATTCCTTGTCCTCACTTTATAATCCAGGAAATTAACCCAGCTGAATGAATGTTAATATGTCATTGAGGAAGGCCATGGATGGAGTTTTAGATGAGGAAAGTCCAGAGTATCCACTTTCTTGTCTTTTTTTTTTTTTTGCTCAATTTTCATTATTCTCCTATGAATAAATCACAGAAAACTACTTCGCTAGTTCCTCATCAATATCTAGTTTCTTGCCATTTGCAGTAGTCTCTTTAATTCCAGATCTGTCTAATGTGGTATCAGTTTTGTTTGATCAACTTGTTCTGTTAAAGTAAAGCGAGGTAATATTAATAAGAATCCTTAGAAATGCAAGACCCATGTTGGTAGAGTCTAAAGTCCCCTTGAATTTGACACTTGCTGTCCTTACTCTTCACTGGTACCATGTTACTGTCCTTGGCACTTCTATCAGGCCCTTCTCATAATGATTTAGGCTCTTTCCACATTTCTCAAGACTACTATAATACCTTGCATGAGTTAAGCTCTCAACTATATTGAATTAATAGCTAAAGAAAGAGACACTATGATTAAGTCTGGAGTAATTCAGCTGTGACATCTTGAGCCTTGCTTTCTACTGATGCCTAGGAGAAGACTAATCAGAACTATTGTACTCTGTTTAGAAGAGAAAAGAATTTGAAGCATTTTTACAAATCTTAGCATGAATTACTTGATCTTTTCTTTAGCCGTCAGCAACTCGGGAACTAACTAATGAGGAATATATTTTCCCACAGACAGTCTAGGATGCAAACCACATTGTTCATGCTTTTGAAAAAAAAGAAAGAAACAATAAAAATAAGATGTTGTGAGAGCTTTGAAGTGCCTGGTGCACAATGGCAGGTTCCTTTGTGGAACAGCGGATTTTCCTAATGCCATTCAGCTAGATTCTTATCCAAGACTTCTGAGCAGGAGACAATGAAAATGACCTGGTATGAATAAAAGAATAGATGAGAAATGTGCTGCGATAAAGGCTAAAAATGAGGCAGGCAAGTGCCTGGATCCTCACTGAAAACAAACAGCCCGAGGTAGGGAGAGAGGCACACTCTATCTACAGCATTCTTTTTATAGCTCTGATCCGGAATTGTTTTCTCTTGAAAATGAATGGAGTGCCAGGGAAAGTTGCATGGCCTTGTTCTCTGGCCTTTTCATTGCACTGTGCAGCCATTTTAATGAGTTATTTCTCACAGTCGCCCTGCCAGGCAGGTCATCATCAATATCCTTGCTTTCGAGGCAGAGTGAGAGTGAGGCAACGGCCAAGGGGTGACTCTGTAATGGGCCTTCACTATGGGAGGGTCATGTGGCTGGGGATGGCAAGCAGCTGTCCTCAGGAGTCTCTTCTGAGTTTAGAGGAGAAGATGTGAGCACAGCTAAAGCAGGGAGGGAAAAGAAGGTCCAGGTCTATGAGGAATGTTCCTTGCCATATCATGAAGCTTTGTGAGGGCAAGACTCTGTCTCTGCCCCTTGTTTTGCACCAGCATAACATCTACTAGATGTGTGTGTTCCCAGAAAATAAAAGCTCAGTTGACTGATGAGTGTTAGGGACAATGCCCTAAGTAGAGAGATTTTAAGAAAGGCTAGAGACATACTGATTTGGGCTGGTTTGATCTACTAAGAAGAAAGGACCGAACAATCCCACAAGGTCATTGCCATTTCTTGAGTTGCGTAGGTTGTGCCTATCTGATCTTGGCTGTGTTCAATTTAATTCAAAATTCAGTCCAGTCAATCTTTATTGATCATTTGCTGTGCAGAAGGTAATGGATGAGGCTCTGGGTGCATTGAAAAAAAAATGAATCAGTCATAGCTCCTGCCTTCATAAAGCAAAGGTGGAATCAGAAAGATATGCGTGGGACATCCTACAGTGCAGAGATATAAAGCTAGAGAATGCTAGCATAGAAATCCAATAAAAATTCTTGAGACTGTGAAGGAGGAAATGATGAGTTCTAGTTTGGGAGTCGGGAGCAAGGGAATGATAACAAATACCACAAACATGACTGTGTCCATGCAGATGACCAGTGCTTTCCTTGGATTATTTTACTTAATACTTACAATAACCATATACAATAAATGCTGATGCTATTTTTATTTTATTCATGAAAATATAGAAGTAGAGAGAAGTTATGTGACTTACCAGTCAAAAGCAGAGGCAGAAATGAGTCCAAACAGTCCAAATAATTTCCACTAAGTCTCAAAGAAAACTCATGTGTTTAGCTCATTCTATATTCTAGTCTCTGGGCCAAACATTTTATATTGATTATTCATCTAATCCTCAAGATAACTCTAGAAATTATATTATTATCCCTAGTTTTCAAATCTGAGACTCAAAAGACTTCAATGACTTTACTAATTTCCATGGTGAATGAAAAATCCAAAGGAGCAGGCAAACCTAGGCTGGTGCAGTCTCAAAATGTCTCATTTCCTCTATCTACAAGATGAAAATGGCCAGGGTCGCAGGAACCCCAGGCAGTCAGTCACATCCAGCTGGTGGTGATTGGGAGGCTGTAGGCATGGATCCTGCACAGGCTGCATGCCCATAGATGAACTATCCAACCTGTAGACCTGCAGCAGAGGCAGACTTTAGGCAGAGTTTCTAGTGTTTTAGAACTGGTCAAGTTGTCTACAGGGTGTTTATATTAGTTGTCTACTGCTGCATAACATATCACCACCAATTTAACAGCCTACAATAACACACATTACTATCTCACAGTTTCTGTTGATCAGGAAATTATCAGGGTTCTATGCTCAGGGTCTCATAAGACTCAGAGTGTTGGCTGGTTGCATTCTCATCAGGAACTCAGTCTTCACACCCAAATTATTAAGTTTGTTGGCAGAATTTTGTTCCTCAAAACTGTAGGAGTGGACTCCTCAATTCCTAGATATTGCCCCTCTCATTGGCAGTTGACAACATGACTGTGTGTTTTTTTCATGGTCAGCAAGAGAGTGTGTATTTTGAACAGAACATTTATGCTGCTCCAAAATGTGTATGTTGAAACCCTATCCCCAAGATCATGGTATTAGGAGGTGGGGCTTTGGGGGAACTTAGGTCAGGAAGATAGTGCCCTTATGAATAATATGAGTGCCCCTGTAAGAAGAACTCCAGAGAGCTCTCTAGCTTTCTTTGGGACACACGAGGAAATATGAGGAAGGCAGCCAAAGCAAGAAGAGAGCTCTCACCAGAGCCTGGCAATGCTGGCATCCTGGCCTTGAACTACCTGTTTCCAGAACTGTCAAGAATAGAGTTCTGTTGTTTATAAGCCACTTAGTCTGTGGCACTTTGTCAGAGCAGTCCAAATGGACTGGGACAGTGTCTCTTTCCTGAGGAAGCACCCGGGAGCCTTTAAAGAACTTTGACTTGATTGAGTCAAATTCACACATGATAACCTTTATTTTGGTACAAAATTCACTGATTTGGGACCTCAGTTCATCTTGACTATGTGACGTCACCTGTTCTCAGGACGTGCCCACACCAATGAACAGGGAGTTAGGGCTCTTCTCAGCATTCTGCCAGCCTTGTAGAGCTCATTCCTCATACGCCCTTCTTCAGGTTAGAACAGAGTCCTATTATGTAGGCAGGGCCAGAGCAGAGCCTGCACGTGAGCCACACGCAGTTAGGAATTCCATGTCTGCATTTCCTCTTGTGCAAGGCTCACATGCCACCCAGTAGTCAGTTTAGGCCAAGGGTCAGCATTTCTGTTGAAGATTTCATGGGGAAAAGGTGACATTTATGTCTAAGGTTGATTTGGTGGCTAGCTTTGGTGATTATCTTTTAATTATCTCTGCTTCCCTTCTCTCCTATTGTTGTTGACAGTCTAGACTAAGTTGTACATATTATTTATTGAAAGAGCTAAAGAGGAAAAGGCCAAGGCTAACGTCTAGTAATTGAAAGAAAGCAACAAGTCTGAAGACATCTAAATGTCAGTTGATGGAATTGGCTTCTAGACTTGAAGATTGTATCTTTAAACAGTCCTGGGAAACAGCGTTTAATTCATCCAAGGAACTCTTATAAATGGAATTTGGTGCTTTTTCAAGGATTGTTGCTGAGGCCCTTGCTTATGCTTTTCTGTTATGTTTACTATTTTCTCTCATAGGCACTGAGCCCCAAAGGAGTTGAGCAATAAAAGAACTTCAAGCCTGTGACTCTAAGTAAATTTATAAAAAAAGTAATTTAAGGATTTCAATCTCATTAAATAACATTCAACATTTCAATATCCTTAGATAGTACTTATAATAATAATGCCAAATAGAAACAAGGTTAGCTTCAAGGTGAACTCTGATGGTAAGCCAGCTTTTACTGAGAACAAAAAAAAATAAATAAATACCCCACAAAAAAATAAAAAACAAAAGAAACAAGAACGAAACAAAAACCCAACAGACCACCACCACCTTGACCAGCCTTTGGGCTGATCCTTAGAATATCCTCAGAACTGGAGGAATTTTATTGCCACCATTCTCCACGGTTTCAAGGATTCATTCTGCTTAGAATACAACTAGCCCACAAAGGCTTAGCCCCTGGTTGAGAAAGGTTTTGACGTAGAGAGAAACTAGGCAGAGGGATTTTTGTGGACTTGACATCTGGGGCCCAGATTAGGACAAGTGTGAGCCTAGAATATTCTTTCACTCCTCCCCTCCTTGTCACCCACCCATTCCAAACAGTCTCAGTCTTGAAGGCCCTTATGACTTTAAATATCTTCCTGGGTCTGTAATGAAGATGCTTATAAATATTACAAGAGATTTATCACTTTAGTGTGAAATTCTCTGATACCAGCAGGGAGTTTTTAAACACAACTGGCAACAAGAAGCACATGAACAAGATTTCAAGTGACTGCTTTTCTCTTTCTTTTTTTTTTTTTTTTAATTGTTGTCTGCCAAGGACAATATATTTTTTTCCCTTCTTCAAAATAAACATTGTGCAGGAATGTGCCTCAGCAAATGGCTGGGGCTCTATTATATTTCATGCAGCTTTCTAAACAATTTCCAACCCTGGGCTGGCCTGGTGTCAAACAGAAGGCAACCAACAATAGCAAAATCCCATTAAAGCCAAGAAGGTTCCTTCCTGAGGTGAGCCTGGCCAGAAATAGTCATCTTGGCTCATTCTCCAGTTTGGCACCAGGGACTAATAATGCACGGTCTCCTAATGGAAATTATCTAATTTCATCCAAGAGCTCCTCCAGAGAGAGCCGGGCTGACGCACTAGCAGTCAATATAACAACATTCTTCTTGAAGTGCTGAACAATGGGCCTTTGGAGAGACTGTGATAAACCACGTCAGACTCCGGACAAACACGAGTGTAAAAATAGGCATCAGAGACTTGACACAGCCGCCTAATTTCTCAGGAGGGAGGCCTAGGATGAAGGGTTTGTTCAGAGTGCTTTTTGGGAATCCTCCATCAGATTTAGGGGGTAAAGCAAAGAGACAAAGTAAAGAAAGGGAGAGGGAGAGAGAGAAAGAAAAGGCAGAACAGGATAAAGATAAAGAGAGGGAATTAAGAAAATGATAAATGAGAGAGAGAGAGAGATAAGTAATGTGCTGTATATGGTCAGTTAAAATAGATCACACTTTGGGCATGATTCTTGTTGACATCATGGGGCTGTTTTTCAGATGTTCTATGCAAGGAATAGCTAGCAAGAAATTATGCTTCTGGTTTTTTTTTAAAGATTTTATTTATTTATTTGAGAGGTAGAGTTACAGACAGTGAGAGGGAGAAACAGAGAGAAAGTTTTTTTGTCTGCTGGTTCACTCTCCAAATGGCCGCAACAGCTGGAGCTGCGCTGATGTGAAGCTAGGAGCCAGGTGCTTCTTCCCGATCTCCCATGTGGGTCCAGGGGCCCAAGCACTTGGGCCATCTTCTACTGCTTTCCCAGGCCATAGCAGAGAGCTGGATTGGAAGAGGAGCAGCCAGGACTAGAACCGTTGGCCATATGGGATGCCAGCATTACAGGCGGAGGATTAACCAAGTGAGCCACGGCCCTGGCCCCAGAGTTTATGCTTCTTTTAGGGAGAGATTATGTATATCATCATACATAAGAGTTCTGTGAATTATTACAACAGCACTTTATAAAAACCAACAAGATCACTCTGATGCATGCACGAAGTTTTGTTTCCTCATGTTATTATCTGTTTTGTAAATATTTTAGTCCTATTTAAATTTTAAGCTCCCTTATAATAGGAACTGGCTTGTGTCTATAATGGTTATCCACATGAAGACACATGCTTCAGTCAAAATTGTTGATTGAATGGTTGATTGATTGATGGAGAACAATAATCTTGAAATGTCACAAAGTATCTCATGGACGGCTATTTTAAGAAATAAAACTGGAAAATTTCTTCAACATGAATTCTTAAGGCACAAACTTATGTCAGCGCTTCTCTGATTCCACACTTAATACCCTTTCTTACTTCCTTTCTCTACCAATAAGCTGGAAAACAGTTTAAGTTCTGGAATATGGAATGACTTCTCTAGACCACAGGCCCTGAGATAGCTAGACCACAGGAAATTTGCTGTGACAGGGGATAGGAGATAGGCACAGTGGTAAAGATGCTGCTTATGACACCTGCATCCCATAGCAGAGTGCTGGGTTCAAGTTCTGACTCTGCTCCCAATGCCAGATTCTATGTGCTAAGTATGTAGGATACAGAATAAATGAGAGTCTCTGCCTGTATACAGGTAGGGGCACCTACAACATAGTGTACCTGGGGCTGTGACCAAGATAAATGCAGATTGCTCTGGGACTCCAGAGGAAAGTGCCTTGTATAAATTGAATGAACAGTGAGAATAAGGTTAGAGAAAGCTTACAGGAAGACACATCACAAGGAATAAACTCTGAAAGATCAACAGCAGCTTTCTAGGAACATGGAATGTGCGGTAACATGAAGGATGTTCT